>NC_047053.1:36750727-37369766 GCF_011762595.2 Tursiops truncatus
AGAGGAAACAGCTTCTTCCCTCTGGGGGCTAAGGAGTTAACTCCCTCCCTCCTCCACCCTAGGCGCCCTTGGTGGGGTTCTTCCCTCCCCCCTGCAGCTGGTCCTTTCTCCCCCACGCAGTGCGCTGGGAGGGCGGGGCCGTGTCCCATGGGAGCCTTAGCCCAGCCAGCTGAGGTCTCTCCCCTCCCCTGGGGAGACGTCCTCTGTAGGTTAGGTGAGTGCGTGACCCCTCCCTGACCTCGAGCCCCGAAGACGATGCATCCTTCGGAGAGGGAGGGCAACCTATGGGTCGCACCCTCGCTCTAGTCCCCTGGCTCTCCGTGCACCGGCGCACACACCCACCTTTCAACTCTTGTGAACACGCGTCCACGTAAACATTCGCCTCCCCCCTCCCTTGCCCCCGCCAGGCTGGGGCTCCTTAACGGCCCCCGAGGGCGCCAGCCTCCCACCGCGACGCACGTGCACTACTCCGGCCCTCTCCCCTGTGTGCCCGTCGACACGGTCACCTCCTACCCCTTCCCAATGCAGTGAGTGTATGTTGGGGAGGGGGGGTTGCGGCGGGGCAAGGGCGCACCCCGGAAAGGTCATGACTTTCTGAGGCTGGGGGAGGGGACGCCAGCCACATTTCGGGGTGGGGGCCGGTCCCCTGCGGAAGGCTGAGAACGAGATGGGGGAGGGGAGGGGGCGTTTCTCAGGGATCCGGAACCGCAACGGCCTGCGAGCCCCCCACCCCCAGACCGTTCTCAGAGTCGTGGGAAGGGCCCCCATCTCCGTGCCCCCGCCCCGCGGAACCCGAGGCGGCTACCCCGGCCCCCGCAGCCGCTCCCCCTTACCTGCGGCCACAGGTGTATACGCGGGGTTCTCAGCCCCAGGTCGCGCGTCGGGCGGGGGAGGGAGGGCAGCCCCCTACTCCCACCCGTCCGGGCTCTCCCCTCCCCCCGGCCGCCTCCGCAGCCCCAGCCGCCGGTGCCCTTTGCTGCAATGAGAGAGGCGCCGCCGCCGCCGCCGAGAGGGCCCGGGCCCCGGTCGCCCCGGTAACCGCGACTCCACCTGGCGCGGCACGGCGCGCCGCCGTGCACATCCTCTCTCTGGCCCCCTCCCTGGCGCGGCCCCGCCGGCGCAGCCCCGCCAAGGAACGGCGGTGGCTGGTGGCTGCGTCGCCGCGGTCACCCGATACGCCGGCCCGCCGCCCGGGACTCGGGTTGCAGCAGGAGGGAGGGAGGTTAGACAGCCTAGTGGAAGCGGGGGAAGGGCTGTGGCTTGGAGTCTGGCCTCCGGTCCCCTCTCAGGGTCTTCTTCAGGCCCCAACCCCCAACGGCCTGGCCTAGGGTGTGTGTGGGCGGTGGGGAAGGAGAGTGGCCTACCTCCCGACCGGCCACTCTCTGAGCTTACAGTCTCTCCCTACCGGAGTCTCGGCTGTGCACCGTTTCCGTTCTAGCTCTCCCGTGACTCAATTCCCAGCCAAGTCTGGGAGGCCTAGGATGCCTAAATTTCCTCCGTGGCCTCTGATCCTGCTCTGCTGTGTGACTCTGGCATTTGCTGAACGTCTCTGGTCCTGCACTTTACAAAAAGGAGCCTCGTACCCAGCCATGGGGAACGGGAAGTGTGATAAGCGCTAAGTATAAAGTGATGACAAGATCCTGGGCACAGCCACTTTTCTCTGTACTTCAAAGCCCTGGGGTGAAGGTCCCTTCAAGCTCTCGACTCTTTCCTCCATCAGAGTAGATTCCAGATGTGGACAGGCCTGGGACCCCATAACCTGGGACATCAGAGCTCACCAAGTCCAGCCTCACTTCCCTCCATCACCTCAATTCGAGTTGCTCCATCTGATCTATCCAGGGAGCGCCCGCGTCCTCTGCCTCATCGCCATCCCCGTCCTAGCCCCACTTTGACCTCCACCACACATGCGGCCACTCAAGAGGAGTCCATCCCACTTGCCATCTAGCCTTGGGCGCAGACACATCTCTGCTCCCTAAGTTCGGTCAGTACAGGGCCAAGAGCTGGGAAAGGAAGTGGGCTGGGTGCCCTGTGAGTGAGGCCAAGCATGCCAATCTCTTGCTAGACTTGAGTTACACACAGCTAAAAGTACCGTGCTCCGGAGCCTTGTTTTTTCCTAGGCTGTCACGTTTTTCCTTCTCCTAATTCTTCTTGAAAAAGTCAAGGCTTGCTGCCCCTCTCCAGGGGGAGCAGGGTACGCAAGGGAGAGAAGATGGCGCCCATGCGACCCACTGGATTCTCCGCCACTACACCTCCTCTGCCACCCTCAAGTCAAGGCCCCCTCAGGGCTGCCCCTGACCTGCTGTAACTCTGACTCCCTGGCCCCTCCTCCCCTCTGGGGCTTCAGATGACTGTTTTTCTCCCACAGCAATGTCCAGGCCTGAGCTGGGAGCCTGAGCCCTTAGGATCCTGTCCCAGGGTGCCCCTGTCCATCTTCCCATCAGGGAAACTGAGGCATATGAAGAATCAGGAAATCAGTTCAGAACAAATGGCTAGAGACCAAGGTCCTCTTCGCATTTTGAAACTAAGCAGTGGACATCTCAAAAAGTGTGGGAGAGAGATGATATGAAGAACTTCCTGCTGGTGAGACATCAGGGGAAGGTTGGGTCTGCTCAGAGATGGAGGATAGGGTGGGGATAGAGGAACGAGATGGTCCACAGTGGGGGTGGGAATTGGGTACAGGGCACAAGAGATTCCTGAAAACCAGTGGGGTGAGGGGAGAGGTACCCCTGTTTAAGGAGAGAAGGATTTTTTTAAAAAAAGGTTTTTTAACCTGACTATTCCCCCTCAAAAAAATTCCCTCCCCAAAGCCAAACTTTGGCACAGGTTTGGGGAGGTAGCGGTAGGAATTAGACTATCACGGGGAGAGTACGGGGCATAGGAGTCTCCTGAAAATGCGGGCTCCTACGTAAGAGAAAGGGATGCAAAATTAAAATCCTCGATATCCCCCCTCCAAAAACTATCCTCCCCAAAGCCCAAGTCTGCCATGGGTTTGGGGGGTGGGGTGGAGGCGGGTGACTCACCTGGGCCGGCTGGCCAGCCCCGGAGGGGGCGGAGTCGCCATGGAGGTGGGAGCAGAGGGAGCTGAGGAGGCACACGGGGTCCACGGTCCAGCCGCCGACCTGTGTGTGCGAAGCGGGGGACACCCCATTAGGGGGAGCGGGCAGGAGCCGCTGGGGGACTGTGACGGGGTGGGGAGGGCATTCCTGGGGCAAGTCTGGCACAGAGCTCACCCCGCAGGGGGACCCTGCGGCACTGGCTAGTCCCTTACGAGGCTGGGTCTCTATGCGGGGGCCCTGGGCCTGTTGCCGGGTCTTTCTCTCCAGTCAGGCTGGGGGCTCTTTGAGCCCAGGGCACGGCCTTCCCCAGCGGATACTGCTGAAGTCCTTGTCTTCAATTCTTCACTGCCTCTCTGGACACTCTGCAAGGGGGCTGCCCCTCACCTGTCCCTTCTTCCAGCTCTTCACTGGCCCCTCGTTGAAGCTGTCGGGAACCATTCCGCAGGGGGCCTCAGCCCACTGTGCCTCTGTCCTGACAGCACCGCTTTCCTCCCCGCCATCTCGCGGAGGTGACTTTCTTCTCGCACACCACACCTAAGGCTTGAAACCCATCCCCTCCTGATTCCTCCGGGACCTCAGCATCCTCAAAGTCATCCGTCTCTCATTAGGTCACCCCGCTAACGTACTGAGCCAGGCTTAGGCACCGAGCGTTCGATGTCAGTGAAACAGCCGTGGATCCTACACACTGACTCCCCAAGGCAGGGAATGAATGAGTGAATGAATAAAGGAATGAATTTGCGAGTGAGGGCCGTGCTTTGACTCACTGACTGAGCACCTACTCTGTGCCAGTGAATGTGTCAGCCACACAGGAGGCCCTCAAACATGCCCACGTGCTCTCTTACAGGCCTGCTGCCCCTTGAGGCCGCCACGCCAACTGTCTTCATATTTTTCTGGCCAAACTTCCCCAGACAGATCTGCAGCCCAGGGGTCCTGTTCCCTCACCACCTCCAACCTCCTCGACCCCTGACACTGGCCGTTACCTCACCACAGCACGAGAAAGGAGCTCTTGACACCCTCCAGACCCACAGATCCTGGCCGGTCCCAATGGCTGTTTCTCTCTCCCATCCCTCCAGACTTCAGAAGTGCAGAGGGCCCTCCTGCTGGGCCTTTGTCTTCTTCCTCAGGGATACAGGACATTTCTGGTTCCCCCTCCCCATCTGTCATGGGCCCTCTCCCTTCTGAGACTCCATTCTGCCTTGGTGACCAGGCTTACCCTGGGTCCCACTTCCATTTCTGCCCACGTCGTGCTCAACCTCCCTTCTGAAGCCGTGGTCCCTTCAGAGTCTTGAGTTGTATATTCAGTGCTTAACAGACTTCTGCGGGAAACCCCTACCCCCTCCTCAAACTCATCTCCCCTATTCCTGTCCCCCACTCCCCCAAACGTTTCCCTCCCATCCCTCTTATTTCCCCCCAAGGCACCAACATGTCCCTGTCACCCAGGTTTTTCTGTCTTTGCCTCCTAGATCCAGGCAGCAAACAAGCCTTGTTCATCTTCCCTCCAACCCCACTCCCACCCCATCCCTTTCCCTTCATCCTCCCTGACACACTCTCTTCCTCCTCTCCTTTCCCTGCCTCCCTGCCTCTTGTCCCCTCCTATTCACCATCCAAAAACAGCCACGGCCCCCCTAGTCACCACCATCTGGCCCCCACACCTCTCACTGCCTCCCACCCCGAGCCCTCTGCATCAGCCATTTGGACCTCTATGCCAGTCCTCAAACCAGCACAGACCTATGCTCACCTCCCATCTCCCTACCTCCTAAAACAGCGTTCTCCTCCTCTATGACTATTCAGACCCTTTTCATCCTTCTAAGCCTAGTTTAGGTACCTCCTCCTCCAGGAAGCCTTCCCTGACCAGGCCGGTCCACCTGATCTCCTCTACTCCAAACCCTCTTCCAACTGACTGTGCCCCTTATACTTAAGTTTAACCATCCTTTCACCCCATCTAGATCACAAAGGTCCCTGTCCCCTCCCCCTAAGCCAGAGCACACAGAAGGAATCCACTGAGCGGGACCCCTGAAGGGGAGGGCCAGATCTCCTTCTGCAACTCTCCCTTATTTTAGTTGGAACTCTGCTCCCGGGAGGACTCCAGAGCTGAGAAAAGGTAAAGGCTGGACAGAACTGGAGGTGACATCAGGGGCAGATAAGGTACCAGAAATGCACCAATGTGTCCTTGTTCCCTACAGTGAGGATGGGGATGGGCACACTCTCCCCCCTCCCCAGCCACACCCAGCAGTACTTGGAAAGGGGGACAGAGCCAGACAGGTGCGAGAGCAGGGACGGATGCCCCCGCAAGGCTTGAATGAAAGGATGCTGATGGGATTAACCACCCTCCCCTCAGCCCTTTCTCCCAGAGTGGACAATGCCTGGGTCTCAACGGCCAACGTGCTGCAGCTGTCAAGGCTCCTACCAAGGTGGGACTGGAAGTAGAAGGCCAATCCCAAGAAAGAATTTTCCTACGAACAGGAAGGGCATACGTGGATGCAGAGATCCAGGAACCCAAGGACCTGGGAGAGCTTTACAAAGGAAGCTCCGCACCCCACAAAGAAGGAGACAGGTCCTGGACCAGAGGCAGGAGCCCTGACTCCCGTCTACGCCCTACTGATGACAGGAGAGAAACCAAGGCACAGAGAGAGGAGTCCTCTAGCTCAAAGTCACACAGCGAGTCTTGGGGGGAAGGAACGGGGTGGGGGAGGGGGGGAGGTAAAAGACCCCAGAAATTCTGGGCTCTGTTCTTGCAGGTCGGGGCCCAGGAGACCCAGCCTTCTGAAGCTTCCCTTAGGGGCCATATCACAGAGGTGCCGACCCCAAGGTCTCAACTCCACCGCTGGACGGACCCTCAGACTCAGAACACTCAGTCCACGACGAGGCTGTCCCTCTCCCTCCCCACCACGCTCTTGTCTCTCCAAGACAGCCGTCCTCTGCTCAGTCCAACAGCCTGATTAGAGGCTGGGCTCCCTCTGTCCAGTCCCATGCTCCAAATTCCAGGGCTGCAGGCAGAGGTCTGGGTGCTGACCCCCCACCCCCTTCCTCCCCCAGGCTCCAGAAAAGGCCAAGCACGGCAACGGGGCATCCGCTTTCCCCCTCTGCCTCAGACGCCTCTCGGCATCAGGACGCCTCTCGGCATCAGGACGAGCCCGACCCCACTCACCTGCTCCCGCATCCTGTCTTGCTGACTCCGCAGGGCTAGGGCGTGCTGGGGGTACTTGCTCTTCAGGTGGTCCATGAAGGCATCGCGCTTGCGGTCAGCATCGGCCTTCTGGAGCCCGCTGAGCGCCTCCAGGCTCTGGGCCGCGATCACCGTGTGCCGCCGCTCCGACGTGTGCACCAGCCCCACGTTGGAGAAGCGCCGGCCCCCGCTGCCCCCGCCTCCGCCCCCGCCCCCCAGGGTCCGGTACTCCCGAGGGTACTCGGCATCGTCTGCAGAGAGCATGGGGGGGCTGCTCCGCTCCGGATCTGCAAGGGGGGAGAGGGGGGACGGCAGGGTCACCGTGTGCCCGGCCTGGGACTGCCCATCTCCCACCGGGACCACTGCGAGGAGGGGTTGGCCTAAGGGGGGGGCGGCACGAGGCACCTGGGGTGAGGCAGGGGCTGCCTGCCCCCCACTAGGAACAGCAGAGGCAGAAGGGGTGGCTCCAGGGAGGGTGGTGAGCAAGGGCAGTGTCCAGCTTCCTGCCCTCTGCCGGTGGTTTGAAGGATAATGACTGTGGCTGAGGTGCTGTCCTTTGAGGCCAAGGAGGGCTTGGAAGCAGGGGTCCTGGACACCCCTCTAGCCACACATCCCCTTCCTCCTTCCTTATGCGGGGCTGAACAGGGGAGGGAAGGGGAGTTTCCTTTTAGACGCTTCCTAAAAGCTGTGGAAAGGAGCCTGCACTGTCTTTCTCTCAAGAGCATCTTCTAAGGAGTGGGGCAGGGGCTAGCTTCCTCCCTCAGACTAGCATGTCCAGGACACACTTGTCTTTAGGCTGGGGGTTGGCTTGGAAAAGGGTCAGGACTAGGAAACAGGGGGGAAATGAGGCCAAAGATCAGGGCCTGGGACATGGGAGCCCCTTTCCCTTCCCTCCCCAGAGACAGACAGACAGACAGACAGACAGGAGAGGCTGGGCACAGAGAGGACAGTGAGAGATGGACTGGGGACAAGCTCAAAGAAAGCAGAGAGGACAGCTCAAGCTTTCTCGCCGGGACCCTCCCCTCCCCCCTCCCTTTCTTCAGGCTGCCTTCCCAAAACACACACGAACAAGTTCAAGACCTGTAAGGGACGCACAGGGGACAAAGTACAGTACAGAAGCCAAAAAAGGAGAGGCCGGGGGTTGAGGTCTCCATGCAGAACCCTGAAGCCCATCCCCACATACCCATCAGCCTTGAGCCCTTGGCCTCCCCAGGCCCAGCTCTGCTGTCTCCTACCCTCCAGCCTCAACGCTGACCTTCCCAAAGCCCAGCAGGGACAGCGGTTCCACAGTGTCACCCACACCAGGGGTGGGAGGCATTGCTGGGGCTTACCTGAGTCATATTCCTGGTCGTAAAACAGATTTGCCCTCCCTCATCTCCAGAAGTCACCCCCCTTGAGAGACAAACTTGGTCTCCCCAGCATACCCCCAGCCTCACAATCCACTAGCCTCAAAGCAGCACCCCGAGGTGTAGCCTAGCTCTGGGGGGACTCAAGCACCGTAGCAGACACAGACAGCCCGATGCGGGGCTAACTCACAGGGCCGACCGGGGCAAAAGAGGAGGGGCTGAGGATTCTGTGACCCAGCCACGTTCCATCCAGCCCAGCCCCCGTCAGCCCCCTCCCTCCACACATCCAGTGTTCATCAGGCCCACTGCCGGGCCTCCGTCGCTTCCCGTCCACCACAGGAGGAAAGAGGAGTTTCAGTCACGTTCTAGGAAAAGCCACCCCTCGCCCAACACACTCGCACACTCCTCCCTGGGCTACGGCAGAGGCATGTAGATCTTGGGGACTGACCCTCGATGACCCAGCACCGTCCACCAAAGCCAAGGGAATGGCTTCCGTGGACACAGAGCTCCAAAGCTTCCAAGGTCCTGACTGATTGCCGTTACCACAGCCTTCAAACCTCCTGTGTGTGTGTGTGTATGGCGGGGGGGGGGGGGGGGGGGGGCGTATTCCTGTGGCCCTATTTCAGAGAAGGCCAGTGACACACCCAAAGCCACAGTCGGTGGTAGAGGCCAGATTGGACCCCAACATTTATTAGGTTTGCCTCACCCCCTCCCACCACACCTTCCTGGCCAGACGACAATTGTTTATTGATGGAAAAATGGTACCACCTCCTTGTTTGCCTGCTGTCTCCTCACCCTGGCGCTGAGTCTGGGGTCCTTCCCTCCTCCCTCCCACAGGCAACTGTCCCTCTCACCACGGTCACAACCCTCTGTCGTGCTCCCCGAAGTGAGGTCCAGATACCCAAGAGATGACTGGGGGAGGTATATCGTTTCACAGCTTAATAGTTATACCTTTATTTTCAAGGATTAAAAAGAAAAAAACAAGAAGGCCCAACCACTGATTTCATGGGTACTGTTCCTTGGGATGGTAGTGAGATAAGGTTTCCTTTAAAGTAAATTTATTAAGTTCAAAGTGAGTTAACATATTGAGTTAAGACGGTGAGAAGGTTCCCTGGTAGGGAAGAAATTCCTGAAGCTGGCCCCCGATTGAGGCTGGGAACCCTGGGGCCATCTCGGTGGGGACCCAGTCCTTGCCCTTGAGGAGCTGGTGGTAACCCACGGTGGCCAGTGAATATGGCCGAAAGGGAGTGACCTGATTATCATCTAGAAGAAGAAGAACTGGAATAGGGGTTGCTCTGCGCACAGGAGAAATAGCCCCAACCGGAGTCAGGGGGCTGCCTCCCATGACCCTTAAACTCTCTCTTCCACTCACCCTCACCACCTGCTGGAGGTCTGCAACCTCATGGGGCACAACTAAGCAGGAGGAGACCCTCGCTGGCCGAGAGCCCTGGACACTCCGTAGTCCTCCCTTTGCCTAGGCTGGGGCAGACTCTGTCCAAGGCCTGGCTGCTGGAAGCCCAGCTCTAGAGCCCAGCATGAGCCCTGCCTGAGCCAGAGGGCCCTCCCCAGTGCCAGCCAGCCAGGCTCGCCGTGCCTCCTAGGGCTCTGGACGCATATAGGTGCACGGGGAAAGGTCTCCAATTCACATCTGCCCTCCTGCCCTTCCACCCTCCTGGACTCGCACCCTCCATGCCAGCACTTCCTCCCCTGGCTCCTGGGGCGGGGTGCGGCGGAGCCTCAGTGCATCCGGAGTGGGGCAAGCAGTATGCCAGCTTGAGAGAAGCAGGTACTGTGGGGAGGTCTCGGATCACCCAGGTTCTCCCAGGTCGATTAAAGGGGCGAGGGAGGTCTGGCAGGGAGGGGTCCCGGCTGCTAGAGCGGGCAGCGGGGAGGCGGAGGCTCCGGACAGTGGATCACTACAGCCCCATGAATCTCACAAAGGTGGGCAGCGGTGGGGAGAGAGCTGCTGAGCAGGCCCGAACAGAGTGGAGCAAGGACCAACTCCTCCCTGCCTCCTCCAAGTCAGGGCTCACCCCTCAGGTGCCTGGGCACCGGCAGAGGCCGGGGTCATGGGTGAGGCAGGAGCTGGATTCTAGGGGGTGGCAGAGAGGCAGGAGGGGGTAGGAGAGACAACCTGCTACCTCTAAGGGGAGGTGGGGCTTTGATTTGAAAAGCTTTAGAATCTGTTTAAGAACCTTCAAGATCTTTGGCTTTGTTGAACAGAGAAACTAGGCTCAGGGAAAGAGGCGAGGTGCCTGCGTAACCCATGAGTCCTAGCTCCCTGCTCTGTGCAGATGTCCCCCCACTCTGGGGCCCCAGCGCACCGGGACAACTGGCCTGGGATTCTGGGTTGCGGGGCCCATCCTGTCGCCCTTGGGAGAAAGAGGCCCTTGGGGGCTCTGAGGGCTCAGGCATGGATTTATCTGAGCCAGCCCTGGGCGCTTGAAGTCAGAACATTGGGAGAAAATAAACACAGGCCAGAGACACCCTGGGTTTAGAGTCAGCTCCTTCCCTGCGGGGCCCCGGGTTAGCCATTCGATCAACAAGCCTCTTCCCCCTTGGAGCCTGACGGTACTAATCTGTAAAATGGGGACGTCCGCCTCTAAACCCCGCTTCCGGGCACTGGGTGAGAAGCCGGCAAGATAACGAGGAGAAAGCACCCTGCTTTGAATTAGAGACACGCCTGGCACATGGGCTGTCGAGACAGCAGGACAGCCTTCCCGTTACTCCTGTTCCCGCTCCAGCCACCACTGAGATCTTGAGTGACCCTGACCCTCCCCAGACTGAGCAGCCCAGTGAGAAGGCCAGGAGGCCGATTCCAACCTAGCAAGCAGTAGGCTCTGGGTAGCAGTGGTTCTGAGCAGATCGATGCTTGCCGTTTACCAGTAAGGGGCTGGTGGGGGGTGGGGGTCTTGTCTCTGTGGTGGAGAGGCAGAGGCAGGGGGCTCTGAGGGCAGGGGAAAAGTGGGGAGACCCTGGAGGGGAAAGCAGAGCGGGGGTACGCTGCTGGAAGGGGCGCTGGGACTGAAGGTCCCTGAGGGATGGGGGCTTGGGGGATTCAGAGAGACATAATTTGGGCCTGGAGGGTTTGCCAACTCCCCAAGTATCCTCAGTGTGCAAGGCCAGCTATAATTTTCGAGTCAGAGATTCAAGCTGCAGGGAAGATGCCCAGGACTGATGAAATCCAGCTCAGAATGAGGGAAAAGGAAAGTGGGAAAAGGGGGCCTCGGGTCACCCTCAGCTCAACCTTTTTGGCCTGGGCAACCAGTAAGTGAACCCGCCAGAGGCTGGGATGACCAGGGAGCAGTGGGCGCCCCCCGGTGGCCGGCTGCGGATAAAGGCGCAGGTGCTTGGGAAAGAAAGCGACATTGTTATTTGTTCCACCAACTCCAAATTCCACGTTTATTTAGGAGCCCAATTTATTTTTATCCTCACTGCATTCTTTTACATGAGATCATTGTAACTCAAGATGAGAATTAAGATCCCAAGGATTCAGTGACACTCTCTCATAAGCCACCCAGACCCTCCCCACCTGGCATCTTTACCCCAGATGTCACCAGCCCTCAGGCTGTCACTGGGCAACATCCACCCATGACATCATCTTCAGAGGAAGAGAGAGTGGAGGAGAGGAGAGGGGGAGGGAGAGGGAAGAAGAGAGAGGAAGGGGAGGAAGTAGAGGGGAGAACAGAGCTACGAGCTACAGAGAAGAGAGGGCTCTCACGGGGGTGCCTGCTGTGAGGACCCGGAGTTCAGGACCTGGCTCCCTTTCCCCAGAGACGGGGAGGCTGGACAAGGCTCCTCCCCTGGGGACCTGAGAGACCTCACAGGTGCGCCCCCATCCATTGCCTGGGCAGAGGTGGTGGCTGAGCACCAACTCAGGGAGTACAGAGGACCTTGGGGCTAGATCGCAGTGAGGTCCGCAGGCAGGGCAAGGGGAGGGATGCCTGGAGATTGCTGGAAAAGTGGAGGGCCTGGTTCATACCCAAAGTGCCTTGCCCACAGATACACACACACACACTTGAACACATGCGGTGCAAGGCTCCCCCAGTCCCACCGTCTGCAGCCGAAGCAAGAGGAGCCCAGGTCACCCAGGGGGAGCCCCAAGGCGACTGCCACCATTGACTGTGCCTGACAAGTCCATCCTGCTGGGCGGCTGCTGCAGTCAGGAAGTGCACTGTGCTGGGAGGTCAGAGGCCAGAGGACAAAGGTCAAGCTTGGGATCACCCCTTCACCCCCGCCTCCCCCCGTGAAGTAGCTGGCCCCTCGGCCTTTGGGCGCCCCTGGCTCTGGGGGCCCTCAGTCCGCTGTCTGTCCGTGGGTCCTTGGAGCAGAAGCCCGTCTGTGTCGGTTTTGTAAAGCCATCTTTTCCGCCCCATACCACAGCAACCGAAATCATTTTCCAGGCAATCGCCTTTCTGTAAACATTCCTGTGTAGTATCCCCCCAAACTGCTAATGCCCAGCACCCCGTTGAGTCTCCCTGTCACTCCAACCGGAGCCTCAGAGGTGGAGGTGGGCAGTGGGAGGAAGGGGCATTGGAGGGGAGGAGGTGGCCACACCGAGGATTAAGGGCAGGGCTTCAAGTCCAGCTCCTGGCACGAGCCTCCAAACCTGCCCCCGTGTTTCCCCATCCCCCCAGCCCAGCCCCACTGCCCTGAAGGTCAGGCCCCCTCAGGAGAGCCTGTCTGGTCCGGGAGGGATGACAGAGAAGAAGGGGGAGGGGATCCCATGGAAGGGAGGCCTGGGAGGAAAGGGAAATGACTTGTAATCATGGGGGTGACGGTTAGTCAAGAAAGGTGACTCCCTGGAACCTGGGAGCACAGGGGCAAGGCCAGTCATCACTGAGTCCCCGGGGAAGGCAGCTCCCTCTGTCCCTGAGGTGTGAGAGGGAGGACACACAAGTGGGGAGAGGCCAGGTGGAGCGCATCCCACGACGGACCACTACCCGGGCGGCGCAGTGGTGGGGGAAGGTGGGCAAGGCGAGAGGGCGCCAGAGGCAGGATAGTCCTTGGCTGGTGACACCGAGGCCCCCTCCCCACCCCCCAGCACTGATCTACAGAGCCACGGTGGAGGACAGCCTGGGGTGGGTCGATTCTCCAGGCAGTACAGCGGGGAAACTGAGGCTCAGGGAGGCTGAGGGAGTTAACAAGTCACTGTGTGGACTCCCTTCCCCGGGCTGGGGGGGAAGAGGGGGAAGAGGACTGTGGCCTGTGACCCCCTGGACTCCTCTACCCCCACGTCCAGGGAGCCCTGCTACCCCCCAGCCCCCAGGGAAGCTGGGCGTCTAGACCCGGCTGGGGAGCGGGACGGAGACGACAGAGCCCCGGAGGGAGCCGGGAGGCAGGGGAGGGTGCAGGGCACTGCCAGCCTCAGCTTCACGCAGGCAGAGACACACGAACCAATTTGCGCAGATTTAAAACCCACCAAAGGCCACTTGGTAAACGAGTCGGAATCAATTAAAGGACCTCGGCAGGGCTGGGGAGGGAGAGCTCACCTGCCTGGGTTTTGACTGCTCCCAGCAGAGCCTCTGGGGCTTTCCCCAGGGAGAGGGAATTTGAGAGAGAGAGAGGGTGTTGGGCTCCCGGGGGATAGGGCGGGCACTGCCCCAGCCAGATGCTTCCTCTGCCAGCTCTCGCTTCTCACCCGTCCACAGGCTGACTCTGTCCTGCACCTTCTGTCCACTTGCTCAGACTGGGAGCCCCGGCAGGGCAGGGCCTCTTCCCCGAATCTGGGCACATCACAGGGCAGGGCCCAGGTCTCCTCCCTCCGATTGGGAGCCTTTGTCTCCCCCCTTAGACTAGGGACACCCCAGAGCAGGGCCCCTGTTTCCCCTATCAGACTAGGGGTTCGCCTAGGACAGAACCTTGTCTCCCCCTCAGACTGGGCAGGACCTGTGCCTCCTCTCTGAGGGGCACTAGGGGCGGGCCCCTGTTTACCTCTTTGGATCAGACGCTCCCTCTGGGCAAGGCTCTTGTCTCCTCCCTCAGACTGGGGCCTCCTTGACGGCAGAGACGCCACTCCGCCCACACTGGGTGGTCTTGCCATCTCAGGAGTGGGATGGGGGCCCAGGGACAGTCAAAGATGCCAGGCTTGGTCTCAGTGCCATCCCTGCCAGCTGCCCTGGCTCTGCGTGGCCCTGGAGTCCTCGCTTCCTTCTACCTGCTGCCCTCTCCCCCCCGACTCCCCACGTCCACGGGGCACAGGGCACAGCAGCCCTCTACCCCGGCGAGGTGAGGCCTCCCTCCCTTCGGTTCTTCGCTCTTAGGCAAAGAGGAGTGATGTCTCAAGACTGTTCAGCTAAGCCTTGCCTGCGTCTGTTTTCCCTCCAGTCAAATGCCTTTAACGGGGAAGGAAACGGAGGCCCAGAGAGCGAACCGATTCATTCGGGAGCTAGAAGCAGAGCCAGAAATGGAACCCTGGCCCCCTGGCCCCCAGGGACAAGGACTTGTCCACACCTGTCTGCCACTTCCCCGAAAGCAATTACCAGGGGAGCCCCTCTCCAGGCCCCAGGCAGGCAGAGACTAACAATCTCCTTAGGAGGAATCAGCAAGAGAGGTGGAAGATGTTGCAGCACCCTCGGCCCCAGAGAGAGAAGAGCTGTGGATCACAGTCCAGCTGTACCCCCAGGCGCCCGCCCCAGCCCAGTGGCTGCTTGCCACACAGAAACCAGGGTCCCCACGTGGGGTCCGGACCATACTCCTCAAAGACCCACCTCTCCTGCGAAAGGGCCAACAAGCCAGCCTCTTGCCCAGAATTTCAGATATAGGACCCTCCCTCTTCTCCCTGCAACCCTCCCCCAACTGCCAGCAAAGCTACGGCATTACCAAAACTCACTCAACTTGGAGGTGAGAAAGCTCTGTTCAGACCCAGCTCTGCCGCTATCTAGTTGTGTAACCTTGAGCAGGTCAGCAGCGTCTCTGAGATTCAGTCCTTTCATTTGTTTTTTTTAAACTAATAACAGGCGTGTGGGTTGTACACTGCAGGAAGGCACCGGTCTAGGGAACAGGTGGGGGGACAGCTCCTTCCTGATCTGCCCAATCGCCTGATTCCCTTTCACTCCACAGTCAGAGTTTTCTCAAACCCAGGACGGTAGGGTTTGGATTTTTAGCCACTAATGAAGATCTGGCTAATTGGCTTCCCCAGGAAGGGCAGGGGCAGGGATGCAGAGGGGAGCACATCACCCCCAGTCTGAAGCTGTCGCTGGAAAAGCTGGGAACAGCCCTGGCGTGTGCCCACACAGCCCTCACTAACAAGCTAACTTCCGCCTGGCGTCTCCACCGTCACGTGCCCAGGGAAGGTGTCCTGTCAGTCCCACATCTCCTTGGAGAGGCAGCAGAGAGGAACACAGGCTGGGAGGAAGGGAAGTAGACGGTGGAAAGGGAGAGAGGCTGATGCCTGTCCTCCCAGCTCTGCCACTGCTCAGGGGCGGCTGTCAGTGAGCCTCCTCTCCTCGGGGGCACTCGAGCCTCAGGGTGCCAAGGCCAGGGCAGCAGGTGTGGGCAAAGGGACCTTCACCACGCCCCTATAGCTGCCTCAGGCTGAAAGCAAGCCCCGAGGGAGGCATCCTGTTCCCAGGGGGAGGGACCCCAATCTCTCGGAGGTGAGGGGTGGAAGCCCCACCCATCACCCCACCTCCCCACAGGGAAGTGTTGTCAGCACCCAGGATTCATTGAGGGCCTCACAAATGTTGGACAGGAGCCTCAGCCCTGCTGTCCCCCTCCACATCCTCCGCTGAGACACTGCCCTTCATGGGATCAGGCTGTCTCGAGGAGGCTCTTCCCAGGCCCACAACCCAGCACCCAGACAGCTCCCTCAGACACCAGGATGATCGGGGTCCTGGTGCCTCCACACTCCAAGCACAGGTCACCGCGCTTCTGCTCCTCACACTTCTATCGTCACGCCTGTGCCCCCATGGTACATGCCCACACGCCCAGCACAGGCTCACGAACGTGTGCCCAGTCACGAAGGCCTCCCCTGCACCCACCACAGACATCAACATGGGCCCAGCTGCGACTGGGTCACTGCAGAGATGCCACCTTGGGTGCTACGTGGACAGACAGGGTGCTGTGCCCACGCACACAGCATATACATTTACAACCTCTCCACAGATCGCAGTGCATCTGGGGGCTCCCTCAAGTGCCAGCTCGAGGCATCTCCAGCTTGGAGCGAAAGACACTGGGGACCCCACTTGCCCATGCTGAGTCCAGCTACCCCTTCTCAGAGAGGCAGCTTCTTGGCACCTCTCCTGCTTTGTCAAGTTCAGAGTCCCCTTGCGAAAGCACTGACATTTTGTCTACAAATACAGGCCACTCCACTCTCACCAATGTTTACCCAACCAGGTGATGCCAAGGACTGAGATGCCCCTCCTGGACCTCGCACCCCCAGCCCTTGTCTCCCTCTACAGGTGCTCAGCCTCCTGCACCAGGACAAGGGGCCGGCGGGCCCTGGACACCCTTCCACCTGCTGCTGGAGGGTGAAGGACAGGGCTTCTGGGCTGCAAGTTTCAGCCCTCACCTCACAGGTCAATTACTCTACTGCCCTGCAAGCCAACCGGGTACAAACGGCCAAATCTGCGTCCCAGTATGTTCCCTTCTTAGGGATGCTAAGGTCAGCACCAGGAGAGACTCTGGAGGATGGAAGATGGGGGAACCCAGAGAAGGGAGGAGGAGACTCAGAGTTTCCTGCCTGACTGCTGGGTCCAGACTGACCTGGGAAGCCTGATCAGATTCCAGGGGCATCTTTCAGTTCTCCCTGTTGCCTAACCTGAACCGTCCCACCAGAGCAGGATCCAGGAAGGTGGAGCACGAGCTGGAAGGCAGGGGAGAAATAAACAGTCTCCCCTTCCCTCTGGAAAAGACTTGAAGCCTCCAACCTTCTCGTCTCAGTTAAATCCATCCATCCATCTGGAGTGATGAGGTTTAAACCCAGCACCAGGCTTGCTGGATGCCGTGGGGAAAACGGACCAGCCGTGAATGACAGCACTCTTGATACCCAGCCCTCAACCAAGCACACTCTCATGACAGCCCACAAGGGGCTCTGATAGCCTCTATTCATTCAGTTCTCAGAGTCACCTCGTGACGTTGCTCTCCCCCCATTTTACAGGTGAGAAAGCAGAGGCTCAAGAAGGGGTGACTTGTCCGTGGTCAGAGTTGCCAAGTGGAGAAGCCTGGTCTCGACTGTGGGGTTCTCAGCCCGGATCCCCTTTCTCTCCTTTACACCCTGCCACCCCTGAGGAAGACGCTGATTCTGCCACCAAGGCATCCCTGAGTCTTCGTCTGAGCCACTGGGCCAGAGCCCCTTACGTCCCCTCAGTCTGTCCAACTCCCTAAGAAGGGAACACTCGAACAGGCCCCTCCCCAGAGAAGCGCAGAGACCCTCAACCCCATCCTTTTTGGGGAGACCTCACACCAGAAGAGTGGGGACCCTTCCCCAGGGCGTGGCTGAGAGAGGAGGGGCAGGGAGCAGAGCTGCCCCAGGGCCACAGAAGCCCAGGCTGGGAAGGGGGTCCTGCCTTTCCACAGCCCTCCACTCATACCTTAGTTTGGTACTGAGTCCTCCCAACCCCTGCCACAGGCTGTGCTGACACAGAACTGCAAGTCCTATTTCAGGAACGCCATCCAGCCAGGACTTGGATTCCTCCAGAAACAGACAGCTCATTACATCTAAGGCACCAGTTACCTTGTGGAACTCCTCCTTCCTTAAAAAGAGCCAGAGTCTGTGCCCATGGCCCTCAGAGGGGTCCAGGGGCAGGGCACGATTACTTCTCCCTTCAGGGCAGAATGAAGGCTCCTGAACCAGTATCTTCTCTCCTGAGCCCAACACCTCAAGTCCTTCCTTCTGTGGCCTGGCTTCAGCCCCGGGCCATGTGCACTGCCCTCTGTTGGGTCGGCCCCATGTTGTCACCACCGCTTTTAGCTGGTGGCCTTCAAAACTGCTCCAATGGCCCAGATAAGGTCTGAGCAGCCCAGATGACCCCTCTCTGCTTCTGCTCTCGCCAGCCCTCCTCCTGCCCCCAGCATGTGTGCCAGGGGAAACAAATGCCAGGGCATACTCAGCCCTGCTCTGGGACCAGAACGTACCTTCCTTATCTCCTGCTCTCAACTCTCAGGCCTCCCCTGACCTCGGGCCTCAGGGCCAACTTGTCTCCTCCTGCCTGGGATGGACGACTCTCCTGGCAAGGTTAGCTCAACCTGCCGGCTCCTTCTAGGCACTTCCTTCTGCCCTCTGCTGCCTGGCTATGCTAATGTGATTCCAGGAGTCTGCTCTGGGTCTTAGCCCCTTCCTAGCAACTATGCCCTAGCCCCAGCCAGGCACATCCCAGCTACAAGCACCAAAGCGTTTGCCCAGGAGTCTGAGTGGGCAGCCTGCTCTGCCCATAATTCTCTACTTAGTGGCCTCAGGCCCTTGATACCCTGTCTGGAAGCCAGCCATCTCAGGGGTGTGTCCAGCCACTCTGAGGACTGGAAAACCACAGCCCACACGATAACATCTGATGCATGTTAACCACACAGTGCTTCCTCTTTGTTAACCTACTTCCTCCTCACCAAACTCTGCCCTCCTGCCAGAGGGCCCCGGGACGGAGAGGCTCCCTTCCCCACAGCTGCTTCCCAGCACTCTGCCCCGTATCTGCATCCCATGCTCGCATGGTGGCTAATTCTGGCATCTCATCAGACAGTAATTATGGGGGAATCAGCAGTGCTGTCATCTCGGCAGCTCGGCACCTGTCACCACGCCGCCATCCCCAGGCGGCTGGGATGGGACCGGAAGCTGACGGAGGAGGGGTGTGCTGGGGTGAGGGGCGTCTGCTCCCTCCCCGCCTCTGCAGCCCTCACTTCCTTCAACCCTACCTCCCCACAGGTGCACGACGCATGTCAACAAGGTGGCCACTAGCCACACCAGTGCTCCCCGTTAGCCAGGCCAGGTACTGAAAGCATATGCCCTGCGTCATGCACAGGCATGCCCGTGACCACACAGAGCAAGAAGGACACAGCGCGCCAAGGCTCCAATCAAAAATTGCCCCTTCCCATAAGTGTGACTTTGAACAAGTCGTTTTACTTTTCTGGATGTCAGTTTCTCTAATGGCAAAATGGGAAAAATAGTGCTTACCTTGGGAAGAGGGGAAGAAATAAATATGTAAAGTATCTAGCACAGTGCCTGACATATGGATGATCACGTAGTCACTCAACAAACAATGAGTACACACCTACTGTGCACTGGGCAATATGAGGATGCCAAGATAAATGAATTGCAGTTTAGCAAAGACCACGCTGGGGCCATACTGAGGCACAGGCATTTTGTTTAGCTGGTGGTGCTTTGTTTTGTGTCTTTGAATTTTAATGCCTTTAAGGAACACAGGCACTCTACTCAGCGCAGTCCTCACCATTCCCTATCGTCCTCATCCACTGCTTCACTCGTTTCCAGCCCCTGAAAGCACTGAGTTTGCTGCCCCAAAAGCAAACATGAACTAGTAGGCTCAGTTATGTCCAGAACCGATGCCACGAGACATTTGACAGAGCCTTGGGAGCTCAGGGGGCGAGCCCGGAGGTGGTCAGGGAGGGGCACTTCAGGGAGAAGCAGAAGTGGGAGGTGACAAAGGCAGGGTGTTCCTGGAAGAGGAGGTACAGAAGCAGAGGGTCACAGAGGGAAAGGGGAGGGCCACTGGGAGCTGATGGAGACAGAGGCATCTCAAGGGGTCCTTCCTAGTGCTGCATCTCCGGGCCCCAGGCTGCAGCGCCTCCCTCTCCTCCAGAACATTTCCTAGGTGGTTCTTGTTGGTGGAGCTACGATGTAAGACCACGTTCCCTTGCCTCACAAGCAGCATCTGCTGTCCCGACTAAGTCACTGAGTCACTTCCCTGACCCCATGGAGAGCAACACAGCCCCACTCTGGCTCTTTACAGATGTAAAAAGTAAGTCTGGGAAAGGACTGAGCTCCCCGCCTCTGGGAGTATTCCAGAAGAGGGTTAAGCGAAAGAGGAGGGCAGTCAGGCCCCCTCCCTGGTTCCCTGCCCCTGAGCCTCGGCCCCTCTGCCATTTGTGTGCGGAAGGGGGGGTGGCCTGTGTGACCAGGACGCGGGGTGAGGGGAAAGTCTGCAGTTTCCAGTCACTCCTGCCTTCTCCTGGCAGCAGCCACCGAGGGGGGCGGGGGAGGAGAGCGGCATCGTTGCTCTTTTAGGAAAATGGTAATTTTAATTAAGAGGCAGACAAACGAGCACTCTACAGATTGTCTCCGAGCAGTTATTAAAAGGCCATCAAGGCATCGGCAGCCACAGTGGCGAGGAGGGCTGCCTCCCCCATCCGCCCGCCCGGATTGGGGCCGAAGCATCCTCCAGAGAGCTGGAGAAGGGCTGGAGGATGTGG
This sequence comes from Tursiops truncatus, assembly GCF_011762595.2. NCBI lineage: Eukaryota > Metazoa > Chordata > Mammalia > Artiodactyla > Delphinidae > Tursiops > Tursiops truncatus. Next base: position 36,770,653 of record NC_047053.1, read on the forward strand.
AGCCTGCGAACAGCCAAGGCAGGGACTCTGCAGCCCCTCTCCCAAGGGCGGTCAGGGGCAGCACACAGACAGTACCCAGGGCACAGCCTGCTCAGCCCCAGGGAGGGGCTGGGGGAGGCGCAGAAAGGAAGCCAGCAATTGGGCATCCCCTGCTGTGGGCTGGGCTCCGGTCCAGCTGCTGCTGCTTTTCCCGTATTCTTCTCAACAAGCCTGCCATCTTACGGGCAAGGACGCTGAGGCTCAGAGAGGGAGAGTGGCTTGTCCAAGGCCACACAGCTAGGACATGGTTTATGTGAGCCTTGGAACCCAAATCAGACTGAGTCTCAAGTCCAGTGCTCCAGGCTGCTGGTCCTGGGCACGGAAGTGAGATGGGGGTTCCCAGAGGCCCTCTTGAAGTGGCCCCAGCTCTGGCCCTGCCCGCAGGGCCCAGGGTCACGGGCACTTGGGACCTCAGTCACTGCCTGCTTGGCAGGGACACATTATAGGAGAGGAGTGCCATTGGGTCAGGGGACACTCTGCAGGGACATGAAGTGCAGAGCAGCTGCCAGCAGGGGGAGCAGGGGCGGATGGGGCATCAGTGGACGGAGGGTCACAGCCCTTTCCAGACAGCCAGCCAGGCCACAGCCCCAGGCCCCACAGCCAGTGAATTCAGCCAACCCCTTAACCTCTATCTGCTCACCACATAAGCAACGAAAGAAACTTCGCTGTCTTGGTCATTGTTGGCCTCTGAGCCTAGACCAGTGCCTGGCACAGAGAAGGTGTTCAGTAAATCTGTATTGAATGAAAGAAGGAAGGAGTGGATGGAAGAATGAATGAACGATTCAATAAATGAAATGCGATCACAGGGTTTCAAGTGCCTATAAACTAAACAAAGCTGTACTGAGGTCGGTGTGGCCCCATCTTCTCCCATCGCCCCCCCTCTGGCCGACGCTAGAACATGGGCTGCCCCTGATGAGAAGGGCCCCTTGCTCCTGACCCCCTCTCCCCAGGCCATCTCTCCCCTCGACAGAGGGCTCCCGCCTCCTCCTCCCTCCCCAGCCCCACTACATGGAGCTTCGCGGCCCGCACACACATGTACATGCACACGTGTTTGTTCGCGCACACTGACTCACATGCACACACGTGCACACACGGACACATTCTCGGCCAGGCAAGGTGCCCTCCCCAGAGTCAGGTCTCTGCTGCCCCCTCCCCTGGCAAAGGCCTGGGCCCCCCAGGGATAGCCCCCTCCCCCGTTTCTGGCCCCCGAAGCTGGGGAGAGGCACCAGCTAGGGAGCAGTGGGTGGCAGGATGGTGGGGAGAGGCCCCCCTCCTGGCTTACCAACCTGGAGACTTTAAACAGAGGGAACAGAGTCCTGGAGGCTTCCCTCCTGCTGCACGCTGGAGCCCTGGGTGAGGGACAGGAAAGGAGGAAAGTCGTGAATGAATGCCCAGAGCTGGAGGAGAGGAGCTGAAGAGAGGAAGGGGCTGGGGCAGGGCTCCCAAAGTGGGATGGGCCCTGCAGGGGCCTTGGGCCTTGGGGGAGGAGGGGACGGGGACAGAGCAAAGCAGAGCATTAGGAGGTGTCCCTTTGGGGGGTCACTGAGGGCTGGGGGGCAGGCAGGACAGACACTGGGTGTCGGAGGAAGAGCAGGGGCTGAAGGGGCAGAGACACGGGTGGGAGACAGACAGGAGGACAGACAGCAGGACAACACAGAAAACAAGGGGGTCCCCAGAGTGGGGTCCCCAGGATAGATAGCCAGCAAGCCAGGCCTGGTTCTCCTCCCAGAAACGGGGGCAGGCTCTTTACTGGGGTCCACACAAGACCCCCATCTGCCTCCCCCAGCCAAGGTTGCCTCATTCTGGAAGGCTGGTGGGTTCAGAGTCAGAGGGGCCTGCCTTCATTGCTCTGCTGACCACCCCCTCCCAGCCCAAGAGACCCCCATCTGCTCCACTCACCCCCTAACCCTGAGGAAGGCCCCCCTTCTCTGCCCACAACAGAGGAAACAGGGGTACTTCACACGCGACACGCGCGCACACACTCCTGCTGTGATAGGGGGTTGCCGGAAGCCCTGTGCCCAGCTCCTGACCCCCACGCACCCCCAATCCTCAAACTGCCAGGGCAGGGCCCCCCTCAGGTGTCCGTCATGCTGCCTCGCTCTCACTCTGCAGGAAGTCCTTCTAACTGTACTCTACCTCCCTCATGCCCCAACGCCTGTCTGCTGCCTTTCATCCTGGGGCGCGGCGTTAGGACCCTTCCTGCACGGAGACACTGTGGGCCGGGCACCCTCTCGGGCCCAGCCCTCACTGGCTGTCTCGGACCCATCCACACGCACATCACGTCTGGCTACAAGCATCCTCAGAGCCCCCTGCCAATCTGATGTTTCCAATTTTCCCACCGATTACCCAAGACACAGGCGTCCTGGGGAGAAGCAGCTGCTGTACCCAGATGTTGGGACATTGACTGGGGGAAGAAATCAAGAATGTTCACTGACATATGTAGCCCCAGAGGGCTTCCTGGACAAAGCAGTGGGGTGGGGGTGGGGCACAGAAGGGGCAGGTGGACAGAGGGGCACCAGGTGGGGGCATGAAGACTCAAGAGGCCTAGCTCCCCGCTCACCCCTGGCCTTAAGTGGCAGCTCCAGGGGCCCAGCCCCAGGCCGGCTGGGGTGAGAATCTGGGTTTTAGGTAAGAGGCTTTCTCACGTATGTCTCTTTTTCCTGGGAGAAGAGCCACCCATTCGTTCATTCAACTGGACAGTGAGGACGAGGATGAAGACAAAGACATTACTGTTTACTGAAAGCTCACCATGTGCCAGGAGCTCCGCCTAAATTGCCTCATTTAATCCTGGTACCCACCTTGTGAGGGAACCACGGATACCAGCCCCAATTTACAGATGAGGAAACTGAGCTTCAGAGACGTGAAGTGACTTGCCCCACACCACACAGCGAGTGAGCCACAGGGCTGGGATGCCAGCCCGGATCTGTCCGACTCCAGAGCCTGAGCGCTTGGCCCCTGAGCTGAACTGCTTCCCATCCATCCTCCCCAGCCTTTGGCGGGCTCCCATTCAGTGCCCGCTGGGAAGTTCTGCCTGAAGTCTAACCTCTTTCCATCCCATGCTCCAGCATAAACTATTTTTTACGGACAATGAGTGGAGCAGAAGGCCTCACTTCAGTTTCTTTCTGCCTCATCCTAGGAGTGGGAAGCAGATAATTCTAACCGTAGGCTGCAAATGGACCAGGGATCAGGGGTGGGGGATGAGCTGCTGGCTTCAGGAGAATTGGCTCCTCCCCAGCTTCATCTTTAAGTCACTTCTGCCTCTCCGGGAGCCCCTTTCCTACTCTCCCGCCTCCGTCACAGAAGAGGCTCCAGGAAGCCCCTCAAAGGTCTCTTCTTGTTTTAACATCCAGAAATCCCCCCGCAAGCACCCACGCTAGGGAGAGGGGGCCTAAAAAGTCAGGGGCAGCAAAGCGAGAGTCGTTGTCAGTCCAGACAGCCCTGGCTTTCCCTCAGAGTCCCAACTTTCAACTTAGAAGAAGGCTGGGACAAGAATGGGGACTCAACAGGCCAGCCTGGCCACTGGGAGGGGATGGACGAGGCAGGGGACAGCCCCGGAGAGGAGGCATAGAGGCCCGGGTGTATCTGCGAGGGCTTCAGTGAGCCGTGGAATGCCTTCCCAATGAACTGGGATCGTTAATTCTTCCTCAATGAGGCAGCTGCTGGTGCCTGGGGTGACGCCGCAGATGCCTGCTGTGTCTGCAATTATCAGCCTCCCTGGGGTGGAAGGAGCCAGCAGGACACACACCCTCTCTGCCTCCTAGGCTCTGCACAAACATCTCCAGCTTAGGGCCACTCTGTGGGGGTCTCTGGATCTGGGGGGCCCCCTGTGGGTCCCTGGGTCTGGGGTCTCCAGCACGCTCTGTGACTGGGGTGGGACAGAGAGCAGGGTGCTGGGATGAGGAGGTTGGCAGAAGTGAGAAAGGCAGGCCGTGTGAAAACCCAGCTCCTTCCCAGTCTCAGTGCTACTCCACTCCGGGATATGCAGGCAACCGGGCCAGGTGGCTGAGGCTACCAGGAACCAGGAAAAGGTTGTGGGGGAGAGGAGCCACCAGCTGGCAGTGCCTCCGCAGAAGAAAAGATGGACTGGATTATAGTCCCTGGTTGGAACGGAGTGCTGCAAAGCCTTTTTTTTTCTGGAGTGGGAGGAAAACAAGACGGTAGCTGAATCCTATAGCCTCTCGCTTATCCATCTTCTGGGCTGAGAGGACAGATTTAGGCAAGACGTGCCTTCAGAGCAGGAGGGACTGTTTGCAAGGCGTATGCAGGCGCACAAAAGCACCAGTGTTCTCTTGGGCCAAATCTCCATTTTTCCTGGTTTAGCTGGAGCTGGGGAGTATTATTCCCACCGTCTGTGTGGCGAGGCATGTATTATCTCAGGAGAGAGGAGGTGGGTAGAACCTCTGACAGTTGGAAGGGACTTTAGAGATTCTCTAGTTCCACCCTTTTCTCACACCGAGGACACTGAAAACCAGAGGGGGCAACTAACTTGCCTAATGTCACACAGCAGTAGGGGAGGCAGGCAACCTGACACCAGTCCAAGGCTTGCTCTTCACCCCGCACTTGACTTCTCTGCCCTGGGGGATCAAAGACTGACTTCGCTGTAACCTCCTCCTCCCCAGCAGCTCTGAACTCCTCTTCATCACGGCCCCCTGCACGCTGGCCAACCATCACAGCCACAAGAGATGAAACTGGATCTACCAAGTTCCTTCCGATAGCCCAAAGGTCATCTCAAAGGTCATGCCAACCAGTCCCCTGCCCCTAGGTACAACACTGACTTACCTGCGCTCACAGACACCTATCACTGAGGTAAGAGATGCAAAAACACCGCCTCAGAGCAGCCACCCTTCGTGCACCTGGGGGTTTCCCTCCCATCTAACCTCGATTCCTCCTGCTGCAGCGTGGGCCTGTTTCCTCTCAAGCTGTCCTGTGCAAAAACAGGGGGAGGGGGAGAACAGGATTCCCCGCCTCCAAACCCTCCTGTCTGCCCTCCTGCAGCAGAGAGGATGAGGGCAGGGTATCCCAGGGTGGCTGGGCCCTGAGCCCGGTGCGTGTGTGGGGCACGAGGGCTGCGGTGGGGAAGCAGCCGCCTGTGTGGGAGAAACAGCTCTTCTGGGAATTGTCCTTCTGACTCTTCATCTCCTGCAAACTCCTGCATCTCAGGGTTAGGGGAGGGCCTCCTCTGGGTTCAGAGACATCCATTCCCTCCCCATACCATTTATTGACTGTTTATCATGTGTCAGGCACTGTGCTGGACATTTTCACCTATTATTTAAGTTTCACAACAATTCCGTGGTCAGAAACTAAACTGCCCCCCGGGTCAGTCCCTCCCTGGGACTAAATCTAACCTTGATCCCTCTTGCTGTGTTTCCTCTGGCCCCGCCCACCATGGCGGTGGAGGGGAGTTTTGCTCCTGTCTTCAGAATCCCTCACCTTACTCAGTGGCCCACCTTATCTTCTCCTGGCTGCCAACCTTTACCCCAGACTTGCCCCACGTGATGAGTATTATGGGGGTGAAAGGAAATGAGGCAGGTTGGGGGCTGGGATGCAGCGCACTGCCCCGTGCCAGACACAGAGCACATACCAGGTGGCAGGGGAGAAGGCCCGTGAGATCAGTCGGGGTAGACGGAGGTGGGTGCAGAACTGAGAGCAGCAGTTTCTCCCTCCCTGTGACCCTTGCAGGGAGCACCACGCCTCACCTGTGGTGTGCTGGCCAGGCAGGGCCCAGATATGCCATGATCCTGTTCTCAGTGACCATCTCTCAGGTCCAAGTTCCAACCCACACATATCCAGAGCCCAGGGGCCTGAGCAGAAGTGGGCAGGGCAAAAGACGGCAGGACTTGTCCTGGACTGTGAAGCTGCCTGTCTGGCAGCTGAAGCCAGAGGAGGGACTCTTACACCTCTTACACCTAGCTAAGCTCCTGGCGTCTAGAGGTGCTCAGGCCCTGACCCCTCTGCCAGGCTCAGTGGGGTTTCACACACCCCGTGGTAGCCACAGGCAACCGTAGTGAATTCACACCCACTTGGTTTCACTGTTTGGACTTTCTAGAGCCGGAGTGATGAGGGTAGGGGTCCCCTCCACTAGGGCTATCCCCCCATCCTGCCTCTAGGACGGCTGGAGCACAGAAGCCACCTCCCCAGGGAATTCTCAGGCCTCACCCGGCTTCCATCCCTCTGGGAGATTCCAGCAGTGACAGCCTGGGCCAATGGGCAAGGGGAATTGGAGTGGTGGGTGGGGCTCTGGTCCCCGTGGGCGGCACCCTCCCCCTTCAAGCAGGCATCATTGATATATGCAAAGCATATGCAAATCACCCAGAAGAGAGACACAACAACGGTGGAATGTCAGAAGAGACCTTGGAGAGGAGCCAGCCTGTGCCCCCTCATTTCACAGGTGAGGAAAGAGGCCCTTGCCAGGAAGGGACTTGCTCAAGGTCACTCGGACATTTGGGCGCTTGAGGCAGGATCCTAACGAGGTCTCTTTACTCAGTCCAGTGCTCTTTCCATGACAGTCCTGTCTTCCATGTGGGGGGGCCTACAAGATGGTGAAGGGGTCACAGGGCCTGTAGGGGTTCCCTTGGACCCTTCCCTTCCTCCTGTGAGCCTGAGTAGTGGATGTGGGGGAACCATGGGCAAGGGCGGCGATGATGCCTGGACAGTGGGCGACCAGAGGTGTGGAGGGGCCAGAGGCCGGAGGCATTGGTTTCCGGCAGCCAAGCAGTAGAAGGCGGCAGGAGAACTTGAGTGTCTGAAGCCCAATGTCAGGGCAAGGTGCCCGCTGTGTGCGGGGAGGGGGTGGCGCCCTCACTACACACACATCTCTAAGCGCTCAGAGGCCCCCTTCCGCCTGGACTCTGATGACTATGACTCCTGACAGACCATAATAGTCAACTCAGGCTGGTCCCTTCCGTGGCTGCAGCTCCTTCCCTCCCTCCAACCAGCTTGGCTTCTTAACCTTCCAGACAGTCCTAGAAAGCAGGACAGATGCTAAGGAAAGAAGAGAGACAGGTATGAGGGGGCAGACAGACAGAAAAGGGGAGACTAAGGAGCAGAAGGGGGAGACAAAGAGGAGAGACAGCGGGAAGGGCAGAGGGAGAAAAATGGAGGGGCAGGGATGGGGGGGCACCAGGGGGGGAGAAAGTGGGGGGATCTGAGGAGCAGAGGGGAGAATGTGGGAGCAGTGGAGCCGAAGGGGGGGCTCCCAGCCTCTGGAACTGAAGGACAAGGCTGGAGCCTGGGCGAGGGGCATAGGAGCCCCATCGAGGCCTGAGGCTGCCTGGCAAGAGTAGGGGACCAGGTCCCTGACCCTCTGCCCACCTCCCCAGCAAACACCCCGGCTGCCGGGAAATCAGTCCTCCCTCTTCTGCCTCCCTCCCTGCTCTCCTTCCCTCCCTCCCTCGGGCCAGGCAAGCGCTGCTTCCCAGCCAAATCCAAAGCCTTCATCTCTGCTTTTCAGAGCTGGGAATGAAAGGAGGGGAAGCAAGTTCAGCCCTCAAACCCGCTGACGGCCAGATTTTTATTATCTTTGCTCGAATGGGCCCTAGGAAGCCAACAAGGGATTCTTCAAAGAGCATCTGAGTGGCTCATTGAAGCCTGCACCTGCACCAGCCCACCCACGATGGGCAGCTGGGGCTTGGGGCGGGGGCACAATCTGTCCCCCACCTCCCACCAAACCCAGAGACCAGATCGGAGGCTGCCTGGAGCCTCACCTTTCGTTCTCTGTGCCTAGGCAGGGGCCACTCGGTCAGGCAGCCAGGCTCAAAGGCTAGACCCAGGCCCACTGGGCCTCTGAGACCGTCTCTGTCCCTCTCTGGGCCTCGAAGACACAAACTAAGGAAGAAATCGGATCTCCTTGCCAGGGCTTGGAGGAGATAAGTGCTTGGGATTCCTCGAAAGCAAAGCTTTAATGGCAAGCTCCAGATCCTTCCCCTGAAATCTCTGCCTGCCCACCCAGTGGCCTCCCATCTCCCTTCCAACCAAGCCGCCCCTCCATTCCCGAGCCCCAGGCCCACTACTCAGCACCCTCAAACCCCAAACACAGCTCCCTCAGGTCAAACCCTCAACCTCGTCTCCCTTCTTTCCCCAAGACCTAACCTGGGGTGGAGATGGGGCTAAAACAGATCTGGTACTTCAAAGACCCTAGCCCCCTCCCTCCTAAGCTTGGGTTTTGTCAGAGAAAGCCAAGGTTCGAACTGGGCAGACGGCAGCCGCGCCACCATCACCCCCAGCTCTGACCACACCGGTGAGATCGATGCTCACAGCCAAAGAAGGAATCAATGGTTCTAATTAAACCTTTTTTCCAGGGTGGGTCCCTAGCCAGAGAGAGAGAAAGAGAGAGATCATCTGGGGCTCTGCATCACAGCACCCAACTCTGCCCTGTACATATGTAAGAAACATGGAACCCTGGATTCCCAGCAGGAATCAGGCCATGAAGACCCCAGACCCCATCCCCTCCGCGTTAGGCAAGGAGGCGAGCGGAAAGCATGCGGTGGGATCAAAGCTCCCAATGGCTCATTCCCAGGGACCCTTCCCCTAGAAGAGCTCCCCGTCTCCGCTCAGCAGTGCCTGAGACCACAGTTGCTTCTTCCAGATCTCCAGAGCACATGGGGGACCTGCATCTCCATCCCGGCCCTGAGGGTCATCACAGAGAACTGGCCAACATGGTAAGGGCGGAAGGAGCAGGGGTGGGGGGAGCACTGGACAAAGACCCTCTTGTCCCCAAGGCGCAGTGGCAGGAAGCCAGGGCAAAGCCTTTGCACTTGCTGCCAATGGTGCCTGGGTGCCCGGCAGTCTGGGTGGAGGGGGGAATCTTATTCTTGGAACCCCCTCCTGTTATGCTCCATCCCTTGCTTCCACACTAGGCCACCAGCTAAGTCTCTGCCCCAACAACTCCCAGCTTGCCTGGAGCCCTCCTTCCTGTATGAATGCCGGACCCTGACACTTGCCCACAGGGGGCCCAACATCAACTAAAACCAGCAAAAGACCTCACACGGAAACCATAACTGCCCCCCACATATGTACACACGCGCAACCATGCCAGAAACCACCACCATCACAGCTGCCACCAGTGATGACAAAGCCCCACGTTTTCACAGTGACAGCCTCCCTCAAAAGCATCACCAATTCTTTAAGACCAGCAAGAAGGATGGGGAAGGGAATGAGAGAAACTGAGGCACAGAGTTAGACAGCAAAGCAGTTGGCTCAAGGTCACCCAGACCAAGATATCCAGAGTTGGAAAGAAGGCATCCTATCCCCACCCCAAAGTGCTCAAACCCAACACCAAGGAATATTCAGACCCACAAGCCTGGAAGTCTGGTCATCTGCCCCAGACTCCCAGCCCTTATCTGTTTCCCCCTCCCCAAAACAACAGTAGCTCCAACACCTTCTGAAAAGCTCCAGCCAGGAACCCACTTCTCCTAAAGTTGGGGGCTGCAAGGACCTCCTGGTTCCCTCGTATTTGGGAAGAGGGACTGGCAGTCCAGGATCTCCTCCTTGCACACTCCCTGTCCTTGCTCACCTGGCTCCCCTCGGCCCCCGGGGTCCCTCGGTCCAGCCTCCTCCCTGGAAGATCGGGCGCTGCCCTCCGCTGTCCTCTCCCACCAGGCCAGGGCAAAGCGCCGGAGGCACTGCCAGGGCTGCATGGGGAGGGGTGGGGCGGAGGGGCTCGCACCAGCAGCTGCACACACCCCGCCGGGCCCTGCCAGCCGAGCTGCGGAGGCACCCGGCCGGCCCCCTCTGCTTCCACCAGCATCCTGCTGCCCCCACCGACAGGACTCGGAGCTGGCCAGGGAGCTTCTGACGTAGCAAAGGGGTGCGTGGGAGGGGAGGGGGGGCTAGCGCGGCCCCTCCCCAGCCCCGCCCTCTGCCGCTCAGCCTCCGGCAGTCCCTACTTCCTCATTCACCCGAGATGCTCTCCCCAGCTGGGGGCGCCCTCCCCTGCCCTCTGGCCTCTGCAAGGGGAGGGCTTAAGATCAAATGGCCCCTCCCCAGCCCCTCCCCCTCCCGCCAGCCTAGCGGGGAGCGGGTCCCCAGTCCTGCAACTGCTGCTTAGGCTCCCAGGTCTCCAGGGCTAGGGCCTCGAGGTGACTGGGGAGGGGGGTGCGGGGAATACAGGCTTGTATCCTGGCAACACAACCAACCCCAGAATACACTAATCCTCTTCCTTCCCTGGGGGGCGGGCGCAAAGCGCCTACCACCACCATCCAAGGGCGTGCACCCCATTCTGGGACCTGGGGGAAAGAGGCCTTTAATGCTCCCACCACTTCTCCATCCCCTTCGCCTCCCCCTGCATCCTCCTCTTCCTCCACCTCGGATGGACCACTCCCCTCCTCCGCTCTCCTCACCATCCATCTCCCTTCCTCTTTTCTCCCTCCCTCCCCCCTCCACATAAACCCCTTTAAATTTTAACCCTTCGGGCCCCCTTCCCCGGGCCTCACGAGGCCCTCCCCACCCGGTCTCCAGCCTCTCCAATGCAGGACCCCCTCTCTGGTCCCAGCACTCCTCTCGCCCCGGTCCTTCTCCCAAGCCCGGAGCGCCGCGGTCCCCTGCCCCCCACACACCTGCGCCCCGAGCATCCCTCGCCCCGTCGGCCGCCGCCTCCCCGGCCCGGCCGCCGCCCCCGCCCCCGGCCGAGGGGAAAACACACAAAGAAAACAGAAATACCTTCCACTTAAGCATGGAGGCACATTAGGAAGGAGAGAGACAGGGACATGCCTTGGGACGGAGCGTTCCCCATCGGGCGGGGGCGCGGGGGGCGGGGGCCCCGGGCCGGCCTGCCTGGCGCTCGCCCTCTCGCCGCCTCGCGGGCTCCTCGCTGGGCCCCAGCCCCGGGGCGCGGTGCCAGGCGGGCGGGCCGGGGGCGCGGGCCCCGCCGGGGTGGACCAGCTGGGAGGGCGCCGGCGGCCGGGCGTGTGGGTGCGCGCGCGCGGGCGTGTCACCGAGTGTGCGAGAGCGAGTGTGTGTGTGTGTGTGTGTGTGTGTGTGTGCGCGCGCGCGCGCGCGCGCGCCGGCGCGGGTGTGTCACTGCGGGCTGGAGCGCGCGCGGCGCGAGCACGCGCGTGTGGCCTGAACGTACAAAGGGCCGCCGGGGTGGCGGGGAGCAGGGACGGGAGGGGGCCGGCGCCTCGCGCCCTCCAGCTGCACTGCGGGACCCCGCAGCGCGCGGCCGGGCTTGGGGTGCGGGGAGCACTCACGCTCCCCTCCCCGCTGCACCTGCTTCTTCCCCCCAGAGCAATCCTCAAGCCATGACAGGGACTAATGCCTAAAGTGGGGGCCGGCATCGGAGGAAGGGGTGCACCTGGAGGGTGCGGAAACTTCTCGGTCTCCTAGTCCGTGCGCGCCTTAGGATGGAGAAGCATTCGGGGACGGACGGGGGCAGGGAGGGACTGGGGGAGCTACTCTTCAGCCAAGGTGACCTCCGGAAGCCACAGGCGCCCTATGCAGGGAGAGTCTGGACCCTCCTCTGCCTGTGCCGGGACGCCCCCCTAGCTGTCTCCTTAGACCCGGCTTAGCCAAGGGGACCCAGTCCCACGGCGCCCCCTGCTGGGCTGTCTCCTTGCCCCCAGCTCGGGTGGCGGCCCCTCCTGGAGGCTTCTGCTGGAACTGCAGCGGCCCGTGCTGTGAGTGAGGGGAGTCGGCCAATCGGCTAAGCAGGACTACAAAGGAGGGTGCTCCAGCTCCTGCCGCTTCTCACACCTCACTTGGCGACGCCATTGCCACCTCCACCGAAGCCTGCAGAGCGCCAGCGCTGCCCCACCCCTGCCTCACTCCCACCCCCTCCCTGTCCCACCTTGGCCTACCTGTTGGCTCCACAGACTTCTCTGGGTCACTCTGTCCCCTCCTCCTCCTGTCCTTGTTGCTTGCTCTCTCTCTCTCTCTCCGGTTCTCTGTCCTGTCCCTTCTCTCCCAAGCTTCTCTTGGAGAGGGGAAGGTCCCCTGCCCCTTTTATTTACTCCCGGCATTCCCAAAGCCAGCTTAGATGGGCAAGAAAGGGGCACAGCACATCTCTTCGCTATAGGCCACCAGGTAGAATGGCAGGCAAGCATAGGGGCAGGAGAGGAGACCCCACCCCAAGTGGCCCAAATGACAAACCGGTTTCCCCACTTCCTGGTCTACCCAGTTGCAGCCTTAATCCAAGCTCTCCCACTTTCCTTCCCACCCCCCCACCCCCCACCCCCGGCCTGCCCTGAGCCAGCCACATGCCTGGCTCGGGGCAAGTCTGATGCCCCTTAGAGATTAATCTCCAGTTGCAGTAACTTAGGTGACTGGGCCAGGGTAAGGAGAGGAGGGGCCCTTCCCAGCTCCAGCCGGACAGCTAAGGAGGGCAGCCAAGAGCCGTGTCCTGGACACACCGTCTGGGCACACGACCCCAGCAGTCGGCACCCTGACTTCTTCCCTCCTGGGCCAGCTGCCTCTCCCTCTGCCAACTGGATGGTGCCCATCTTTTGGCCTCTGAGTGTGCTGTGGGCACTTATCCAGCTCCCTGCTTGGCTGCCTGCCCAGGATGGGCATGGGAGGCAGCGGGCCCTGTGTAGGGGAGGGGTCGGCAAGGGGGCGGGTGGCTTCCCCTCAGCTGCATGGACACCAGCTCCCAAGCCTCTCAGAGCCCAGAGGCTGGGGACTCTCGCTGCTGGTCCTCCATCCAGGCCCACAGCTCAACCACGCAGGATGCTGCCCCTCCCCTCGCCCTCAGGTCCCCTGCCATGAGACAAGTTCTCCTCCCTTCCCCACATTGTGCCCACCTAAGTGGAAGGGCGTCAGCGTGTGCTTTACCCATATTCTCTAATTTAATCCTCTCAACAACCCTGCAGAAGTGGCTGTTTTCAGCCCCGTTTCAGAGAGAAAGGAGTTGAGGCTCAGAGAGGCATAGCCACTTGCCCAATCTAAGAATAGCAAAGGTGAAATTCAAACCCAGACTTGCCTGATTCCAAGGCTCCCAGCCTCTTTTTCTATCACCACCACCATCTCCTAACCCTGTGGGCTGCCAGAGGCAGGGGCCTAACTCTGATACACATCTCATGACCAGAAAGTAAAGAAAGAGGGTAAAGACACAGTTAATGTCAGGGTTAGGGAGCTGGGCATTATCCTGGATGATGGCTGGAAAGATGCTTGTCCTGTCACATGGAGGTTTTTCTGGCCTTTACGCTAGATGCCAAGAAGCCACGGGCTCGGGGACTTGGGGAGGGAGGCTCTGTGACTTAGCCCCCAGAGACTGGGAATAATTCCAAATATGACATCAGTGACCTCCTGCATCACGAACGCCCCCCCCATAGTTAGAAGATTAAATCAGATTCAGGTAACATTTTTTATTTGTGTAGTTCACTTGTTAGAGACATAGCGTAAGCATTTCTGATCATCTTCATAGCTGTGAGCTCACTTGACCCCCTCCTCTCCTCAAAGCAGGACAGCGGCCTCCATGGGTCCGTGGAGGGGTGAGAAGGGATACAGCTCCTGAACAGGAAGCTTGGGGCCCTCCCCTGAGGCCCAAGTTGAGCCAGAGGGCAGATGGCCTGACACCAGCCACCCTCACTGACCCCACTCGATCCTCTGCCCCATGTCCCAGGGAAGATAGGTGCCTCGCTCCCTCCCACCCACCCTCTACCTGATCTCAAAAGCCAAGCTCCTGGTGTAGGGAGGAGGCTGAGGAAGTCATCTCCTCTGATCAGGGCGAGGGAAACACAGGTATTATTTCTTCAGCCGAGAGACCAGAATTGCTTCTGGAAGCTGGCATGGTGCCCGGGCACAAGCAATGTGCCAGCTGTCTCCACCTGAGATGCCTCAGGTGCCACCCTGCCCCCACTCTCATTCCTCAACGAGTAACTTCCCTCTGGCCTTTCTCCCCTGTATCTCTGGCATTGCGCTTGATTGGGAGGGGGCTGCTGGCTTGTTTGAGGGATTGGAACAGCAGATTGTTACCCACCTTGCCACCCTCCTTGCCCTTCTCACTCCACGCATCCTGCTCACCTTTTCCTGGGAGCCCGCAGGAGCGAGGTTATGAGGGAGAGCCCTAGAGGTGAGAATTCTCAGCCTCACTGCTCCTTCCCCAAGGGTGTTTGGAACAGGGTTTGCGCATGGACAAACATCTGGGCAGGAAAAGGGAGATGGGGCTGATCTCGGTTCCCCGGCCAGAGATTGAAGCCAGGCCACGCAGTGAGAGTGCTGAATCCTCGCCACTCGACCACCGGGGACCAGTGGCCAATGACAAGGCCCCTGGCCCTTCAACCTTGTTAGAAATGAATTCCCACAAAGACCAAAATTAGTGAAACAAGTAAAGTGTTTATTAGGAGGAAAAAGAGTACGTGTAGACAGACACACGGGCTGACTCAGAGAGAGTCACACCAGCATGGTAGTTTGAATCATTTGTATGGGGCATTTCTTCTGGGTTTCCTTCGGCCAATCACCTTGCTTTGCCTGGTTCTGAGTCCGTATTGGGTTTATCTTAGGGTCCTCCCATGTGTGCGTGCACCTCTTAGCCAAGATGGATTCTAGTGAAGAGGCCTATGGGTGGGTTGACATCACTCCCTTTCTGACCTCCAAGGAGCCTTTCCGTGCATGTGTAGTCAGGAAGTTCTCCTTGACCTTGAGAACGAGAAATACATGGTCTCTTTATCTCTTATCTGGGTAGGGCTCAGCTTTCTCCTCTGTCCAGCTGCTCAGCCTGGGGCCCATCTATCTCCCACCTCAGGGCCTGGGGTGGGCAGAGGGGCACATGGGCCTCTAACGAAAGCCACAGGGGAAAAGGTGATGTGAAAATGATACTGGGACACCCCAAACTGCTCACTCTGCCACCTCAGAGTCCCCCACCCCAAATCCTCGAGAAGGCACCCTGCCAGGAGTGTTATTGTCTAGCTAGGGCATTTCATGAGCCCCGTTTGGACCACCCAAACTCCACCAAGGGTGGCCCAAAGGCGCTGAGGGGGCTGTGGAGAGCCCTCTTCTGGGGAGAGAGTGACCAGGGGCAGTGAGCTGGCCTCTGGGGCTGGTTTGGGTTGGGGAGCTGAGAGGTGGAGGTTGCCTCCCTCTGCCCCAGACCTGCAGACTTCCGACCACAGCTCAGTCTCTGAGAACCTTGAAGCCTCCTCCCGCATTCCTCACTCTCCCATTCCTCCTCCCACCCTATAGGAGAGAAGTAAAAGGCAGTAAGTTTCAAAAGACCTCCCTCCGTTCCCCTTGATTCCCCCTCCCTTGCTTGTTATTGTCATGAATGCTAATAAGCCTCAATAATTGATGTCCTCATTAGCACATCAAACCCACTTTCTGAAGAATGGAGAGTAAAAATGGAAGGGGGGAGGTTCTCTGGGGCCCTAACTGTAGCCAGCCCCCTCCAGAGAAACTCATCCTGGTGCTTCCAGCAGGGAGGGACCCCACTAGAGGGACTTGTGTTGAGAAACCTCGATGTCCCCCTCTGACTGAGAATTTCCTGAGCACAAGGCTCTGTCTTCCCTATCAGATGGCGAGCAAGGGTCTTGTCTGTCCCATCAGACTGGGAACACTGAGTCCCCCCTCATTAACTCTGGCTCCTCCTCAGGGCAGGGCAGTGGTTCTTAAACCAAAGCAAGAATTCGAATCCCCTTGGGCTTCCCTGGTGGCGCAGTGGTTAAGAATCCGCCTGCCAATGTAGGGGACACGGGTTCGAGCCCTGAACCCCGGTCCAGGAAGATCCCACATGCCGCAGAGCAACTAAGCCCACAGCAACTGCGCCACAACTACTGAGCCTGCGCTCTAGAGCCCGCGGGCCACAACTACTGAAACCCACGCGCCTAGAGCCCGTGCTCCAGGACAAGAGAAGCCACCGCAATGAGAAGCCCGCGCACCGCGACAAAGAGTAGCCCCCGCTCTCCGCAAGTAGAGAAAGCCCGCACGCGCGCGCAGCAACCAAGACCCAACGCAGCCTAAATAAATAAATAAATTTATTTATTTTTTTAAAAAAGAAAAAAGAATTAGAATCCCCTGGAGGCTTTGTGAAAACGGGGGTTGCTGGGTTCCACCCCCAAAGTTTCTGATTCAGCAAGTTTGAGGAGGGGCCTGAAAATTTGCATTTCGACCAAGTTCCCAAGTGTTACTGCTGCTGGGCAGGAACCACACTTTGAGAGCCAGTGGGGTAGAGACTGACTTCTTGCTTTCCCAGCTTCGGGCTTTGCCTGCTAGTGGGACAAGTGGCAAGTCACTGCAGGGCCTGGCACACAGGGAGTGTCCAGGAGAACCCTGTGACACAGATGAATGTCCCTCTCCTCTCCTTTCCTTAAACCACCACCAAAGCCAATTCCTGCCACCATAAGTGCCCCTGGTGACTCCTTCCTCCCCTGACCTTGACCTTTGAGGGCTGGAGGTGGCCAGAACTGGATCTCCTGCCCCCCAGCTGCCTGCCACCATGCTCCGTGCTGCAGATACCAGTGGGTCTCCTCCTGGGAGAAGGAGGGAATAAAGGCGAGGGAGAGGATTCCCAGTATCCCACCTCACTTTGGGATGACCTCCCAGGGCCTCAGTGGGGAGAGGGGCTTGTGGATGTAGTCCACAAACATGCATGCAGCTCCCCACCTCCTTCCTTCCTACTCAGCCGCCTAGGCATAGAATGAAATGAAAGAGAAAAGAAAGATGAGGAGAAGGGAGTAAAACAGGGAGAAGGAAGGCAGTTTGTATCTATCCTTGAGAGGACATACCGTGAGACACTGGATCCCAGGTGGGCCACAAGCCCAATTCCTGCAGTACCACACCAAGCTTGGCTTTGAGGCTCTAGATTTCACCCTCTGATCCACTTGCTTGGGAAAAGAAAGGGAACACACACCCCTACTTCAGCCAGCAGCCTTGCCAGGACTGCCAACCAGCCTTAGAAGCCTATGGTGGGCAGCAGGGAAATGGAACAGGTATCATCCTCACCTCCTTTACCCATGTTAGCACCTGGTGACCATCTCCTTGCCTTCCAGGGTCACAACAATCACCTGTTTAATAATGAAAGTGGGTGGAACCCTCATCTATTGCTGGTGGGAATGTAAAATGGCTCAGTAGCTGTGGGAAACAGTTTGGCAACTCCTCAAAAAGTTAACCATAGAATTACCCTATGACCCAACAGCCCAAATGTCCTTCAGTGGATGAATAAACAATTTGTGACCTATCCACACAATGGAATACTATTCAACCATAATAAAGGAAGGAAGTACTAATACTGCCTTCAACACGGATGAACCTCAACATTCTGCTCAGTGAAAGGATCCAGACACAAAATGTCATGTGTTGTGTGATTCCACGTGTAGGAAATATTCAGAATAGTAACTCCATAGAGATTTGCCTGGAGGAGGAAGAAATGGGGAGCAATTACTTAACGGGTATGGGGTTCCCTTTGGGGCTGATGAAATGTTTGGGAACCAGATAGAGGTGGTGGTGCACAACATGGTGAATGCAGTAAATGCCACTGAGTTGTTCACTGTATAATGGTCAATTTCATGTTATATGAATTCCATCTCATAAAAAAAAAGAGTAATGAAGCAGGCGTTTCCAGGGAGTTCATTAAGTAGACCCATCTGCAGATTTCAGAGTCTGCCTTCTTGGGAAACAGGAGCTTGTACCCACATGAGTTACAGCCACTCCCCATGGTCTGGAGCACCAGGCATCCTCTCTGAACACTTGGAAGATGCTCACAGGACCCCAGGATGCAGTTTTCTGAACCCAGACTGCATCCTAGCAGCCTCCTGCTCTGCCTGGCTCCCATCCCAAGGGAGCCTCCCTTTCAGGTTCCTGCTTCCCAAGCAGGCAGCAGATGCCTGACCGAGCGCTAAGGAGCTCAGCTTCCCATCTTCAGCTAACATCGTGCCATCTGCCCCAGCGGCAGGCCCACCCCTCGCTGATCATCTGGGTCCAAACACAGCTTTAAAAAGCCCTCTGGTTTTCTTTCCCACAGATTATTTTAATCAGCCCCTAAGTGAGCCCCTTGTTCTCTGGAATCTCACACTACCCCCCAGTCCTTTCCCCCTAAGTTTGGCCCTGGGCTGGCTCCTCTGTGTGCAGGCGGGGAAGGGATGGGTCTTAGGATGAATCAGGCACATTTGTTGCTCCCCTTGGCTCTAAAGCCCCACTAGATCCTTCCTAGTGACCTTTAATGACCACTTCCTACAGCAGAGGAGTGTGTCCTTTGGAGACCTTGAACCTTTTGAGGTCCTGACAAAAGCTTTACACCCTTCCCTAAACAAATGAACATACATGTCCAGCTGCAAGAAATGTGTTGGCCTCCCCGACTTCTGCAGCCCATCCAAGGACCCCTAGAGCAGGGCTACTCAAAGTTTGGTCCACAAGATGAGTACAGAAATGAAGAGCCATCCTTGAGAAAGCTTTATAGCGATTTAACATTGCCACACGTCCCAGTGCATGATCATTTTTGCTGTGTTTTATAAAAACAACATGGGTTCGGGCTTCCCTGGTGGTGCAGTGGTTGAGAGTCCGCCTGCTGTTGCAGGGGACACGGGTTCGTGCCCCAGTCCGGGAAGATTCCACATGCCACGGAGCGGCTAGGCCCATGAGCCATGGCCGCTGAGCCTGCGCGTCCGGAGCCTGTGCTCCGCAACAGGAGAGGCCACAACAGTGAGAGGTCCGCGTACCGCAAAACAAAAAAAAAAACAAAAAAACAACAACAACGTGGGTTCACAATCAGGGACTTCCCTGGTGGCACAATGGTTAAGGATCTGCCTGCCAATGCAGGGGACACGGGTTTGATCCCTGGTCCGGGGAGATCCCACATGCCGCGGAGCAACTAAGCCCGTGCGCCACAACTACTGAGCCCGCGCTCCACAACAAGAGAAGTCACCGCGATGAGAAGAAACCTGTGCACGGCAACGAAGAGTAGCCCCCGCTCGCCGCAACCAGAGAAAGCCGCGTGCAGCAACGAAGACCGAACGCAGCCAAAAATAAATTCATTTTTTTTAATTTATAAAAAAATAAAACAACAACATGGGTTCACAATCAATTGGATATTAAAAAAAAAAAAAAAGGTCCTTTACCATAGAGAATTTGAGAAACACTGCCTTGAGGATCTGGTCACCTCAGGGTAGACTGCCTGACCCACTCAGCAAATTTCTTAGGTTCGTATTTGACGCCCTCCATTGCTCTATCCCCAGTCTTTCCAGCCTTATCTCCAGCTACCTCCAGCAACAAGACGCATGCACGCGCACACACACAAGCATACACACACGCACACGCGCTCTGTGTCTTCCCTTTACTCTCCGTGCCCTTGTGCATACTGTTTCCCACTTTGGGCTTGTCCTTTCCTTCCCCTGCACCTGTGGACATGTGACACCCACTTCCAGGCCCAGCTCAAATCTCACGTCCTCGATAAAGCCTTCCCCAGCCCTGCCCTCCTCACACATGCACACAAACACATTTTAGCTGACGTTCCGTCTCCCCTGGGTTTTCTTAACACCCACTTAGCTTTATTCGTGACCATCTGTCTGCTCCTCGCAGGGCAGAGCTTTCGTCCTCTTGGTCCCCTCTGTCTTCTCCACCGTCCAGAGCATCTGTGCTCATGGATTCTGGGCATTCTGCTGCCCTGATTCTCCTGGACCCTCCTGTGGCTGCTCCTCCGTGCCCCCCTATTCCTTGCTGGGGGAGCTTCAAGCAACTTCCCAACATAGGACTCAGGCCTCTATATCACTCCATGCCCCATTCATCCCTGGCTTCACCCTCCTTACCCGGGGTCGGACCTTCTCAGTAATAAACACTGGTATATGACTGGGGCCAAAAATTAGTTCATAAGATTTTAAGGACTGGAAAAAATTAATTTAACCTATTTTTTAATGGGAAATTCTATTTGCATGTGATGCAAAATTCAAAAGGTGCAAAAAGAAAAAGTCAGTTTCCCCATCACTGTCTCTGTTCCTGGTCACCGAGGTCCAGCACCAGAAGCAAACACCATTCTCAGTTTCTCGGTCTTGCAGGGCTTGCCTGTGTGTTCACAAGCATTTCCTTTGTGTTCTTTTACCCAAATGACAGCATATGATCAACATAAACTAGAAGATTGTTTTGCACCAGCACATATAAAAGTGCCGCGCTGACAGATGTTTAGGCTGTGGTGCAAGATATCCTGCTAGTTACTTTATATCACACAATGTGAGTTTATCTGTAGAATAAATTCCTAGAAGCAGAATAGCTGGATAAGGGGTACATGCATAAGAAGTGGTTTAAATATGAACCATTACTTCTGGTTTTGCCCTGATCAACGGCACCAGAGCAACCAATTTTTCCCAATTTGGCCACTTATTTCTCTTGTGGTGAGCCAGCTGGGAAAACTGAGGCAGAGACACAGACAACCCCCAACCCCCCACCCCACACCCTGCCCCGGCACCTGGAAGAATCCAAAGTTGGGCAAGGGACCTGTAAGCAAGAAGAAGTCCAGCTTCTCAGAGTTAGAAATATGCCCCAAGGATCCTGCCCATCTTGAGAAACAGGGAAGGAGAGGATGTCTAGCCTAAAAAGGGAAAAGCTAAAATAATGATCACCTCATGTGTGAAGGAGGAGAGAAGCCAGCGAACACCCGAGGGGTTCCTTGTCAGCAAGAGAGACTGAAGTTAGCTCCCAGTGTGAACTTCCTGCCCAACACACAGTCCTGGCACCAGGCAAGGACAGTGGGTGACTCCCCACTCAGAGATCAAGAAGCCAAGATTAAGGGTGGAGGCCTTGCCAGGCCTGCTGGGAGGCAGAAGGCTGGAGCAGGCGACCGCTTAAGCCGTCCTGTGAGGTGAAAAGTCTGAGAAGTGGATTAATCAAGGCAAGGCCCTTTACGGTCTTCAAAGCAATCCCATAATCAAGCCTTTGAGGAGAGTAAGCAGAGATTGTGTGTAGCCCATTCTGCTGATGAAAAAACCAAAGCCCAGAGAGGTTAAGGAACTTGCTCGAGGCTTCACAGGTGAACCCGGACTTGAACCCAAGCTTTCAGCCCCCATGTCCAGTGAGATGGCCTCCACCGCCCTGCCCCTTGGGCTGGAAGCTTCCCAAGATAGGACCCAGGCCTTGGCTCCTCCACCAACCTCCCCAGACCCCCTGTACCCTCACTCCTCCACACCGCCCTCCACACTGACACCCCAAACACACAGCCCCAGAACAGGGCGGAGACGGCTGGGAGAGGCTGCAAATCCCTCTCCTGTCTAACAACTGAGCTGGGGAGGAAGAAGGAGATGGGAACAGGTCCCAAGCTCCCATCTCACTCATCCTCGTGTCTCCGTCTCGGCCTCTCTCGTGATAGGAAAGTAGGCCAGTTTGGAATATGTCACGGATATTTTCAACATCCCCATCTGTACTATACAGCTTTGCACACAGCCAAGTGGGTGGAGTCAGAGCCTTCCTGCCGGATGAGGGCTACACCTGCTACCTCTGGGGCTCAGAGCCCACATGCAGGCTGGGGACAAGCACAGGAGACCGTGGAGGGCACTGGGCAAGTGTTCAGCTGCCTGGACAGGGTAAGACAGGAGGCCAGCTGTGTCTGCCCTCTTCTCAGAGCAAGAGCAGAACAGCTGTCGCCTGTGGACACCATCCCACTGGCCCCATGAGCAGTGTGCCGGGTGGCCTGGGGGTTGAGCCATTTCCTGCAGGGGAATGGGTGTGAAAAGCTCTATGGGTGGGCTTCCCTGGTGGCGCAGTGGTTAAGAATCTGCCTGCCAATGCAAGGGATACTGGTTCGAACCCTGGTCCAGGAAGATCCCACATGCTGCGGAGCAACTAAGCCCGTGCGCCACAACTACTGAGCCTGCCCTCTACAGCCCGCGAGCCACAACTACTGAAGCCCGCACACCTAGAGCCCATGCTCTGCAACAAAAGAAGCCACTGCAATGAGAAGCCCGTGCACTGCAACGAAGAGTAGCCCCTGCTCACCGCAACTAGAGAAAGCCCACGCGCAGCAATGAAGACCCAATACAGCCAAAAATAATAAATAAAATAAATAAATTTATTTTAAAAAAAAAAGCTCTATGGGAGAGATGATTGGTATTTGAGGTGGACCTTGAAAGGAGAGCTGGACTTTGCTGGGTGGAGAAGATGGGGGAGGGTGTTCCCCGCCAAGGGGTGTGCTTGGGGTGGGGGGCTGGGGGCATAGAGGGCTGAGCCGGAATGACAGCAAGAGAGACTGGGTAGGGGTGGGCTAACACTGGAGAAGAGGCTGTTAATGGTGAATGCCCAGCTAAGAAGCTTGGGGTGTGCCCTGCAAGTCCCCATGAGGCTTTTAAGTACCATGATTCAGAAAGAACCTGTAGCAGTGGGCAGGGAGGAGTCACCCGGGGAGACGCAGGGGTGCAGGGGGTGAGTGAGTGTTCTTTTCGAGCCACCAGCCACCCTGACCACATCCTTCTCCAGTTTGCTGCGAGGGGCACCTCTCCTGATTGGGGGAGGGGAGACCAAAGCAAGAAATGAACTCTTTGCAGAGCTGTTGGAGAATTGCCAGATTAAAGGGGCCAAGGTCTGGGTGGGAGTTGCATTTCGAGAGATTCTTCTGGAAAGGTTCATAGAGGGGACACCTGGACACTGTGTTTATTAAGCACCTACTATTGACACTCTGCAAGATGGCCTCATTTAATCCTTACAAGAAGCCCAAGAGGTTTTTTTTGTTTGTTTGTTTTTAAACAAGATGTTGAGGGTAGGAGTTTATTAATTAATTAATTAATTTTTGCTGTGTTGGGTCTTTGTTTCTGTGCGAGGGCTTTCTCTAGTTGTGGCAAGCGGGGGCCACTCTTCATCGCAGCGCACGGGCCTCTCACTATCACGGCCTCTCTTGTTGCGGAGCACAGGCTCCACACGCGCAGGCTCAGTAGTTGTGGCGCACGGGCTTAGTTGCTCCATGGCATGTGGGATCCTCCCAGACTAGGGCTCGAACCCGTGTCCCCTGCATTAGCAGGCAGATTCTCAACCACTGCGCCACCAGGGAAGCCCCAACCAAGAGGGTTTTTTCCCCCTTTTTACCGATGTGGAAACAGAATTTAAGTTTCAGTAGTAAAGAAGTAAAGGGAAGTATAAGTCCCTTCCCTAAGGTCCCACAGAGTGTAAGTGGGATAAGAATTCAGGTCTGTCCATCCCCAAAGTCCTTCCCCTTCACCTCTCACCACCTCCCAGGAAAGAGGCAAGGCTCCCTCCCAAAGGAATGACTCAGGCCCTAATCTTCAGCCCTCTCTTACTGTCTCCACGCTGGACCAGGCCTCCAGGGCCCCACACCAACCCCATGACATGAGCCACTCTCAGATGAGAAAACCGAGGCTCAGAGAAGTTAAGTGACTTGCCCAAGGACACAAAGCTAATTAGTGGCAGAGGCAGGATTCAGACCCAGATCCCTTCTAATACCTAATCACTCACTTAGCTTCTTTGTTCCCCAGTTTCCTCATCTGTAAAATGCACCTGGGAGGATTAGAGAGAGCATGCGCAGATATAAGCCGCTTGGCACAGTGCCCAACAGTCCTTCAATGGTCAAGAAATATTTACTGAGCACCTACGAGGAGCAGGACCCTCTTCTAGATGTTGGGAGGTAAGAGGAAACAGAAGCCAGCCCCTGCTCTCCCGAGGTGGATACGAAGGCAAGGATGGAGAGGGGAGTGAGCCGTAGGCACAGAGACCATGCCCCATAATTGCTCCCACTAAGTGCTTGGGCAAGCCACTCCGGGGTTCTCTGCTTCTGGATCTAGAAAACAGGAAGAGCGCAGAGGGGAGATGCTTCACACAGAGTAGCCATCCACGTATTCTGTCACTGCCAGTCCCCTAGGTGAGCAGCCCTGCTCCCACCCCTGTGAGACCAGCAAAGCCCCTCCCCCCCCACACCCCCACCCAGACGCCTGGCCCAGGTCGAATCGGTGGCCTGGAGTGCACGCTTTGCTTCCTGCTCCCTCTCTTCCCAGGACCTGCAGCCTCTGCTCCTTGTCCTGTGGCAGACTGAAAGCTGCTTAGCCTCCATCCAGGTCCAGCCCTAAATCTGATGCAAGTATCTTAGAGGTTGTAAGAACCTGTGGTTCAGGGACCACCTTCAAGGCTCTGAGGCAGCCCTGAGGAATGAGGCCCCAGCTCTTCACTCTCAAGGGGTGGGGCAAGTTCAGCTTGAGTCAGGCGTGAGTGGGCTTCTGGTCGAAATCAGGGAGCTCCTTGTGGGGAAACAGGGAAATCAGAGTCCAACCTGAGGAATATAAGATCATCATAATTGGGGCCATTCTTAAGCACTTAGGACATTATTTCATTTAATCCTCTGTGTATATAAAATCCCACTTAATTTAAATTTTTTTTTTTTTTTTTTTTTTGGCTGTGCCGCGTGGCTTGCAGGATATTAGTTCCCTGACCAGGGATAGAACCTGGGCCCCCTGCAATGGAAGCGCCGAGTCCTAACCACTAGACCACCAGGGAATTCCCTAAAATCCCATTTTAGAGTTGATAAAACTGAAGCCCAGGGAAGTGAAGTGAGTCACCCAAGGAATTAGAAGTCCCTGCTCTTCTCTACCTCCACGCGGCTGGCTGGCTGAGCTCAGCCCTGTTGCTCCTGCGTTCTGGGTCAAGGCTGAACTTCAATCCCCAAGTGTAACCAGAGGTAGGGGTGCTGGGACCCAAGAAGTGGGGAGAAAGTTTTGCACCTCCCCTGGGTCATTGCTGGTCGTGTCACCCCTTCTCTGGGCAGCCACCCACTCAGCCTCATCCCCAACCTCAGGGTCAGGAAGTAGGGCCAGGGTTGGGAGGTGGGGTCAGGTCCTTCCTAGCTCCCCATTGCTGCTTCCATTACTCTGTCACTTTCTTGCAAAAGTCCTACTGCATCTACTTGTGCCACCCTCTACCCCCCTCACTGGTGTTGTCCACTGACCTTGCCTTCTATCTGTTGAAGCCTTTTGGCATCCCACCCCCTAGTGCACCCTGGGTAACTCTAAAGTCCCAGCCTCTCCGTTCTACAGCCTTCGCATGTCTAATCACTTTCTCCTCTGCCCGCACCCTAGTTCACATCCTGTACATTGTCATCACGTGTAAGTGCTCACATTTTCCTCTCTGACCTCATCTTCTGCTCCTTTTGTTCAATTATTCCTCAGACAACTGTTCTTCAATCTCTGTCAGTTGACCCGGTGATGTTTTCCCCATCCATCAGCTCCCTTCTGTCTTCATTCTCTTACTTTTTCAGCCCAGAGTCTCTGCTTTATCAGATTATCTTCACTCACCACCCTCAGTCTTTTGTGGTTACATTTGCCTGGCAAGAGCCTGACACTGGACTTCTGATTCAGGAAGGCTACCTATGTTTACCACACCATCCCTCTGAAATGACAGAGAAAAAATATACTGAAGTTTTAAAGCAGATTACATTGTGCTAATAGGAAAACCCAATAGAGAAGAGGAATCCAAGACCCCATAGAGCGAGCCTCTCAAAGTGTGAAGTTTCCTAAAAGGACCCTAGATTTCCTGCTAATATCAAGAACAAAGCAAGGATGTCACTCCCATTATCACAATTCAATATTGTGCTGGAGGCTCTAGCCAGCGTGCTAAAGCAAGGGGAAAAAGGCATCTAGAACTGAAAGGAAGATGTAAAACTGTCTTTATGTGAAGACGGTGTGAACGTCCATGTAGAAAATCTGAAGGAACCTAAAAAATAGCTACTAGAACTAATAAATGAGTTTAGCAAGACTGTAAGTTATAAGATCAATATATGAAGTCAATTATATTTCTATAGACAGGCAATGAACAACTGGAAATTGAAATTTTTAAAAATGCCATGTACAGTAGCATCAAAAAATACGAACTACTTAGAAATAAGTCTGACAAAGGATATATAAGACCTGTACACTGAAAACTACAAAACACTGCTTAGAGAAATTAAAGAAGAATCAGTAATGCAGAGACATACCATGCTCATGGATCAGAAGACTCCATACTGTTAAGATATCAATTCTCCCCCCAGTCGATCTATAAATTCAACACAATCCCAGTCAAATTCCCCACAGGTCTTTGTAAAAATCGAAAAGTTGATTCTAAAAATCTTAAGGAAATACAAAGGACTTAGAATAGCCAAAACAACTTTGAAACGGAAGGACGGGAAAACATTGGACAGCCCTTCCCCCTGGCTGGCAGCAAGGAAGCCACAGGGTGCCTGAAGTTACTGTAGAAGACGTTGCCTAGGGTTACTGTAAAAGACAGGAACCAGCAGGAGTTCATCAGGGCTCTGACAGCTCTCCTCAGAAAGTCTGGGAAGCTGAAAGTCCCTAAATGGGTGAACGCCACCAAGCTGGCCAAGCATAAAGAGCTTGCTCACTACACTGAGAGCTGGTTCTACATAGAGTGGCTTCCACAGTGCTGCACATCTATCTCCAGGGCTGTGCTGGGTTGGCTCCAAGACCAACATCTATGGGGACATAAACCACATCATGTCTAGCCACTTCAGCAGGGCTCCAAGAGTGTGGCCTGTCTGTTCCTCCAAGCCCTGGTAGGGCTGAAAATGGTAGACAAGGACCAAGATGGGGGTGGCAAGCTGACACCTCAGGGACAGAGAGATCTAGACAGAATTGCCAGATGGGGGCACCTGCCTACGAGAAGCATTAGAACAAATACTGGGTTAATAAATTGCCTCATTCTTTAAAAACAAAAACTAGTTGGAGAACTTACACTATGTAAACTCAAGGTGATTAGAAAGCTATAGCAATCAAGGCAGTGCATATTGGGATCAAGATAGACAAATAGACCAAAGGAAGAGAATACAATGTCTATAAACAGACCCACACATATATGGTCAATTGATTTTTAACGAAGCTGCAAAGACAGTCTAGGGGAAGAAGGATAGTCTTTTCAACAAATGGTCCTGGGAGAAATGGATATACAAAATAAAATAAAATACCTCACGCCATATATAAAAATTATCTCAAAGTGGATCCTAGACCTAAACATAAGCCTAAAAGTATAAAATTTCTGGAAAAAAACATAGAAGAAAATCCTTGCGACCTTGGGTTAGGCAAAGATTTCTTAGATAAGACACTTTAAAAGAAAAAATTGGACTTTATGAAAATTAAGACTTTCTGCTATTTGAAAGACACTGTTAAAGGAATAAAAAGACAAGCCCCAGGGCTCCCCTGGTGGCGCAGTGGTTGAGAGTCCGCCTGCCGAGGCAGCGGACACGGGTTCATGCCCCGGTCCGGGAAGATCCCACCTGCCGCGGAGTGGCTGGGCCCGTGAGCCATGGCCGCTGAGCCTGCGCGTCCGGAGCCTGTGCTCCGCAACGGGAGAGGCCACAACAGTGAGAGGCCCGCGTACCGCAAAAATAAATAAATAAATAAGGATAACGGGCTGGGTGCAAATTGCTTGCATCACCACTAATCCAAATGTACCATAAAACAGTTGCTTTTACGGTAAGAATAGGATTTGTCTTCACCTATAGTAGGTCCTTCACAAACATTTGTAGAATTGATACTGACCAGGGTTCTTGGCCTTCCCTAATCAATAGAAATTGGTTAGAGGTCAGTTAAGAAATTCAGGCAAGCCTTGACTGGAGCCCCTGCTGCAGCACTGGGGAGCGAAAACAAGTAACAAGTTCTCTTGCTCCCTCCCGGTGGGAGGTGGGGGGGTGGGGGCTGGTTCCTTGTATGGGGTGAGGGTAGGGGTGCATCCAGGGGTTAGGCTGGAGGGGGGGCTTAGGTGGTTTACCCACCCCCTTTGGTGGTGTTGAGTGCAGGGGGTCTGCGCAGTACCCTGCTTTTCTCCCAGCTCTTCAGAAGTGGCAGCTGGGTTTTTCTTGGTCTTTCTGTATCTTACTATCCAGAATTTGCCCCAACTCTGCATGCATGCAGTTATTTTTAGTCTTTGATAATTTCCTTGTATTCTGTGGCTCAAGAAAACATTTGTCCAGGTGCAAGCACTGCAGCACTGCAGCAAAGGGTCCCAGGTCCCAGGTCCCAGCCTGTCTCAGAATGACCAAGTAAATGAATAGGCAAATAGATCAATAGCATAGTCCAGAAACAGTCTGCATAGAGTGAATATTGTAATATAAAGGTTTATCATGTATTTCTATTAAATATGTCCTTCATGTCCATGAGCACCTCAAGGTAACATGCCCCCAAATTGACCTAAGCACGCTACTCCCCTTCCCTATTCATGCACTTCTTCCTACTTCACAGTTCCACACAGTCACCCAGACAGGAAAAGTGGTCACCCTGGATCCCTCTCTCCCCCTCACTCTCATTCTGTTTACCTTCTGAGATGTCTCTCAGTCTCCCCCTCCCACCGCGTGGGAATTTAGCACAGGATAAAAACAGCATTTCAAACCAGCAAGGAAAGGAGACAGTGCTAGAACAAGTGGCTATCTATCTATGGGGAAAAAAAAGTGAAATCCATACATAAAAATGAATTCCAGATGGATTAAATATCTAAGTGTGAAGAGTTAAACTATAAAAGCAACAGAAAGAAATATAGAAGGATGTTTTTTATAATTTGGGGATGGGAAGGACTTCTATGAGACATGAAATAAACCATGAAGAAAAAGATCAACAGATTTGATTACAGTGAGAGGCACCACAATGTTAAAAATTGAACGCTAAACGGGGAGTATTGGCAACATTTAAGACACAGATAAGTTTCATTATTACCCTTAATATATAACAAGCTCCTAAAAATCAGTAAGAAAAAGTTAGAAAACCCAATTTAAAAAACGGGCAAAAGTAATAAGACAATTTATAGGATAAACGCAAAAGGCTGAGAAACATGTGAAAAGTTGTTCACGTTCACCGGGGTCAGGGAAATGCAAATTAAGACAATAATGAGCTACCATTTTTGTCCGCTAAATTGTTAAAAAAATTAATACAACAAATAACGTTCAGTGTTCACAGGAGCGAGGATAAAAAAGAACACGTATACATTGTTGTCGGTGAGAATACAAACTGGGGCAACAGTTTTTGGTGCAGTTTATTAGTACTCATCAAATGTTAAGTGAATCCTTTGAGAAAACTACTCCACTTTCTTTTTTTTTTTTTAACTGATCTATGTCATCTCATTTTTTTCATATTTCTTTTTTTTAATAAATTTATTTATTTATTTTTTGGGCTGTGTTGGGTCTTCGTTTCTGCGCGAGGGCTTTCTCTAGTTGCGGTGAGCGGGGGCCACTCCTCATCGCGGTACTCCACTTTCAACAGAGATCTGTTGTTTCAGCATCCGTCACCCTCTCTCCCAGCTACAGCCCTCGCCCACCTCCCACTCTCTGGAGAACCCCTCCCCTCTCACTCACTCGCACGCGATTGGGCGGGGCTGCTCCCCTCCCAGTCATGTGACTTCACCTTGATCAATCACTGAGTCATCCTCCCTCAAGCAAACGGAATGGTTTAGGGCAGAGCGTGTGATCTGAATGAGGGTCAAATTAGAGAACACCTTGTGACTTTTTTCCAGTGTCCCGGAAAGAAGAGCTGGTGGAGTGCCTCTGGAACTTCTATGGCCACCTTGACTTCACATGGAAGAGCTGATCTGAGAAGCCAGAGGAAATCAAAGCCATGTATTGGTGAAAGATTCATGAAGACAAACTTTGGGCACCTGGACCCAATCGTGCCTAAAGTCAGATGTCCGTAGGAATTTAGTATGTGAATCAATAAAACCCTCCCACCAATTTGAATGACATTTCTGTCCCTTGCAAACCAAAACAATTCTAATATTGAATCTATCCTTTAAAATATTTACTAAACTGCTGTTGGGGTGAAGGGGTAGTTTCAGAAAACTATATAAATGTTCTGTTTTTAATTTTAAAGTATATGCCTGTGCATATAAAAAGGTCTGAAAGGACACACATGCGCGCGCACACACGCACACGATCGTAATCCCTAAGAAAGTGGCAATGAGAGCCGAGGGATCCACTCTTAACCCTTAAGCACCTATTCTGACCAATCATTGTTCTAGGCTGGGGGCATAGCATTAAACAAAACAAAGAGAATCTCTGCTTTCATAGTACGTGGAGGCATCATTTTTTTAAAAATGAATGAATCCAACTTTCTGCTTTCTCTGTGCCTATATCCAAGCAGCTGAGTATTACTAGAGAAAAACACAGAGCTGAAAAGACAGGAACCCAAAAAAAAGGGTGGTTCTTGATGTTATATGGAACCTGAACATGGCTTGACAACGCTATTAACTACCTCTCCTGATCTCTAAAAAACTTTCAAAGTCTCCCACTTACCTTCCTTAAACTTTTAGGAAGTGATTGCAGTTGTCATTAGGACAGTTCATCACTAGTCTGTGTCTCTTCCTTCCTGGCACATGGTAAGATTCCACTGCCCTGTCCTCTGAAGTTAGGGATGGCCATGTCACCTGCTTTGGCCAATGAAAAGTGGATGGAATTTACATGTGTTTCTTCCAGGTAGATGCTTTTATGAACTGGTGCACAATTTTCCATGCTGCATTTCCCTTGCCAGAGGGACCATCAGTAACTAGCTGGTGGAAGTTCCAACCAACCTGCGTTGATGTGAGGATGATGTGAAACAGAGCTTCATGTCAACCCATGATGGCCATGTAGTCCAAGCAAGAAACAAGCCACGATGCTGTGGTAGTTCGGTTTCTCTAATAAGCAGAGCTCTAGATAGGGTGAGATGGGCAAAGCATTTATTGGGGCAAACGCCTGTTAAGGAGAAAGGGTTAGGAGCCAGAGTAGGCATGGAGAGCCATCAGACCACAATGCAAGACTGACACCTTGAGAGGAGAGAAGGAATCAGGAGGATTGGGCAGGAAAACAAGCTTTCATAAAGGCTGATGGAAGGACTACCCCAGCAGTCCAGTGGTTAAGACTCCGCACTTCCACTGCAGGGGGCTGGGTTCGATCCCTGGTGGGGGAACTAAGATCCCATATGCCGCGTAGCCAAACAAACAAACAAACAAAAAAGAAAGGCTGATGGAGATAGTCCCCAAGCCAAAATTACCCATTAGTAGAGTCCCAAGTCCCACAAGAATGGGCCAGCCCTAGTACCCCAATGGCTGAGCAGCAGAGGGGAAACATGGCCTCAATACAAATGCAGTGAAGGATTCGTAGGGGTGGCAGCTGGAGCTGTCAGTCACCTAGGCTCCACGTGGCAGGTTTCCTTGAAGGAAATCTGAGCAGCACATTTCAATGACCCTCAGAGTTCTTTAACCCAGGGGTCAGCAAACTACAGCCCACAGGCCAAGTCCACCCTGCTGCCTATTTTCATAAATATAGGTTTGTTGGAGCACAGCCACACCCTTTTGTTTACTGTTATCTATGGCTACTTTCCCGTGACGATGGCCGAGTTGAGTAGTTGTGACAGAGACTACAGTCTCTGTACCCTGGCTGAGTTGAGTAGTTGTGACAGAGACTACAGTCTCTGTACCCTGTGATAGTAACTACAGCTCGCAAATCCTAAGATATTTACTAGCTGACCCTTGGCAGGAAAAGTTGCCAATTCCTGCTTTAACCTACTGCAATTTGAGGGAGGTTTATTGCCATAGCAAAACCTAGCCTGTTCTGACTGGAATAGTGATCTAAATGCATCTTCTTTCCTCACCTCCCACTCCACAACCTACTCCAACCTGGTGCTACACTTCCCCTCCCCCTCAACTCCAAACTACTCTTTCTAACGCTGTGGCATACCTGTTTTATATATATATATATATATATATATATATATATATATATATTTTTTTTTTTTTTTTTTTTGGCCATGCCCAACGGCCTACAGGATCTTAGTTCCCTGACCAGGGATTGAACCTGTGCTCCCTGCAGTGGAAGTGCAGAGTCCTAACCACTGGGCCACCAGGGAACTCCCCCCTGTTTTAGCTCTTATCTAATTTGACTTCTTAGCAGCGTACAGCAGTTACCTATTTCCCCCTTCTTAAAACATACTCTCCTCCCAGCCTCTAGGACACTACATTTTCTTGGTTTACCTTTTATTATCTCTTTGACAACTTTTTCTTAGTCTCCTTGGCTCAACCTATTAGATGTTCCTCAGGTTTTTGTTCTAGGCCTGCTTCTATCCTCACTCCCTAACATTCTATGGCTTTAATTACCATCCATATTCTAGCAGTTCCCAGTTTAATATCTCCAGCTCAGATACAAGCTTCAGTCCTATACATTCAATTGCATACAAGACCTCTCTCCACTAGGCTGTTGATTGTTCCAAAACTGGTCTCATCAACTTTTCCCTTAATCCTCTTTCCCCTCCTGAATTTTTAAAATAAATGGTAGTAACATCCACCAAGCTGCTTATACCAGAAATCTGAGTCTTCTTTGATCCTTTATTCTCTTTCACCCCACACTCTAAATCCAATCGCTAAGTTCTGCTTTTCCTACCTCCGGAAAGGTAATTTGTCCACTTCTCTCTATCCCCATTGCTATGAATCTAATCCATGCTGCCCTTTTTATTCACCCAAACAACTGCTACAATCTCTTAACTGGTATCCTTGTTTCTCTTCAAGTGTTTCTCCAATCAAACCCTTACACTGCAATCAGAGACCTTTGCCAGCGAGAATATAGGAACAAATAGGAAACAAATAGAACAGGGAAGATTTAAACACAACTATATTAGTACTTATGTGACATGTAAGTGGGCTAAATACTCCAATTATAAGAGAGAGATGTCAAACTATAATAAGTAATCCAAGTATGTGCTATTTACAAGAGACATATCTTAAATGTAAGAACATGGAAAGGTTAAAATTAAAGGACGAAAAAAGATACAATGCAAGCACCAACCAAAATGAAGTTGGTGTAGCTAAATTAATATCAGACAAAGTAAACTTTATGGCAAGAAGTACTACTAAAAACACACACATTTTATGATGATAAAAGGGCCAATCAAACAGGAATACATAACAGTCCTAAATTTATATGTACCTAACAATATAACCTTAAAATATATAAAGTGAAAACTGACAGAATTAAAGGAGAAATAGACAAACCTTCAATTATAGTTTATATTTTTAACATATATCTCTCAGCAGCTGATAGAACAAGTAGATTTTAGAAATCAGTAGAGAAATGGATGATTTGACAACATAATTAACAAATTTCCCTAACTGACATTTATAGACTACTATATATATATATTAAAAAAAAATGAGGAAACTAACAACTACAGAAGGCACATTCTTCTCAAATATCAATTTTCACACTTAACAAAATTGTCCATATGCTGGGCCATAAAGCAAGTCTTAACAAATTTCAAGTTATTAAAATAATGCAGAATGTATTCTTTGAACTCAGTGAATTTGAAATTAGTAACTAAAAGATAACTAGAAACCCCCCTCCCCCAAAGTTTAGAAATTAATTAATAAGCCTCTAAATAACCAATGGTACCAAAGAAGAAACCACAATGGAAATTACAAAATATTTTGAATTGAATGATAATGGGATACAGCTAAAACCACACTTAAAGAGAAATGTATAGACTTAAATTTATATATTAGAAAAATATAAAAGATAAAAATCAATGATTTAAGCATCCATTTAAAGAATTTTTAAAAAGAACAACAATTAACAACCCCTCCAAAAAAAAGTAGAAGAAAGGAAACAATAAAGATAAGAGTAGAAATCAACAAAATAGAAAAAAAAATACAATAAAGTCAACAAAGCCAAAATTTGGTTTTTGGAAAGCCCACTAAAATTGATAAAAACCTAGCAAGAAAAATAATGGGGGAGGCAGCAAAAATAAGTCATATTAGGAATAAAAATGGAAACATTACTACAGACCCCACAGGTGTTAAAAAATAATAAGGGGATATTACAAACAACTTCATGTCAATATTTGAAAATTTAGGTAACATGGGAAAATTTCTCTAAAAAAATACAAATTACCAAAAATGTCACAGGAATATCCAAAAATATCACAAGAATACTCTAAATTTTGAGGTCACAATAGGCCTACATCTGGTAAAGAAATTGAATCTTTCATTTAAAATCTTCCCACAGAGATAACTCCAGGCCCAGATGGCTTCTCTGGGAAATTATTCCAAGCATTGAAGGAAGAAATATTACCACCTTACACAAACTCAGAAAATAGAGAAAAAAAGAACATTTCTCATCTCATTTTATGAGACTTGAATAACTTTGATACCAAAACCTGACAAGCTTATTACAAGACAGGCAAGTTATGGCCAATATCTCTCGTAAACAGAGGCACAAAAATCCTACACAAAAATACCAAATCAGGACTTCTCTGGTGGTCCAGTGGGTAAGACTCCGCACTCCCAGTGCAGGAGGTCCGGGTTTGATCCCTTGTCAGGGAACTAGATCCCACATGCATGCTGCAAGTAAGAGTCCACATGCTGCAACTAAGAATCTGCATGCCACAACTAAACATGCCACAACAAAGATCTCATGTGCCACAACTAAGACCCAGTGCAGCCTAAATAAATAAATAAATAAATTTGTTTAAAATAGCAAATCAAATTCATATTTTTTTGTAAAGGTAATTAATAATAATGACCAAATGTTGTTTTGTCCAACAGTGAAGGTTGGTTTGCTATTCCAAAATCAACCTATGTAACTAATCATATTAACAAAATAAAGTAGAAAAACTACCTGATCATTTTTAGGCAGAAAAAGCATTTAACAAGATTTAATACCCATTCATGACCTTTAAAACTCTCAGATAACTAAAATAAAAGGGAATTTGTTAAGATGTCATGATTCCTATGTTGATTGATAGATTCAGTGCCATCATAATCAAAATCTTGGCAGGTTTTTAAAAACAGAAATTGACGGGGCTTCCCTGGTGGTGCAGTGGTTAAGGATCCGCCTGCCAATGCAGGGGACAAGGGTTCGAGCCCTGGTCCGGGAAGATCCCACATGCCACGGAGCAACTAAGCCCATGCGCCACAACTACTGAGCCTGTGCTCTAGAGCCCGCGAGCCACAACTACTGAGCCTGCGTGCCACAACTACTGAAGCCCACGCGCCTAGAGCCCGTGCTCCACAACAAGAGAAGCCACCGCAATGAGAAGCCCGCACACCACAACGAAGAGTAGCCCCCACTCACCACAACCAGAGAAAGCCCACACACAGCAACGAAGACCCAACGCATCCAAAAATAAAAATAATAATAAAAAAAACAGAAATTGACAAGCTGATTCTATCATTTGTATGGAAATGCAAAGGACCTAAAATTGTCAAAACAATCATTGAAAATGAAGAACAAACTTAGAAAACTTACAGTATCAGGGACTTCCCTGGTGGCACAGTGGTTAAGAATCTGCCTGCCAGTGCAGGGGCCATGGGTTCCATCCCTGGTCCAGGAAGATCCCACATGCCACAGGAATAAACATAACCCAGGAATAAACATAACAAAAGATGTGCAAAATACTAATGAAAACTAGAAACCAGTCTGAGAAATGAAAGACCTAAATAAACATGTTAATAACTATCAGGAGACTCAATATTGTTAATATGTTAATTATTCTCTTAATCTTTAATAAATTGAATGAAATATCAATCAAAATCCTCGAAGGATTTTTTTGTAGAAATGGACAAACTGATTCTAAAATTTATATGGAAATGCAAAGGAACTAGATTAGCCAAGGCAATCTTGAAGTGCACAGTTTAAAGACTTACAGTATCAGATAGCAGAACTTATTATAAAGAGATAGACAGATGATAGATAGATAGACAGATAGACAGAGAGATAAATCTACAGTAAGAGATTATTAGCACAAGGATAGGCAAATAGACATTGGTATAGAATACAGTCCAGAAATAGACCTCCACATATATCATCACCTAATATACAACAAAGGCGCAACTGCAATTCAGTGGGGAAATGATGGTGCTTTTAATAAATGGTGCTAGCAAAACAGACCACCCATGCAGAAAAAATGGAATCTTGGCTCCTATCTCTAACATATCCAAAAACTTATTTGGGATGAATCCTAGATATAAGCGTGGAAGAGAAACACAATAAAGCTTCTGAAAAAAATCGTAGAAGGATATTTATATGGTTTGGGGGAAGGCAAACATTTCTTAATCAAGGTGCAATAAACACTAAAGATAAAGTAAAAGACTGATATGTTTGACTTCATTAAAATTAAAAACCTCTGTTCATCAAAAGACACCGTAAAGCTGAAAAAGCAAACCACAAAACATGTAAAAAATTCCTACTAATTAATTTTAAAACTCAAGCAATCTAATGTTTTAAAAATAGACAAAACACTTGAGTACACTTTACAAAAGAGGATATTCAAATAGCCAACAAATGCATATGAAAAAGTGCTCAAATCACTAGGCATCAGGAAAGTGCAAATTACAACCACCATGAAATACCAAGGCACATCTACAAGTATGGCTAAAATGTCTAAAACTCGAAATTTATAATGGGAGTATGAGTTGCTACAGTCACTCTGGAAAACTACTTGACAGCTTCCATGAAAGTTAAGCATAGCTTACACTATGATGTAGCAACTCCACTCCTAGTTACACGACAAATAGGAATGTGTATTTCCAGTGAAACAAAAAAATGTACAGCCAAGAACTGGAAAAAAAAAGAAAAAACAAATGTCCATCAATAGTAGAATGGATAAATTGTGTAATACTCATGCAATGGAATTTTATACAACAGTGAAAATGAATGAAATTCTGCTGCATAAAATAATATGGGTGAATCTCACAAACATAATGTTAAGTGAAAGAAACCAGATTCAAAAGAATGTGGACCAACCCTTGTACACTGTTGGTGGGAATGTAAATTGGTGAAATCACTGTGGAAAACAGCATGGAGGTTTCTCAAAAACTAAAAATAGAACTACTATATGACCCAGCAATTTCACTCCTGGGCATATATCCAAAAAATACAAAAACACTAATTCGAAAAGATACATGCACCCCAATGTTCATAGCAGCATCATTTACAGTTGTCAAGATACAGAAGCAGGGCTTCCCTGGTGGCGCAGTGGTTGAGAATCCGCCTGCCAATGCAGGGGACACGGGTTCGAATCCTGATCCGGGAAGATCCCACATGCCGCAGAGCAACTAAGCCCGTGTTCTACATCTACTGAAGTCTGTGCACCTAGAACCCGTGCTTTGCAACAAGAGAAGCCACCACAGTGACCACACACCGCAACAAAGACACAACACAGCTAAAAATAAATTAATTAAAAATTAGAAAAGATATGGAAGCAACCTAAGTGTCCATCAACAGATGAATAGATAAAGAAGCTGTGGAATATATGTATAGTGGATTACTACTCAGCCATAAAAAAGAATGAAATTTTGCCATTTGCAGCAACATGGATGGACTTGGAGGGTATTATGCTACGTGAAATAAGTCAGACAGAGAAAGACAAATACTGTATGATATCATTTATATGTGGAATCTAAAAAATAAAACAAACTAGTGAATATAACAAAAAAGAAGGGAATTCCCTGGCTGTCCAGTGGTTAAGACTCGGTGTTTTCACTGCCGTGGGCCTGGGTTCAATCCCTGATCAGGCAACTAAGATCCCACAAGCCACATGTGGTGCGGCCAAAAACAAATACAAAAAGGAAGCAGACTCACAGATATAGAGGACAAACTAGTGGTTATCAGTGGGGAGAGGGAAGGGGGAAGGGGCAACATAGGGGTAGTGGATTAGAGGTACAAACTATTATGCATAAAATAAGCTGCAAGGGGGCTTCCCTGGTGGCACAGTGGTTAAGAATCCGTCTACCAACGCAGGGGACAAGGGTTTGAGCCCTGGTCCAGGAAGATCCCAGATGCCACGGGCAACTAAGCCCGTGCACCACAACTACAGCGCCTGCGCTCTAGACCCCGCAAGCCACAACCACTGAAGCCCACGCACCACAACTACTGAAGCCCATGCACCTAGAGCCTGTGCTCTGCAACAAGAGAAGCCACTGCAGTGAGCAGCCCACACACCGCAAAAAAGAGTAGCCCCCACTTGTGGCAACTAGAGAAAGCCCATGCACAGCAACAAAGGCCCGACACAGCCAAAAATAAATAAATAAATTTATTTATTTATTTTTTAAAAAGCTACAAGAATATATTGTACAACATAGGGAATATAGCTAATATTTTATAATAACTATAAATGGAATATAACCTTTAAAATTGTGAATCACTGTATTGTATACCTGTAACTTATATAATATTGTACAGCAACATTACTTCAATTTAAATTTTTTTAAAAAGAATATGGACCATACAATTCCATTAATATGAAATTTAATAATGGGGGGGGATAAAAGAACAGATAAAAAAATACAGGATGATAGAAGTCAGAAACATGGTTACCTGTGGAAAGGGGTGGAGGGACATTGGGAGGGCTTCTGAGGATTGGAAATGTTCTATATCTTGATCTGGGAGTGGTTATACCATATACCTATGGAAAAATTCATCAAGCTGTAAGACATGTGCACTTTGCTATATGCATGTTATACCTCCATTAAAAAGTTTTAAAAAGATAAGGAGGATGTTATTAATTACTATATGATTAAATTTGCAAATTTGGAAGAAGTGAGAAAATTCTTTAAAAAGTACAACTTCCCTAAACTGAAACAAGAATAAATTTTAAAATCTGTCTGGCTCCATATCTATTAAAGACATTGAACCAATAATCGAAAGTCTAGTCACAAAGAAAACCCCAGGCCCAGATGGCTTCACCAGTAATTTCTTCCAAATATTTAAAGGAGAGATATAAAACTTTTACAAGAAACTCTTCCAAATTAAGAAAGACAAGACGCACTTCTCAATTCATTGTATGAGGCCGTTATTTCCTTGATATTGAAACATGTTAAGAATATTACAGGCAGAAGGGGAGAGGCAGCACATCAAGGAGGGCCTCTAGAGTGTGGGGCTCCAGAGTTTGGAGCCGTGTGGCTGACAGGGTCTTGGTGCTCTGGCCGGGTGTCAGGCCTGTGCCTCTGAGGTGGGAGAGACGAGCTCAGGATATTGGTCCACCAGAGGCCTCCTGGCTCCACGTACTATCAAATGGTGAAAGCTCTCCCAGAGATCTCCATCTCAAAGCTAAGACCCAGCTCCACTCAATGACCAGCAAGCTACAGTGCTGGACACCCAATGCCAAAAAACTAGCAAGACAGGAACACAACCTCACCCATTAGCAGAGAGGCTGCCTAAAATCATGATAAGGTCACAGACACCCCAAAACATGTCACCGGAAGTGGTCCTGCCCACCAGAAAGACAAGATCCAGCCTCATCCACCAGAACACAGGCACCAGTCCTCTCCACCAGGTAGCCTACACAACCCAGTGAACCAACCTTAGCCACTGGGGGCAGACACCAAAAACAACGGGAAATACAGACCTGCAGCCTGTGAAAAGGAGACCCCAAACACAGTAAGTTAAGCAAAATGAGAAGACAAAGAAACACACAGCAGATGAAGAAGCAAGGTAAAAACACACCAGACCAAACAAATGAAGAGGAAATAGGCAGTCTACCTGAAAAAGAATTCAGAGTAATGACAGTAAAGATGATCCAAAATCTTGGAAATAGAATGGAGAAAATAGAAGAAATGTTTAACGAGGACCTAGAAGAACTAAAGAGCAAACAAAAAATGATGGACAACACAATAAATGAAATTTAAAATTATCTAGAAGGAATCAATAGCAGAATAACTGAAGCAGAAAAACGGATAAGTGACTGGAAGATAAAATAGTGGAAATAACTACCACAGAGCAGAATAAAGAAAAAACAATGAAAAGAATTGAGGTCAGTCTCAGAGACCTCTGGGACAACACTAAACGCACCAACATTCTAATTATAGGGGTCCCAGAAGAAAAGAAAAAGAAAGGAACTGAGAAAATATTTGAAGAGATTATAGTTGAAAACTTCCCTAACATGGCAAAGGAAATAGCCACTCAAGTCCAGGAAGTGCAGAGAGTCCCATACAGGATAAATCCAAGGAGAAACACGCCAAGACACATATTAATCAAACTATCAAAAATTAAATACAAAGAAAAAATATTAAAAGCAGCAAGGGAAAAGCAAAAAATAACATACAAGGGAATCCCCATAAGGTTAACAGCTGATCTTTCAGCAGAAACTCTGCAAGCCAGAAGGGAGTGGCAGCACATATTTAAAGTGATGAAAGGGAAAAACCTACAACAAAGATTACTCTACCCAGCAAGGATCTCATTCAGATTCGACAGAGAAATTAAAACCTTTACAGACAAGCAAAAGCTAAGAGAATTCAGCACCACCAAACTAGCCTTACACCAAATGCTAAAGGAACTTCTCTAGGCAGGATACACAAGAGAAGGAAAAGACCTACAATAACAAACCGAAACAATTAAGAAAATGGTAATAGGAACATACATATCGATAACTACCTTAAATGAAAATGGATTAAATGCTCCAACCAAAAGACATAGACCGGCTGGATGGATACAAAAACAAGACCCGTATATACGCTGGCTACAAGAGACCCACTTCAGACCTAGGGACACATACAGACTGAAAGTGAGGGGATGTAAAAAGATATTCCATGCAAATGGAAATCAAAAGAAAGCTGGAGTAGCAATTCTCATATCAGACAAAACAGACTTTAAAATAAAAACCATTACAAGAGACAAAGAAGGACACTACATAATGATCAAGGGATCGATTGAAGAAGAATATATAACAATTGTAAACATTTATGCACCCAACATAGGAGCACCTCAATACATAAGGCAAATGCTAACAGCCATAAAAGGGGAAATTGACAGTAACACAATCATAGTAGGGGACTTTAACACCCCACTTTCACCAATGGACAGATCATCCAAAATGAAAATAAATAAGGAAACACAAGCTTTAAATGATACACTAAACAAGATGGACTTAATTGATATTTATAGGAAATTTCATCCAAAAACAACAGAATACAGTTTCTTCTCAAGTGCTCATGGAACATTTTCCAGGATAGATCATATCCTGGGTCACAAATCAAGCCTTGGTAAATTTAAGAAAATTGAAATCGTGTCAAATAGCTTTTCCGACCACAATGTTATGAGACTAGATATCAATTACAGGAAAAAATCTGTAAAAAATACAAACACATGGAGGCTAAGCAATACACTACTAAATAACCAAGGGATCACTGAAGAAATCAAGGAGGAAATCAAAAAATACCTAGAAACAAATGACAATGAAAACACGATGACCCAAAACCTATGGGGTGCAGCAAAAGCAGTTCTAAGAGTTCTAGCAATACAATCCTACCTCAAGAAACAAGAAACACCTCAAATAAACAACCTAACCTTACACCTAAAGCAATTAGAGAAAGAAGAACCACAAAACCCCAAAGTTAGCAGAAGGAAGGAAATCATAAAGATCAGATCAGAAATAAATGAAAAAGAAATGAAAGAAACAATAACAAAGATCAATAAAACTAAAAGTTAGTTCTTTGAGAAGACAAACAAAATTGATAAACCTTTAGCCAGACTCATCAAGAAAAAAAGGGAGAAAACTCAAATCAATAGAATGAGAAATGAAAAAGGAGAAATAACAACTGACACTGCAGAAATACAAAGGATCATGAGAGACTACTACAAGCAATCATATTCCAATAAAATGGACAACCTGGAAGAAATAGACAAATTCTTAGAAAAGCACAACCTTCCAAGCCTGAACCAGGAAGAAATAGAAAATATAAACTGACCAATCACAAGCACTGAAATTGAGACTGTGATTAAAAATCTTCCAACAAACAAAAGCCCAGGACCAGATGGCTTCACAGGTGAATTCTATCAAACATTTAGAGAAGAGCTAACACCTATCCTTCTCAAATTCTTCCAAAATAAAGCAGAGGGAGGAACACTCCCTAACTCATTTTACAAGGCCACCATCACCCTGATACCAAAACCAAAGATGTCACAAAGAAAGAAAACTATAGGCCAATATCACTAATGAACATAGATGCAAAAATCCTCAACAAAATACTAGCAAACAGAATCCAACAGCACATTAAAAGGATCATACACCATGATCAAGTGGGGTTTATCTCAGGAATGCAAGGATTCTTCAATATATGCAAATCAATCAATGTGATAAACCATATTAACAAACTGAAGGAGAAAAACCATATGATCATCTCAATAGATGC
Organism: Tursiops truncatus; assembly: GCF_011762595.2. Classification (NCBI taxonomy): domain Eukaryota; kingdom Metazoa; phylum Chordata; class Mammalia; order Artiodactyla; family Delphinidae; genus Tursiops; species Tursiops truncatus. The sequence goes on from NC_047053.1 coordinate 36,812,662, forward strand.
AGAGAAAGCTTTTGAGAAAATTCAACATCCATTTATGATAAAAACTCTCCAGAAAGTAGGCATAGAGGGAACTTACCTCAACATAATAAAGGCCATATATGACAAACCCATAGACAGCATCGTTCTCAATGGTGAAAAACTGAAACCATTTCCTCTAAGATCAGGAACAGGACAAGGTTGTCTACTCTCACCACTATTATTCAACATAGTTTTGGAATTTTAGCCACAGCAATCAGAGAAGAAAAAGAAATAAAAGGAATCCAAATTGGAAAGAAGAAGTAAAGCTGTCACTGTTTGCAGATGACATGATACTACACATAGGGAATCCTAAAAATGCTACCAGAAAACTACTAGAGCTAATTGATCCGTTTGGTAAAGTAACAGGATATAAAATTAATGCACAGAAATCTCTTGCATTCCTATACATTAATGATGAAAAATCTGAAAGAGAAATTAAGGAAACACTCCCATTTACCATTGCAACAAAAAGAATAAAATACCTAGGGGTAAACCTACCTAAGGAGACAAAAGACCTGTATGCAGAAAACTATAAGACACTGATGAAAGAAATTAAAGATGATACAAACAGATGGAGAGATATACCATGTTCTTGGATTGGAAGAATCAACATTGTGAAATTGACTATACTACCCAAACCAATTTACAGATTCAGTGCAATCCCCATCAAACTACCAATGGCATTTTTCACAGAACTAGAACAAAAAATTTCACAATTTGTATGGAAACACAAAAGACCCCGAATAGCCAAAGCAATCTTGAGAAAGAAAAATGGCACTGGAAGAATCAGTCTCCCGGACTTCAGACTATACTACAAAGCCACAGTAATCAAGACAGTATGGTACTGGCACAAAAACAGAAATATAGATCAATGGAACAGGATAGAAAGCCCAGAGATAAACCCACGCACATATAGTCACCTTATTATTGATAAAGGAGGCAAGAATATACAATGGAGAAAAGACGGCCTTTTAAATAAATGTTGCTGGGAAAACTGGACAGCTACATGTAAAAGAATGAAATTAGAGCACTCCTTAACACCATACACAAAAATAAACTCAAAATGGATTAAAGACCTAAATGTAAGAGCAGACACTATAAAACTCTTAGAGGAAAACATAGGCAGAACACTCTATGACATAAATCACAGCAAGATCCTTTTTGACCAACCTCCTAGAGAAATGGAAATAAAAACAAAAGTAAACAAATGGGACTTAGTGAAACTTAAAAACTTCTGCACAGCAAAGGAAACCATAAACAAGACAAAAGGCAACTCTCAGAATGGGAGAATATATTTGCAAATGAAGCAACTGACAAAGGATTAATCTCCAAAATTTACAAGAAGCTCATGCAGCTCAATATCAAAAAAACAAACAACCCAATCCAAAAATGGGCAGAAGACCTGAATAGACTTTTCTCCAAAGAAGATATACAGATTGCCAACAAACACATGCAAGGATTCTCAACATCACTGATCATTAGAGAAATGCAAATCAAAGCTACAATGAAGTATCACCTCACACCAGTCAGAATGGCCATCATCAAAAAGTCTACAAACAATAAATGCTGGAGAAGGTGTGGAGAAAAGGGAACCCTCTTGCACTGCTGGTGGGAATGTAAATTGATACAGCCACTATGGAGAACAGTATGGAGGTTCCTTAAAATCTAAGAATAGAACTACCATACAACTCAGCAATCCCACTACTGGGCATATACCCTGAGAAAACCATAATTCAAAAAGAGTCATGTACCACAATGTTCATTGCAGCTCTATTTACAATAGCTAGGACGTGGAAGCAACCTAAGTGTCCATCAACAGATGAGTGGATAAAGAAGATGTGGCACACATATACAATGGAATATTACGCAGCCATAAAAAGAAACGAAATTGAATCATCTGTAGTGAGACGGATGGACCCAGAGTGAAGTAAGTCAGAAAGAGAAAAACAAATACTGTACGCTCACACATATATATAGAATCTAAAAAAAAATGGTTCTGAAGAACCTAGGGGAAAGACAGGAATAAAGCCGCAGACATAGAGAATGGACTTGAGGATATGGGGAGGGGGAAGGATAAGCTGGGACGAAGTGAAAGAGTGGCATGGACATATATACACTACCAAATGTAAAACTGATAGCTAGTGGGAAGCAGCCACATAGCACAGGGAGATCAGCTCAGTGCTTTATGACCACCTAGAGGGGTGGGATAGGGAGGGAGGGAGGGAGACACAAGAGGGAGGAGATATGGGGATATATATATGTATAGCTGATTTACTTTGTTATAAAGCAGAAACTAACACACCATTGTAAAGAAATCATACTCCAATAAAGATGTTAAAAAAAATAAGGATATTACAAAGAAAAGAAAATTAAAAGTCTCTCTCTTGAATAGAAATGGAAAAAAATTTAAATGAAATATTAGCATATCCTATACAATAATATATAAAAGTAATAATACAGGGACTTCCCTGGTGGTCCAGTGGTTAAGAATCCACCTTCCAATGCAGGGGATGCGGGTTCGATTCCTGGTCAGGGAACTAAGATCCCACATGCCGCGGCAACTAAGTCCATGCACTCTAGAGCCTGCGTGCCACAACTAGAGAACCCACGTGCCGCAACTAAGACCAATGCAGACAAATAAATAAATAATAAATTGGTTAAAAAAAAGAATAATTCATAACTACCAAATTGAGTTTATTCCAGGAGAGCAAGATTTATTTAACATTAGAAAATCAAGTAGTTATTCATCTCTTTACCAAAATAAAGTACAAAACCCATATGATTATCTCAACAGATTCAGAAGAACTTGAAAAAATTTGACACTAATTCATGCTTTTTTAAAAAGAAAACTCTTAGCAAAGTAAGAAGAGAAGAAAATTTATTTAATCTGGTAAATGCCAAACTATCGAAAGCCCTCCTCTGAGACAGAAAACAAGACAAGAAGGTCTCTATCACCACTACTTAAATTGTACTAGAAAGTCTAGTCAATGTAATAGAGCAAGAACATTATATAACAAGTACAAGGATTAGAAAGGAAGAAATGGGCTTCCCTGGTAGTTAAGAATCTGCCTGCCAATGCAGGGGACACGGGTTTGAGCCCTAATCTGGGAAGATCCCACATGCCACGGAACAACTAAGTCCGTGTGCCACAACTACTGAGCCTGTGCTCTAGAGCCTGCGCTCTGCAACAAGAGAAGCCACCGCAATGAGAAGCCAGTGCACCGCAGCAAAGAGTAGCCCCCGCTCGCCGCAACTAGAGAAAAGCCCTCACACAAGTCAGAATGGCCATCATCAAAAAGTCTACAAATGGTAAATGCTGGAGAGGGTGTGGAAAGAAGGGAATCCCGTCTAAACTGTTGGTGGGAATGTAAACTGGTGCAGCCACTATGGAAAGCAGTATGGAGGTTCCTTAAGAAAACTAAAAATAGAGTTACCATATGATCTGGCAATCTCACTCCTGGGCATATATCCAGAGAAGACGAAAACTCTAATTTGAACAGATACACTGGGACTTCCCTGGTGGTCCAGTGGGTAAGACTCCACTCTCCCAGTGCAGGGGGCCCAGGTTCCATCCCTGGTTGGGAAACTAGATCCTGCCTGCATGCCGCAACTAAGAGTCCACATGCCGCAACTAAAAGATCCTACATGCCACAACTAAAGATCCTGCATGCCACAGCTAAGACCCAGTGCAACCTAAATAAACAAATTAAAAAAAAAAAGATACACCAATGTTCATGGCAGCACTATTTACAACAGCTAAGACATGGAAGCAACCTAAATGTCCATCAACAGATGAATGGATAAAAAAGATGTGGTATATGTACATATACAGTGGAATATTACCCAGCTATAAAAAAGAATAAAATATCGCCATTTGTAGCAAAAAGGATGGAACTAGAGATTATCATACTAAGTGAAGTAAGTCAGACAGAGAAACAAATATTGTATGATATTTATATGTGGAATCTGAAAAAAATAATACAAATCATCTTATTTATATAACAGAAACAGACTCACAGACATAGAAAACAAACTTATGGTTACCAAAGTGGAAAGGGGAGGGGGAGGGATAAATTAGAAGTATAGGATTAATAGATACACACCACTATAGATAAAATAAACAACAAGGACTTACTGTATAGCACATGGAACTATATTCAATATCTTATAATAACTATAATGGAAAAGAATCTGAAGCTGAACACCTGAAACTAACACAATATTGTAAATCAACTATAGTTAAATTAAAAAAATTTTTTTTTTTCTTTTTTTTTGCGGTACGCGGGCCTCTCACTGCTGTGGCCTCTCCCGTTGCGGAGCACAGGCTCCGGACACGCAGGCTCAGCGGCCATGGCTCAGGGGCCCAGCCGCTCCGCGGCATGTGGGATCTTCCCGGACCGGGGCACGAACCCGCGTCCCCTGCATCGGCAGGCGGACTCTCAGCCACTGCGCCACCAGGGAAGCCCCCTTTTTTTAAATTTTTGCTAGAAATTCCTGGGATCAAGGACAAAAATGACAGAAGACATTGCCAATATATGTTTCATAACTGACTAAACCCTTGTCTACCATGTTTTAATAGATGACTTTTACCTCAGAGCAACTTAGAAGACAGCAAAATGGATTAAATTACTTACATTTCCACCTGATTACAACTGTCAGATATGAGGCTTATTAAAGCCAACAGAATATCATAAAATCAAATTGGAGGAAATATGATTCAGGAATAAATAGGTTACTTACCTATAGCTTTAAATCACATGCCTGCTAAATCCTTACTTGATATGTGCTGAAAATAACTAGCCAGCAAAGCCATTCTTTTAACAGAAATAGTCTTCAAAAGCTAATGCAAATCTGTTTTGGATTTATTACATTTGAATACATACCTGGCCCCCTCTCTGCCCTTCTGTCCCAATGGGCCACCCTGCCTGAGTTACAGCAATAACATCTCTCAGGTGCCAGTTTATGCTTTTTTTTGCGGTACGCGGGCCTCTCACCGTTGTGGCCTCTCCCGTTGCGGAGCAAATGTTCCGGACGCGCAGGCTCAGCGGTCATGGCTCACGGGTCCAGCCGCTCCGCGGCATGTGGGATCTTCCCGGACCAGGGCACGAACTCGTGTCCCCTGAATCGGCAGGTGGACTTTCAACCACTGCGCCACCAGGGAAGCCCTAAAAAAATTTTTTTAAGTAAGAAAAAAAAAGATCTATGTCCTCTTGTGGAAATGACCCTATTATCATTATAAAATGGCCCTCTTTATCCTTTGTGATAATCTTTGCTCTGAAATCTATTTTGTCTGATGTTAAAATAGCCCTTTTGATTAGTGTTAACATGATGTATCTTATATTAATATAGCCACTCCAGCATTCTTTTGATTAGTGTTAGCATGGTATAGCTTTTTACTTTTAACCTACTTGTGTTTATTTTTAGGTCGGCTTCCTAAAGACAGCATGTAGTGGGGTCTTTCTTTTTTATCTGCCTTTTAATTAGATTGTCTAGACCAGGTATATTGACTGAAATTATTGATATGGTTGAGTTTAAATGTACCATCTTGGGTGCACAACTGTATAAATTTACTAAAACTCAGGTAGATCACCAGGTTCTGCCTGAGTTACCCCTACTTGTGCTGTGGCCTGGAAACTCACTCCAGGTTGTAGGCTGGGACAACTGTAGAGCTTATAGCTTTGCTTCTCTTCTCTCAGGGATCGTTGTCCTGTGCTACCTGATTTCTAATGTCTGAACATCATTGTTTCATATATTTTGTCTGACTTTTTAGTTGTTTCAGATGGGAGAGTAAATCCATTGCCTGTTACTCCATCTTGGACTAAAGCAGAAGTTCAGAACTCTCTCTCTCTTTCTCTCTTTCTCTCGCTCTTTCTTTTCTCTCTTTTCTTTCTTTCTTTCTTTTCTCTCTTTCTTTCTTTCTTTCTCTCTCTCTCTCTCTCTTTCTTTCTTTCGTTCGTTGTGCCAGGTCTTAGTTGCAGCAGGCAGGCTCCTTAGTTGTAGCATGCAAACTCTTAGTTGCAGCGTGCATGTGGGATGTAGCTCCCTGACCAGGGATCGAACCCAGGCCCCTTGCATTGGGAGCACAGAGTCTTAACCACTGAACCACCAGGGAAGTCCCAATTTACTTATTTCTTTGTTTGTTTGGGTTTTCTTTGGCTGCATTGGGTCTTCGTTGCTGCGTGCGGGCTTTTCTCCAGTTACGGCCAGCGGGGGCTACTCTTCGTTGCAGTAGCGGGCTTCTCATTGCGGTGGCCTCTCTCGTTGCAGAGCACTGTCTCTGGGCACATGGGCTCAATAGTTGTGGTTCATGGGCTCTAGAGCGCAGGATCCATAGTTGTGGCCCACAGGCTTAGTTGCCCCATGGCATGTGGGATCTTCCCAGACCAGAGATCAAATCCACATTGGCAGGCGGATTCTTAACCACTGCACCACCAGGGAAGTCCCTAGGTAGTGGTTTTAAAATATGCCCACAAACTCTTTGATATCCCTCCCTTCAAGAGACGGAACTTAATTCTCCTCCCCTTGAAAGCATGGGCTGGACTTAGTGACTCCTATCTAATGAATAGAACATGGCAGAAGTAACAGTGTGAGACTTTCAAGAGAAAATCAGAAAAGGGACTACGGCTTTCTCTTGCTATCTCTTAGATCACTCATTCTGGGAAAGTCAGCTGCCATGTTATGAGGATGCTCAAGCAGCTCTCTGATGCCACTTGGCGAGGAATGCAGGCTTCCTGCCAACCATCAGCACTAACTTAACAGGCATGTGAGTGAGTCCCCTTGGAAGCAGATCCTCCAGCCCAAGCAATCCTTTTAAATGACTGCATCCTCACTGGCATCTTGACTGCAACCTCATGAGAGACCCTGAGCCCAGCTAAGTCACTTCCGGATTCCTGACCCAAAGAAGTATGTATTATGTGAGATAGTAATTGCTTATCACTTTAAGCCACTAAATTTGGGGAATAATGTGTTCCATAGCAAGAGATAACTAAAACAGGGGGTGAAGGAGAGAGGAATCAAAGACATACTGAGTTTGGGGGCTTGAGCAACTGGATAGATGACAGTACTATTTTACTAAGTAGGGACGCCTGGGAGAGGAAAGGGATTAGAAATCACAACGTTGATTTTAAAATGCCTTTTAGACATCAAGTGGAGATAGCAGGTAGGTGTGGATTATAAGTCTCCAGGCTGGAGAAATAACTGAGGGTCCCTGGAGTGGAGCCAGTGGTTAAAGCCATGGACACCCGGGAAGAAAAGGTGAGGGGTCCTGGGACCAAGCCCCGGCAGTCTCCAAACTTTAGAGGTAGACAGGGGAGAAGGAATCAGACTAAGAAGGAGTGGCCAGCAAGATGGGAGGAAATCCAGAAGACAGTGGCAACTCAAAGCCAAGAGCAGAGAGAATTTCAAGAAGGAAAAAAGAGATCAGCTAAGGGATGAGCAGCAGAGCAAGAAGTTCAGAAAAGCAGCTCCTCCTGGTGACAGCTGCTTCAAGGAAGCGAGGCTTGAATAATAGTAAGCACAACAGTTAACATTTCTTGAGTGCCTACCAGATGCCTGGCACTTTAACAGATTTTCTTCCTGAATCATCACAGTAGCTCCATCATTACTTCCATTTCACAGATAAGGGAACTGAGGGGCAGAGAGATTAAATAACTCGCTCAAGATCATACAGTTTGTGGAGTAGCAGAGGCCGAGTTGAAACTCAAGCATGTGGGACACCAAAGGCCAGAATCTTGACCACAAGAAATGGGCAAAATGTAAGGGGTCTGCTACTTTTTTTTTTTTTTTTTTTGCATCTCACCATGAATGGGTCTCTTAAGTTTTTTGTGCCAGGCCCTGGGGAAGCAAATGTGGGCCCAACAGGTGGATGTTCCCCAGAAAGTGAGCAAAGAAACAGTGAAGGGACAGAGGTGGGAAAGGCAGGACCAGGCGGGAGATCTGTGCCTTTTGACTTTAAAGGAGCAGCATGCAAATTATATTCAAAGCAATATGCAAGTGATATGTAAATTGCATTGCAAATGAGCATCTGTTCTTTTTGAGTCAACAGCTCAGGCACTTTTGAGGGAGCCCTCCCCAGCTTTCTCCCAGGGTTGCCCAGGGTCAAGATCCCTTGCAGGATCTATTAACTAAACTGAAGAAGTAGCACACGCCTTCCCCAAGGCAAACTGGGCTCTGGGCTGAAAGAAGAGGGCTGCCTACCATGTCCAGGTAAGTCATTTATTCACACATTCACCTAGCAAATACTTGCAAAGCACCGACTCTGCATAAAGTCCAGAGGCAGATGCAGTAGACAAGTAGAAGACTCATTATTTCCAACTTCTGGGAACACATTCTGGTGGGCGGAATAAATAGATACAGTAAAGACTCTGCTATCATCTAGAGTCTAGACCAAGGTTTCTCACCCTCAGCACAATTGATGTATTGTACTGGGCAATTTTTTTAAGTGATTTTTATTTATATTAAAAAAAATTTTTTTTAAAGGTTGGCTGTGCCGCAAGGCATGGAGGAATCTCAGTTCCCTGACCAGGGATCGAACCCATCCCCCCTGCAGTGGAAGCGCCGAGTCCTAACTCCTGGACCACCAGGGAAGTCCCTGGGCAGTTCTTTATCGAGGGGGACTGTCCTGTGCATTATAGGATGTTTAGCAGCATCCCCGGTCTCTCTCTATCCTTTAGATGCCAGTAGCATCCTCTCCCCAGTTGTGACAACCAAAAATGTCCGCAGACGTTGCCAAATGTTCCCTGGGATTGGGGGGACCAAAATCACCCTAGCTGAGAACCACTGCTATGAGGTCTTTGAATGAGTCAACATATTCAGTAAGCTCAGGGTTCATCTTCAAGGACCCACGTTGTTCCATATTTTTGTATTTTAACCATGGTGAGGGCAGAAATCTCTCATCTAATTCCTTTCCAGCAAGCATAACCTTCCCTTGATGCCCCAGGTCCCCACTCTGAGCATGAGTCCAGCCCCTGGAGATTCTTGAGGAGTAATCAAGGTCACCCCCAAACTAAATGGCCCCAGCCTTGAACCCTTCGGGCTGGCATGTCTGCTTTTAAGCATCATTCTACCTCTCCTTCCCTTGTCATCAAGTTGTCACCTGTGGGACTGTCACTTACACTCCTAACTCTGCCGGCCCCCATTCCCTTTGATTGGCAGCTTCCAGGAGTTAAGAAACTAGATTTTGCAGATCAGTGTTTTTCTAACTGTGCTCTGCCAGGCGCTGGGAGCCCTGCAGGGTCTCTCAGAAGCCCCTAGGGGATGGTGGGAGGGATTGGAAAGGTTTCCAAGGAGCACAGCAGACAGATACCCCTGGCCCTCCACCCCGGCTTCCACCACAGCAACTGGACTTTTCTCAGTTTTATTTCTTTCTGCTTCTGCATGATATCCTTTGGACCAAAAGTCCCAGGGGTAAAAAGCGTTTGCAAACTGCTGACCTAGATGGGGGGTATTGTGAGAGCAGAGGGCTGCCTAACATGTAAAATGTCTATGCTTCGGTGTGCAACTTGGTGGTGTCCATCGTGGTTGTTTGGAGGTCCTTTAAGCTTCTTTTCCAGCTTCTTATTAGTGGGTGGATGGTGGGGATGCCGATAGGAGGGGATCACTTTACATAGCGGCCAAGCCCTCTAGGTATGTGGGCAGGAGAATGGACCAGAGAGGCAGACCAGGCCTCCAGGCTTCCATATCAGGTCAGGATGCCTCTTCCTGGGTCGAGGAGGCAGCACAAACCCCAGGAAATGAGGGCTCTAATCCCCTACCTGCCCCCAGGGAGCAAAACAGAGAGTAATCACACAGAAGTGGAGGCAGAAAGAACTGAGGTGAGACACCAGGAAGAACTTTCCAGTGCAGCCCTGGGAGAGGAGCGGCCGTGCAGCAGCCAGCTCTGGGGCAGTGGGGTGTCCCAGTTGCAGGCTGAGGGATAATCGCAGGCACACACACGCGCGCGCGCACACACGCGCACACACACACTCCTTCCTGGCCCCTGCCCCCAACCAGCGCTGAGTCCTGCACAGATAAAACTCCAGGCCCTGAAACTTGGCAAGGGGTATGGGAGCAGGGTCTGGGGCCATGCCCCATCCTCCCGTCTCTAAGAAGCCCTTTCTATCAGAGCCTCGCCAGACTGCGGCAGAATGTGTGGGGATCTTGTTCCCGAGGGGCTTAGGGGATGGAGCAGCCTCTCCCTCCCCTCCCCCCTACCTCCTGACCTCCAGGCCCCACTGAACCCTCAGGACACAGGCACAATCAGGCATTTCATGCCTCGCAAGGGTCAGAATGAAAGGCCTGTGTCTGTCTGCTCTCCCCTCCCCCTCTTCCATCTTCAGATTTTTCCATCTGCCCTAGGGCCAGAGCCTCGTCTTTCTCCCTCCTCTCCCCCTCCTGCCCACTAAGTTCTTTACAAATATCTGGGAACAGAAGGGATTGCTGTCAATATTCTGCACTGCTTGCCGCTAACTCAGATCTCCAACATGCCAGAGAGGGAAGGAAGATGCTGATTCTTCCCTGTCACTCACAGAAACCAGCCATCTCAATGGCACCCCAAGGTCACACAGCACTGGCTGTTCTCCTGCCCACCTCCTGCCTCCCACTCTGTCCTCCTCTTATCTGGGGGAAACCAGATAAGAGGATGAGCTCCTCGCCACTTCCCCATGGAGCCAAAGGGCTTCTCCCCACTGGAAAATCCCCAGGCACTGATGTTGACTGAGACCTGGAGGAGTCGCTGAACCTAAAAAGCAAGTTCACATCAGAGGTCAATGGCTGTGCCCCAAGAAGGGGGGCTCTCTGTGCAGGCTGGGGCTGCGGAACTCTGATGTGTTCTCCCCACCCCCACCCTGATACTGACGTCTAGACCAGCAGCCAGGAACTGGCGTCACCATTCTCCTGTCCCCCAGACATTCGTCCCACCGCCACCACCCGTGAGCAACCATTCCGAGGCCTGACATTCTGTCAGCTTCACACCAGCTCCCAGGGCCCCAGCCAGGAGCGCTTCCTGGATAAAATATTAAACATGCAAATCTGAGACAGTGCCTTAACGAGCGACAGACTGCACGACCACAGCCTGGCAAAGGAGACGCACGCCGTCCGGGGGTGGGGGGGTGAGAAGTATATATAGATATAGACTTTGGATCTATCTATGTAACGTGTGTATAAGGCAGAGAACAGCAGGGATGGAAAACTACAGCAGCGGCCTCCAGCTCGGGTGGCCTGGGGTCGGTAGGAGGCTGGTGGGGAGGGAGGGTCAGGAGGCAGGATCCCCAAAGCCCAGCCCAGAGTGGAGGATGACAAAAGCCCTTTGTGCTTGGATTCTGTGCAGAGGGGGCCAGAGACTCAGGGCAGGGGAATGAGCATTTGGTTTTGGAGAAGGAAGTTGGTTAGAGGCAAGGTCTCAGGGAGGAAGTAAGGAAAGGTGAGAGACAGAGGAGGCAGAGGCCTGGGGGGTCACAGGGAGAACACCTCAACTCCCATGTGGCATTGGGCCGTCTTTCCTATGACACCCACACTGGCCCGGGGTGTCGTGGAGCTCATATGGCATTGGGTCAGTGTGGTTCCACCTTGATCCAGATTGACATGAACTTGACAATGGTGCTGCTCAAACTTTAACGTGCACGTGCATCAAAGTTCTTGTTAACGATGCAGGTTCTGATTCAGAAGGTCTGGGTGAGGCCTGAGATTTTGCATTTCCAGCACGTCTCAGTGATGCCAGTGCTATTTGTCCACTGACCCCAAATGAGCAGCCATGATCTACGAGGAATTAGAACCTGGAGCTCACTTTGGCTCAGATGGGACAAAGAACCCACGGGAGTCCTGAGGGGCCCAGGGTGTTGATGAAGATGGTGTCCAGCGGATCAAGGAATTAGAACCATATGACACCTGCCTGGGCCCAAGCTGACATGGAACTCCCAGCCCAGAATGTCAGGGAGCCCACAGCAGCCCACACTGAGGCGCCCACAGGGCCTGGAGTTGGCATGGAGCCACTCCATGTCAACTAACTAATACAGGGCCTGCATTGCTCAGAGTATCATGGCGTCCACGAGGAATTCGACTGAAGTGGAGCCTGCTTTGGCCCAGAGTGAGATGGAATCCACAGTAGCCACGGGGGTCTGCACTGACTTGGAACCCTAAAGGACTAAGGTGACGCCACCTTGGTACCCAGGGCGACACGGAGCTCACAAGGGCTTGGGCTGATGTGGCCCTGGAAACAAAGCCCCTGAGCTAAAGAGGGCTGCAGTGGGGGCCCCAGACAGAGCAGGGGGCTCTCCACAGCCTCTCCAGGATGCAGAAGGCAGGAAGGGAGGGGCCGAAGAAGGCAACAGAGGGGAGGGGCAGGAGTCAAGGAGTGTGCCAGCTCTGGGGCTGCCGTGAGCCTGCTTGCCGTGGGCTGGGTGGTACTTGGCTGGGCCCCGGGTTGGAAGGCGTTGGAGAGAAGGTGCAGCTGCCACAGCAACAGCTCAGCTGGAAGAGGAAGTGGGAAGCCGGAGGCAGGGCAGGCACGGGGCCCTGACACGGGGGCACGTCTTTGCTAGAAAGGCCTGGCTTAGGGACGGGCCCACTGCCCTCTCCAGGACCCTGGCATTCAGACTCCCTGCTCCCATTATACACGAGGACGTGGGGGTTATGGGCTTAGGGCTTAGGGATCCCAGATCAAGGAGTCGCTAGCACTAGGGGAGCAGACAAAAGAACATCTCCCTGGTTGGGGGGAACTCAGGTCCCAGAGGAGTAAGGATTCTCACTCCCTGGGATAAGAGACCCTTCCCATGCAGCCAGACGCCAGGGAAGGGAGCCCTGACACCTTTGTGTCCTTCCCCAGGGGAAAAAATGCAGGTCCCCAAAGACGCCCCAACCGTATCTGGAGACAGATGGCCTCCATCTTTTTCTTAACCAAATCTAACCCTCGCTCTCCGACCTGATCACACATCCCTCAGCACTCTTCCCCACCCAGGTGAAGGGCTGCTTGGGGTCCACCTGCAGCTTCTCTTTATGCCCAGGTGGAGATAGAGGAGGACGGGATGGATGGAGGGGTGTTGCTATGGGATCTTGCTACAGCTGACCTGGTGGTATCAGGCAGGAGGAACGCCAGCCCTTTTAACAAGGTTTTAGAGACATTTTTCTTAACCAAAGCCCCAGACAGCTGGCTACTCCAGGCAACATCTGGCCCCCATCCCACCAGCCCCAGGCCAAGAGACCAAGAACACCTCCGCCCCTCTGCCTGCCTCCCCACCCCCATTCCTGGTCCCTGGGTGTTAAGGTTCTCCACATCTCCCACTCCCTTCTTTGGCTCCCTCCCTCAAGGGCAGGTGTTCTGAAGAGGCTAGGGGGCTCCCAGGTCCAAGGGTATCTTTCCCTGCCCTCTCCCCCTCCTCCACCCCGCCCCCTTTCCCCCGCTCAGCCTGTCACTGCTGGAGAATCAATCCCTAGCTCCACCCCCGCCTGCACGCTGACCTCGTTTCTGCCTCGATGCAGAAGGGACACGTCCTTACACGCTCCTAGACACAGAGTGGTGCATGGCCCAGAGACGCATGCTCCACGCACTCAGGATAGCCTGAGGCAGGAACTTCGGCGCTCATTCCCAAATACGCTCAGACTCACGCGCGCACACACACGCAGGTCCATAGATACCTCCCCAACTCCGGAACCTGTCAGGGACCCAGTCACAAGCACACACACAGGACCAACGGACACATGTGGACAGACATACGGGCCCTCATAAGCCATAGACAATTCCCCACAGGGGCACCCCACTGTCTCCAGCTCCTGCTGCCAGGTCCTCTAGGCCAAAACAACATCAAAGGCGGCTCATGGCTGCCTCAGGCATGGGATCGGGGTCACCCCCAACCCAGGAATGTATCCTCAGTCTCCCCTCCTCTCTCCAGGGTGTCCACCTTTCATAACTGTAGGTGAATTATTTCCCTGTGACAGGACCCTATACCTCCATGAGAGGGACCAAAGGTGGGGGACACTCCACGTCTGTTTTCATGGCAACAAACAAGGTCCTGTGACCTCCGTCTGTGGCTATGACAAGAAGTGGGTAAGGCAACCCCACTGTGGGGCCGCTAGAATCTTTTTTTTTTTTTTTTTTTTTGCGGTATGCGGGCCTCTCACTGCTGCGGCCTCTCCCGTTGTGGAGCACAGGCTCCGGACGCGCAGGCTCAGTGGCCATGGCTCACGGGCCCAGCCGCTCCGCGGCACGTGGGATCCTCCGGACCGGGGCACGAACCCGCGTCCCCCGCATCGGCAGGCGGACCCCCCAACCACTGAGCCACCAGGGAAGACCCCCGCTAGAGTCTTAATCCCTCTCAGCTGTTCCTCTGTTAAAACAAATGCTGAATTGCACAGGTAGGGAAATGAAAGGCTTTGTAAATTGTCAAGCTCCCTGCCATAAATGTAAGAGATCACTGTTTATTCGGCCTGCTGATGTCTGTGCGGTGGGCAGAGGGAAGATTCGGGCCACTGTCCGCCCTGCTTTTTCTGGGAGATCGCCCTGCCCACATCCCTCGTATTTCAAAGACTCTGGCCCTTGACTCCTAGAAAGCCTCTCTGACCCAAGTCTTGCTGTCATCTTGGGCAGCCTCGGGGTCCCGGCAAAACCCAAAAAGTAGGCAGCCTCCGCTGGCCAACCTCCCCTCCTCCCAGGCCTCTGCCTCCCTGCTTCCACCGCAGCTGCTCTGTGCTCTCCTGACACCTTCACCCTCTCACACTTCTCAGTTTTCTACTGAGATCTTGCCCCGACCCCACCTTCAACTTCGGTCCCCATCCAACCCCTGGATCCATCACGTCATACCCTCGCTCTCGTGGTCCCGGACTTCCTCTGCTTGCAGTGGGAAGAACTCCCGCCCTGGGCCCACCCATGTGCCTGCTGCACTCCTGGACCCCAGCCCTAGAGGCTAAGCTCAGCTGGAAAAAGCCCCGCACCCCAGAAGTTTGGCACCTCCACCGATTCCCAGTTTGCAACTGTCTCTGTATTGTTGGCAGATTCCTTCTGTCAGCTTGACATTCTCCGATCTCCTCAAGCTTCCAGCCAACTCTTCCCTGTCCCGCCCTGTACCCCTCAACCTAGTCCTGTTTCTCAGAGAAAATGGAAGCTCTCTAGAAAGTACTCCCTCCTCTCCCACAATTGCCAACGTGCCTTGAGTGTGTGTTTATGTTTGGGAACGCACATTTCCCGCCCTGTCCACCTAGCTCTGGGTCCCAGCCCCTCCCCCCCCACAGAGGCCTAACTCCCTCACTCATCATTTTTCAGCATCTTCAACCCCTCCCTCTCCCCCAGCTCCACTGCAATCAGGCTTGATCCTAAGTCCCCTTCTAGATCATTCCCCAACTCTTTCCTTTCCTTCACATCCAACTTCCTCAAAAGAGATGCCTGCACTTGCTGAATCTACTTCTTTACCGCCCGGTTCATGCATCCACCCCCCGGCCCACCCCCCCACCGCTGCCCTTGCAGGGCCATTAGAGTCACCAGTCACCTCCTAGTTGCCAAGGCTGGTGGAGGTTCTTCATCCCCTATTTTATCTGATCCTTTTGCAACATTCAACACGGTTCCCCACTTTCTCTTTCTTTTTTTTTTTTTTTTGCGGTACGCGGGCCTCTCACTGCTGCGGCCTCTCCCGTTGCGAAGCACAGGCTCCAGACGCTCAGGCTCAGTGGCCATGGCTCACGGGCCCAGCCGCTCTGCGGCATGTGGGATCTTCCTGGACCGGGGCATGAACCCGTGTCCCCTTCATCGGCAGGCGGACTCTCAACCACTGCGCCACCAGGGAAGCCCCCCACTTTCTCTTTCTTGATACACTCTCCTCCCTTGGTTCTCGTGTTAGTTAGGATAAGTGATATTGTATTCATTAGGCCAACTTTTTATTTCATTGTGTTTTCATTTTATGTTGTACTAGTTAGGTTAATAACTTTTATTAGGCTAATTAGTTACATTAGTTGGGTTAGGCTAAATTGTATTAGCTTAGTTAAGTTGTATTAGTTAGGCTAAACTCCGGTAACAGAGAGATCCAAAGAAGACAGCTGCTCAAAGAATGTAAAGTTTCTTACATTCCAGGTCCATGAGGAACTCCCCTGCAGTCATTCGGAGACCCAAGTTCCCTCTGTGGTGTTGCTGCAGTGCCCCCTAGGGCTTATCGGTGACTCAAGACCAAAGATAGGGGACTGCCCTGTGGGGCTCCAGCCTCGGGAAGGGGGAAAGGGAGTGTACAGAGGATTTACCTGGGGTCTTAAAGCCCAGGCGGAGAAGGGCTCACACCACTTCCCCTTGGCCTCCCACTGGTGGGGATGCAATCACACGCCCACACCTGGCAGCGGGGAGCTAGCTGGGAAGCGAGTCCACCAGGGCAGCCACTGGAGCGCAGACATTGATGGACGACTGGCAGGGGTCGCCAGAGTTTCCATGGCATCTCTCCTACCTCCTGGCCCTTCCTCTCATCTTACTTAATGTCCCTCAGGGTTCTATTCTTGGATCTCTTCCCACTGGACACACATTCCCTGATCATTCTTGTCCAGTCATATGCTGATGACTCCAAACATTTCTATCCCCAGCCCAAATCTCCCTCTTGAACAGCAGACCCACCAGGATACCAGGGCCAAAAGCTGGATTCAACCTAGACTCCTCCCTGCCCTCACCTCACACTCCATCCCTCACCAAGCCCTGGCAATTCTGCTTTATAAAGGCCCCTCCTCTCCTTCTCCCTGCAGATTCCCTCATTTTTGCTCACAGCCTCCAAACTCATCTCCCTGCCTCCACCCACCCCACAATACTTCACACCATCCTCCAGTGACACATGGGGCTTCAAGGTCCAATCCTGAGCCCTCGTCTCTTCCCACTTTTAAGTCTTTCCCTGAGCCCCACATCCAGCCTCCCAACCTCCATCCCCAAGGATGCCCAGGTGACTCACACGAGTACATCTCCGGCCCTCCCCGCTTCTCTGATCATCAGACATATCCCCTTGGACGCCTCAAGGGCACTTGGACTCTACATGCCCAAATCTGAGCTCAGGATGTTCCCCCTGCTCCCACCCAGCACAGTGTTTCCTGTCTCATTGCCTATCCAGGTCTAAAGCCAGAGTCCCAAGACTTGCTCTTGTCACCTCCCTCTCCCTTATCCCCCGGAACTAACCCTCGCTACATCCGGTCAATTGTACCTGCGTCCACTTCACTCCACATCTACATCCCCCCACCCCACCGCATCCATCCTCCCAGCCAGGCCACCATCACCTCTTGCCTGGACTCTGACTCCTCACCAATCTCCCTACATCTGCCTTTGTCCCCATTGTCCACACGGATGCCACAGAGATCCTTTCCAAATGCCACAAATCTTATTGTCACAGCCTTACTTAAAACCCATCTCTGTCTTCCAGTGTTGTCAGGACGGGCCCTGATCCTTCCCTTGGCCTACGAGACCATACAGGACCTGGCCCCACCCTGCCTCTGTGCAATCTCTCCTCTGACTGGGCTCCGGCCACACTCGGTTCTTTGACGTGCCTCCTTCTCTCCAGCCCCGGGACCATTATCCACACGGTTCCATCTGCCGGGAACACTCTTCCTCCCCTCTCCTTGTTGTTAACTGATAGCCATCATTCCAAGCTCACCTCAAGGATCATTTCCCCAGAGAAGCCTCTTCTGCTCTCCCTGACCAGGGTGAACCCTTCTGGCCCAGCCCCCGGCCCCTTACACTCGTCTCCTTCACAACACTTGTCTCAGCTGCGTGAGATTATTATTATTGATGATGACCAGTCCCACACACACTGGGAGAGGGCCAGGACCCTGCCTGATCTGCTCACCATTGTCCTCATCTCCTGTCACGTGCGCCCTGTGCTCCATGCAATATGATCTGTTCAGGAGGCCCACTCACTCAAGCCACAGATTCCTCCCTACCCTTCAAGCCTCCGCTCACGTATCTCCTCCTCTGGGAAGTCCTCCCTGACTTGCTCCACTGTCCCCTCAGTCGCAAGGATCTCCGTCTCCACGCTGGTCATGCTGTCCTGTGACTGCTTGCTCATTTGTCTCTTTCCCGTACTAAGCTGTGAGCTCTGGGGAGAGAAATATGTGGGTTTTGTCATTTCTTATCTCTAGCCCTTAGCCCATTGTCCAGAACAGTTAATGCCTGAGTAAATGTTAGCTCTCTTCACTGCCCCTCCCAACTCCTTTAAAACGATGCCTCACAGCTTGATACTTAAAGCTAAAAACTGGAAATGACCCAAACATCCATCAACAGAATACATTAACTGTAGAATATTCATACAGTGAAACACTACTACACGGAAATGAAAAGAATAACACACAACAGCATGATGAAGCCAACACGCATAAGGTTGAACAAAAGAAGCCAGAACCAGAAAGTACCTTCCATGTCTATGAAGGTGAAAGACAGGCAAAATAAACCTGTGGTGACAGAGGCAGCGTGGCGGGTATCTCAGGGGGTGGCGGGGGATTGCCTGGGAGTGGGCCTGGCGAAGCGTCCCAGAGGGCTGCAAACATTGCTCACCTAGACCTGGGTGGTGCTCACACAGCTACGTCCATGAGTAAATGTTAATCAAGCTGGATTTTTTGTGCGCTTTAAAGCAGATAATTTTCCCTTTATTTTTTTTTAAGTGCTATAATTGTGCAACAAATCATGGAGAACAGACCTCTTGTGTCTCAGAGCTACTTCCTGCTACCGAGTCCCCTGATTTTAGGTGATGATAACTGAAGCCCAGAGAGGGTAAACCACTCAGGTGGAGTTGCCCAGCACGTCTGTGGAAAGCCCACATCCTAAGGAGGGGACTGCCCATGCAACTAAAGGCTCTTCAGGGGCAGGCTCTGTGTCTTGGTGTTTCTGGCACAGAGCTCTGTGGTCTCCAGATATTGGAGGGGGCTACCCCCAGTCTGTAACTCGTTGCTACTGGGGTGGTGAAACGTGGCAGCAGTGTGGCCATTAAGAGCACTAACTCTAAGGGCACAATTCTGTAACTGTGTGGACTTAACCTTTCTGTACCTCAGTTTCCTCATCTGCAAAATGGAGATTATAATAGTACCTACCTCATCACGTTCTAAGGATTAGATGAGTGACTAAACATAAAGCCCTTAGAACAGTGCCTGGCCCCAAGCCATGTAAGTGTTTGCTATGATAACCTCTGTTGGGGAAAACCCAGGCAGACAGCCCAGAGTTAAACTTTGCTCTGCCACTGGCTGTGCCACCTCAGGCAAGTTGATTAACCTCTCTGAGCCTCCATTTCCTCATCTATTAAACAGAGCTAATAATACTTTTCTTTTGTTATAAAAGCAAAATAATGCATGCAAAGCCCCCGGCTAAGTTCCTTGTGTGCAGGGACCACGTCTTACTCATCCCTCTTCCCAAGCCCCAGCACTGGAAGGTACTCAATGGTCTGTAAGAATTATGCCTTTCCCACCCACCCTCGTCCAGCGTCCATCCTCCTTCTGGTGCTAGCAGACAGCTGCATCTAGCGGACAACTCTGTAACTGCATGCTGGCCAAGTTCCACTCTCCAAGCTGGGTGCAGTCCTTTAAATAAACCTTTTAAAATAGGCCCTCTGCATTGGACAAGTATTTGTTAGGTGCCTGCTGTGTACAGGACATGGATCCAGGACCTAAATAAAATGAAGCAAGAGATACAAGATGACTGCAGAGGGGTGCAAGAAAAAAATCACAAACAATTATAACCGTATCATCAATACCCTACTTTTTTATCTTAAAGAAAATACATAGGGGGACTTGACACACTGAACAGTGTCTTCTTGGGAAGTTGTTTTTTTTTTTTTAACATCTTTATTGGAGTATAATTGCAGGAAGTTTTTACAATTGCAGGAATGATTTCCAAGTGGCCGTTTCATGTCAATGACTCTCAGTTAAGAACAAAGCAATGAAATGAAAGCTTAGGTCAGAAAGGTGATTCCCTTAGGATAGCCAGACTAGCTTCCCAGGTTCTTCATGGAGAGGAGGACTGGGAGTGTCCCAAAGCCCATATTCTTCCACCACACTTTACTACCCCTCCCCCAGACATAAGAGTGAAGAGGGTCTAGCGGTAGCACAGATCACATACAACTGGGGGGAATCAAAGAAGACTTCGTGGAGGAGACTGCATCTCACATGGGGAATGAAGGTAGAGAAAGAGTGGGTGGCTGGGGCAGGAAGGGCGTTCCGGTGTGATGGACCATACAGTGTACAAAGTGAAGTAACAGGGAAAGCCTGGACAGGAGAGTTAGGGCCAAGTCATAGAGGGCCCCAAAGGACAGGCCAAGGAGGCTGCATTTAATAGAATCAGGGGACCCACTGAGTAAGAAGGTAACCTAATCCGAGGAAGTCAGAGAAAAATCTGAGATCCAGAAACTAGTTAGGTGGCTACTGCAAGAGTCCAGACCACACCTGTGGGAGTTGCACCATGACGGAGACAGTAAGAGATACTGGCGAGGCTAGAAGCAGGGGGAGGTTCAGAAATTGGTAGTAGTGGGTCAAATGGGAGAACCCAAGGGAGAATTCAAGGTGCCGAGTCTTGGGGATTATGATAAGGAAAAAGGCAGAGCTATAACCAGAACGTGGACTTGACCAGGAAGGGACTGATGTGAGCAGGGGGTGGAGACAATGAGCTGGGTCTTCAACAGGGAGAGTGTGAGTTGCCAGTGTCCACAGGAGACCTGGTACCAAAGCTCAGGAGAGGGGCTGGGCTGGAGGGAGAGGAGGCAGGTACCTATGCCTGTGATTTGGGAGTCACTTACCTCTGCCTGTGCCAGCTGAAGACTTGGAAGAAGACAAAAGAAATCACGTGGGGAGACATGGGGGCAGAGGGTAGATGTCACCTGGACATCATCAGTCTGCCTCTTTTTAAAGCTTCCTAGGGACAGAGGAAGCTGAGGAGGGACAGAAGACAGAGGGAACTTTGGAGAGAGAAAACCAGGAGACCCTGGTGCACGTCCAGCAGCGTCACAGGTCATGGAGTGATTCAGGGGTCAGGGAGGCCGGGAGGCAACCACTGGATTTGTGGTTGAGGGTTGTCCTGGGTGACCCTGGAAAGAGCAGAAGTCAAGCCACAAAGATTTAAAAGGCAAGAGGCAGAGGGTGTGGGGCAGCTGAGGATCCCAGGAGGAGGGAGGTGATGGTGAGCAGAGGTGGATTAGGGGGAGGCAGGAAAGGTGCCTTGGGAACAAAACTTAAGGAAGGCTCTCCCTCTCAGGGTCGTGCAGGTGGCCCTGATGAGGAGGGGCAGACACCTGGTCCCAGAGCTGTTGAGAGATAGAGACCCTCTGAGACTAAAGGAACTGAGATAACCCAGGAAGGGAACTTAGAGACCCAGACAGAAGCGAAGGCCCTTCGACCTCCACATCTAGGCAAAAACACAGTGGCCAGTGGTAGAGCCTCGGAGGACATGAAGGCTGGGGGAGGGGAGGGATGGAAAGAGGATGCACCGATAATCTGGGAGCAGGGGTAGGGGACTCCGAGAGAAACACAGAGAGAGAGTGGAGGAAACCAGGGAGGGAGGGAGAGCTTCCTCCGGACCCTCCTGGGGAGATCCTCCCCACCCTGCCTCAGTGAGTGTTAGGAGGAGGGAGAGTCCCAGGATCCTTGTGTCAGCCTGAGGAAAGCAAGGGGTCCAACTTTGCCTTTCCCCAGGCTGCTCCAACTCAGGGAGGCTTGTGGTCCCAACCCAAGAAGGTCTGTACCCCACACCGACCCAGCACACCACAGTACATGCTTCCTTCCTCCAGGAAGCCTGAGCAAGTTTTTCCATCCTGGGACTTAGTTTCTGTAGTGAGCTAAATGGTGGTACCCAAAAAGATAAGTCCCTGCCCTAACTCCACTGCCCTCAGAACTGTGAATGTGACCTTATTTGGAGAAAGGGTCTTTGCAGATGTAATTTAATTAAGGTTTTCATGATGAGATCATCCTGGATTATCCAGGTGGGCCCTAAATCCAATGACAAATGTCCTTATAAGAGACAGAAGAGGGGGAGGCCACGTGAAGCTGGAAGCGCAGATTGGAGTAAGGCAGCCACAACCCAAGAAACACCTGGAGCCACCAGAAGCTGGAGGAGGCGAGGAGGGATTCTCCCCTAGAGCCTCTGGGGGGAGCAGAGCCCCGCAGTCACCTTGATTTCGGACTTCTAGCCTTTAGAATTGTGGGAGAACAAACTTCTATTGTTTCAAGCCACCAAGGTTTTGGCAATTTGTCGTGGCAGCCCTTGGAGACCAACATAGTACCGTATTCCGTAAAATAACTAGAAAGATTCTAGGGATGCTTCCAGCCCTAAGATTCTCCAAATTAAACCGTTCAGCAAGGAGAGGAGTTCCAGGTCTGGCCAAAAGGTGTTTTTTAACTCACTGCCCAGCCCCCTTCCAGGTTGAGGATTAATACTTTGACTTGAAAGAGGAGGAAAGCCAAAGGAAAGGCATCCCCTCCCACTCCTCAGAGAAGAAGGAAGAGTCCCAAAAGGGTATTTCATGACCCACCACTCCTCTCCTTCGCCCAGAGCTCATGCCACCCCGCCCAGGCTGGTCGAATGGGCCCAAACTGACCTGACTAAAAGCAAGGAGCTCTTTGAAAGCAGGAGTCTGCCTGTCTGAATTTCTCCTTGCAAACCTCGCCCCCTCTTCACAGCGCCTCTCTCCCCACCCCTCACATTTGCGTTCTTCCTTGGCCTTCCCCATTCTTGGGGGGCAAGATAAGATGGATACCCCTGAAGCCCAGGAATGGAAGGCACTCCCCCACCCTCCTCCCTCCTCCCCACAACACAGCTGGAGGGGGAGGGGAGGTCAGCAGGGTTCATAAAGGCCAGATGTTGAGGAGAAAGAGAGCAGTGCCCGACCCACACCCACCCACCCCACCCCCACCCCCAGCAAAAGAAAAATTAAAAGAGACAGCTTTTAAAACAAACAAAACTTTTGTGGTCCAAAACAGTTTTTCTCGAGAATCTGCTCTATGCAAACATTAACAACTTTTTACAAAGCATTTTCACAGAAAAGGAGACAAGTCCTTCCCCAGTATCATATGTGGGAATTGTTCCTCCCTTGTCCCGTCTTGGGGGAAAAGGGGGTGATATTCACTAGTGTGGGCAGAAGGGTCACTAGGTCCCTCAGTTGTTGGGAAGATCGGCAACCCCCAGGTTCCCCTCACACCTAAACTTGGAATTTCCCTAAGAGCTAAACTCCCCAGACCTCACCTGGGTGGAGGAGAAAGCAATTCCACTCCCCTCTGACTCACTCCCCTCCCCCAGGAAAACAGAACTTCTGACCTCAAAACTAATCCCCTGGCCCTGCCCCTTTCGGATCCATCAGGTCCCTGACAACTCCCGAAATGCCTGAAGTTGGGTGGGGGGAGGATGCTAAAGGTTCCTCAGCCCAGTTCCCTTCAAAACCCACTGGACCTTGTGGTTAGGCCAAGAGTCCTTTCATTTACCCCCTCCACAAAGAGCAGCTTGTCTTCTTTCTAGCCTTGAAGGGGTCTCAGTTTGGGTGTTCAAAGAATGGACCCTGGCCTGCCCTCTACCTCCACACCCTCCATCCTTAAACCGGTGGCGAGGACCTGGAAAGGCAACTTGTTTGGTCTGATTTTATTGATTTCTTCCACCTTCCATTACTTTCCCTGGGATGGTCTCTGGCCCCTTCCCCAGACAAAGTCTGCACTTTTGAAGGGGAGGAGGTCCCTCAGCCCTGCGCCTCCAAATATAAGGAGTAAACTGGCAGAGGGGGCTGACTTATGGGGCGGATGAAAGAAAAGACCTTATAACCTGAAAGCAAACGGGGAATACTGGAGAGGCAAACCCCAAAACTGGACAAAGGGGAAAGGTTGGTGGCTGAGAATGAATATCTCGGTAACTAGGGGTCACTTGACTTGGGGGTCCCTAGGAAAAGAACCGGAAGGGGGTGATCTCCCCCTTGCCTAAGCTGCTCCCTCCCCCATGGAGGATGCAGTGGTGCCCGGAGACTAGGGAAGGCCCGAGGGGAGTGAAGGGTTAAAGGCCTGGATGGTGCGGGTGGGGGATGCCCCCGGGAGCTGCCAATCATCTCCCCACCCCCACCAGGGCCCCCCCCACCCCAATCCCCAGGCTCGCCCACAGAAACAACCGGTTTGTCCATCACCAAGGTCTCTCTCCCTCTTTTTTTTTCCTTGTCTTTGAGCTGTAGCCTCCTCGGCTCCCCCTGGGGTGAAGGCCCTGCCCCCAGAGATCCGAGATGGAAGAGGCGAGGGATTGGAATCTATGTCTTTAAGCCTTTTTCGATTAAGCCTTCTCCTGACTCCAGCCCTTGGTTCGTCTCCAAAGGATGAGGGGGAGGGGGTGTCACCCCAACCAGTTAGGTGCTTGAAGATCACTGTCATTTGAGGTCCCTCTGACCACAGCCCATAAAACCTGAAGAGGACAGGCAAAGGTGAGAAATGAGGCTCTGTCCTCAAGCCCGCAGTTTGGCTGTGGCCCCCACTTTTCCCCTTTGGCAGAAGAGGTCTCACGCTCAGAGCTGCTCCAGGTTGATCCCCCAGAATTTGAGGCCGGGGGGCTCAGGGACAGCGGGACCCCCAATCTGCCACCTCCACAGCGGGTGGGCAGGCGGGGGCTTAGAGTCTCCCTGGAGACGAAGCGAGGATGCCGGCCCTAAGTCTCCGTCCTCCCCCACCACCAGGGCCGGGGGGCAGGGGAAGCAGTCGAGGAGGCTGAAGGTGCTCGTGGTGGGGAGCGTCGGTGCAGGACGGCGGGGCTGTGCGCTGCGTTGGGGGGGCGTCGGCCGCCGGCGTTTCTTGGCGGCTCCCCGGGAGGGCCCTTTGGCTGGGGGCCGCTCGGGCCCCCGGCGCAAACTCGGAGTGTCGAGGGCGAAGCCCTTCGCGTAACACCAAAGTTTCGAGCGGCGGATCAGACGATCGAAATGTTCCTGGCGGAGATCGCCGGGCGCCGCCGGAGCTTCGCTGGCCGTCGAGGGGCTGGCGGCCGTTGCCTCGGGGGCGGCCTTCGGGGGGTTTCCATCGACTGCGGCAGTCTGGCTCGGCGGGGGCGGCTCCGGCGCTGTCCCGGGCCCCGCGGGCTCAGAGGAGAGGCCCGCAGGTGGCGGCGGAGGCCGGGAACCCGGTTCCTGATGCGGGCTGGCGGTGGGGCCAGGCTGGGAGTCGAGACCGGGGGCTGGCCTAGGCGGAGCCGAGACGGAGCTGGTCGGAGATTCCCGAGGGCGCCGGGGCGCCGGGCAGCGGCCGGGAGGTACGCCGGAGCGAGCGCCGAAGTGCGGGAAACTGCCTCCGCCCTCTTCCTCCTCGCCGCGGCCCCGGCACACAGCGGCGTCGGCATCCTGGCTGGCCGGGGAGCTGGGATCGCTGTAACGCCAGGCCTGTCCCGCGAGGTGCTTCAGGCCATCCGGGGCCCAGCCGCCGGTGCACAGGGGGGCATGAGGGTCCAGCAGCACCGGAGCCCGCGGCGCCAGCTCCCCAGGCCCCAGGTCCAGAGAGGACGCCCGGGGTTTGGCAAGGGCGCAGAAGGCAAGGGCACGCAGGCACAGCGGAGAGAACTCCTGGGTCCCCCGACGCGTCTTCCGGGGTGTGGGGGAGCAGGGCGACCCTCGCGGGGACGCCGGCACTGCGAGGCGGGGAGCGGGGCACAGAGTCTCCATGGAACCACCCGGGGGGGTGCCCACTGCGGGGGCCCTGGTCCCAGCGGCGGGATGCCCTGGCTGCCCGAAGAGCCCACGGGCGAGGGGAACATCGCCCCCCCTCGACGGGGAGGTCTCTGCTCACGGGCGCCCCCGGCCCGCACCCCTGGGCCGCGGGGCTCCGGCTCCCTCTTCGATCTCGTCACGCGGCCCTCCTGGCGGCCGGACTCCTGGGTCCCTGCGAGTCCCGGCGCGGTCTGCCGCCCTTCCTGCCGCCGCGATCCCTGTGCAGCCCAGGCGCGAGCCCCTCTTGAGTTGCCCAGAGCGCAGAGGCTGGGGAAACAAAGCGGCCGGCGGCCGCGGGAGGCGGGAAGGACCCCGGGCCCGGCACCCGGTGCCCGGGCCCAGGCGGCAGGGAGGGCGCCTTCCGCCCGCTCGGCTTCTTTCTTCCCCGCTGGCTCCCGGAGACCGCGTTATAGAGAACTGCCCCCTCGCTGCCCCAATACCAGCGCCGGGGCCGCGAGCCCGCCGCTGATTGGGCGGCACTGCCAGTGACGTTAGCCCGGACCCCACCCCTCCAGCGGCACCGCCCCCGTCCCCATTCCGCACACAGACACACACACGTGGACCCGGCGCGGCGGCGGCTGGGAGGGAGGAAAGGAGGGTGCGTGCGCGGGTGGGATCGCGACTGGCGAAACGCGCCACTAAACGTGGCGCGGTGGCGTCCTGGTGTTCAGTCGCCGCAAAGCACTTCATTTTTTCCTTAGCAGTCATGGTTTTCGCATCCGGAAAATGGGAATGTTCATATCTACCCTCTTGGGACAACGTGAATCAACATAGGTGAATCTCAAAGGCGAAGATGAAAGAAAAGATGAAAAGAGGTTGTTTAGAAACTTTGCACAGCAGGGACTCCTGCAAGCAGAGAATGTTCCCAACCTCTCTGTTTCGGTCACCTAGAACAGTGCCTGGCACACAGTGGGCTCAAAAAATGTTGAATGAATAGTTAGGAATTCAGTGAGTGTGTGCAAGATGATAAAAGTAAGAAATAAATTCGGAGAGGAGGAGTATTATTACACCCACGAAAGACGATAAATAGACTTTCTCAGTACCTGTTTCCATTTCTGACTTAGCTTCTAAATGGCCCCTTGAACAAATTCGGAGGAGCTGGCTCTGCAGCCCCCCTCAAATCCCAAGACTCTGCCCTGTGAGGCGTGAACTGCCAAAATGGGTTGAGGAGACCAAAGGAGGGGACACACACACCCTCACTCTTATCTCCCCCAGGCAGAGTAAAGCAAAGAAAAAGTGAATTCCAATAAAAATCCTGATAATGGAGGACCACGTCCCCGCAGCACGTTCCATCCTCTTACCCTTATTTAGTTTCTGTAGATCCTTCTATTATATGAAAATCTGTGAATGTTCTTTGTTGTCTGTTCTTCTTTGTTGTTGTTGTTGTCTGTTTCTCCCGTTTGGAAATGAGCTGATGAGAACTTTGTTTTAATCACTTCTGCATCCTCAGTGCCTACAACAGTGCCCAGACTTAATAAGTGCTCAATATATATTTGTAAGTGAATGAATGAATCCCTGAAATATTTCTCTCTTAATAAAAATCAGGTTATTGGAATATAGCGACTTCCCATCCCCAGAAATATACAGAGAGATTGATATGATGACATGGAGTAAGGATGTGTTCGTATGTGGGGGGGTGGTCACAGAGAGAAATATCTTACTCTGAGGCAGGGATAAGAGAGGGTTTCTGTAAGGGGACAAATAATGCAGCTTGCATCCTGGTCCTCCTGGTGATGACAACAGAAGTATTGTTTCCCTACACGTCATCACATAACATTTGGGAGGAAAGGGATCAGGAAGCTCTGTCGTCCCTACATCCCTTTTGCAGAGGCCAGAGGTAAAGACCCCAAGGTGGGGCTAGGGTTTGAGGAACAAGGAGGTGTTGTGTTCTGTTGCTCAAAACACTCACCCCCTAGCATCTTCTGCAGAAGAAGTCTTCAGGGAAGTTGTCATGAAGGGGGATCCTGGGGTCCTGCCAGGTCTAGACTCCAGGGTTCCCGAGTGCCAAGAGCCCTGCTCCCCTGCCACTCACACACACACAGATGGGAGGAAAGTTCTGGAAGTATGATGATCTTCACAGCTGTCTCTCCTGGTGGACAGTGCTGAGAACTTTTACCCTAGTACCAGATTTCTTTTGCTTATGGGGCAGGGGGCATGTTTTTCAGTCTGACCCTACTCCAGACTCTTTGCAACTAAGATACCTGGGGAGTGGGCTTGGGCCCCACATGCGGGAAGCTAGACTGGAAAACTCTTTTCATCCTCTAGAGTCTCCCTCATCTTTGTATCCTCGTACCTAGCACAGTGTTGACACAAGGAGAGAACACGCAAAAAAATTTTTGGCATGAATAAATGAATGAATCACATATATCAATGCAGAAAGGGGCTCCTCTTTCTCCCACCCCAAAAGCCACCAGTCCCACAAATCTGCGTTTAGGGGCTTTATTGGGTCTATTACTACTGAGAGTCCTTCCCTGGAGGAGGAATTCTCTCCACCTCCATTTTCCCTTTTTTCCCCTTCCTTGAATCAGGCATCCCAGAATACAGCCCAGGTGTGAAAACTCTTTGTGGGCACAGAAGCACTATACAAACAGTAGGGGTTAGTGTGAGTAACTCTCCAGCTGAAAGGGCCTAGAGTCATTGAACCTCCACTGTCAGAGGGCTTGGACCAGGGGTGTCTGCTGTGAGACCCTGGGCAGATCACTTGGACACTCTGAGTCTCAGCATATCAGTGAAAAGGCAAGACAGTGGCTTCCTCACAACGTTATCAAGAGGGTGGAGACGATGTGAGCGGGCTGACCCAGCTGTTGCAATTCCTGTTGCCTACAGTAGAGGACACTCGAGGACACTCGACCCCATCCTCAGCCTGTGGGATGAGGAGGTAGCACCCTTCGCAGAAACCTCTCCTCCTCCCCAGAGGAGAAAACTAGGGACAAGCCTGGATGCCGGGTCCCACCTGACTCCTCCGGGATAAGGGATAGGAAAGGCCCCTCAAGACCTGGAAGCTAGGCTTCCCTTTCTGTGGCCCATCTGAGTCTCACCCAAAGGCCTGTGTTCAAGGATTTGGGAACAGGGGACCAGCCCACTTTCCCCAGAAGAAGGCACAGCAGGGAACTGGACCTAGCGTCCAGTTCAATAATCATTTCTATAGTACTGACAGCATTCCAGTCTCTGTTCTAAGAACTTTATGTTATTTAATCCCCATAATAATCCTGAGGTACTTTTTTTTTCATTGAAGTATTGTTGATTTACAATGTTGTGTTAGTTTCTGGTGTACATCAAAGTGATTCAGTTATACATATATATACATATTCTTTTTCATAGTCTTTTTCATTATGGTTTATTACAGGATATTGAATATACTTCCCTGTGTTATACGGTAGGACCTTGTTGTTTATCTATTTTATATATAGTGGTTTGTATCTGCTAATACCATACTCCTAATTTATCCCTCTCCTACCTCCTTTCCCCTTTGGTAACCATAAGTCTGTTTTTAATTTAATTTAATTTTTTATACAGAAGGTTCTTATTGGTTATCTATTTTATACATATTAGTGTATATATGTCAATCTCAATCTCCCAATTCATCCCACCACCACCACCCCCACCCTGCTTTCCCCGCTTGGTGTCCATACGTTTGTTCTCTCCATTTGTGTCTCTGTTTCCGCCTTGCAAACCGGTTCATCTGTACCATTTTTCTGGATTCCACATATATGCATTAATATACGATATTTGTTTTTCTCTTTCTGACTTACTTCACTGTGTATGACAGTCTCTAGGTCCATCCACGTCTCTACGTAATGACCCAACTTCGTTCTTTTTTACCATAAGTCTGTTTTCTATGTCTATGAATCTGTCTCTGCTTCGTAAATAAGTTCATTTGTGTCATATTTTAGATTCCACATGTAAGTGATATCATATGGTATTTGTCTTTCTCTTTCTGACTTACTTCACTTAGTATGATGATTTCTAGGCCCATCCATGTTGCTGCAAATGGCAT
The DNA here is from genome assembly GCF_011762595.2 of Tursiops truncatus. Classification (NCBI taxonomy): domain Eukaryota; kingdom Metazoa; phylum Chordata; class Mammalia; order Artiodactyla; family Delphinidae; genus Tursiops; species Tursiops truncatus. Next base: position 36,842,284 of record NC_047053.1, read on the forward strand.
TATTTCATTCCTTTTTATGGCTGAGTAGTATTCCATTGTGTATATATACCACATCTTCTTTATCCATTCATCTGTCAATGGACATTTAAGCTGCTTCCATGTCCTGGCTATTGTAAACAGTGCTGCTGTGAACATTGGGGTCCGTGTATCTTTGCGAATTATAGTTTTCTCTGGATATATGCCCAGGAGTGGGATTGCTGGATCATACGGCAACTCTATTTTTAGTTTTTTAATGAGCCTCCATACTGTTCTCCATAGTGGCTGCACCAATTTACATTCCCACCCACAGTGTAGGAGGGCTCCCTTTTCTCCTCACTCGCTGCAGCTTTTGTTATTTGTAGACTTTTTAAGGATGGCCATTCTGACCAGTGTGAGGTAGTACCTATGAGGTAGATGCTTTTAATTTTTAAAAATTTACATACTATCCAGAGCCCATTTTAAGGTGTCTCAGTGATTTTTAGTAAATTTACAGAGTTATACAACCATCACCACAATTCAGTCTTAGAACATTTCCTAAGGACCCCTCATGCCTACTTGCAGTAAATCCCTGTTCCCTCCCCAGGTGACTAAACTACTTTCTGTCTCTATAGATCTGCCTTTTCTAGACATTTCATGGAAATGGAAAGGCCATATGCAGTCTTTTGCATCTGACATCTTTTACAAAAAGATAATGTTTTGAGGTTTATCAGTGTTGTAGCATATATTATAGTAGTCCGTTCCTTTTTATCTCAAGTATCCCGTAGTATGGATATACCCCATTTGGTTTATCCAATCACATTTGGCTTTTTTCCACTTTTTTTTTTTTTTTTTTTTTTTTTTTTTGCGGTACGCAGGGCTCTCACCGCTGTGGCCTCTCCCATTGCGGAGCACAGGCTTCGCACGCGCAGGCTCAGCGGCCATGGCTCACGGGCCCAGCCGCTCCGCGGCACGTGGGATCTTCCTGGACCGCGGCACGAACCCGCGTCCCCTGCATCGGCAGGCGGACTCCCAACCACTGCGCCACCAGGGAAGCCCTCCACTTTTTGATTAATATAAATAATAATGTTATGAACGTTGGCATACAAGTCTTTGCGTTGACATGTTTTCATTTCTCTTGAATAGATAGCAAAGAGTGGGATTGCAAGGTCATAGGGTAAATTTATGTTTAACTTTTAAAGAGACTGCCAAACTGTCTATTAATATCCATGCCACAAATGAGGAAAGTGAGGGACAGAGATTTTAAGTGACTTGCCCAAGTTCACACTGCCAGCAAGTGTCAGGGGCAGCTGGGTCCCAAGTCCATGCTCATAACCATGGGTCTACCCCGAGACGATGAATCTAAGAGGGAAGCCATTTCTTGGCCGCCGCACCACAGCCACCACCATTTTTATCCATCTTGCTTCCAGAATTCCCTAAGTCAACCTGTGTCAACCAAGAAGTCTGTATCATCCCTTAGCCAACATCCACTTTGGTCTGGAAATTTGCTGAGGTTAACAGCTTAAGTTCTGAACTCAAATGGGTCTCTTCATATTCCAGACTCCTCATTTTACCAGCGGTGTGACTGGGGGCAAGTTACTTAACCTCTGCTTTAGCTTCCTCATCTATAAAATAGAAATGACATCTTCTTTCATGCAGTTTTTAAAAATGGCTTCTGGGCTTCCCTGGTGGCGCAGTGGTTGGGAGTCCGCGAGCCGATGCAGGGGACGTGGGTTCGTGCCCCGGTCCGGGAGGATCCCACATGCCGCGGAGCGGCTGGGCCCGTGAGCCACGGCCGCTGAGCCTGTGCGTCCAGAGCCTGTGCTCTGCAACGGGAGAGGCCACAACAGTGAGAGGCCCGCGTACCGCAAAAAAAAAAAGATTTAAAAATGGCTTCTTATGGAAACTTTCAAACCTATACAAAAGTAAACAGAGAAGTGTAATGAACCTTCATGTACCCAACACTCAACTTCAAAACTTGTTAACTCATGGCCAATCTCATTTCATCCTTCTCTTCACCCATTTCCTTCTCTACTCCCATTTTTAAAAAACCAACTTTACTGAGGTACAATTTACATACAATAAAACGCACGTTTTAAGTGTACAGTTTTCACAAATGAATATACCCATACTAACCACAATTAAGATAGAGAACATACCCTATATTATCTTGAAGCAAATCCCAGGTATCATATCATTTCATTCCAAACTATTTCAATACATATTGTTACAGGATAAGGACTCTTGAAAATGAACATAACCCCAATGCTATTATCAAACCTAAACAGAATTGTCATCCTTTAACTTCATCAAATAGCCAGTCTTCAAATTTCTAATTATCTTAAAATATTTTTTCTCTACAATTTATTTAGCTTATTTGAATTAGGATCCAAGGAAGGGTTTCAAGGGATTGATATGTTTCTTAACTCTCTTTTAATCTATAAATTCCTCCTTTTTCTCTTTTTATTTTCTCTTTGCAACTTATTCATTCATTGAAGATACCCAACTGTCGTCTAGATTTCCCACAGTCTAGAATTTACTGGTTGCAATCCCACAGTGTTACGTAATCAAGCCACGTAAAAATTACTTCTCTGTAATTCAAATTTAACTGAACAACCTATGTTTCATCTGGCAGCCTTATCTATGTGCCTATGTCACGTTGGAGGCACAGTGGTGAGCAAGACAGACAAACTCCACCCCACCTCGAGAGTGTACGTTCTAGTAAACTAGGGGAAGCCAGGTAATGTACCAGCAGACAACATTCCTTCTGGGAATATTGTGAGGATTAAAAGAGAAACTCGTATATTTAGCACACAGTCCGTAGAAGACCTTGATAAATGCAAGTGTCCTTGGCAGTAGCTTAGCCTTGTCCCCTTTTCCTGTTTCTTCCCTTTGCCATCCCTGCTCCACACACCCCACCCCATCCCCAGGGATTACTCTGGGTTTGCCCTCCTCCCTGCAGGTCTGTAGTTAGTTCATTTATCTGTTCACCCAACATTCCCTAAGCACCTCCCTTGCGGCAAGCCCCAGACCAGACCCTGGGGACTCAGAGGCAAAGGGGACACGGTCTGGTGGGAGAGCTGGACATTCTAGGCTAATCTGAGAAGTGACAATAGAAGGATGACCATGGTCCCTGGAACGGTAGAGGCGGGATGACGGTAGAAGAGGGAAGTCTTCACAGAAGGTAGTCTTCCACTTAGGCTCTAAAGGATAGGCAAAAGTACACAAAGGAGACATGGGAGAAGAATTCCAGCTGAGGAAACAGTATGGGCAAGGAACAGAGGCAAGAAAGTGCCTGCCCTTGTGCTGCCAGATACCAGCCGTCACCATCTTTCCCTCCTGCGAAGTAGAGGGGGCCCTGGCATTGGTCCCGTGCCATCTGCCCTCGGAGAGTCATCCCTCATCATTTCCCTTACCAACTCCATCCGCGTGTCTCTCCCATTAAAAAGCCACATCTTCCCTTGACCCCACAGGCTCTAGCCCCATCCCTGTCTCCTCCCCCTCCCAGCCAAACTTCCCCCAAGAGCTGTCTACACACTGTCTTCCTTTTCGCACTTCCCACTTCCTCCTCAACCCACTTCCATCTGCTTCCACCTCCACCTGCCACTGAAATAGCTCCTGCTGTGTTTCCAGTGGCCTCCATCTCATCAAAACTGGCAGGCTCTCATCAGCCCTCCTGTCTTGACCTCTCAGCGGTATCCCACACGATTGGCCACTTCCTCTTTCTAGGAACTTTCCAGTCCCTCGCATTCTGGGCATTGCACTTTCCTGGTGTCCTCCTGCCTCACCAGCTGCTCCCTCTTGGTCTGCAGCCCAGGCTCATTCTTCCCTCCTCTGCCCAGACAAACATCAGGGTTCCTTAAGTCTCATCCAGAACTTCCCTCTTCTCTCTCTGGACACTCTTCTGTGTCCACTGCACAGGTACCATCTGGCCTCTTGGCCTCCACCTCAGGCATTTCAAAAGCCCCACAAACGCAACCTGTCTCAAACCATCAGCGACCTGCCTCCTCTGCGACATGTTCCCGGTTCAGGGAAAACTGTTCCAAGGCATGGCTCCTCCATCCACCCCCTTCCACAGCCAGAAACCCAGGCGTCATCTTGGCACCTCCTAGCCAATGCCTCAGTCGGTCACGTGGTCATTACATCCCAGGTCTTCTTCTCCCCACCTCCATTCTGGCCAACCCAGCCATGCCCTCTATCTAAGCCACAAACTGGATTGTGTTACCCCCTACTCAAAACCTTTTGGTGGCTTCCAATTGCCTTCAGGATGAAGAATGAAACCATCAACTTGGCTCACAGGTAGGTTACAGCAGTAGCCAGACAACCTCCCACAGGTTCTCCTGGGGCGGGGGGACAGGTTCCCTCACCTTCCACCTCCCCTGTGCTGTCCTCTCTCCCTTCAACCACTCAGGCCCCCTTTTAGCACCCAAGCATCCAGCTCCCTCCTCTCCCTCCCTTAGAACATACTGTTTCCTCTGACCGTACACTTTTCCCCCACCTCCCTTCCCCTGTGCCTGGCCCACGCCTGCTTCTATTCGGAGCTCCACTGATTCATTCCTTCCTGGGATAAAGCCGTTCCCCACCCCTCCAGACTGACCAGGTCAGCTTCCACCATCATCCCCCATCAAGATCTGTGTATCTTTCCTTCAAAGCACTCTCATCCGCTTGTCACTGTCCATTTGTTAGTGCAGTTAACTGATTATTCACCTCTCCCCCTGAAACATACCACACTCTGTGTTTCAAGGGCCACATCAGATTTTGCCTTAGCTCTGTGACTAGCACATAACTGGCACTCAAATACATTTTTTAAACACTTTTTTATTATGCATATTTCAACCTAAAGAGAAGTAGGGAATAGTATAAAATGAACTCCCATATACCCATTACCTAGATAAGTAATTATGTTAGTAATTAGTTTAAAGTTTTTTTAGTTGAAGTATAGTTAATTTACAATGTTGTGTTAGTTTCAAGTGTACAGCAAAGAGATTCAGATATATATATACACATGTATTCTTTTTTCAGATTCTTTTCCATTACCGGTTATTACAAGATACTGAGTATAGTTCCCTGTATTGTACAGTGGGTCCTTGTGGTTTACCTATTTTATATGTGGTACTTTATATATGTTAACCCCAAACTCCTAATTTATCTCTCCCCCCTCCTCCTACTATCTCCTTTTGAAACAGTAAGTTTGTTTTCTATGTCTGTGCATCTATTTCTGTTTTGTAAATAAGTTCATTTCTATCATTTTTTTAGATTCCACATATAAGTGATATCATATGGTATTTGTCTTTCTCTGTCTGACTTACTTCACTTAGGATGATAATCTCTAGGTCCATCTATGCTGCTGCAAGTGGCATCATTTCATTCTTTTTTATGGCTGAGTAATATTCCATTGTGTGTGTGTGTGTGTGTGTGTGTGTATACACACACACACACAAACACACACACATCTTCTTTATCCATTCATCTGTCGATGGACACTGACGTTGTTTCCATGTCTTGTCTATTGTAAATAGGGCTGCTGTGAACATCGGGGTACATGTATCTTTTTGAATTTGTTTTTTCCAGATATATGCCCAGGAGTAGGATTGCAGAATCATATGGTAACTCTATTTTTAGTTTTTTAGGGAAACTCCATAGTGGTCTCCATAGTGGCTGCTGTAATTATTAACATTTTACTATATTTATCATTTTTGCTGAAATATTTTAAAGTGGTTTCAAGTTTGCATGACAGTTTAATCCTTAAATACTTCAGGAAGTTTTCTTAGTACCATATTATAATCACCCCTTACAAAATTATAATAATTCCATATATCATCTAATACCCAGCCCATATTCAATTTTCCTTAATTGTCCCCCCAAAATGCTTTTTGGTTTGTTCCAACCAGAATCTAAATAAGGTCCGCACGTTGCATTTGGTTATGTCTCTTCCGTCTCATTTAAATCTAGAATAATCTTTTTTCCCCTTATGCCATTGAGTTGTTGAATTGCTAAAGCATTTTAGGTAAATTATAGACATCATGTCCCACCTTCTAGATTTCTCTGATTGCTTCCTCGTGGTGGTGTTTACCCTGTGTTTCCTGTAAACTGGAAATTAGATGTACAGGCTCCATTGGATTCAGGTTGACTACACTGGCAAAAACACTTCCTGGGCCATGATGCTTCCTCCCTCGGCCACTACATCAGGGTGTCCCCAGTGCCTGAGCTCCTCTCTTGCTGATGGAATGCTGCTGATTGGTAGATCCCACTGGGGACAGCCGATCCCTTTATGGAGAAGTTGCATTTTCTTCCTTTAGAGCCAGAAAGTAATCTATGGGACAATATTTTGGAATGATTGCGTTTTTAATCAATGAAGTAGGTCAGTGTGGCTGAACAGTGGTGAATACAGGAACCAGAATGCAAAGGGCCAAAGGCCTTGATAAGAAATTTGGACTCTATCCTGTAGGACAGGCAATTATGGACCACTTTCAAGAAAAGGAAATCACATGATCAGACTTGGCAACAGGGAGGGGTGAGGAGGCATAAAGGGAATAGGGAACTAGCACTTCCTGAATGCTCAGCTTGAACTGACACTATGCTAGGTGCTTGGCATACTTGACACAAGTGAAACCTTCCCTGTTTTTAAAAGAAAAAGGTTATTTTACAGATGAGGAAAATGGAGGCTCTGACTCATTCAGTCACTCACCCAAGTTCGCAGCAAAGAACTAGTAAAGACCGAAAGGAAGGCAGTGACCATGAGCGTGGACAGGGCTTGAAGGAGAATCATCGGTACTTATAACTAGCTGGGTGTGGGGAGGAGAGGAACTGGGAGCCCTGGCTGAAGCTGAGACTTCCTGCAGGTTGTGGGTGGGATGCCAGAGGGGATGGAGCAGGTTGGAGGGGAAGTTAAGGAGCTCAGACTCCCAGCTGCCCAGAGGTCTCCAAGCCGCTCTCTTGAGAAATGGTGTTTATAACAGGACAATGTCTATATTTGGCTTCCAGCATGACTCGATAATTAGCTTAAGATAGCCCTCATTGGCGTTTCATTCAAAGTAAGGAGACTCTTCCATTCCTTCTGACACGGTCTGTTTTCCGTGAGTGTTACACGGTGAGTGTGAATGCGGAGCTCTTCTCTCTCTCTCTCTCTCTCTCTCTCTGTCTCTGTCTGTCAGTCCAAATGGGCCAGAGACTGATGTCAGGGTGTGTGGGGGCTGTCTGCTCTCTCAGCTACAGTTTATCTGTCTCTGGTGCTGGGGAGTGTGGGCTCCCCCCTGGATAGGGAGCTGCTTTAGGGTGGGGTCCTGGGACCTGCACATTCAATGCCCAGCAGGGGTGTGGTCCAGAGGTTGGTTCCAGGAACCATGTGGAGGGTGCAGTGACAAGGAAGATGGTTCTCAGAGGTCAGTTGGGAGGAGGCTGCCAAGGTTGGCTACAAGGATGCTCAGGGCAGAAAAAGGGCTGTGTTTAGGGGAAACAGGGAAACTCTTCCATTTAAGAGGTGTAGACAAGGTAGATTTTATGGGACTTAGTGGCTGACTCAGAGAAGGAGGAAGAGAAAGAACTGAGAAGGACCCTCGGGGTTTTGTCTCAGGAGAGAAGGTGGAGGCTTTTGACTAAGGGGGGACCTACAAGAGGAGGGGCGGGTCCAGGGATGGTGAGACGTCGACTGAACCAGGAACCAAATCAAAGTGGGTGTGGTCTGAGGAGACCTGAGAAAGGCCGGCTGGGACTGGAGAGCCGTCACAGACCCACGGGGCCAAAGGAGAAACTACAGGCATGAATAAGCATTTCCAGGGAAAGTCATGTGGAACCAGAAGAGGACCCCCTGCCCCTGTCCCTGCCTCGGGAAAGGACCCCAACAAAAGCGGCTGAGAAACATGAGAGAGCGAGACATGCAGGGCGGTCATGGGGACCACATGCCATGGAGAGGTTTCACAGGACAGTGATGGAGGAGCTAACGGCCTTTGTGATTCTCAGATGAACCAGTCAAGGGTCTGGGAAACCGACTTCGGCTTCTTAGCAAAAACGAAGTGGGAGGGATCACCTAGAGATGGAGCCCGAGAAGCAAAAAGCAGAGCTGGCTCTCAGCAGGAACGGACACAGGACATGTCACCTACTGGGCACCAGGAGCAAAGCCACCAAGAGGGGACCACCCACTGCCCGCGCCAGCAGCCTCTGTTCTGGTCACTTGCTGCTCAGAGCAGAGCGTGAAGGCCTTAGACTGGCGAGGCTGTATCACATGCCCACATCTCAGTTCCCAGGGCACCAAGACGGAGGCTCAGAATTCCTTCCTTCAGTTCCTCCAGTAAATATTTACTGAGTGCCTGGTATGTGCCAGGCCCAGCTCTAGGCCCCTGAATACAGCAACAAAATCCACAAAGATCTTTGTCTTCACAGCACTGACATTAGAGGGGAAAGACTGACAACAACAACAGACATAAATATGTGAATAATGTAGAAGGTTAAGGACAAAGAAAAAGTATAAGGAAGATTGGGAGTGGTGGGGGAGGGTGCGGATCGCAGTGTACATAAGGTGGCCACGGAAAGCCTAACTGAGGAGGCAGGACATGCCTGGCGTGCACAGGAACCAGCAAGGAAGCGATGCGGCCTCAGCACGTGAGCCAGAGGAAGAGTGGAGATGAGGCCAGAGGCATGGGGGCAACAGACCGGTTAGGACCTTGTCGGCCCCTGTAAGGACTTTGGCTTCCCTCTGAGCACAGTGGGAACTCCTGGAGGACTTGAAGCCCAGGAGTGACCTGGTACAGTTTAAGGGGATCACTCTGGCCACTGTGTAGGGAACAGATGGCAGGGGCGAGGATGGAGGCAGGGAGACTGCTTAGGAAGCTACCACGAGAATCCCGGGGAGAGAATCATGGTGGCGTGGTGGGAAGTCATGGCATTCTGCGTGTACTGTGAAGGTAGAGCATCAGGACCTGCTGACAGAGTGGATGTGGGAGAGGAACCAGAACCGACCCCAGGCTTTGGGCCTGAACAACTAGAAAGATCGAGTTGCCATCAATCGAGATGGAGAAGGCTGTGGGTGAAGCAGCTGGCATGGGTGGGGTCGCTGGAGAGGTCTAGGGTGGATCACCCAGTGGGGCGTTCCCCTGAAATAGACAGGGGGACACTGGGCAGCCACAGCCTCCAGGAAACATCCGCGACAGGTGGTTGCTGGTGACCTTTGGCAGAGCAATGTCAGCAGGGGCGAGGGGAAGCCAGAGCGTAAATGTGAGTTGTGTAGTGGAGACCGAGCTTTCGGTCCGGCCTCCTGATTTACAAAGCAGAGCACGGATGGGAGACAGAGGGACGGAGAGACAAGGTCAAGGGAGTGGCCTTTCGGATGGAGGTGGCCTGAGCCCATTTGGACGCTGAGGGGAAAGAGGCAGCTGAAGGAGAGCTTGTAGATCAGGATAAAGAATCTCCACAAGGGACTTCCCCGGTGGTGCAGTGGATAAGACTTAGCTCTCCCAATGCAGGGGGCCTGGGTTCGATCTAGGAAACTAGATCTCACATGCATGCCGCAACTAAGAGTTCGCATGCCACAACTAAGGAGCTGGTGAGCCCCAACCAAAGAGCCCGCCTGCCGCAACTAAGACCCGGTGCAACCAAAAAAAAAAAAAGAATCTCTACAAGAAGGAGAGCAGAGGTTCAAGCTCAAGGGGCTAAGGGTCTGGACCAGGGTCAGGAAACAGGGAAGATTCCAGAGACGTCAAAAGAAGAGGTGGCTGGCCAACAGCAGATGAGAGAGAAGGCGGCGATAAGCATGACTCCAGGATTTTGAATCCCAACTCCCGCCATCCTAAAGGCCTTCCGTGTCTATCTCTGAGTCCAGGCTTCCTCATCTTCACACCACTACAGCCCCCAGACCTCACACTGCCCCTGCTATGACCAAGGTCTGCTGCATCCCCAAATCCTCAGCGCCCTGAGCATAGCCTCGTATCTGAACCCAAATACACGCGGCTGCTTTCCCCAATTCTGCCACATTTGGGGGACACTGCCCACTTGCTGGCCCCCTCCCCGCCTAGCCCTTCCATCCCCCAGACCCAAGGGGCTCCTCTCCTGCTTTCCACCTGAGCCCCCATCTCAGCAGTGGCTTTGCTTCCTGTTTCAGAAAGCAAATACAGTGGTGATCGAGGGAAGCTGAACACAGAAGAGAACAGTCTAAGGTTCCACTTTTATGAAGTTCTAGAATCCGCAAAATGAATCTATCAAGATCTATTAGTGATAGAAATCGGATCAGTGTCGCCTGGGGCTGGGGGAATGACTGCCATGGGATATGAAGGCACTTTCTAGGGAGATGGAAATGTTCTATATTTTTATTGGGGTGGTGGTTACACGACTCTATACATTTGTCAAAGGTCATCACTTGCACACTTAAGATGTGTGCATTTGACTACATGTAAATTATACCATAAAAAGCTGATTAAAAAAACAGAAAACTAAAAAAATTTTTTTAAGGAAAAAATACATGCTATCAAGCAGAAAAATCCCACACACACACACTCATCTGTCCCCATCCTTCACTTCCTCCCTTCTCTGGGGGAAGCAATGTGCCCCCTCTCGTCCACCTGAGCCCTTGTGCTGGAGACTGTCCAGTAAGCGGCAGGCCACCCCTCCCTGACCTTGCATCCTCCTCCCCTGCTGTCCTGTCTCTCTCTCGCTCCCAGCCCAGCCCCTAGGAAGGATGTCTACGCTCACACTCTCTCTCTCCCTCCTCACCCAATCTGCTGGCACCTCCTCCACCATGCTGGACCCGTTGCCCCTCTCTGAGATACCTGCCCTGCGGGCCACTCCCTCCCTCCTTCCTCTCTCCTCCCTGGTTCCTATGACACCACTTTTTCTGGAGGTCCTCCTCCATCTCTGGACATTCCTTCTCATGCTCCTTGCCTGATTCCCCCCGTCTACCCCCTCCTAAATACAGGCGTTCCCTGAACCTCTGGCCTTGGCTTTCTGCTCTCTGTACCTGCGCAGATTCCCAGCGTGATCTCACCCATGCCAGGGCTTCAGTTACCATCTATTGCTGACAACGCTCAAAGATATCTCTGAATATTTTTTCAGAGTATCAAGGATATGGCAGAAGAGGTAGGCAGAATATTACATATGCTTCAACAGCATTTTACAATTTTTAAAGTGATAAACATATCCAACCCTCTTCTGGGATGGTCCACTAGACCTCAAATTCAGCAAGCTCAATCTGAACTCATCAACTCTCTCCCAATTCTGCTCCTCCTCCCTTCTTCAGGAGTCCAGTTGTTTGAGACAGAAACCTGGGAGTCACCTTCCCACTCCATGATCACCAACTGTCAATTACCCGCTTCTCTCAATTTTACTCCCTACACATTCCCTCTCGCCATCCCCACCAACACTCCAGTCCAGGACCTCTTCCTCACTCTCAGACACGTTCAAGCACTCATCCATTCACTCATTTGTTCATTCAACAAGTATTAACTGAGCACCTACTATGTGCCAGACACCGATCCAGGTGCTTGAGTTACATCAGTAAACGTAACAGGTAAAAATCACTGCCCTATAGAAGACCTAAGTAGACATTTCTCCAAAAAAGATGTACAGATGTGCCAACAGGCACATGAAAAAATGCTAATTATTAGAGAAATGCAAATCAAAATCACCATGAGGTATCACCTCACACAGGTCAGAATGGCTATCATCAAAAAGTCTACAAATAATTTATAGAGGGAGAGGGTGTGGAGAAAAGGGAACCCTCCTACACTGTTAGTGGGAATGTAAATTGGTGTAGCCACTATGGAGAACAGTATGATGGTTCCTTAAAAAACTAAAAATAGAGCTACTAAATGATCCAGCTACCCCACTCCTGGGCATATATCCAGAAAAGACGAAAACTCTAATTCAAAAAGATACATGCACCCCAAAGTTCACAGCAGCACTATTTACAATAGCTAAGACATGGAAACAACCCAAGTGCCCATCAACAGATGACTGGTTTAAGGAGATGTGGCATAGATAGATAGATAGATATAGATATTACTCAGCCATAAAAAAAGAAATATTGCCATTTGCAGCGACATGGATGGACCTAGAGAATACCACACTTAATGAAGTCAGAGAAAGACAAATATTATATGATATCACTTATATGTGGAATATAAAATAGGACACAAATGAACTTATTTACGAAACAGAAACAGACTCACAGACATAGAAAACAAACTTATGGTTACCAAGTGGGAAAGGACCTGGGAGGGATAAATTAGGAGCATGATACAAACAGATATAAACTACTATGCATAAAATAGATAAGCAACAGGGATTTACTGTATAACACAGGGAACTATATTCATTATCATGCAATAAACTATAGTGGAAAATAATCTGAAAAAATATGTATCACTTTGCTGTACACCTGAAACTAACACAATACTGGAAATCAGCTCACTTTAATAGAAGAAAATCACTGCCCCATGGAACTGATATTCTAGAGCTAGCAATAATTTCAGAAGTCACTCTGTTTTCCACCTTTACCCCTCTGACCACCAATTCTGTTGTGGCTACCGAACTTTGCAATATGTACATCTGCTCAGCATCTTCCATAGGACCTCATGTTCCTGAGGTCAAGTCTGGGCCACAGGTAACGTGTCTTGATCCCTTCCCTCCCACTCCCTTTCCCGCTCCTCCTTCATGGAACACTTGTACCCCTTGAACACAGCAGGGCTCTCACGCTAGCAGGTATATTCGCTCGTCCTTGGCCTGTGATACTCTCCCTCGCCTGGCTATCCAGCAAACTCCTGGTCACCTTCAAGTCACAGCTCAGACCCTGCCTCCTCCAAGGAGCCTTGCCTGATTTCCCCAGGCAGACGCTGGGGCTTCTTCTCCACGGCTCCCTCTGTAAATGGTCCACCCTCCATCATAACACATATCACACTGCATGGTGCAGTTTGCCTGCCCCCACCAGCCAGCTTTTCCTCTCCACCCTGGACGCCTTGCAGGGCTGCAACCCGCTTTGATCCCTTCTGCATCATCAGTGCCTGGCCCACTATCTGGCGCATAGCAGGGGTCAACAAATGGTGGTGGATTAAATAAATGACAGTGAATTCGTAGTAGTGTGACTACTACTAGGGAGATAGGGAGAGGCTTGGTGAGAAGGGGAGAGTGAGTTCTGAGCTAGCCCCAGAGCAGCCCCCTTACTGATCATCTGGACCGCGACCCCATGGTTAAAAGCAGGATTCAGATCCCACTTCTGCACCTTCTGCTTGTGGTGCTCTTTGTGCTCTGAGCTTATTTCCTTCCCTGTAAAATGAGAACAGGAGTCAAATCTATCTCAGGGTTGTTGCAAGGAGGACGGTAGATGCTTAGCACAGTACCTGGCACATCAGCTCTCATCAGAAGTAAGCTGCTGCTGTTATCATTGCAATCGTCATCATCATCACCACCATCACCATAGGTGTCCATCCTTGCCTCCTGACCCACCCATCCCCCTAGTGCTGTTCTCTACTATTTCCTCCCTTCTCACCCCCCAGTCCATGTTTGACCCACTGTGGTCACCTTCCACTCCCACTACTGCCTGGAACTTTCCAGGCGGAAAGTCACCAAGGAGGGACCTCCTCCTCATAGAACACTTTCCTCCCTTGACCTCTCAGTGGCATCACTTCTTCCTTCTTAAATGTCCCTCCCTGACTTGCATGACATGAACTCCCTGCTTTTCAGGACACCCTTCTGGCCTGCTCACTCTGGTTCTCTCCAGCCCAGACTGCTGATCCAGACCCAATCAACTGCCTGCTGAGCATCACCACCCCATGTGTCACAAACACCCGATGTCGATGGCGATGGTACGTCCAAAGCGGCTCCTTGCCAGCTTTACCACCCCACCCTCACTCCTGAGTTCTACTGTGAGTGCAGAGATGAGCTCCAACCAGCAAATCCTCCAGGCTGCACCTCTGGGAGGCATCCTCCCGATCTTGCCTTACAAAACAGTCCCTGTCGTGGTCTTAACATCCCACTTCTTTACATCCTCATACCCTGCCCTTCTCTCATCCCCTCTGCTTCTGCCAGAGTCAAACCCTCATCTCTCAGCTGGGCCCTAACAAGTCTCCTACCACTTGCTATTCAAGTGTGCTCTTTGGAGCAGCAACACAGCATCACCTGGGAGTTTCTAAAAATGCTGGGTCTCAGACCGCCACCCCAGACCTACTGAATCACACCCTGCATTTTAACAAGACTCTCAGGGGATTCACATGCACTTTAAAGGTTGAGAATTGCTGTCCTACTAATCTAGAATCCCCCCACCCTAACCAATCCCAGACTTGGCAACCAGTGTGCAAATAAGGCTATGCACCGCTTACTTAAAAGCCCTTACTGGCTCCCCACTGCCCTCAGGATTAAATCCAAACTTCTTAGCAAAATATCGTAGGTCCCCTTAATCTGGTTTTTGGTCATCCCTCTCACCCTCCCTCCTGTTCTCCTACTACACATACCATCATGGGGTGTCCACAGTGTACAACATCGATACACACTTTGCTGGTTCCTACCTCTGTGCCTTTGAACAAGCTGTCCCCCCTGCCTGGAAAGCTCTACTGCCCCTTATCTGCCTGCAAACCCTCCTTCACTCATCTGGTCCCAGCTCAGGCTATCCCTGATCCCGTAAACATGGTTACTTCCTTCCTGCCAGTGTCAGCACTCTTCTTAGCACTGTCACAGCCCTTACGATCTTGAAGTCATTTCTCTATAGATCTGTCATTCCCACCATCCCAGGGACTATCTGTGTATCTCCTATGGCCTACCCATGATGATTCAATGAAGTGTTTGCTGAAAGATGGAATAATACAGCTTTTTGCAATTCTGTCCTGATGGCAACTGTAACAGGAGGGATGATTAGACTTCAGGAGGAACTAGTGGAAAAGAAGAACACAGCAGGGCGAATGTGCTATTCATCTGTCATCCCTCAGCCTGGAAATTTCCCCAAGAGCAAAATCATCAACCACAGAATGTTAACTCCAAGGGGATTTTCAAGATCCAGTCACCCAACCAAATGCCAGAGAGGGCAACTGCTTTGCCCAAGGTCACACAGCTGGTTAGGGGCAGGGCTGGGACTTGATTCCAAGTAGCTCTGGAAAAAGTTTGGGCAGATGGCTACCTCACCCCATGGACCTCTTCCCTTCCTACCCATTTTAACTCCCTAAAGGAAGTCCCTTATGTCCTAACATGGTCAAAGGGACCATGTGGGCTCAGTCACAGCTCTTAAAACACCTGCTGGGAGCTTGGCTGGCTGGAGTTGCCAAATGGAGGAGGGGATCCAATTATCTCCATTCTCCAGATTGGCAAACAGAGGCAGTGAGACTCTGTGTTACACTGCTAGCTAATTTGACACTAAGCACTGTGCTCTTCCTGTAGAAGGACCTGAAAAGCCAAAAATCCCACCGGGGCAGAGTCACTATTTACAATAATCATGACGACGGGCCTCCTAATGCTTGGGGGAATCCCCTCACTCCCACCAGTTCCTCTTTAAATCGAGCCTCTATCCCTCTTGCACAGGATGTCTGACTTAGGAAAGAACCTGTTCACCCACCCTCGCACCCCAACCAAGCCTACTGTAGAGACCACTGCAGAGTCATAACCTTTGACGGGGAAACCACCCCTCCCGCTGTACCAGGTACCTGACAGTGTCACTGCTCACATCAACCCTGAAGGTGGTACTACGTCCACATTCTGAGATGGGGAAATTGAGGCTCCCTGATAAGGCATTACTAATCCATGGTCAAAGCCAGTAAATGAGTAGGCTGGGTATCAAACCTAGGTCTTTCTGACTCTAGTGCCCGCGCTTTCCATTTGGCCATGCCAGACTCTCCCAGCCGGCAGGTAAACCACCTGAAGCCTCTTACTGGCTGGGCTACCTCGGGAAAGTAACTTAACCTCTCTGAACTCCCCCAAGGTCAGAATCTTTGCTTTCGGGGGAGAAAGTGATATGCAAACGAGACGCAAATAAAATGCAAACCCGCGGGCGCCGGCGTAGTCCTTTACCGGAGCCCGGGGCTTTCTAATGCGGAGGGCGCGCCCCCGGGGCCGGCGAAGCGCCCGGCCAGCTAGCAGAAGCGAAACCTCAACACTCTTCAGCCTCCCCCGCTCAGTTCCGGGAACCAGTGAGCAAGGTTTCGTGGAAATGCGATCGGCGGCAGCCGCCTCGGATCCCGGGACCACCCAGACCACAGCCCACAGTCCCGGGCCGGGAGGTGCGGGGGCCGGCGCGGTCGGGCCCGAGCAGCAGCGCGATGCGCGCTTCCGCCCCGCTCCGCTCCGGCGGCGGCCGCGGCGGCCCCACAATCCCCTTCTGGCTCCGGGGACGGGCGGGGCGGGGCGGGGCGGGCCGAGCGGGCGGAAATAATTTTCTGTTTGGTCCTCTCTGCCCCAGTCCCTTAGCCGCGGGACGCGCAAGGCGGGCGAGCGTGCCGGAGGCGGGAAGCGGGAGCGGGAAGGCGCTGCCCTGGCACGCTTAGAGGGGCGGAGAGGGGACGAGCAGGGGTTGAGCGCCTACTGTGTGCCCTAGTGCTTTACAAAAGGGTTTTCGTTAGATCTTCACTGCAGCCCTTGCTGGAGGGGGTTAACGCCCCATTTAAGAGGGACAAGCTGAGCCTCTGAGAGGTGAAGTCACCCGCCGAAAACTGCACAGCCAGGATCAGCCTGACACCCCAGATCAGTGCTCCGTTACACCAAGGAGAGCGCGATGAACTTGAACCACTTATTGGCCGAGTCCTGCTCTTGCTTGTTTTTCGTGGATCGGCACATAGTAGGTGCTCAGGAAGGTGTTGGAAGATGGAGAAGGAGCTTGACAGCTCAGCCCTGGGAGTACCCCTGCGAATCCAGCCCAGCCTGCGGGGCACCGGGTTTCCCCAGACCTCGGAAGGGAACACTTGCGATGGGCGGACATCCCAGTTCGACGCAGGCATTCAGCGAACACGTGGTGGCGGAGCCCCAGCCCTAGCGGAGGACGGACTGGGTTCAAATCCCCGCTCTGCCGGTTTCAGACAGTGTAGGTTTGGGCAAGTCACTTCACTTGCCCGGACCTGAGTTGCTCCATCAATAAAATGGAGGATATTAACATACACCCCAAAGGGTTGTGGGTGGCTTAAACGAAACAATGTTCCTAGTACACTTAACTAAACGCACAGGTGTGCAGCTACCCGTCCATCCCAGAAGCTTCGGGCGGTACACCTGTACGCGGTGAGAACCCGAACAAAAGTTCCTCTGCCCTTGTCCACAAGTCGCCCACTCCTGGACGGAGGGACGGACGGGTCTTCGAGTGACCCTCGTCCAGCGAAACCCGAAACTACGGTCGGTCACCTCGGCCAAGGTCGGTCGCGAAAGCAAATATTCCAAAACTGGCGCATGGCTAGGGCTAACATGTTTGCGTTTAATTTCCTTGATGTTTTACTCTTGTCAGTAAAGGTTATTCGTTAGAAACTCCTAAGTGAGACTTCTCGTCTGTGTCTTGTTTAACTTTTCGTATGAGCGAAGTTCACAAAGCAGACCAAGTTGCCGGCGCGTGGCAGTCCTTACGGGGATCCTGGCCCTCGGACCGGCCCCCAGCAATACCCTGCTTCTCGGCCCCCTACCCCAGGCACGGAAGCGGCAGAGACAGGCCTCCCCCACCCCCGGCCCAGCCAGTTTATACAGAGCCTCTACGACCTGGCGGCCCTCCGGATTCTTGTGTCCCTACAGGAGCAAGGGGAGTTGGGGACTGCAGCCTAGAACTTAGCTTCCCCGACCTCCCCAAACTCCAGTCTCGTCGGGATTAAGGGAGTAAATCCCTGATGCCACAGACCAGGTCAAGGACAAGTTCTCCCCCGCCCTACTCCCCCCTCCTGGGTGGGAATTCACCCCCCTTCGCGGATGAAAGGTACTAAATAGACGCGAAGGGAGGGGTGGTGGCGGGCCCCGGCCCCTTGATGTTCCGGTTGAACAGGTGCTGGTGAAAAGGAGGCGGACCCGGCGGAAGAGTCGGCCAGGGGGGCCTGCGCCGAAGTGGGGGTAGCCTCTTCCACGCCTCAGTCCTCCGGCCGGTTTTCCCCCCTCCTCTCGGTCAGCCCCTCCCCCGCAGGAAGCGTTCCCGGCCCCGACGCCTTTGAAGTGTCGCTGAAGCCCCCAGGGCTGCTTCTCCCCTCCGCCACCCCGTCTTACTCTGCGGGAGTGTGACCTTTGGTCCCTGCGGGTGTCCACCCCCCTTTAGGAAGTAGGGGGGTCAGGTTTTGTCCCCCTTGCCCACACCGGCCTTGGGGATGAAGCCTTCGGGTTGACGACGCCCCCTCACTTCTTCCCCAGACCCAATTTCAGGGACTTTAATACTTTGGGGTGCTGTGTGTGAGTCTATGTTTTGTGTTTGTGTACATGTATCGAGCTCAAGTGTAAATGCGTTGTTCGTGAGCACTTCCGCAGTAGTGGCTCTCTAACTCGCGTGGGTCTCTAAGCGCGCCTGAATGGCTGGACCTGGGGTGTGCCCCTCTGGGAGGGTAGGGTAGTGTGGCTGGATGAAGCTAAGAGTGAGTCTGTGTGTCTGTGGGTGCCTCGGCGTGCTTCTGAGGAGTCTGAGTCCCTGTGCGTGCGTGCGTGCCTGTGAGCTGGACCGGAAGCTCCCCGAGGGCAGGAACACCCGTTTGTTCACTGCTCTATCTCAACGACTGCACATAGTAAGCATTCAATAAATATTTGTTGAATGAACAAATGTCTGCGTGTAACACTGTCTACCCTCCAGACAGGCCTCCGAGGGAAGAGCCCTCGAGCGGCCACCCAAAAAGACCCCCGCACACCGAGGGGTGAGCAGCCCACGTCGCTCCGTTGCTTCTAGCTCCCCTTCCCCTGATCTCCACCTCCAAGTTTCCTTGGGGTTGAAGAACAGTCGCAGACGAAGACCTGGGCGGAAGGGGCTGGCGAATCGGAGACCCGGGGCCGAGACCGAAGGGCAAGCAGATGGAGGGCTCAGGAGCGCCAACCGAGAGCCATAGAAAGAAAAAGGAAGAGGGAGAATGAGCGCGGAGCGAGCGAGAGAAAAGCTCCCTACCAAGCCAGGCTTTGTTCCCTGAACCTAAGACTTTACCCGGCGGCGGGCGGCGGGCGGGCCGGGAGCGAGCGAGCGGAGGCGCGCGGCCATGGCTGCCGCGGCCGGGCAGGGGGGCCGGGGAGGCGGCGCGTGAGCGGGCGGCGCGGGGCGGGCGGGCGCCCGCGATGTGCCACTCGGCACCTCCCCCGCCGGGCCCGGGCTGCGCGGCGGCCGGGCGGCCCTGGTAGCTGGGCGTGCGGCGCGGAGGGGGCGAGCCCGGCGCGCGGGTCTCATTGTTGGGGGGGGGGGGCCCGTCGGGGCATGAGGGCGAGAGCACGGCGGGGGGGGCGGCCAGACAGAGCGAGCGAGGAGGAGGAGGAGGAGGACGCCGAGGAGGAGGAAGGAGGAGGCAAAGAAAAGAAGCGGCGGCGGCGGAGGAGGAGGAGGAGGGAGCGAGGAGGCGCGCGGCCCCCCGCTCCCTCCCTCCCCCCCTGACCCCCGACCCCCGCCGGCCGGCCCCCCGCCCCAGCCCCGGAGGGAGCTCATGGGAGTATGAAGGAGATGGTAGGAGGCTGCTGCGTATGTTCGGACGAGAGGGGCTGGGCCGAGAATCCGCTGGTCTACTGTGATGGGCACGCGTGCAGCGTGGCTGTCCACCAAGGTATGGGGGTGGCCCTCGGGGGGGCGGAGGGACCCAGGGGGCGGCGTGGGCAGGGAGCCCCCGGCCGCGCCCTCTGGAGACCTCTCGGGGCTCGGGCGCCCCTCCCCCACCCCACCTGAAGAGAAGGGAGGAGTCGGGGGGCTGCCCCCGCCCGGTCCTGGAGGACCGGGTCAGGCATTGTTTTCTTGCCTATTGTTCCAGTCCCGCGCCCCCCACCCCAAGTTGAGGGAGTTTGGGGACAGTCTAAGGGCCAATGAGTGCACTCAACGCGCCCCACACCGTCAGTGTCGGGGCTGCTTGGAGAATGTTTACCTGCGAGGTGTACCCTCCCGCCCGGTTATTTTGGTCCCGGCTCTCGGAGGGAGAGGTCAAGGGGGGGGGGGTCATCCTCCCCTCCAGCTTCCGGATACTGGGAGGAGCGGAATTGGGAAGGGAGGAGAAGGGTCCCAGGGGAGAGGGGACTCCTAAAATCCTCCGGGAAAGAGTTGCGGATAGGAGAGAGGTTGCGCAGGGGGCCGGGAATAGAGAAGAGGGAGGTTTGGAGTTTCCCCCAGCAGCACATGGTTCGGGAGTTAACTCCTTGAGGAATCTTACCGAGGGCGCAGACTGGCATCTCCCGCCTGTCTGGCACAGCCAGCTGCCCCCCCCCTTCCTGGGACAGCCCTTAATCCTGTCGCTGTCGGGTCTTCCCGCCACTCTCCTATTGGTTACCTGCACTGCACCTGCTCTCGGCCTTGACTTTTGAGCTGTACCTATTATAGTTAGTGGCAGAAGATGAGCTCCCTAGACCCCCGACTTCCCCGCCTCTAACATTACTGGCCCTTTAAGAAATGCCCCCCCCCAATAACAACAAAACGCGTTTGTCTATCGTAAATGTTGTTCCGCTGATTTTCTCTTCCTGATGATGAGGACTGGTCCTGGCAGGAGCTGGGAAACAGAAAGCTGGGTACAGAAAGGGCATGAGGGGAGGATCTTCTAGAAGTTTAAGGTCAAGGACTCAGACTTCCCACCTCTGCTTGGAGGACTTGGTTGTGTGGTTGAAAGCTGGCTGCGTGCTGTTGGGCATTCCTTGTGGTCCTGCTGTCTAGTGAGTGCCCCCCAGGCTGGGAACAGCCCCCTGGCCTAGTTCCTTAGAGTCACCCCCTTCCCCCAGTTATTCTGGGAACAGCCCCTGGTGACAGATTTGTTTGGTGATTCTCCTCCCTCATCCCCAGCTTGCTATGGCATCGTCCAGGTGCCAACAGGACCCTGGTTCTGCAGGAAATGTGAATCTCAGGAGCGAGCAGCCAGGGTGGTGAGTTTGAGACTCCTCTCTCCCCTCTGTACACCTGAGCATCCCCCCCCACTCCCCACCGAGCTAGGGGACTCTGAGGCTGAGGCTGGGGTGGGACTGTCACACAGGATTTCCTGTTTCCTGCACACCTATCACCAACCCCATCTGTCCCTCAGCTTATCCCTCACTCTGCGTCACCTCAGGCACCGGGCCTTTTATTTTTGTTTGCTTGTTTGTTTGAGCTTTTTATTATGGGAAGTTTCCAACCTGTACAAAAGTAGAGGGAATGCTCTAATGAACCTCACGTCGATGTGGATCACCCGTCTTCAACAATGATCACTCGTGGTCAATCCTGTTTTCTCTGTACCCCCACCAGTTCCTCCTTAGACATCTTATCATTACATCCTGGGGCCCTCAGAATGTGTTCAGGGAGGGCCCAGCTCAGCAGATCCCCCACCCGCTTTGGGAAAGCCCACCTCCCAAACCCCTGTGCCCCCTTTTATTGGCAGAGGTGTGAGCTGTGCCCACACAAAGATGGGGCATTGAAGAGGACTGACAATGGAGGTGAGAGGGGTGCTGAGCCTCAGGGCTCATCTACTGAGGTCGGCAAGGCCCCTTGAGCAGGGTCTGGGAAGGCAGGAGTGGTCTGTGGGTGGGGGTGGAATGCAGAGGCTGGTTTCCTTTCCCTTCCCTGGCTGGCAGTGGAGTCTGATGGGAAGGCCGTGGAGGAGGGGACCGTCTGCAGTATGGGGTTGTGAGAGGTGGGGGTCTTGGGCTCGCCATCGCAGCTGAGGCCAGCCCCACACTGCCCCAGGCTGGGCCCACGTGGTGTGTGCCCTCTACATCCCTGAGGTGCAGTTTGCCAACGTGCTCACCATGGAGCCCATCGTGCTGCAGTACGTGCCTCATGATCGCTTCAACAAGGTCAGCGGCCCCTACCGTGCCCCATACCAGTCCCTTCCCTAGCCAACCATTCTTGGGTCCCTCCAGCCCTTCCTTCATCCAGTGTAATTTGATTCTGTCCAACCTACACTTTCGGGGAACTCACGAGGAGGGTAGGCACCTTCCACTGATAGATTCACGCTCGTGCTCTGGAACTCAAGTGAAATAGTAGGCTCCCTTGCAGAAGTACTGCCTGAAGGTAGACCTTAGCGAGCAGTTCACTTATTCATTCACTGAGCACATTTTACTGAGTGCCTACTATGTGCCAAAACTGGGGCAAGATGCTAGACACACAGTGTTTAGATTGATCAAGACAGGTGTGCTCCCTGCCCCACGGAACTCACACTTCTGGGTGGGAAGACTATAGATATCAATAAACAGGCAAATAAAGTAAATGCAACTTGTGTTAAGTGCTGTAAAGAAAACAAACAAGGTACTGAAATAAAGGATACCTTGCGGGGGGGCGGGGGGGGGCTTACTTTAGATAAAGTAGTCAAGGAAAGAGACATTTTGGTTGAGACCTGGGGGATGAGAAGGAGCCATCCTTGATGAGGGGGGAGAGTTCCAGGTACCAGGCAGAAGGCATAGCATGTGCAAAGGCCCAGAGGTGGGGATGAGCTCACCGGTGAGGAAGGCAGACACAGTCCCTGGCCTTATCGGGCTCACCGTCCAAGGACTGCACTGTCCAGTATAGTAGCCACTGGCCACATGTGCTTATGTAAATTAATTAAAATCAAATAGAATTTAAAATTCAGGTCCTCAGTCACACTAGCCACATTTCCGGTGCTCAGTAACCTTACGTGGTCTGTGACTGCTGCATCAGACAGTGCGGTAGAGAACAGTTCCATCACCACCAACAGTGCTGTTGGATAGCCCTGACTTAGGATCACGTGGAGAGGATGGAATTGAGGGGGGAGACCAAAGGATCCCTCAGGTGGAAGGGAAGAGGGCACGATTGTACTGTATCCTGCAGACATGTTACATCTGTGAGGAGCAGGGCCGGGAAAGCAAGGCAGCCTCAGGAGCTTGCATGACCTGTAACCGCCACGGATGTCGACAAGCTTTCCATGTCACCTGGTGAGAGCCCCGCCTGCCCTGCACCCACCCTGAACGTTCTCTAGCCAGCTGTACCAACCCCCTCCGAGCTTTGCCATGGGGGGCTGCTAAAGAGGTTCATCCTAGCTGCTGTGTCTTTGGAGATGAGGGCAGTGCTTTCCTTGGGTGGTCTTGGCTTCACCCCCGCAGGGATCTAGGAGGGTGCAGGGGAGGTGGCCGGTCTGGTTTGTGGCCACGCTTCTCAGGCTGACCTTTCTCGGTTAGTGCCCAAATGGCAGGCCTGCTGTGTGAGGAGGAAGTGCTGGAGGTCGACAATGTCAAGTACTGTGGTTATTGCAAATACCACTTCAGCAAAATGGTGAGTTTCATCTGGGCATGAATGGGTCAGTCAGCCATGGTTTAGAGGGTATGGGCTCCAGGCCAGGCCAGTGCCTGGGGCTGGGAGGACAGACGTGGAAGGAACTATGTCCCTGCCCTTGAGGAGCTCGCCACTGGATGAGGAATAATTGAAGCACAGTTGAGGGGTGTGAATCAGAGCCGAACCAGGCTCCATCCAGAGGATGGAGCTCAGGCCCTGCCTGTCAGAGTCTGGGAGGCTTCAAGGAAGAGGCAGCATTTAAGCTGAGCCAACATTTGTGGGGCTCGCTGTGTCCCAGCCTCTGTACTAATCTCTTTATGTGTGTTTTTTTGTGTGATCGTCCCCCAAACCCTAAGAACTAGGTGTACTGCATTTCCCCGTTTCTATGGATGAGTAAGCTCAGACCCACTAAGATTCTGTTATTTATCTCCCAGCTGGTGTGTGGGATTCAGAACAGACAGTCTGAAGCTCCTCAGCAGCCTGCTAAGCAGAGACAGAGAGAAAGGAATCCCAGGCAGAGGGACTGGCGTGGGTAAAGTCCCGAGATGAGAAAGCATTCATAAGCGGCAGAACAGGGTGTGGGGGAGGGACAAGGCAGGAGATGAGGCGAAAAAGCCCAAGGAGGGCCAGAGCTGGACTTGCTTCTGCCCCAGGTTCAGGGGCCCAAGGAGAGGTGGGAGAAGGGGTGCTAACCCATGTTTGTGGAGAGACGTGCATTTCCAGAAGCTGTGGGGTGTCCTGGAGAGGTATGCCGTGGCCTGACTGGGAAGGCAGCTTGGACCTCACCCCCAGGCTACAGGCTTATAAGGCTGCTTGAAAGCAAGAGGGTAACACGATCAGATTTGTGTTTTAGGAAGATTACCCTGGCAGCCACTGTGAAGCCAGATTTGAAGGGCCAGGGCGCGGCTGGGAGACAGCTGTGAGAAAGGGGGGATGGAGGGATGAAGCTGGGTTCTAGAACCATTTCTAGATAGACTTGCCTACATGTCAGGGTAGCTGAGAAGGAGGAGTTGAGGGTGGCACGTAGGATTCAGGCTCTCAGTGCTGGGTGGATGAGGCTTGAGCACCTGAGGGCGCTGTGAACAGGTGGTGCAGTACGCTTCTGTAGGGCTAGCGTATGTCCTGGTCTGCCCCGGAGAGTCCCAGTTTGTGCCTTTTGCCCTGGTGTAATTATTAATAGCTCCCCCTTTCATTTTCAGAAGTGTCCTACTTTGGATCATAAGTCATAGGGTCATCTAGGTGCAGGGTTTGATATCAACTTAAGACAACGTAGGGAGCTCGGTTTGGTTCATAGGAGGTGCCAAGTGGGGATGTTCAGATTTGGTGGCTGTGAGGCCCCCAGGCAGGGTGGTAGTGGCAGCCCCAGGTGTATAAGGCTGGAGCTGGAATCCCCGGGTGCCCATCAGGTAGGGGGCTCAAGTGTGAAGAGAACCATGAGGTGGGGAGTTCAGAGCTCAGCAGAGTAGAAGCAGTGCCCACCGCTGGGGAGGGATGGGGTCAGACGAGGCCTGAAATTAGTGCTTGCATTTGACGGTTGGGAGGTAGTGGGTGGCCTTAGAGGGAACAGCTATAAGCCTAGGACAGGTGAAGCCATCAGCCCAGGCAGTGGGGAGTCCAAGGCCCTGGCGGGGGGGGGGGGGGGGGGGGGGGGGGGGGGGGGGGGGCGGGGGGGGGGAATGGCAGCACAAGTGTTGTCTGGGTTTTTCTTATGGATGTTTACTCCCCCCCCCCCCCCCCCCCGCCTCCGCTTCTTAAGGGCAGCAGGTCCTTTGGGACAAAAGGAACCACTGTGTTTGGTGGAGGGCCAGGAACAAAGGAGAAGGGGTGATGGCTGGAGCAAAGTGTCTGGAGGAGAGGATGGGGTATGGAGTACAGGGGAGCAGGGGCTCCCATGAGGGCTGTCCCGTATGTCCTCCACCCCAGGGAAGGAGGTGGTAGTGGGCCGTGGCCCAGGGCCTGAGAGGGGCCGAGAGGGCACCGTGAGAAGAGGTGGGCGGAGAGTGAGAGGCTGCCTCCATCCGTGCGTTGCTGGGCCGAGACGCCCCACCTCTCTGGGCCTCAGTTGCTGCTGAATCTTGTGCACTGGACAAGCCAGCGGGGAAACCAGGATTCCAGTCTAGGGAATGCACTTCCATTGAGCAGAGTATCATTAAGGACACAGGGTCCTCTTAGTGACGGGCAGTGTGGGGGTGGGGGGTCCCTGATCTTCAGGAACCTTTTCCTAGGCTAGTGGGAGGAGGTTATGGCAGTTCCTCTCGGTTCTCTCCCCAGAAGACATCCCGGCACGCGAGCGGGGGAGGCAGCGGAGGAGGGGGAGGCACAGGGGCAGGCGGTAGCGGCTTTATCGCTGGCCGGAGGAGCAGGTCGGCCTCGCCGTCCACGCAGCAGGAGAAGCACCCTTCCCACCACGAGAGGGGCCAGAAGAAGGTAAAAGTCTTCTCCCTCCACCCCTCCTGCCCACTCACAAACACCTGTTTCTTTCAAGAAGCCACCCAGGTCTCCGGAAGGCCATAGGGCCTACCCCCTTCCTTCCTCTGAGGCCACTGAGGGCAGAGAGGGGGCTGAGGAAGTGACATGTGAGGGTCACGGAGGGTGAGGTGAAGGCTTGGCTTCCCTGGGGCTCTTTGTATCTGTGTGGTTCCTCCGTGTCCTCCCCATGACATGACAGTGTCCCCAACATTTGCACACACGCCACAGTCTAGCCATGTGTCGGTCCAGTTTGTAAGTGCACACGCCTGCGTCCCCGCCACACGTCACGGTGTGCCCGGCCCCCGTCCCTCCGCACAGCTCGGTGTCCCGGGTGTGTGCTCACATGAGCGGTGCTCTGTGTCGCTGGCATGATAATGGGACGGGCTATTTTTAGCAGGCAGTGAGGAGGAGGGGGAAGGGCTGTCGGCTCTCAGAGGAACCTGCCTGGGCCACTCCTGTCCCGCCAAAGTCCCCCAGTCCCTCCATAGGGGGAGATGGTGCCCACAAAGCCTTGTCCTTGAAAGGACCCCACTCCCCACACGCATGTGCTGTGTTTATCCTGACCCAGACTGTTCCCCAACATCAGTTCCAGTCCCTTCTTCCTCCCCAGAGTCGAAAGGACAAAGAACGCCTTAAACAGAAGCACAAGAAGCGGCCTGAGTCACCCCCCAGCATCCTCACCCCACCTGTGGTCCCCACTGCTGACAAGGTACTGCTGCCTACACCCAGGAGGGATGGCCACCGCAGCGGGAGGGAGGCACGGGGCGAGGGGTCAGGGTGAGCACCCCTGGGAACCTCCTCAGCTTCATGTTAATATGCCTCTGCTCCCCACCCCACCCCGCTCTACTCCTCTTCTAGCCCAGGAGGGGCCTCTGCTCCTCAGCCCAACCAGGAGAGGTAGGGGTGGGGTGGGGGGCACCACCCTGCCTGCTGGCTGCCAGATGTTCACATCTGCCTCTGTCCAGACAGAGGGCCTCGGCACTGGGCTCCTGTCTGCAGGTACGGTACTCACGGTGCTTCTCTGATTTTCTGGGGCCCATTTCCCCAAAGAGAGGCAGAGAGGACCCCTTCACTCTCATCCCTCCTCCGCATCAGGAGGCTGCCCAGAGCCTGTCGCCTAACCAAAAGCCCGCTCCATGCAGGCCGGAGGGACTGAAAGTGTGGCCCCTGATGGCTTGCGGGGCAGGCCTGTGGACCACACCCTGAAACCCTCACCGAGCCCACCTTCCCGGTAGGGGCATGGCATGTCAGGCCTGACTCCAGAAACTGGCAACATCTGGATAAGCAACCAGCAGGCCCTATCCGAGGCCAGGGAATGGCTAATCCAAGCCAGAGCAGCCCTCCCTGCCCCTCCTTCCAGCCCGTCCTCCCCATGGAAGGAGAACAGGGGCCTGGAGACGCTGCCTCCTCCTGTCACCATTACTGCCCCATTCACCTCCACTGGCCTCAGGAGGTTGGCAGAGCTCTGGGCATCTTAGCAGGAGGCTCAGGTATCAGGTTTCCAGGGTGATGTTGCTGTGGCAACTGTCCCAGTAACCCTCTCCCCTCCCTGCTGCCCAGGGCTCACCTGGAAAAGCTTGATGTCTGCGCCCTCTGGTCTTTCCCTGGGGTTTGCAGGCAGGGGGAAAGAGAGGGCCAGAGATCTAGGAGTTATCCCAGTGGCTGGGCATCCCTTTGGATGTGTTGGAGCATTCTGCCCATCCCCCTCCACCCACCCCAGCATTTCAGCCACCCCTCCCCCTGGGCCCTCTCCTCCCTTGCTCTCATAACCACATCTGGCTCCCTTCAGAACTCCAGCTGTTGAAAAGAACAAAGAAAAAGACAAGAGACCAGGGCTCCGCCCAGGAAGGGGCAGCACGGGGTGGCTCTCATTCTCCCATCCATCCTCCCTCTGGCATTTGTTCATTTACTGAATACCTGGTCTCCACCAGGAGGAAAAGCCATCCCTGGTAGTAATACAAAGCCCTAACTCACTCACCACATGCCAGGCTCCCTTCTGGAACAGGGGGATGGAGGGGATGCCTGGGGGATTTGCTCATTTAATCCTCAAAATAATCCAATGAAGTAGGTATTTTATTAACCCCATTTAATAAATGAAGAAACTGAGGCACAGAGAAGTTAAGTCATTTGCCTAAAAGCACACAGCTAGGGAGTGGTGGAGTCAAGATTTGAACCCGGGCAGTCGGGCTTGAAGGCCTGTTATCTTAACCACCACAGGACACTGTCTCTGCAGTGTATCACTAGCAGCCATGCCATCAGAATCATCCTCATTATTGACCCCATACTATGTGTCTGGCATTGTGGTCCTCATAATTCTCCAAATAGGCATAATTAGCCCCATAAGGACACTGAAGCTCGGTGAGGTTGAGAGACCACACAACATAACACGGTGGTAACCGGCAGAACCCACCAGGCTAACAGACCCCAGAGACCCCGCTCTTCCAGCCACTGCTGCCACCCTCAGACGTGGGGGACCGTATCTTGCAGTACAGTGTGGCACCTGATGGCTGACGTGGGTGGGTACACGATACCCGGAAATAAGAGGACAGAAAGATTTGTTCCACCCCAGGTAGCTATAGGGTGACTTCACGGAAGAGGGGGCTCTCGAGCTGGCTTTGGAAGGAAAAGATGTTTCCCGGGAAGAGGAAGGCTAGGCTCTCCGGGCAGAGGGCTGGGCATGGAAGCTCAGGTTGTCTAGGAAGGGCATGGAGTGGCCGGGGAGCAGGCTGTCGGCCAGGTGGCTGCTTCTGGGGGTGAGCATGGAGGGAGTGGTGGGGACTGGAGGGCCCAGGAATGAGGCCATTCTCCTTGAAGTTCCTCTTCCCTGCGTACACCAGTTCCCAACACAAGTCCAGCCCTTTAGGCCTAAGTATTTCTTTTTTTTTTTTCTTTTTTTGCGGTACGCGGGCCTCTCACTGTTGTGGCCTCTCCCGTTGCGGAGCACAGGCTCCGGACGTGTAGGCTCAGCGGCCATGGCTCACGGGCCCAGCCGCTCCGCGGCATGTGGGATCTTCCCGGACCGGGGCACGAACCCGTGTCCCCTGCATCGGCAGGTGGACTCTCAACCACTGCGCCACCAGGGAAGCCCCTAAGTATTTCTTAAATGAGTGACTAAGAAGATACGTGCATCAGTACAGACTCTGAGACTGTTTTCATCTCTCGCCTGCCCGAGGTGAAGGACAGACAGTTTCTTGGGTTCAGAGCTCCCAACTCTTCACACCCAGAAGTTACAGAGCTGCCCCCCATCTCCCCGGTCTAGGAGCTCCTGCCACTATCCCCTTGCCCGAAAATCCTTCCTGAAGCTAACTCTGGGCTCCCCCAGTAGAGCCCTAGGTCCTGTGTCCTGCTCCGCTCCCAAGTCAGGGTGAGCCCAGACCCTGGGGGCCGGCCTCGAGCCTTCCTCTCCTCCTTCCCTCAGGTCTCCTCCTCAGCTTCCTCCTCCTCCCACCACGAGGCCAGCACTCAGGAGACTTCTGAAAGCAGCAGGGACTCAAAGGGGAAAAAGTCTTCCAGCCATGGCCTGAGTCACAAGGGGAAGAAGCTGAGCAGTGGGAAAGGTGTGAGCAGCTTTACCTCCGCCTCCTCCTCTTCTTCCTCCTCCTCTTCCTCCTCCTCTGGGGGGCCCTTCCAGCCTGCAGGTGAGTGTGGGCGTCCCGGAGGAGGCTGGGAGCGGGACGGTCTTTGGCCCTGAGCTTTTCTACCAAGGGCCTTTTTATGTTGGTTTGCGTCTCATTTGCTTCCTAAAGTGGTTGGGGTCGGGGGGATCCCCACCAAGTGACTCCCATCCACACCCTCCCCTCAGCCCTCTCCTCTCGAGGTGGAACTCCCCTCCGGTCTCCCTCAGGGCCCACCTCTCCAACCCCCATAACCATATTCATTATCCCCTGCACTTACGCTGTCAGGTACCACGTTTAAAGCACCAACTCTAATCTCCTGTAATCTCTGTAGTCATCGAGTGAGCTCACTAGGGTGGGAGTTATTCTCCTCCTACTTTATCACAGGTGGGAAAGCTGGAGGGCGGGGACAGTGTCCCAGGACACAGACACAGTGGCCGAGCTGGGACAGGAAACTCAGCTTCCCCATCCCCTGACCAGAGTTCTCTCTACTAGTGCACACTGAGTGGGAGGGAGGCAGGGGATCTGGGGTCCAGCTGTAATTCCGTTTCCCCCTCTGCAGTTTCGTCCCTGCAGAGCTCCCCTGACTTCTCTGCATTCCCCAAGTTGGAGCAGCCAGAGGAGGACAAGTACTCCAAGCCCGCAGCGCGCCCCCCTTCAGCTCCTCCCTCTCCCTCAGCCCCCGAGCCCCCCAAGGCTGACCTCTTTGAGCAGAAGGTGGTCTTCTCTGGCTTTGGGCCCATCATGCGCTTCTCCACCACCACCTCCAGCTCGGGCCGGGCCCGGGCCCCGTCCCCTGGGGACTATAAGTCACCCCACGTCTCGGGGTCCGGGACCTCAGCAGGCACCCACAAGCGGATGCCCACACTGAGCGCCGCCCCTGTGCCTGTTGAGGAGGCCCCTGAGACAGGCCTGAAGGAGAAGAAGCACAAAGCCAGCAAGAGGAGCCGACACGGGCCAGGCCGTCCCAAGGGCAGCCGCAACAAGGAGGGCACCGGGGGCCCGGCCCTTCCCTCCCTGCCTGGTGCCCAGCTGGCTGGCTTTACCGCCACTGCTGCCTCACCCTTCTCCGGAGGTTCCCTTGTCAGCTCTGGCCTGGGTGGTCTGGCCTCCCGTACCTTTGGGCCTTCCGGGAGCCTGCCCAGCCTGAGCCTGGAGTCCCCACTGCTGGGGGCAGGTTAGTGACCCTTGGGGATGGAGGGTATCTCAGGGCCCAGCCAGTCTAGTGAGGGGACAGAGGCACAAACATGCAGTTAGAAGGAAATGCGATAGAAACTGCTCCAGAAGACAAAGGATGCAGGTGACAGTCACCTCTGAGACACTCCCCCATACCCATTTTCTGCATGGTTGTAGCGGGAGAGATTGCCAACAGGACTTAACCAAGTTTGGGTTGGGGGATTAGAAAAACTGGGAATTCTCCAGGTTTAGCAGGGCAGTGGAATAAGCAGGCATGGCAAGCAGATGTCACCCAAGCAAGAAGTGACATCTTTGCAGCAAGAGGGTGAGACTGGTGTGTGGCCAGATCCAGGGGAGTGTTCTCCTTGGGGAGAGGCTGCTCTAGCCACCTGACTAAGGTGGGGCGTGGGGGAGGGGTGACTCTAAGCTTCCCTCTGTGTCTGTCTTGTGCCTGTAGGCATCTACACCAGTAATAAGGACCCCATCTCCCACGGTGGTGGAATGCTGCGGGCTGTCTGCAGCACCCCCCTCTCCTCCAGCCTTCTGGGGCCCCCAGGGACCTCGGCCTTGCCCCGCCTCAGCCGCTCCCCATTCACCAGCACCCTCCCTTCCTCCTCTGCTTCTATCTCCACCACTCAGGTGAGGCCTTACTCCTGGGCTCCGCCATCCCTGGGCAGGTGGGGGACAGCCTGCTGAGGACCCCAGCTTCCCATGGGAATTTGAGAGATTGGGCTTGCTCACCACCAGAACTTCTCCCTCTCTCTGGTCCTCTCTCCTCCCCAGCACGCCTGGTCCCCTCCACCCCGGTGCACACAGTTGTGCTCTAGATCCAAGAATAACCACCAGGCTGGACTCTACCTCCTTTCCCTCAGGTGTTTTCTCTGGCTGGCTCCACCTTTAGTCTCCCTTCTACCCACATCTTTGGAACCCCCATGGGTGCCGTTAACCCCCTCCTCACCCAAGCCGAGAGCAGCCACACAGGTATGTGAGTCTCTGACCCCATTCCCCTTTCTTCCCAAAGGCCTGAGGGGCCCCTGTCACCTGCTTGTCACCCCAGAAAGGATGGGAGGGCTTTCTGGCTGCCCGCACCCTCTGGCCATTGCCCACCCTGCAAAAAAACATTCCACACACGACAAACCTACACTTTCACATTAAAACCCCCGTGAGGAGGCGGGACAGGACAGGGCAGAATAAATACTGCTCCATCTCACAAAACAAAAAGGCAGAGAGATGAATGACTTGCTCAAGGCAGTTGGGGTAGGGAAAGGCAGCGCAGCAGCTGAAATTCTGGTACCCTGGCTCCAAGCCTCGTTCTCCTACCGGTGTAGCCTAGCTCCCTGCTGGCCTCTTAGTGAGTTCTTGGGATCAGAGTTTACAGAGATCCCACCAGCTGGACAGCAGCCTCTCTGGGTATTTAGGAGTTAAGGGGGCGGATCACAAGTGCCCCTCCCTCTCCCTGGAGAGTCAACCCAGCCCCAGAGAGCTGATTGGTGCAGCGGTACCACCTGGCCGGCTGGAGGGCGGGGCTTACCAGTTCAGGTAAGCCTTAAGGGGACCAATCTGATTCCAGAATTAAGAACCCTACAGAGTAGGTGACTGTATTTTGCCAAAACGCAAAGTGGAATTCAGTGGCCCAACAGAGGGTTTTGACGTCTAATGTTTTAGTTTATTAATATAAAGGTCATATAAAACTGATTATAATAGCTACAGTAATTAAGGCCTTGCTGCATGCCAGCTAAGCCGTTCAGATTAACGCTTCACATTTACTACCTCATTTTAATCCTCGTAACAATCACTTCAGAGAGGTTAGTTTCAAGCCCACGGTCACACAGCAGGTAAGTATCATATCCAAGTTCAACTCAGGACTGTGTAGGCCCCAAGTTTCTATGACTCTGAAGTTGTAAGTTTTCCAGGAAAAAAATTAGGAGGTGGATCTGAAAGTAGCCAGGCTGCAGGAGCCTTTCTGCCTAGAGAAGGAGGAAGGGACGAGATCTCATGGCTTTGCCTCCCACGGCGCTGGGTTTCCAAGCCAGGGCTCCCAGCGCCTTAAGAACTAGAACTGGCTATCTGGGGTTGGGAGATCCTGGGGAAAGGGGTCTGCGGTACGGTCCCAGATCCCGCACCCACTTCCCAGGCGGGGACTGTGAGGCCGACGGCACCTCTTCCTCGCTGATCCCTGCCCTCCTTCTCCTTCCAAGAGCCAGACCTGGAGGACTGCAGCTTCCGATGTCGGGGGACCTCCCCCCAGGAGAGTCTGTCTTCCATGTGAGGGAGAGAGTGGCGGCTTGGGGGAGGGGCTGGGAGCGGGGTGGAGGGACTGTCAGGGAGGAGAGAGCGGAGAGGCGGGCGCGGGGAAGAGGTTGGGATCCAGAGGGGATGACTGAAACCCCTAAGGCGGGAGGAGGAGGGCAGGGAGACAGGAGTGGGGGAGTGAGGTAAGCCTGAGCTCGGTTTTCCCTTCTGACCCCAGGTCCCCAATCAGCAGTCTCCCAGCACTCTTCGACCAGACAGCACCCTGCGGGGGCGGCCAGTTGGACCCAGCGGCCCCCGGAACGACCAACATGGAGCAGCTGCTGGAGAAGCAGGGCGATGGCGAGGCCGGAGTCAACAGTGAGAAGGGGTGACGTCGGGCTGGGTGACCTGTCCTAGGACACCCCCAGACTCGGTCACCTTTCTCTCCCAGGTCCCCAAACGTCTTTACGGTTCCGCCTGCGGCCCCGCCCCTGCCTTAACTCTGGCCAACCGCTGGCCTTGCCTTTAACCCTCGCTGGGTCCTGCTCCTGGGCCCGCCCCCTCTTCGCAGGGCTTTTGGCGCTCACGACCTCCTGGCCCTTATTTTACTAAGCCCCAACTTCCGCCCGCCCCTTCCCTCCCAAGCACTTGGACTCCACCCCAAGCCTCAGGCCCCACCCGTGGTCCTCGCACCTCTAGCTCCCCAGGACTCACCTGAGTCCCTCGCTAGCCGGCGCCTTCTCTGCTAGGTCTCAGTCCTATTTCCTCTGTCAGGCCCCGCCCCTCCAGGCCCCGCCCCCGGTCACCTGGCCCCGCCCCCAGCCTTTCCAGGCCCGCGGGGCTCAGGCGCTCTCGCCTTCTGTCTGCAGTCGTGGAGATGCTGAAGGCGCTGCATGCACTGCAGAAGGAAAACCAGAGGCTTCAGGAGCAGATCCTGAGCCTTACGGCTAAGAAAGAGCGACTGCAGATTCTCAACGTGCAACTCTCTGTGCCCTTCGCCGCCCTGCCTGCCGCCCTGCCTGCCACCAACGGCCCTGTCCCTGGGCCCTATGGCCTGCCTCCCCAAGGTAAGGGGAATCCCACCCAGCCCGGGGATGGGGGCTTCTGCTGTGCGGTCGGAACTGGCCCTGACTCCAGCCCCTGACCTCCTTCCGTGATCTCCCTCCCTCAGCCGGCAGCAGCGATTCCTTGAGCACCAGCAAGAGCCCTCCGGGGAAGAACAGTCTGGGCCTGGACAACTCGCTGTCCACGTCTTCCGAGGTGGGCGCCACGGGGAGGGGCACCAGGGACGGGCAGGAGTGGGGAGGTGCAAGGGCCTTCTAGTTGCATCTCTACCTTGCGGCTATTGGAGGCTGGACAATGGAGTGATTGGCTGAGTAATTGGTTGACTGACCCATTCATTCTTTCATTAAATAAGTAATCATTATGAGGTGCCTACTTAGCTCCAGGCATTGGCTAAGCAATGAGTGAGCAAATCGGACAGTCTTGCTCCTGGAGACAGGCTCAATCCAAGAAAATCAATAATTACAAATCAGGAAAATTACTAAGATGGAAATAATTTGAGGGCTATGAGAAAGAATGGAGGGTGGGGTTCTTCTCTGAATATAAGGTGGTTAGGGAAGGCCTCTTTGAGAAGTGTTTGTGAAGAGTTTATTATAGTTTGTTGTAGCTGCACACAAAATAATCCCCGTGTAATTGCTGGCGGTTGGGGGAGCCGTTGCTATTGTTATATTGTGGTTGTTTCTGGAAATCAAACAAAGTGGGTTCTTGTTCTCCCTGCTACTTTCTAAATGTGTGACTTGGGCAACAATAGTCATAATAGTAACCGACATTAATTGCATACTTGCCCTTTGTCACGTCTTGTGCTGAGACTTTTAAAGGGTGTGTGTGTTTTGTCTTCACAATAGTTTTATGGAATAGGTTCTCCTCTTACCCCCGTGTTATGAGTGAGGAAACTAAAACAGAGAAGCCACTCAAGCCATTAAATTGTGGACATGGGATTTGAGCCTGAATCTTTCACTCCAGCTGCCTGCAGAGTTGTTTAGCCTGTTTAAGAACCAGTGGTTTCACCCATAAAAAGGCAGTAACGAGTTAGTACAGGTCAGGCACTGAACCCTGGGTCTGGTTCACCAGGTGGTCACTACCGTCATCACTGTTCAGTGTTAAACAAGCATCGTGAGGGATGCTGGGCCCCTAGGAAGTGACTTGTGAAGACTGTTTGGATTCTTATCCTTTATCCCGGGCCTTGCTTCTTCCTGGGTGGCTCTGCCTGGGGGAAGGGGGGGGTGGCTGTGCTCTGTGAGAATGCTGGTGGGTGCCGGGCCGGGGGGCCAGAAAGGTCATGCTGGCCCCCTGCCCCTCTGACCCCTCCCTTCCCCCTCCCTCCCCAGGACCCACACTCAGGCTGCCCAAGCCGCAGCAGCTCGTCGCTGTCCTTCCACAGCACGCCCCCACCGCTGCCCCTGCTCCAGCAGAGCCCTGCTACTCTGCCCCTGGCCCTGCCTGGGGGCCCTGCCCCGCTCCCGCCCCAGCCACAGAATGGGCTAGGCCGGGCACCCGGGGCAGCGGGGCTGGGGGCTATGCCCCTGGCTGAGGGGCTGCTGGGGGGGCTGGCGGGCAGCGGGGCCCTGCCCCTCAATGGGCTCCTGGGGGGGTTGAATGGGGCTGCCGCCCCCAACCCCGCGGGCTTGAGCCAGGCTGGCGGGGCCCCTGCGCTGCAGCTGCCAGGTTGTCTCAACAGGTGAGGGAGAGCTCAGTCTGGGGAAGGGAAGGGGGAGGCTGGCTCTGGGAGGGAATCCCCCCAAACACCCACAGTTCCTCAGAAGGAAAGCTGTCCTCTGATCTTACAGGGTCTAGAATCTAGTCACCCCAGGTTCTCCTTAGATGTTAGATGTGAGTGCCCTCCAGATGGTAGCTCTCCGTGGACAAAGTCGTCTGTTTATGCCTTGTACCCTAGCTAGCCTAGGTTTTCCTTCTGGGAAAGTTCTTCCCTCTGATGTGCCTCCCTCCCACTGTCCTCTCTGAGCTCAGTCCGTTTCGCTCTAGTCCTCTAATATCTCACATCCCTGCCTCTCCCCACCTGGGTCTGAGGGAGTCTGGGAAGTTAGGGGAGCAGGCGAGGAGGGTTCCGCTGTCCCTTCCCATGGTCTGTGATTTGTCCCCCTGCCTCAGCCTCACCGAGCAGCAGCGACACCTCCTGCAGCAGCAAGAGCAGCAGCTCCAGCAGCTCCAGCAGCTCCTGGCGTCCCCACAGCTGACCCCGGTAATGCCCCTCCCTTCCTGGGCCACCTCCCCTCCCCCAGCTCTGCTGGAAGGGCCCTCTCAGAGGGTCTGGGCCAGCCCAGGGAGGGCAGCCCCAGGCTGGGTGGAGGTTGCCCCTAAGGGTCATGTGGGGTCAGAGGGCATAAGTGTTCCTCTCGGGGGGGCCCCTGGGCACTGGGGAAGGGATGCTGTAGTGGCCCCAGATCACATCCTAGCGAGAGGTTCTGGAGGGTGGTGAGTCCTCAGTTACTGAGCATTTCCAATTCCAGCCCCAAGGCTCTTCAGTGGGGAACTTCGGGGTCTGCGTAGAGCGGTGGCCAAGCGGGTGACAGACACCGCTTCAACCAGAGCAGCCCCTTTTGGGTCTTTCTTGTGTGTTGAGTTCTGCTAAAAATTCCTTTGGAGGAAAGGAATTCTTCCTTTTAAAAAGGAGGGAGTTGAAAAAATAGAAAAATATTCATTTTCATATAAAGAAATATGAGAAAGATACATAAGAAACCAATTCAATTGGTTATCTACAGAGGCCAGATGGCAGCAGGGGTAAAAGCAAGATTTCTGAAGATAAGCCTTAATAAATCACTTTGGGTTTTGGAACACTGAAAATGCTTTGCCTATTCAAAGCAAAAATAAATGACTCTTAAGGGAAAAAACAAATGAAAAAGAGGGGAGTTGAAAACTATTGACCTCATTCAGTGTTTCTCAACTTGGGGTCATACCATCCCTGGGGACATTTGTGGTTGTCATAGCAACTGAGGAATTGATTTAGTGAGGGGGGGGTGGGGCCAGGGATGTTAAACCCCCTGCACTTGGCCCCGGCTGTGCCAAGTGCTGACGACGGTGTGCAACCACTTTCTGGTCTGGGTGGGGAGACTGAGGCCCAGAGGAGGGAGTTAGACAGAACCTTGAGTGTCTCCCAGGTCTTTTGCCTCATGGTCCTAGTGTGATAGGATGGTGCCCAGGCCAATGAGAGCAAGATGACCCTGGGGACCACTGGCCAGTAAGCAATCTGGGCCCCTTGCAGGAACACCAGACTGTTGTCTACCAGATGATCCAGCAGATCCAGCAGAAGCGGGAGCTGCAGCGGCTGCAGATGGCCGGGGGCTCCCAGTTGCCCATGGCCAGCCTGCTGGCCGGGAGCTCCACCCCGCTGCTGTCCGCGGGCACTCCTGGCCTGCTGCCCACAGCATCTGCCCCACCTCTGCTGCCCGCCGGAGCCCTGGTGGCTCCCTCGCTCGGCAACAACACAAGTCTCATGGCCGCAGCAGCTGCGGCCGCAGCAGTAGCAGCAGCAGGCGGACCTCCAGTCCTCACTGCCCAGACCAACCCCTTCCTCAGCCTGTCGGGGGCGGATGGCAGTGGCAGTGGCCCCAAAGGAGGGGTAAGTAAGGGGTCCGGCTTGGGGGAGGGGCCGGGAGTGGGGCAGAGGGACCGTCCTGTCTCCCTTCTGGATGGGCAGCGAGGGAGCATTAGAAGGTACATCATCAGATGCATCATCAGAAGGAGGAAGGAAGCGACCCCTAGGGCAGCAGAGTGCCCTGCTCTAGACCCCAGGGCCTCTGCCAGCACATGGGTGCCCTCCTGCAGATCTAAGAAAGATACACTTTGCACATGGGCTAATAGCAAAAGGACCAATTAGAAAACGGCGTTCCTCTGGGGAGACCCATTAGGAAAGGCTGTTTCCTCTCTGATTGGACCATTTAGAAGAAGATGATGCTCTGGGTGGGCCATTTCAAGAAAGGCCCTCCCTTCTCCTTCTGAGGGCAAAGGGCCTCAGCTGGCGCGTGCCTGCTTAGCTGGGTGCCCTATGCAGGGCAACGCCCCCAAACACACACACACACAAGGTGACCCTGGTGTGCAGCCGCCAAAGCCCAGACCCTTACTGCACCCAACGTCAGCTTTCTTGACCCAGGAAGCTATTCTCAACTGGGTGTTAGGACCAGACACCTCCCAAAGCCCCAGTCTTCCTTCCTCTTTTTCCAGACTGCTGACAAAGGAGCCTCAGCCAACCAGGAAAAAGGCTAAAGCCACCCAGGCTCCTGCTGACCCCCAAGTGGAGGGGCAGATCCTGGTCTGAGGGGTCCCAGCCTGGAGCAGGCACCTGCACCCAGACACTGGAGAGCCCCGGCCCAGAGCATGTGCTGAGGCCCGGGGAGTGTGGGGCGCTCCTGGTGCCGAGGACTGAGACCGAGAGGGGAGCCCCTTCCATCTGGCCCCCCTCCCCCTCTGCACTGGCCCCTTTGTGAGGGGCTCAGAAGGAGGACAGGCTCCAAGCCCGCCTAGGAGCCCCCACTCTCAGCGAATGTTTTGAGGTTCCCCAGAGAGCAAAGTGGGCCATGGCATAAGTGGGGGGTTGGTTGAACCCGCCACGTAAAATGGATTAGCACTTGAGTGGGATAAGTGGGGGGCTAGGCCCTGGGCCTGCCCCTGTGCGGAAGTCTTTTATGGAAGAAGGGGTGGCCCTACTTGACCTGCAGTTTCTTCCCAACTTGGGCAGATGGCAAGAGGGCTTCCTTGGACTGTTTCTCGCTGGGCCCCTTCCCCTGCCCCCGACAAGGGTCACAAGCTGAGCTTGTAAAAGCCCACAGACTGGGGGGCCGAAGGGGGGTAGGATGGCATCAAATTTGGCCCAAGCCTCCCTACCTCTGGGGGGTGGGCCCCAGTGATGGGCTGGGGGAAGGCAGGGGGTGGGTGGCCCAGCCCCCTCGATCCCCTGCCCCTTGTTTGCACTATTGGATTTAGGAGTGCCGAGGGTGGGGAGATGGAGCTGCCTGACTCAGAGAGCGTGTATGCGTGTGCGTGTGTCTGTCCGTCCGTCTGTCTGTCTGTCTACCGCTGGAGCCCGGGCAGCTGAGGGCAGGGATAGGAGCAGTGCTCTGACGAGGCCGTATCAGAGGGGCGCTCCCAGCTCTTGTTTGCACCCTCTCACCTCACCAACTTTGGTCTCTCTCTGGGGCCTGAATGGTTAACAAAAACCAGAACCGTACTCCAATACTGGAGAGTAACTGGGGGCTGGGGGCTTTGAATCAGGGTAATATCCTGCCTTTCCTCCCCCAGACTCTACATGGTCTCAGTGCCCCCTCAGCGCTCCCCTTCCCCCACTGATACTTGGTCCTGCTTCCCTGGCAAAGGGGAGCCCCAGGGATTGGGGGATGAGGCAAGGGGGGTAAAGTGCCACTTCTTTTAGTGAAACCTTCCTCCCAGGATTAGCCAGCCTGCCTTCCCGCACCCCACCCCCACCCACCAGGGGAGACTTAAGCTTACGCTGACCTACAACTGTCCCTTCACCCACCAGCTATTTCCCCAGGGTGTAGTGGGCAATTCTCACCTTAAAGAGTCCCCACCTGCCCAGAGCTTTTGGTGGCCAAGGTTGAGGGCCGGTGGGACAGCCAGGAGAGGGGCGAGGTTGAAGCCTGTGTCTGTGTCGGGTGCACTGGGGTCGGAGCCAGGAGGAGCGTGGCCAGCTTCCCTGATGACCACGTCTAGTCAGTCTCTTTGCATGTGTGGATTTGTGTGTGTGTGTGTTTCTGTTTGGGTTTTTGTTGTTGTTGGTTTTGTTTTGTTTTTTAAATAAAGAAAAGAAGATGTGTATATTTTTGGCAATGACAGAAACGTAGTGCAGATATATTTTTGCCTGTGCTGCTCAACTGGTTTTTTTCTGATACTGAAAATAATATTAATATTCCTGTTGATAAGACTTTGTAAGATGTTAGGGAGCTGATAATGGAGGGGGTGGGTGGGATCCTTCAGAGGCAATTTCTTAGGCACTTGCAAGGGCTTGGGGGGGGAGGGGGGAGGCAGTTGTGATGACCTCAGAAATACTCACTTTTTATTAACGCTAAATATCAGTTAGAAAGAAATGATAGAATTCAGCATTTTATTCATCTTCATCTATTAAGCTGTCTAACTCCCTGCCCCCAAACCACTGAAAAGAAAAATAACCTTCAGAGATTCTTAGAAGAGTTGCTCATTCACACCCACACCGTTGCCCGAGGCCGGCCCACTTACAGCCAAAGTCAGCTTCTGTTCTGGACAGTGAGGGAAGTCAATCCACCCCAAGGCCGCTGTGGCAGAGAGTGAGAGGTCCAAATGACTTAGTGCACTGGAACCAAGACCTCCCCTTGCCTCCAGCACCCGAGAGTCTGGGGTTCTCATCTCCAAGAGTCTCTGTTTTCTGACTTTCCCCAGGCTGGGGTGCAGTGGCAGGTAGGCAGGTTAGATTTGAAGAAGGGACCCAGGCTGGCTATGGATTGGTGCTGTGCCTCAATTCGGGGCAGGGGGACAGGAGAGCGGTGGTGCATTTCCTCTTTCGAGGGAGCTTTATAATAGGAAAGGTGTGGAGCGCTTCAGGACGGAGTGGGGTCCCAGCGCAAGGGGTATGGCTACCGAGACCCCCCGCCCGCGCCCCTGCTCCCAGCCTCAGTCCCTTTTTCTAGGATGAATTTGGATGGGGAGTAGAAAGGGATGCAGATTTATATATGGCTCTGTCTAGGGGAGGGAAGGATGTGGTTTGCAGGGCGGAAGTGGAGTTTGAAAATGCAGAGTGGCGCTTAGTACGTCATCCCCCTCAGCGCAGAGGTGTGATTGCAGTATGCATGCAGAGCCGCTGTCTGGCCTTGAGGTCACAACTAGTGCACGAATGTCAGAGCTGGAAGGGACCTGTCTTTAGGTGTCTTTTGAGCCAGCTCCTTGCTTCACAGGTGATAGCTCCAAGCCTAGCAGGGCAGGGGCTCAGGGGCAGAGCCAGGACCAGCCCTCAGGACCTTGGCCTCCCGGTCCTCGGCTCTCCTGTCCCACTGCGCTGCCTCCTTGTGGCTGTCCGTCTGTCCCTGTGTGTGTGACGCGTGGTGTGAGTGCAGGGCTGTGCCGGGGTGGGGGGTATCTGTGAAGCACTGACTGTCTTAGCTCAGAGCTGATGGATCCTCTCCAGAGACAATGACACTTTAAAGGTTGCCTTTTCTTCTCTAAGTTTTTCCGATTTGTTTATGAGTTTTTCCCCTCAGACTCCTAGGTCTTTTGCTGCCTCCAGGCGCCCTTCCCTTGAGGCCGATGAGAGCACCCCTGCCCACTCCTGTCCTGACTTCTAGGGAAGTACTCCTAGGAAGGGAGCCAGAGCCTGGGAAAGAGAAAGAGCCAGCTCTGAGAAAGGGTGACCTTCTCCACACTGCCCTTTCCCAAACTGGAAATGCAGACAAGTTTTCAAAGGCACAGGCTCCCCCTGCCAGCTTCCAGCATCTTCCTTGGTATGTGGTGGGCCGGAGTTAAGGGTAGGCAGCCTGCTTCCAGTTCTCCTTTATCCCAATTTATTTCCTGGGGAGAGGTGCCTGGAGGGATTAAGGTCACTTCAGTTGGGAATTTGCAGGAAAGCGGGGCATAGTACCCTGGCTCCCTCCGGTCACATCAAACCAGATTAAAAGTGTGTCTGGCTCCCAACCACTTTGACTTGATCTACTGAAAAGTTGGGGACTGAGGGCGTGCCTTCATTGCCCTTTGGTCACGTCCTTCAGCCCAACTTGGGACTTAGGTGGTGGGACTGGAGACCCAAACCCTGGCTCCTCGCCTGTCCCCCCCTTTCCGCTCCAGCCTGTCTCAATGTAGTAGACCCTTCCTAGGGGAGCAGGGAGGGGAAGCTACAGTTTGCAAACCCAGGGGCTCCTTTTTAATTCTTTCTAAAGCCTCCTTTATATCCTCAACCCAAAAGGCAATGCCCCTACCCCGTCACCTCCAAGCCTGGAATTGTGCATAACTCGGATCTTGTATCTTTGTATAACGGATGTTATTTGTACGAAGGGCAGTTCGTAAACAGCACTTGTTCTTTTAATAAAAGAATGTTTTACAAAAAAAAAAAAAATCCAAAGAGATCCTGCTTTGTCTGGCTTTACTGAAGGGAAAGGGAGAGGGAGTGCCATCCGTGGGAGCCTTGGGAAGGGATCGGGGGTCGGGGGATGGTCA
Source organism: Tursiops truncatus (assembly GCF_011762595.2). Taxonomy (NCBI): domain Eukaryota; kingdom Metazoa; phylum Chordata; class Mammalia; order Artiodactyla; family Delphinidae; genus Tursiops; species Tursiops truncatus. The sequence goes on from NC_047053.1 coordinate 36,884,215, forward strand.
ATGAACATTTATTTAAGCACCTGGAATAGTAGTTCACAGACCAAAATGCACAACGTACCCGAAATACCCTGCATATTGAAAACGCAGATACCTGTGCCCCACCCATAAGAATGTAATGTGTAGGCCTGGGCCAGGCGCGAATCCGATAAAACAAGCTCCCGAGGCGACGAGATGTGTCCGCACCGCGCTTCTAGAAGCACTGCCCTAAGGCTCCGCAAGAGAAAACGGTTCCGGTCAGGGTCCCCGCTCGCAAGTGAGGGGCCCGGGAGGCGCAGGCAAGGAAATGAGCGGCGATGCTCCGCGCGGGTCATTCGCAGACACGCGGGAACCAAAGGGGGCGCCGGAGAGCCCTCCACACCCCGGGGCCCCCTAGGCGGCTGCGGGGTCGGCTCCTCGGCCCGACTTCCGGCGGCTGGGGCTGGTCGGCTTGCGCAGGCCCGCGGCCCGCACCGCGCGAGCCCCGCAGCGTCTTCCGGGCCGAGGCGGGGCCGGGCCGCTGGGAGGCGGGGAAGCGGGAAGGTGACCGGGGCGCGAGGCGGAGCCGGCGCGCTGGCGGCAGCGGGGCCGACATGGGCGGCGCGGGGGCGCTCCTGAGGCCGGCGGCCCTGGTGAGCAGCCGCGGCCCCGCCGGCCGGCCCCCCCGACTCCCCTCCCGAGCCCGCCCCGCCCGCCCCTCGGCTGAGCGTCCCTGAAGCCCCTACGTCGCCTGGTCCTTCGCAGCCCTCCCTGAGCGCCCGCTGGGTGCCAGCACCTCCCCCAGCAATTCCCGTTCCTCTCTTGGGACCCCTTATTCTTACCCTCGTATTTCTCCCACTCGCCTAAGCCCTGTCGTCTCTTCCCTCCCAGATGACTTCCCTCTGGAAGTCTTCCGCTTTCCGTTGACTTTATATTTTTCTGTTTCCAAACCACCGTCTTGCGATGCCTGCTTGCGTTGCAGAAGCTGAACCAGAGACGGGACATCACCTCCTGGCTGGTAAGTACTACCCACCAATACCCCGTTTCCACTTCTCTCTGCCCTAGTCCCCCAGGCCCAGAGACCCCAAAGGTAGAGACCAGAGGAGGGAACCAGAATGGGTCAGCCCTGCTTTGTAGATTTCAGCCTGAGACTGCCTTGTCCATAGCTACCTTCCCGATGGCTCAGGGGAGACAGAGTGGCCAGAGGGCACAGGGCAGGGAGCAGGCTTCTGCCCTGAGAACAGCGGTGCCTGATAAACCCAGCCCTAGGTGCAGTTACCCCCGCCTAGGCTGGCAGGATCCTGAGCCTCCCGTCCCTTGCACCCAGGTGAGAGCCAGGGTTTGAAAGGAAGGCCTGGACCCCGAAACCTATGTGCTTGCATGGCCTTGAAATCTCTTCTCTGTCTGGAGCTCAGGGGCCTTATGGTGTCCTGGGGGGAGTGTCCTTGCAGGGTGGCATCAGATCAGCCTCCTGCAGAGGAAGCCTGTCACCAGCCAAGGCTCTTGGGAAACTGGACAAGGCCACAGGCGAGAAAGTGCTTCCAGGGCATGAGCTGACCCTCACTCCCTCATCTTCTCTGCCACAGGCCCAATGGTTCCCCCAAACCCCAGCCAAGTCCGTGGTGGCCCTGAAAACACCCATCAAGGTGGAGCTGGTGGCTGGGAAAACCTACAGGTGGTGTGTGTGTGGCCACAGCAAGAAGCAGGTGAGAGACCTGGGTCCCCCTTCCCGTTGATATATGACAGCTGTGGCTGGGGACGCTACATGTTGCCCAGGAACTCCCACCCAAGACGTTCCTCTTTTTCCCACACACACCTGAGGGACAACAAGGGAGACTGGTGGGGAGGGATACTCTCAGGCCAGCGCCACTCACAGCCCTGAGCTCACCGTTCTCTGCATCCCTCCTTCAGGATGCAGCCAGAGAGACAGAAACTCAGTCCCGGGGCCGGTCGGGTGGAGCCAGGGTTCTGTCCTCCTCTTCCGGTGCTCCCTCCTTCTCAGAGGCTCCGGGCTCTGCCCTGTCTCTCTCTCCCCTCTCTCCTTCTTCCTCCTAGGAAGCATCTGGGTCAAAGGTTCCCAGGCCTTGGACCCCAGCATTGGGCAGACTTTGCACAGCCTCTCTGGCCCTGTGTGCCCCTTCCTGGCATCTGCTCCTGAAAACCCTCCCTCAGTTTCTGTGACTTCCCTGGTTTCTTGCTGTCTTGTCAGCCTGGCGGCCTGCTCCCAACTCCTTCTCTCTTCTGCTCCAGGAGCCTTTCGTCCAGCAGGAACCTGCCCCATATTCTTAGCCTCCGGGGTCCCTTTCTTTCTTGAGCGGGCTCTGAACTGTGTTCCTCCAATCAGCATGGCGTGGTGTCAGCAGCCCAGGGACCCGAGTCCCGCTTTGCCACCGATTTGCTGTGGACTTTGAGCAGGTCCTCACGGGGGTGGCGCTGTGCAGCCCACGGGTGAGGCCTAGCACAGGAGGGCCCTCTGTGCCTCTCTGCCTCTTGCCCTCTGGGACAGGTTGCTTATTTTTATCTGCACACTTCTCTCATCCATTCTCCTATCCCACCCTGACTCCAAGGCCAAGAGGCCTTGGGTCCAGCTCTGCCATTAACTAACTAGCTAACCACCTCTCTGGGCCTGTTTCCATTACCCAGGAACACCTTCCGGGATGGAAGGGCATAGATGCTCACACCAGGCAGCCAGTTTGCTGTGGGATGTCCCCTTCCCCCCTTCCCAGTTATTTCCTGGAGCCAAACAAAATTGATACCCCAGTCTTAAAGCCCACCCAGAGAAGTTTTTACCCCAAGAATGTGGAGAAGGAAATGAATTTCGTGAACCAGTGGAGACTCAGAGCCATTAAAAAAAAAACAAAAAAAACACCTATCAGCGTAAACATGGCTGATACCTAAGGGCCCATTTCGCCTTGAAAATTGTTCTTGTGTCCTGGTCCTCTGGGAACCCCAGAAACTACTCCTGTAAAGACTCATGCTTACTGAACACTTTCTACAGGCAAAGTGCATGATAACCATAATGTATTTTATTTTCTTGGGATGACGCTACTCTTTTTACTGTCACGTTACAGATGAGACAGGTGTGGTAGCGAACACAGGCAGCATCACTTAGGAGTCTGGGCCCTGAGCCCCGTGTGCTGCTTCTCCCAGCCCTGCCCGGCCTCAGCAGGTGGGGTTGGGTCTCTAACTTTCTTTCTTTCCCTCACCAGCCCTTCTGTGATGGCTCCCACTTCTTCAAACGCACTGGCCTATCCCCACTCAAGTTCAAGGCCCGGGAGACCCGCATGGTGGCGCTCTGTACCTGCAAGGCCACCCAGAAGCCCCCGTACTGCGATGGCACCCACAGGAGTGAGCGGGTGCAGAAGGCAGAAGTGGGCTCCCCACTCTGAGGGGGCGGCTGCTGACCGGCCCAAGAAGGGGTCACCCCAGGGACCCCAGTACCCGTAGCTGGCTCGTGAAGGACTTGCTCCCGTAACCCGAGGTCTCCAGTCTGGGGTGGCTGGAACTGGCCCCTGCCCCAATGCCTGCTGGCAAAGATGGCATTAAATAGGCGTGCCGGCCCAGAGTGGCGTTCTTGTGGTCACTGGTGTGAGGGACGTGACCGGTCCCCCTTCAGGATCTTAACATGGGCTGGGGACACCTGACTGGCCACAGGGAGGGGGCAGTTGAGGTTCACTCCATATAGGGTCCCCCAAGGCAGGCTGAGCCCAGAGACAAGAGGAGGAGGCCAGGGCACCCAGCCACCCTTTCCCTGTCCCGTCTGTCCCAAAGAACTACAGGCTCTGAGAGTACGCAGCATTTATTACAAAGCCAGGAGATACAGATGTCCCAGGAGGAGGATACAGCCATGGCACCTCAGACACAGGACGAGGCGTGAACACAGACAGACCCACTGGGGGACACCTGACCCCAAACACATAGGCTGTGATAGTCTTGCCTCCTCCCCTCGTCCCGATCTGACCTATGTCCATTGGAGGAAAAACTGGTGGGCAGGGGTCTGTTGGGGTCTGCCCCTCAGGGGGAAGACCACTTGACTTCTTGGGATGGAGCTGAGGTCAGATCTCACAGGTTGTGTCTTCTTGTGCTTTTAGATGCCTGTTGTTCTTTCCTGACTTGGCCTCAGCTGCGGGTGGGGAGGGCACTGGAGGACTGTTTGCCTTTGGCAAAATCTGGGGTCTGTGCTTATCTGAGGTCAACACCCCCCCTTCCACCTCTCCACTACAGGCCCCGAGGTGAGACTTCCCCATCCGCCTTGCTAGTGCGGGCTCCTGGGTGGGGGGTGTGGAAGAAGGGGGTGAAGCGGTTTACAATGCTGACACCACAGTGGAAGTTCAAGGGCTGAGGTCTTCTGTGGCCTCAGTCTTCTTTTCCACAAGATAAATGATGCAAAGGCCACACACGCAGGGGAAAAAAAAAAAGGCAGAACTATCTATTACACAAAGTTTCTACTGCAAGAGGAGGAGGTAAGGGAGATGCCCTCTCCACTGCCCACTTGCTCCTCAGAACCAGGGGATAGGCTGCGTTTGTGAAAGGCACTGTCTTAGCAATTCTCTGGACATTCAACAATGGTGGGGGGGAGGGTACTGGTCAGGGTCAGGGCACGACAGCAGCCAAGATGGGGAGAGAAGCAGGGTGGACCTCATACACAGCCAGTTCGAGTCGTGCCTAAAGCTTTGGGGGTTGGTGGGGGCCCCTCCAACACCGCATATGCCTTGGGAAACAGGAGGAGGATGGGGCAGGGCTTCACCGAGCCTCAAGTGGCCCCACCAATCCACCTCTAGGCACCCCCAAAAAGAGCAGAGCAAATTACACAAGACCGCCTAAAATTGAGCACCCCATCCCCCACGCATACACACACACGTCAAGTTTGTTTCCTGTGGCATTTAAATTAATCTGGTTGGTCCATAGAAAATAAGTATGTATATTTGGTTTTTCCTATGTACATATATATATAGATTTATTTATAAAACCCATCCCCGACCCCTAAGGTGGGGGGAGCTGGGGAAAGTAGAAGAGGTGGAAAAGGGGGCCCAGAAAAAGTGGAGGGGTGGAGAGGCATAGCTGGAAAAGGAGGGAGAGGGTCCCTTTCCTCAAGTTAAGGGGGGCACGGGAGCTCCGTTGACAGTCATCTTGCGCCCCCTGCTGGTGGAAGGCGGTGTCTGCAGGCAGTTCGAGGTGCCCCCGTTGGCAGCTGTGGTGGCCCCACTGGCTGTGGCGGGGGGCGTGGGGGAGGTCGGGTGGGGGGCCGAGGGGCCATGGGAGCTGGGAGAGCCATGGGAGGGGGTAGCTGGGCTGGGCAGGGAGGAGGAGGTGGCCGGCAGGGTGGCAGGGCTGGGAGCCTTGTCGCTGACTGACTCACACTCAGACGCCCCGCTGGTATTGGTGCCCTCGGAGGGGGTGGGCGCTGTGGGCAAGGTGAGCCGCTTGCAGGCTGGCTGGACGCGATACTTGAGGGGGAGAGGGCCATTCTGCAGGGAGAGGGGAGGGGAGGGTGTCAGGAGAAAGAGGCTAATGGGGCAGCCACCCACCTTCACCCCACGGCACCCAAACAGGGAGAAGGGAAGGTCCGGGCCTTGGAGAGGAGAAAGACTGGAGAGAGAGGAGGAGACACGCGACGTGGGACTGACCAAGCAAGGCCGGAGAGACAGGGGCACACAGAGACCCAGAGAGGAAGAGAGCGCACGTGAGACCAGAGACAGAAAAAGGAGAGAGGGAGGCCAAAGAGCAGAAGGCAAAGTTCACTCCTCCACACCCAGCTGGGGCACGTGGGCTGCCCAGGGGTCCTTTTCTCCTTCTGAGTGCGGAAAGTCATCAGTGAGAGAGCGTCCGAAGGCGTACCTGGTGTGTGGCAGGCCACCCTGGACATGTCCAGCTCATGAGACGAGGGATAAACTGTGATGAGAGCAGGGTGGCCCACGTGATGGCCCCGTGTCCCCTTTCGGCCCTGTCCCCTTGCTGGTACCACCCCACCCACTCACCCGCCGCCAGGGGTAGATGTAGGCGATATCCATGAGGGTATAGTATTCCTTCAGCGGCTCGTCCTCATAGAGAACCTCAACCTGGAGGAGGAACGGGAGGACACAGCTCAAGCTTCCAGCTGTTTGGCAAAGAGGCTCCAAGCAGGTGGTCCCTCATTACTCTGGGGTTTCATGATGGATTCGACTTCCCTATCAGAGTTGTTCCAACATCACTCCTGACCAGCAGGTGGGAAGGGAAGATACCCACATCATCAACAGCCCCAGCCCCAGCAATCCACACGGTGGTCTGGGTCCCCTTCTATCTCTGGCATGTTCTCCAGAGGAGCTAACAGGCAAAGAAAAGGCCCAGGTGAGAAGGAACTTGTGGAGCAACGACTCTCACCCAGGCTGCACCGTGGAATCACACCAGTGCTTGGATCTCACTCCCAGAGATGGTTTTAACTGGTATGACATGAATCGAGTTTTAATCTCGATAGGCAACCCCTCACGTAATTCTGACATGTGGCAAAGTTTGGGATCCACTGTCCTAGAGCCTCAAGAGTCCATGGACCAACAGCACCGGAAGCACCTGGGAGCTTGCCAGAAATGCAAAATCTACTCAATCAGAATCTGCATTTTGGGACTTCCCTGGCGGTCCAGTGGTTAGGACTCCGCATGCCTCTAGGCACAGCCAAAAGAAAAAAGAACCTGCATCTGCATTTTAACAAGATCTCTAGGGGGTCACATACATGTTCAAATTTGAGAAGCGATGTCCTCGAGCTCCTTGGCAATTTCAAACCAGCATTCCCACAGCCAGCTGGCCCAGGTAAGGCCCTGCATTTTTACACACACGCCTCTGCCATAGTTCTAAACGTGCAAGCATGTACACACACACACACACACCATCTTGGTCTCCTGCACCTCTGCACGCTGGCTTCAGCAGACGCAGACTGCCCCACCCCAATCTAGTTTTCAGTTACCCTTCTACACGGGCTCAGTTACACAACCGTGCAGGCCCTCGGTGACACCCAGCCAGCCCTGAACCGTGGCTGAGACGCACAGATTGTCAGATACATCCACACACGGACGCGTTTTTCAAAAGGGACCAGGGACCCACCTTGTACTTGCTGGGCACGTCCATCTTGTTGCGGAGAAACTTGGCGAGATGCATGACCGTCATGGCTGCTGGGCACCGCAGGAAGCGCACCCCTGTCTGGTGGGGGAGAGGCACCCAAGGGCTGGGGTCCACCCCGGCACTCTCTCCCAGCCCACACCCCGCTCCTGGGCAGGCCCCAGCACTCACTTTCTCCTTGTCACCATCCCCATTTTCCAGGGGGCCCTTCTTCTCTTCCCGGTCCCTGCAGAAGGAGAAGGAATGAAGCAAGGGAGACCCTGGTGTAGGCAGGATCTAACTGCACACATCCGGAAGGCCCTCCTGGAAGCACCCTTTCCTCCCAGGGGAATGGGGATGGCATGGGAGAAGGGACCCAGCCTAGGACCCCAAAAGGACCAGGCACGGGCCAGACTTGCCTGACGCCTTCATAGAACTCGATGGAGAGGCTGACGATCTCATCGTCGCTCAGAGCCCCCTTCTCCTGTTCCAGAACCTCACCACGGTCCTCGTTGGAGCCATTGGGAACTGCGGAAGGAGAGAGCTCTGAGGCGTTGGCCTAGGAGGGGGGGACAGGAGCCCCACCAAGGACCCAGGGATCTCAGAGCTCAGTGCGGTGAGCCCAGCCACCCCTGGGCTGGGGAGGCCGTGTGCGGTGCCCACCGGCCCTCCATGCATCTGGCCCTTATACCTGGGGCAGCACCCACGCACACACACGTGAACACACTCACCTTCTGTCAGGGGGTAGGCTGCGTAGAAATCCCGCCTCCGTTTCATCTCATCTAGAAGAGAGGGAGCAGGCTGAGGCGGGGGGCAACACGCTTGGGCAGTGGGGGGCGGGGGGGTGGCAGGACAACGAAGGGTGTAGGTACCTTTAAAAAGCCCAGGGACCAATTTGTAGACGATGTCTTGAAGGGTTTTGTCAGATCTGGAAAGAAGCACATAGGGGCCTGCTGGCAACCACGTCACACCGACTCTCCAGCCTGGGGCCCCTTCTTCCCACCTCCCTTCCTGAGACCCAGGGCCCAGGCATGGGGGTCCCTAGAGGCCTTGCCTCTACCTCTCTAGAACTTCTCAGCTGGATACACCCCTGAGGGAAGGATGGGGATTCGGTCCATGCCTGGCGCTTCTCCTCCACCTGCCAGCCTGGCTTCAGGAAGCAAGGAGGGCTGGGGGACAGAGGGCAGCTGCCCCAGAGGACGGGCGGGGACAGGAGGACGTGCTGGGCCCACCTGATGCTCAGCAGCGGCCGGGTTTTGTGGACCTGTACGTCGCACATGGGGCAGTACTTGTTGGTCTCCAGGTAGCGCACAATGCAGGTTTTGCAGACTTGGCAGAAGGGTGTGGAGAGAGGAGGAAGAGTCAGAGTCCCCTTCATCCCCCAGGACCAGCCCCCATGCCCCCTGCTCGGGCTCAGGTATCCCCTCTTCTCCACCTTGTTCCCGCACAGATGGCAACTGTGCCCCTTATCATCCATCCCTGGGGGAGGACAGATTGTGTGTGTGTGTGTGTGTGTGTGTGTGTGTGGTGTGTGTGTGTGTGTGGACAGATTGTGTGTGTGGACAGATTGTGTGTGTGTGTGTGTGGTGTGTGTGTGTGTGGACAGATTGTGTGTGTGGACAGATTGTGTGTGTGTGTGTGTGTGTGTGTGTGTGTGTGTGTGTAAAGGTGAGTCCCAAGTCCCAAGCCCCGCCAACCTATTAGACACCCTATCGCAGGGTCCTCGACCCCCAGCCACAAGCCCGTGGTGCACACCAGGGCACCTGCACCTTCCGGGAGCGCAATTTCAGGCACAGAGATGCAAGGAGAGAACTGAGATTTCAGGTAAAAGTTCCCCAAATGAACTTCTGAGCTGAACCCTCCAGTATCCCCTCCAAGGCAGCTTCTCAGGGACCTGGGACCCTCACCAGACACATGGACGTATTTGCTCTTCAGGGCAGAGGCCACCCACCCGAGGAGCAGCCCCTCGACTCAACTCACAGGAATGCAAGCACTCCACGATGGTAGTGGCATCGATGAAGTACCCCCCGCAGAGGGCACACATGAGGTGAGGGTTCAGCTCCGTGATTTTAATCCGTGTGGTCCGATGCATGATGCCGGGGTGGGGGGCAGGGGACTGGGGAGCGTCACCCTGGGAAACAAACATGGAATCAGGAACCCACAGAGCCAAGAGCCCCTCCCACACTCTACTCCACCTGCCCCACAAGCGACACCGCTCCTGGGCCCAAGGCCCTTCCTTTCCCTTTAAGGCCGGACAAGGTGCACATGTGGGGATGGTTCTTTCTGACCCCCTGTGAGTGTTCACTGGGTGCCAGGGGCTCTGGAGATCTCACGACCTTGAGCAACAAGGTCAGGTTCTATCTCAGGACAGCAGAAAGACTGAGGTTAGACCACAGGAAGTACTACTCAACTCTCCAGAGGATGTGGGGAGGCATGAAAATGGAAGAGAATGGAGTTTTAAAAAATCTCCCTGATCCCAAGCCATATTCACTCAAGTGAACTCACTAAGAACTATGAGGAAACTTAGACTCCTGACTGGGTCTTTCTAATCCATCCTACTGTCCTTCCATCCCATCACTCCTTCTCCAGGATGCGTTCCCTGGAAACACTGGGGGCACATCCGCCCTAAGGCTGAAGGGGGCACCCCATAACTCATCCTTGCACTGCTGCATCCAGCCCCAGCCCCGGAGCAGCTCCCTGGAAATGCACCATATGTTGACCATGCAGGCTCTAGGCCTGGTGCTCAAGCAGGAAGTACTGAGGATGGTCCTTATGTGCCCAAAGTTGGGAACACACGGCTTCAACCCGCCCCCTGGCCCAGCCCTGGACTCTGCAGGTTAACTGCAAAGTCTGGGCAAAAAGACTGCTACTGCCCCTTCCACAGGAAGGCCACCACGGGCCCCGACAAAGAGCCTGCTGCACGCTGCCCCTCCCAGGCGCGCAGGAATCTCCCCACGTGGGCACTGCTACCCACCCGCCGTATCCTGTCTGCAAGCCGGCCACAAGCTGCCCGGTGACAGACCACAGGCTCTCAGAGATGCCTGCCAAAGCTATGCAGAAAGTTCTCCCCACAGCCCACCGAGTGCCCAGCCAGGCCCGGGCGGGGTCCGGGGAGGAAAGGCACAGCCCAGGTCTGGACTGGCTGACGTGCTTACTTCTTGGTGTAGAAATCCAGCCTGCGCCCAGGAGCAATGGTACCTCCCTCCTCTTTCCCAGAGTAGAAGCCCAAGGGGCAGGGCTGGGGAGGGCGGCCAAGTCCCGACAGCTCTTTTACAACATACATCCTTCTCTCCTTTCCAGAAAGATTTCTAAAGCCAACACGCTGGGTTTTCTAGGACCCAAAATTCACAGCTGGGAATCAGCAGTTTCTATAGAGACCCCAGAATGAGTTTGGCCAAGACCCAAACAGCCAACAGAGGCTGGCCAGAGACCGAAAGAGATGGAGAGACACAAAGGCCACATGTGAGAGAGACACCAAGTTGCAGGGCAGACGGAGAGGAACAAGCAAGCCCAGAGCCAGTGGAGACGCGGCGGCCAAGACCTGCAGACATGGCCCGAGGAAGGAAAGGGGTTCCCGCCTCCCCTCCGCCAGCTCTCCCTGCACGGGTCCCCTCTTCATAATTGTGTAGAAGCCTCGCTGGCTACTACACTGTTTGGTCGTTCCCATAGTAACCCCTGGCAAGATGCCCAAATATTATTACAACCATGCGGAGGAGGGAACAAACTCCAAGTGGCTGACTCGCTGAGCGTGTGTAATCTCCATCGGATGCGTACATGCTGCTGGACCCCCAACGGTACCTCATGTGACTACTTAACCCGTGTGTGCGCCTTGTCCAGATGAATCTCAGGGTGTGTGTGCACAGCCAGAAACAAAACGTTTGGGGGTCTGATAATGTATGAGGGTCCTGGTTGCTATTGGCAAATCTCATGCCTTCTTTTCTGTCTCTCTCTCTCTCTCTCTCTCACACACACACACACACACACACACACACACACACACACGCTCGCTTCACACTGCCTTAGCCACCTCATTCACATACTCACTGTGTTTTCAAAACAGACACTTGCTTTTAAGAACTCTCATGCAGTTCCTTCCAGGCCAACTGTGGCCTCAACGTGGGAGAGCTCCTAAGCAAATGGCCGTGACCCTCACCCTTTCACTTCTGCAAGCACTCAGACCAAGACTACCCCTCAAGCTCTGTTCTGGATGCACGGGTGAAGGCGAGAGCTGTGGTGCTTACTGGATGAAATGCTCCTCCTTCTCCCTTTAAGAAATGAGCCCCCTTGCCACACTCCCTGCTCCCCCTGCCCCATCCCCAGGGGCCTCAGACCTCTGGGGCTGGGGGTGGGGAGAAGCACTGATTGGTTCCTCACCTGATTGCCATGGTTACCTGCAGGGCCCTGCCAGCAGGTACCAAGAACAACTGTAAACAGGAGCTCTGTTCCCTCACCCACTCACCATCTCTCTCCCCCCATGAGGCCCCAGGGCCCCACACCTCACACTCAGCTCCTCCCCAGCTGCAACTGGCTGGACCTCCAGCTCCCATCACCTTAGGGAAGAGCCTGAGGGTGAAGGAGAGGGAGAGACAAGTCCCAAGAAGCAGAAAAAGGGAGACCAAGGGCCATTTGGAAGTGGCCCTGTGGAGCTCTGGAGGCTTTCACAGGTCAGTACTGACCACATCCCCACAGTGGACCTGAGCACTGTTTCCCACCCACAATACCTCCCCCAACCGGGGGGCAAGTCCTTCAATATCTTCTGTCCCCAAACCACTGTCTTTGCAAAGGCATCATGGTGGAACAGCCCTTGCTCCTGGCCCCTGGTGGCCCGGGTTTCAGCTATAGTGGCAGGAAAGGAGCTTGATCAGCACCCAACCCCAACTCCTCCTTGCCACCCAAGCCTGGCTTGTGTCTTTCCCCATTCTCAAAGCCCCCTACTTATAGAGATCACCCCCCATCTCTCCATTCTTACCAGTCTTTTTCTGGAAGCTCCCCCGTAATTTAGACTTCTCTCAGCGTTAGTTTTTTTTCTTTTTCCACTGCAGAAATAGCCAATCTCTGATAACCCAGAGGTTCCTTTCTGCTCCTTCAGATGCCCAGCTACAGAATTCTTTGCTCTGCTTTCCCTCCACATGAAATTCACCCAACTCCCTCACTAGAAAATCTCCAAGTCTTGGGAAGAGTCACTGAAGGTCACATCCAGACATCTAGAATGGCAGAGGTGGAAGGAATCTTATTAGAAAGCATCTTGTCGAGTCCTTTCATTTTACAGATGAAGAAACTCAGAAAGAAGTGACTCGTCTCAGGTCATGCAGTCACTCAGTGGCAGTTCTAGGACTAGACGCAGCCTGACTCCCGTTCCAGTGCTCTTTCCACACTGGCACCCAGGCCGGGCTTCCTACTCATCTAAGGAACCAGTAAGCCTGGCCTGACTCCATCCAGGCAGGCGGAAGGTAGCAGGACTCCAGGTTCCACAGAAGACCATTCAGTGAGCCATATGGGCCAAAACATCACCAACAGCACACATTCTCGCCTTGAAGTAGAAAGAGGGGGCAGAGGCAAATGGCCTCACCCGACTTTCCTGATACAGATATGGAAGCAGGCTCTGTGGAAGCTCAGTGAGCCAGACTGTACTGGGTCCCAGGAGTTCGGGTTCAGTTGTGCAAGCCTGTGTATTTGTGTGTGTGTAGGGAGAGTAGGGGGTGGAGGTCTGTCTGGGACGCTGTCAAACTCTCAATGTTCCCTGATCCTTGACCCTGGGTGGAGGATCTGCGCCTCCCACCAGCAGCATCAAAAAAGTCCTCTAGTCTCCTGAAGACAGGCTCACCCTACCTTCCCTCCCTTTCCCACCTCTCAGCTTCCTAAGATCAAACAAAGACAAAAATCCAAAATATACACAGATACACACACACATATGCACGCACAGCCAGACACACCCCCTCCGTTTCTCTCTCACATTCACAACACACAAGGCCAGACACTTGGCCAGACACACACACAGACACACCCCATCACACATACAGCCAGACCAGAGTCAGGCCCACGCTTGCCAGATGTACAAGCCGCCCCCACCCACCCCAGGAGCACAGAGTCTGACATCCCTGCCTGAAACCAGAGCTGCAAACACACACCACCCTTCTGCGCATCCCCGGTCTACCGAGGGTAAATTATAACATAAGTCTTCCAGCAACAAAGGCAGTGCAGCTCCCAGCCTTGCTCTGGGGGCCAGAGGCTGGAGGAGTGGGGTGGGCATCCAACCTGCACGAAGATGTCACCTCTTCCTGTTCAGGCTCTCTCCATTCCCATGGCAACAGCTCCATCAAACAAGATCTCCCAGGGAAGACCAGAAGCAGGAGAGAGCACCCCCCACAAAGACTTCAACTTGAACCCCACCCAGCTACACTCTGGATCCCAAGTCCCAAGACTCACCTCAGGCCTGTTTCCTGCCTCATTCCAAAGACAGCTCTCAGACCTCAACCCCCAACTCCAAACCAGGAAACCCCGGGGAAAACCTCCCCACCGAAAAGCTATAACAGAGCTGCCTTTATGCTCCTTCTCCAAGTACTAGCACCTTGGAACAGAGTGGAGAGGGGGAGGAAGAGAAATTATAGAGTTTCAGGAACAGATGCAAACTGCAAGAGGCCCAGAGAAGGAGGCTTAAGAACGGAGTGGGAGACAAGCAGGAGACCCGCCCCCCGCCCCCAGCGACAGGGAGCCCTGGAGACTGAGGCAGCACGGCGGGGGTTGGGGGGGCTCTCTGAGAGACAAAGACCAGGGGCAAGCGCGGGGCAACGCTTCCACAATATTTACAGGCAAATTCACCATCCCCAGGCCTCCTCCTTCCCCACCTCAAGCCATCCGGAGCAATTCTGGGCAGACGGGGGCTGTGGGGGAGGGAGAGAGGCATGCCTGGGCCCCCCGTGGAGACAGGAGGGGCAGGGGTGTCTGCTCGCCGAGGGGTCCCATCCTCTCAGAAATAGAAGCAGGAGGACCTAGGAAAGGAGGGGGCAGCCGGGCTCCCCAGTGGAAGACCGGCCAGTCCGCCAGCCCCCTCCTGCATCTGCGGGCGATAGGAAATATCGCGATAAATCTTCCCCATCTCCATTCTACTCCCTCCACCCCGGCATCCCCAGGAACCTGGGTCAGAAGATCAGAGACCCCAGTCACCGGGTGGCCGCTCCTACCTTCCCTAGAGCCAAACTTTCGGCGGGGCCCGAGGAGGGGTGTTCCGGAGAAAGAGGCTCCGCCGAGGTGGCTCGGGGAGGGGAGGGGGCGGGGCGCCCAGTCCCGGGATGGCGGGGTGAAAGGGACCGACTGGGGGGGGTGCCCGAGACGACCGGTCCCGGCAGGGAAGAGCGCCCTCCCCCGGCCCCGCAGCAATCGAAAAGCTCGTCCCCTTCCTCCCCGCCTCAAGTCCTCGCGCGTCCACGACGCCCCAGTGCCCAACGAAGAAACCGAGAGCGACCCCTCCCCAAACCGAAAGGAGTAGTGGGAGAGGTCCAGGAGCTGAGCTGGCTCGTGGGGAGGGCTAGTGGGGCAGAGATCCGCCCCAGCGCGGAGCCCCAAAGCCCTTGTGGCTGCCTCGGACCCTCCCCCTCGCTACCTCGGGAGCAGGGTCTAGGGGGGCTGAGGCACAAAGAGGTGGTGGTCGAGGGAGACGCCAAATCGTTAAAAGGGGAATGCACTTCGGCCATCTTGGAAGGGAGGAAAAGGAGAGAAAAAAGGGAGAAAGAAAGGCGGACGGGGCGAGCTAGGACAGGGGCCGGCGGGGGTGGGGCGGAGACGCGAGAAGGCCCGGCTCAGAACCTACCCCCACAGGGGTTTGTAAAGAAGGAGGTACCGGCTCCCAGTCCCAGTCCCCAGATGGTTACGGGGTAGGAGAAGGAGGGAGAGGGGAGTCCGCGTCCGCTTACCTGGGTTCGGGGTCCGGTGGGTCTCGGGGAGGGGGGGATGGGAGGGAGGGAGGGAAGGGAGGGGAGGGGGGCCGCAGCCGTGTCGCTCGCTCGGGCGGCGAGAGGGGAGAAACCTACGGTAAGAAAGGAGTTTGTGAAAGCGGTTTGGGGTGGGAGGGAGTGAGGGGAGGGGAGGGGAGGGGACGGAGGGGGGAGGGGAGGGACCAGAGTTCGGAGGCGGGGGGGAGACAAAATGGCTTTTTTCCTCCAGACAAGAGTAGGTCCCGCCCACCACTCACCCACGTGACCTCATTCCTTCAGGGTGTTTGCGGAGAGGGGAAGAGGAGGAGGGGGAGAGGCTAACAAGGCTGCGCCCCCAACCGGGTGCCGGGCCCCCCAAAACTAGACCACGACCTCACCCTTCCTCAACTAACCCCTGCCCCCAAAATATGTGTGCGCCCCCCCTACCCCCTGACCCTGCGATCCTCGCCCCTAGCTGGAGCGCCTGGAAAATGGTGAGATGAGGACTGGGCTGAAATGTGGCTCGCTCTGCAGCCCTCCACCCCTCGGCCGCGACCAAAGGGCAATGTGCTCAGGCGGGGGACGCGACGCTTCTGGCCACGAGTCTGGGTTATTTTCATTCACTTAAGTGACACTCCCTTGAAATTAATAACTGCATGGGTGAGAGCGAGCGTCTCCTCCCCACTCCCCTTGCCCTCTCGGCGGCCCGATCGGCGGCTCTGAAACGCTGAGCCCGAGACCCGGCCCGGGCGCTTCGGGGGAGCAAACCGCCGGGAGGACGGAGGCAGAGGCCTGGAGGACGTCTCGCGGCGAGGGCTCGGTTTGCTGTGGTGGAGGCTGGCGCCTCCGGTGTGCTCGGTCAAGATCGGAACGCAACCTGGACCGGGAGGCAAGCTGAAGACGTCAGCTCAGGCTCCGGGCCCGGGACACAGTAACCCGGCCTAACGCGAGAGGCCCGAATGCACTCGAAAACAAGGCGCCGGGGCTCGGAAGTGGGCCCGCGCTTTTTTCCTGCCGGGCACTTATTCCCGCATTTTTCGCCCGCGCGCCGATTGCGCCCCGACCTCTGCAAGGTTGGTGCGCCTCGCTCGCCCAGGCGGCGGGAGTCCGGCGAGCGCAAAGGCGGCTGATGCCCTCCTACTCCGATCGTTGCTCCGGGCTCCGGTACCCTGTGGCTCCCGCCGGAGGAGAAGACTAGGAGGGAGCTTGGAAAACCTTGGAGCAGCAGCTGAGGCCAGCGCCGGGGAAGCCGATCGATACTACGTTATGGAGACTAGCGTGGGCCCGCCTCATTAGATTAGGACGGTCGATTCGCGTATTCGTTATTCAGTATAGATTAGGGATGATCATTATGTCAGTCACTCCAAAGAGCTCGATTAACCGGCCAGAAGCGCCATTAAGCGCACTGGCGGTGGGTGGCTCAAGTTAGGAAATTAGGAAACGAATCTTCAGCAAGCATCCGACGGCCTTCCTCTTCCTCCTTCCCTCCTCTTTCGCAGCCCAGGCAGACCCGAAGCTGAGGCCACCGTGCTGAATGCTTTCACCCTTTGGCTGGCGACCAGAAGACCTGCGGACACTGGCCGCCAAGTGACCCCAGCTTCAGTCTTTGGCGCACACCCACCGAGTGGGGGCGGGGAGGAAGAGGAAGGGCTGGAGAGATTTCCGCCCAGAGGGGGTGGTCTGAGAACCCGCGGGAGCTGGGCCGGGGAGGATTCGGTCACCTGCTCTCCTTTCCTTCCGTGTGCGGGGAGACCGGGAGTTCGCCGCCCTTCACGGAAAGGGGGCTCTTGGCGTGGACACGCCCACTGTCCCTGGGGCAAGTGTGTTGCTGGCATCCTGGACTCTGCCTGGGAAGGCTAGCGCATCCTCTACGGTCCCCCAGTCACCCTGCGGGGAGGGGAGTGCAGCAGCAAGGACTCCTGGTCTGCCACTTCTTTCGGGCTAGAAGATCCCGGGCAAGAGAAACCTGTAGGGGTTTCGCGAAGGTCTCGGTCTCACCCATGATCCACAGAGGGCACCCAGGGGCTGTCTTGGATGAAGGTGGGAGGATATCAGCTACTGGGAAGAAGGCTGACGTCCCTCTGAGTCCCCACTGCAGCCCTTTAATCCTGGAGTGCTGCCCAAGGGGACGACCGTGCTCACTGGGAATCCGTTCATTTGTTCCTCAGACAGTTATTAAGCGCCAATCACGAGAAAAAACACAAGACAGAAGACCCCACTACCCACTAAAGCTTCATTTTAATCACTTCCATCACTTTCCAGTCCCCATATCCCTGGCCTTCCTGGCTTTATCAGGAGAACCTCTGACCAAACCTTTCTCACTTCTGAAGTTCCCAGGTTTCCCGACAAAGAAGTACCTGTCCTGTGCCATTGTCAAAGACTACACTAAGGGCAGGGAATATAAAGCTGATGAGCCGGGCTTTTGCCCCACAGGGTGCTCACAGGCCGGCGGGGGCAAGCGGGAGGGTTACGCAGCCTGTCCCGTTAGCTTTCATGGGCACTGTGTATCCTTCCGTTTGCCACTTACCGCCCCCCACCCCCGCCCCTGTAAGCTCGAGGTAAGGGTGGGTGAGCACTGGGGAAGGCTTTCAGAGAGGCTTCTTCTGAGCCCAGTCTTGAGGAGGCACCAAATGTGGAAGGGAACTGCTTGAGAGAGTCCTTAGCTTAGCTCCACTTAAAAGCGGAGCCTCCCACTCCCAGCCCAGGGAAGCACCTCTGGCGGACGTGAGATGCCAAAGCTTCCCCTCCATTGGGTTAGTTGTAGTATTTCAGGAGGTCACCTAGCTGACAAACTCTTCATCAGAAGAGTCACTGTGTGTGTCATAGACTAGAAGTTTCCAGAGGGCAGGAACTCAGGAATCTAAGTAATTATTTCCAGCACATATACGAAGAGATACTGCGAGGATAAGATCTCCTGGAAGAGGATGACAATGGTAGGAGAGGGCAGCTCCTCTAGTGATATTATGACTGTCTTTAACTGTGTTCTTTACTCTTCTCTCTCCCCAAAACAATGTCCTTTGTCAGATTCTGCTTCTATTTCCCCATCCGCTTCCCCACGTCTCTGTATTTCTAGAAAAAAACCTGTTTTGTTGTTGTTGATTTATTTTTCCTCATGCTTCTCATATTAACTGCTTCTCTTTTCCCTCTATCCATTTTTTCCGGGTCTTCCTTCCACTCACCCGCCTATTTCTCTGTCGTGTCCCCTCTTTCTGTCTCTCTCCGTATATCACAGCTGTGTTCTTCCTTTCTCACCTTTCTCTTCATCCCTCAATTTGTCGCTGCCTTTGTCTCTCGCACTACTTTATTCCTTTCCAAATGTAATATTTCGAGATTGTAACATTGATTGAAGCAGACAATGTAAAACTGTTCAACCTCCACTGCAAATTCATTCTTAATCCTACGAAAAATGCAACGTTAAACGTATTGCATGGTGAGACAAAAACCTGTCTTTGCCTTTCCTGCAATCCAGCTTGGGGGCGGGGTGGGAGGTAGGCGGAGGAGGGAAGTGCTGGAGACATTATCCCGTCATTAACGGAACAACAACGAATTTTCAGTCACAACGACCCTCTGATTAGCTATAGAAAAAGTGTTGTCCGCTATTTCAATACAAAATTTGGCTTTACAGCGGTTGGGAGAATAATCCATTTAGGTTTTCCTTTTCAGGGTGGAAAAAAAGCAGATAGCGTCCCTGGGTGGGCTCGAACCACCAACCTTTCGGTTAACAGCCGAACGCGCTAACCGATTGCGCCACAGAGACGGTGGCGACTATCTGTGTCGCAGTGAGCCGAGTCAATGGGAGTGAGCCTGCGACAGCGCAGAACTCGGAAATTCCATAACCGGACTAAAGAAGTCAAACCCAAAGAAGGGTCCGGATCTGGGGAGGGGAGCAGGCGGGACGTGCTCGCCTCCCCTCCATTGGCTCGGGGGTGGCGGAAATCGTCGCCTGCCTCCTCTGGATCTTAAAGTTGGGGAAGCCCGTGATGTCCCTCTTTAGGGTGATCTGATATTGGGGATACGTGAAGTCGACCTGCTGAGAGTCCCCCAAAGCAGAACCACCCTCGGCTTCCAAACGTCCCCTTTGCAGCCCAATCCCTGAAGCCGCTGAATACCCGCGACACCCTCCCTGTGCCCCTCCCTCCTCGCAAGAGTAAATACGCACTTTACGGGCACCTCTTAAATACTAGGCACATGCCCAGTGCATGTCCAGAGCCTAGCATGGTGCCTGGCATACAACAGATGTAAGGATTTCTGGAATGAATAAATGAAACAAACTTCATGAGTAATATGCCCGACCCACACAGCGTGCTCTTAACCAACCCCGTGGCCCTTCACTGGAGCCAAAGGGCCTTATCTCGAGTTTCACTAGCCCACGTGGGCGCAGACTCCGGCCGGCGTCTCCTGCGCCCAGAGACTGAGTCCACCGCTATACCAGCTTGCACCGCGACGCCGGGCTCTTCCGCACCGACAGTGACTTTTCACTTTGCGCTTTCCTCACCTTGGTTTTGGCTTCTCAACCAAACTCCCGTCTGATGACTGACAAAGATACAGAGCCAATAGGAAGCCAAATTGTCCCGGAAGGGTCGGCCTCCCAGCCAATAGAGACAAAGCAGCGAGAGTGGTTGCGCAGTGAGGCCCGTAGCAGGTTTCCTGGAATTGTGGCTATTGGAGGTCCTAATACGCCGCAATCATGGTGAGGTGGGGAGCAAGGAGAGGGGACACGGGGTAGGGATTGAGGAATGGGGAGGGGTGTCATGGGGAGTTTGGGAGGCGTAGAGGCCTGGTGGTCGATTGAAGGAAGCGGCTCCAGTTTGAAGGGGGAGCGGACCGCGGTGAGGACCGAGGCAGGGAATGGGGCTCCTCGCAGCCTCCCAGCGTTAATCTCAGAGCTGGAGTTCAGGGCATCCAGGCGCCTCCAGAGTGGAGGACGGTGCGTACAGGAGCCTCCGAATCAGGAGCTGCGCCGGGCCGCGTTTGGCCCCGCGCGCTGAGCCCTTCCGCTCTGTTTCAGTCTATTATGTCCTATAACGGAGGGGCCGTCATGGCCATGAAGGGGAAGAACTGTGTGGCCATCGCTGCCGACAGGCGCTTCGGGATCCAGGCCCAGATGGTGACCACGGACTTCCAGAAGATCTTTCCCATGGGCGACCGGCTGTACATCGGCCTGGCCGGGCTCGCCACCGACGTCCAGACAGTGTAAGTGTCGGGGGTCCCCACCTACACCCAGGCTTCTTCTTGGACCATTCTTGCCTAGCGGCTCGAGTGGCGTGGGTGTTAGTCATCTACTAAACAACATCAGTGAATCTGAGACATTGCCGAACACCATAAGCGATAGAGTGGTATCCTAACCAACTTAGCAGCATTTACTTTGTGCCAGACACGGTGGAAAGCACCTTACATCCATGGACTTTAATCCTCTTAACCACGTTACCATGTTGTCCCATTTTGCAGATGAGGAAACTGAGGGTCACAGAGAGTGTATTGCCCAAGATGTAAGCTAATGAATGACCCCCAGGATCCCAATCTCTGAGGCCAAAGCCCATGCTCAGCCCCTAAAGAACTTCAGGTCTAGCTGGGAGAAAAGGCAGGCATACAGAAAGATAACTAACCCATAATAAGATAACTAACCCTTATTAACTGATAGAGCAATTAACAAATAGAGCAGTTACCTAGTTGACAGTGGTTCTGTGAGAGAAGGGAGAGTCTGGGAGATGAAATAGGTGGCTCTTGTGATGGTCCGGGTGTGAAGGTTGTGGTTCTGATGGGGTGGTGAGGTGGGAAAGGAAAAGAAGGCATTTCTGAGAGTTGTTGCTGACCAACCTTAGTGGCTACTTGGATATTGTGAGGCCAAAGAGTTAACCATTGAAGTCGGGGTTCGTGTCTTTTTTATTTGTTATTAGTATCTATTCTAGTACTTGGCATGTAGGCAATCCAGAAGTGTTTTAAAGGTGATTTCTGTTTTGAGCATGTTGACTGAAATACGGGAATTGGGAAGACTGGTTTTAGGGGAAAGGTGACGACTTTGATTTTGATACCAATTTTAAAGGGACAAGGCAAGCCAAGTAGAAACATCTTCTGAGCAGCTGGGGTCTTGAGATTATATCTCAGGGCTGGATAGGCATTGGTGATTTGTTAAATCTATGGGAACAGATTCTGGAGAGACAGAATACACAGAGGGAAAAAGTAAGCTGCAGCTCCAGAGCTGAACTGTATATTCAGCAGTCAGTTGGGGAAGAAGAGAGGCCAGTGGAAAAGAGGGTCAACGTTTCAAGAGGGAAGATGTGGTCACAGGTGGCCTAAGGAGCAGCAGTTCCTGGACTTTGTTCTTAGAAGATTGATAGTTCACTAAGGTGGGTGGGAGCTTGTCAGAAAGTTTTCTCTCTCATTTCCCTTAAACCTCTCTAAAGTCTCAAGAACATATATTTTGGAAATTCTTCCTGAAATCTAACCCAACCAGCCCTTTTTTTCCATTGTTGGTGGAATCAGAGAATGACGGCTTAGCATTCCTGTCAGTATGAAGGCCCCCATCAGCCTTCCTCTCTCCAGTCACTGCTGTTCCCTTCACACTATTTCCTTTTCTTCAGGAGCCTCTTCTTACCGAGTTTGCATGTTTGTGGGCAGTAATTGCTACCTTTGCTGGGCCTCAGTTTCCTCACCTGTATGATGCTTAGGTTGTGTCTAAGGCTCTTTGTTCTGGTGTCCTGTTACTCATTGCTCTGCTTCCAGCATGTATGTCACTGGTCTGTTCCCTGCAGGGCCTATCCCCGGGCTCTGAGATGGGACTGGAGGAGGTGCGGCCTACTTTCTTAGGCGCCTTTCAGTCCATTAGCAGCAGCTGCTGCTTATTAACACCCATACATTATCTCACAAAATAAGGTGACTTATTTTGTCCCTATCTTAGGGATGGAAAACTTAAGTGGTAAGGTGAAGGCTTAGCCCAGGTCAGCTCTCTCAGTTCACTGCTCTTTCTACTGTAAGCCGCCATCATTATGTCTGCAGGCAGACTCCTACCCAGAGTGTACTGTATAAGCTATTCCTCAAAAAAGTGGGGGGAGAATCCACTTCTTAACTCCCCTTTTCTCACCCTAAAAAAAAGTATGAGAAAAAGGGTTAGCAGAGTGGCATGTTTATGGGTAGAAGTGTTGGACAAGACTGAGAAGCGGATGTGAGGCTGGACTTCTGGTAAGAAAATCAGAAGAAAATCTGGCAGATGGGGAGGAGTCTCGGCAGGGGCTGGGATTGTGTGTCTCCATGAGGCGGACACCAGGGGACATTCAGCAATGACATACTAACTCACTTTTCTCCTTTTACCACAGTGCCCAGCGCCTCAAGTTCCGGCTGAACCTGTATGAGCTGAAGGAAGGTCGGCAGATCAAGCCTTACACTCTCATGAGCATGGTGGCCAACCTCTTGTACGAGAAACGGTGAGTAGAAATGTAGCCTGGGACTCGGGGAATGCAGAGACCTTTGATTGGGCAAGTAGTATGGAGGGGGCACCCAGGAAGGAGATTCCTCCTCCTTGACTCATTTCTTATTTGCTGGATAGTATCCTTATTTTCTGAGTCTTTTCTGTGGACCTAACAACCAAATAGGAAAGAAAGGGCTACTTCAGAAGAAGACAGGGAATGCAAGCAGCAAGTGAAGTTGCTCCCAGGAAACAAAATTAACGCTACCAAAGTGTGCCCTGGCGTCTCCCAGCCACCCTTACCCAAGAGCTTATTCTGTTGTCATTAGATACTCTGGAATACACGGAACCTAGGAATTGGGTATGTTAACTTTTGACATTTGAGGACTTTATGATGAGAAAAGAAGGGGCTCCTAACTGTAGAATTCAGTGCAGAAGCTGGGATGAAATTGAAGGGAGAACCCTGTAGGTACTTTCCCCACCCACCTCTGGGCAGAACTGGGTGGCAAATGGGAATGTAAATTGATACAGCCACTATGGAGAACAGTATGGAGGTTCCTTAAAAAACTAAAAATAAAACTACCATATGAGCCAGCAATCCCACTCCTGGGCATATACGTGGAGAAAACCATAATTCAAAAGATACATGCACCCCAGTGTTCACTACAGCGCTATTTACAATAGCCAGGACATGGAAGTAACCTAAATGTCCATCAACAGAGGAATGGATAAAGAAGATGTGGTACATATATAAAATGGAATATTACTCAGCCATAGAAGGAACAAATCTGTGCCATTTGCAGAGACGTGGATGGACCTAGAGACTGTCACACAGAGTGAAGTAAGTCAGAAAGAGAAAAAGAAATATCGTATATTAAAGCATATATGTGGAATCTACAAAAATAGTACAGATGAACCTATTTGTAGGCAGAAATAGAGACACAGATGTAGAGAACAAACGTATGGACACCAAATGGGGAAAGGAGGGGTGGGATGAATTGGGAGATTAGGATTGACATATATATACTACTATGTATAAAACAGATAACTGAGAACCTACTGTATAGCACAGGGAACTCTACTTAATGCTCTGTGGTGACCTAAATGGGAAGGAAATCCGAAAAGGAGGGGATATATGTATACATATAGCTGATTCATTTCATTGTACAGCAGAAACTAACACAACATTGTAAAGCAACTATACTCCAATAAGAAAAGAAAAAAATGGCCATTAAAAAAAAAAAGACTGGGTGGCAAGAAGACAGGTTAAGCTTTTTTTCTTTCCTTTTTTTTTAACTTTTTATTTTGAAATAATTTTAGACTTTATAGAAAAGTTGCAAAAGTACTCTTTAGCTTTCAAAACTAAGTTTTTGCCATTTCCATACCTGGAGCAATATTACTGTCTTTTTACTATTAAAAAATAAACAAAACAAATGGTTACCTTTTTTTTAGGTTTATGTTAATATCCTCAGCTATGAATTGTCTGCCATATGTAGTAACCATGTTTATCAAAATCCCAAATTGAGAAAGGCTTAACAAAAGATCTTTTTTTTTTTTTTTTTGCGGTACGCGGGCCTCTCACTGCTGCGGCCTCTCCCGTTGCGGAGCACAGGCTCCGGACGTGCAGGCTCAGCAGCCACGGCTCACGGGCCCAGCCGCTCCGCGGCATGTGGGATCTTCCCGGATCGGGGCATGAACCCGTGTCCCCTGCATCGGTAGGCGGACTCTCAACCACTGCGCCACCAGGGAAGCCCCAAGAGATTTTAAAAAACTGGTTCATGGGGGTGGGGGGAGAGGTCTTTATTTTTCTTTCTTTTTTTCTTTTTTAATTTAGGTGTAATCGATTTACAATATTATATTAGTTTCAGATATAGGGAGGAAGTCTTACAAAGTTGTACAGATTAACTCACATTTCGGTATATATTTAATGGCTCATGTTTACTCATAATAAAAATACAGGACATTGAAGCTGACCTGGAAAATTCTAGATTCTCAGCTACTGTAACCAGGGGCTTTCTCTACAAGCCCAACTGAAATCATTGATTTTCCAGCAGGATAGGCTAATGCAGTGATTTGCAAAATTGAGCCATGTACAGACCCTTTTTAAAGTAAATAACTTCTCATGGACCCCAGAGAATCCATCCAAGCACCTCTGTGAAACACTGACCTTTAGGTGGTACCGTGACATCGACACGACTGGAAGTACAAACGCAGGCCCTGAGCCATGTTGTATTTAGTTTTAAGGTTGTTACCCAGATAATACAGGACATTCTTATATTAACTTTGTTTTCAGTTTATTGAGAGGAAAATACAAAATTTAAGATTTGTTAGAGAAATTTGATACCTAGGGATCTGTTTGAGAAATGCCAGATCAAAGCACGCTACTCCAACCTCTTCCTCCACCTTACAATTATTATTTTTTTATTTAGAATTATTTTTTTACAGAGTTGTAACTTAAGATCATGCCCGTAGAAATTACTGAGAGCTGATATAAGACATGGAAAATGTCTGTTTACTTACTGTTTCTGTTGAGGATAGTGGCTATTACTTTTTGAGTATTTTCTATTTTCTATTTAAATATCCCTAAGATTGATTCTTCTTAAAGCTCAGTGTCTAGAACAAGTTTCTGATAAGCTATTATTTCCTAATGGCAAACAATGAAAATAACCCAGCTCACTGAGTATCCTTCTTTGCTTTGTCTGCTGGGAGACTCAGAACAAAACTTTGTGTTTTGTCTGAGTGTCTTGTATTCTTGATTTTGGGGTTGTTTTTTTCTTTAGTTGGTGCATAGGAAGGACTTTTTTTTTTTTTAAATTAATTGAAGTATAGTTGATTTACAATGTTGTGTTAGTTTCTGGTACAGCAAAGTGATTCAGGTATACATATATATACATATTGTTTTTCATATTCTTTTCCATTATGGTTTATTACAGGATATTGAATATAGTTCCCTGTGCTATATAGTAGGGCCTTGTTTATCTATCTTATATATAGTAGTGTGTATCTGCTAATCCTAAACTCTTAATTTATCCCTCCCCACTCCCTTTCCCCTTTGGTAACCATAAGTTTGTTTTCTATGTCTGTGAGTCTGTTTCTGTTTCATAAATAAGTTCATTTGTGTCATATTTTAGATTCCACATAAGTGATATCATATGGTATTTGTCTTTCTTTTCCTGCCTTACTTCACTTAGTATGGTAATCTCTAGGTCCATCCATGTTGCTGCAAATGGCATTATGTTTTAGCTGTTTGGTTTTATTTTTCAGTGCTTTTTCTACAAACTGCTTCAAATCCTTTTTTGAAAGGAGTAAAGGTATAGGTGTATAAATAGAAGATTGAATGGTGATAGGACCTGGATGAGAATAGGGAGAGTAGGTTAAAAAAACAACAACAGAATTCCCAAAGAAAGGAAGAGGAAGAGAGGGTCGGGGTGAGGAGGATATGAAGGTAAGTGTCAGAGAAAAGAAGAAAAAGTCTTAGAGCATTGCTAGATGCCAGGAGAGGGGGAAAGGGGATTGTCCCAAACGGGCCCTCCACTTTCCTCCCTGGGTCTGGGCCGGGGCCTTGTCTGAACAGGCCTGAACAGGAAAGTGAATGTTCTTGAGCTCCACTTTCTCTCTCTGCTCCTGGCCCCCACAGGTTTGGGCCCTACTACACTGAGCCGGTCATTGCTGGATTGGACCCGAAGACCTTTAAGCCCTTCATTTGCTCTCTAGACCTTATCGGCTGCCCCATGGTGACTGAAGACTTTGTAGTCAGTGGTACCTGCACTGAACAAATGTACGGGATGTGCGAGTCCCTCTGGGAACCCAACATGGTGAGTTGGTGGCATGGAGCGGGGCTGGGTTCTCAGGTGCCCGCCCCTTGGCCATCAGGGGAAAATGTGTTTACCTGGCAGGTAATGGGAAGAATGGTGCAGGTAGGAAAGAAAGCCACAGCTGCTGAGCCTTGGAAGGGCATCCAGAAACTCCATCTGCCAGGGCCTTGGCTCCCAGGGAGAGCACCTTCCATGAAGAGACCTCAGTCAGATACAACAACAAATAATTCCCCACGTTGGGTTTACAGGGTTCTCATATCCATTCATTGAACACACATTTAACAAGGTATAGGGTTAGGGGCAGCTCAGGAGAATGGGCTGTGGAGTCAGGTTGTCTGGGTTGGAAACCCAGATCCACCTACCATCTCATTAGTTATGTTCAGGGTAAGTCACTTTACTTCTCTGTGCCTCCACTTCCTTAGCTGTAAAATGGGGATAATAACAGAATCTATTTTATGAGTGGTGGTGTGAGGAAATCACCTGGGAAGATTGGAACAGTACCTGACAGGGTCGGCTGTCGCGCCAGCTCTGCCAGGCTCCGGGGAAGCCAGATAGTCTGTCTTCGAGGGCTTATTGCAGCCTAATGAAATAAGACAGACCCACAGATACCTGCCGAAATGAAGTTTGCCAGGAACAGGAGGAAAGAAAGGGCCTGGCTGGCAGAAGGAGCAGCCTGTGCAAAGGTCAGAAGTACAGGAGGGGCCCAGTGTGTTCAGTGACTGGAGAGAGCTTGCTGTGGCCGCTGGCGTGTGGGCAGAATGTGGGGTGAGAGGAAGGAGGAGAGTGAAATCGGGATGAGACTCGGAAATGCCTTGGATGCCACGCCAAGCAGTTGGAACTTTTGTTTTTTGAATTTTATTTTTTATATAGCAGGTTCTCATTAGTTATCCATTTTATACATATTAGTGTATGCATGTCAATCCCAATCTCCCAGTTCGTCCCACCACCACCCGCCCCCCCACCCCGCTTTCCCCCCTTGGTGTCCATACGTGAGTTCTCTGCATCTGTGTCTTTATTTCTGCCCTGCAAACTGGTTTATCCGTACCATTTTTCTAGGTTCCACATATATGCGTTATTATACGATATTTGTTTTTCTCTTTCTGACTTCACTCTGTGTGACAGTCTCTAGATCCATCCACGTCTCTACAAATGATCCAGTTTCGTTCCTTTTTATGGCTGAGTAGTATTCCATTGTATATATGTACCACATCTTCTTTATCCATTCGTCTGTCGATGGGCATTTAGGTTGCTTCCATGACCTACCTGGCTATTGTAAATAGTGCTGCAACGAACATTTTGGTACATGACTCTTTCTGAATTATGGTTTTCTCAGGGTAGATGCCCAGTAGTGGGATTGCTGGGTCGTATGGTAGTTCTATTTTTAGTTTTTTAAGGAACCTCCATACTGTTCTCCATAGTGGCTGTATTAATTTACATTCCCACCAACAGTGCAAGAGGGTTCCCTTTTCTCCACACCCTCTCCAGCATTTGTTTTTTGTAGATTTTCTGATGATGCCTATTCTAACTGGTGAGAGGTGATACCTCATTGGAACTTTTTCTTCTGACATGGTGTCAAAGGCAGTAAGAGACCTGAGGCACCAGAGGCCTGCAGGTCGGTGTGGCACTGAGGTCCTGAGCAAAGAGAGTGGCAGTGGGGGAGCGGGGCAGCCAGAGTCTAGAGTACTTGGTCACTTAAAACAGAAGTGAGCGAGGTGGAGATGCTGAGGACACTTGAGTTTTCTAGCTAAGCCAACCAAGATAAGAGGATGTGGTGGATGCAACAGGTTTGGGGGGAAATGGGTTCATGGTTGGACAGGTTGAGTTGTGCAATACCTCTGAGCCACCCAGGAGGAGAGTCCATGAGATAGCTGGTAAAGCACATAGGAGCCACGGGGATTCTTCCCCCATTTTACAGAAGAGGAATTGAGGCTTAGCGAAGGGACATTGACTTGCTCAAGGTCACAATGCTGGTTAGCGGAGGAAGTGCAGGGCTTGAACTATATCTTACGTAACCTTGCTGCCTTCTGAGAAGGAGGTGAGGGGGCTTCTCGCATCCAGGGAACCATCCCTCACTCCAGACACGGGAGGGGCCAGAGCTGGGCACCTTGAGCCTAGAGAAGAAAGAGTTAATGGGCCAGACCAAGTGAGGGTCCAAGGCTCTGGGGATTGAAAGGTTTCTGCTCTGTCGGCAGGACCCAGAACACCTGTTTGAAACCATCTCACAAGCCATGCTGAATGCTGTGGACAGGGATGCGGTGTCAGGCATGGGAGTCATTGTTCACATCATGTAAGTGTGCACTGGGAGAAGTCTAGAAGCTCTGCAGACACGTGCCTCTCCCCTCCTGCACAAACACCCCATCTTCCCAGCCCCCTAGTCAGGTGTGAAATAAGAAGGGTGCTTGCAGCAGGCCCGGGATAGCAGAAATCCATGCTTCCTAAGGGTGGCAGCTAAGGTGGGAGCCTACCCAGCTTCCCCTGGCCTCCGTCTGGTGAGGCTCTGTGTCCCCGAGTCTCCTCCCCTTGCTCACAATAGACATTTCTTTCCTTCCTGAGCACTGTCCCCAAAGTCTCAGGGACCTTTGTGGGGATGAGCCCCAGCAGAGCTACTGCAGATTGATCAGAATAAATCCTGGGTGGCTCCTGTCCTCTCCCAGCTCACACCAGCATGGAACCCACAACTGTGTGGTGTGCTGAGCCCTGGGAGTGTTTTCCAACCCCCCAGCCGGATGCCTAACTGCCACCCTCTTTCCCTCTTGCTTATTTGGGGCTGTCACCAGGAACCTGGTATCCTCCCAACAGCTTTCCTTGGGAACCTCCCAGAACAAGCATTTGGACCCTTTTGTTATGGGGTAACCTGCTTAATTACCGTGAAAAACAGGTTGGGGCTAATACAGACAATTTACCACCCCAAGGATCTTTTCCCTTCACTGGAGTGAAACACCTCACACCTCCTTCCTAAGTTACTTGTTCTCTAGGCCTGGGGAGCTCCTTCCCTGCTTTGGAGTGCTTCACACTCCAGCCCTGAATCATCCCAACTCTTGACGGCTCCACCTATGGAAGTTTCTCCATTCTCCCCTTCCTCACCACAGGCCAGGAAAACAAGCTAACATTAGTGTAACGTGGGCAAAACAGTTAACCCCAGAGTTAGGACAGCTGTTCTAGTTTGTTCTGCAGTCTAGAATGGGTGTAGACGTTCTGTGACTTTCTCCCTCTGCAGTGAGAAGGACAAAATCACCACGAGGACACTGAAGGCCCGGATGGACTAACTCCGTTCTTCCCAGAGCCCACTTTTTTTCTTTTTTTTAAATAAAAGATTTTCTTTCACTCCTGCTTCTTTGAGTGTTTTACCACACATCTCTGTCCCCAGTTGGGCAGTTACAAATAGCTACTCGGGGTATAGCTCAGCCCTCAGGTTTTCTTGACTTGCAGCGTGCTCCACCGGTCCACCAGTGGGGATAGTACCTACAAATCACTTGTTGGGTACCTGCTGTGTGCTAGGCCCTGCACAAAGTGCTTTACACATTCTAAAATTTAATCATCATATTGACTCAAGGTAATATACATTAATTATCCTTGTTTAACGAGTTAAATAACTTGCCAGGGCCACTTTGTGATAGGGCAAAGATGTCAACCCATGTTCCATTTGACTCCAAAGCCTAGCATCCTTTTTACTCAACTCTCGGAAAACGCTTAAATCTTCTTTGTTTCAGGTAGAAATTTGGCCAAGTGTCCATAAGTAATATCCTTGCACATCAGTGTTTCTTTTTTGTGTGTGTTTTTTTTATTTTTTATTTTTGGCTGCGTTGGGTCTTTGTTGCTGCGCGCGGGCTTTCTCTAGTTGCGGTGAACGGGGGCTCCTCTTTGTTGCGGTGCTCAGGCTTCTGATTGCGGTGGCTTCTCTTGTGGAGCACGGGCTCTAGGCACGCGGGCTTCAGTAGTTGTGGCACACAGCCTCGGTAGTTGTGGCTCACGGGCTCTAGAGCACAGGCTCAGTAGTTGTGGCACACGGGCTCAGTTGCTCCGTGGCATGTGGGATCTTCCCGGACCAGGGCCTGAACCCGTGTCCCCTGCATCGGCAGGTGGATTCTTAACCACTGCGCCACCAGGGGAGTCCCCACATCAGTGTTTCTTAACCTTAGCTGCATATTAGTCACCTAGGGAGCTTCTAAAACACAGGTATTTTGATCCCATCCCTGATTTATCTGGCCTTTTAAAGGGGCTGGGGCACCTCTTTTTTCGAAAAGTTCCCCAAGTGATTCCAGCTTGCAACCTGTAGCAGATGCCCTAATAAGCAAGTAGTTCCTAAACTTTAGCCTCCATTAGACTCTGGGGGGCTTGTTAAAGCAGGGGTCCGCAGTGCCTGGGCCTCGGACCAGCGGGCGAGCGAGCGAAGCTTCATCTGCCGCTCCCCATCGCTCGTGTTACCGCCTGAACCATCCCCCACAACCATCTGTGGAAAAATTGTCTTTAATCCCTGGTGCCAAAAAGGTTGGGGGTCACTGTGTTAAAGCACAGTTTCTGATTCAGAGCTGCAGAAGGCCCTAAGAATTTATGATTCCCAGGTGCTGGTCCAGGACCACACTTTGAGAACCACTAGATTTCTTTTTTTTTTGGCTGTGTTGGGTCTTCGTTTCTGTGCGAGGGCTTTCTCTAGTTGCGGCGAGCGGGGGTCACTCAACGTGGTGCGCGGGCCTCTCTTGTTGCGGAGCACAGGCTCCAGACGCATAGGCTCGGTAGTTGTGGCTCACGGGCCTAGTTGCTCCGCGGCATGTGGGATCTTCCCAGACCAGGGCTCGAACCCGTGTCCCCTGCATTGGCAGGCAGATTCTCAACCACTGCGCCACCAGGGAAGCCCGAGAACCACTAGATTTTAAGCTAAACGTTTAGATGGAGAACCGGAGGCACATAGAGGTGACTTGTTAAGTCAGCAACATAGCTAGTCAAGGGAGAGCTAGGACAGGTGTGGCGGGTGTGTGGCTCCCAGCAAGTGTTGGTTCTACGCGGCTGGAGAAGTGAGGGGCTGTTGGTCCATTCCTCAGCGAGTGTGGTAATGGCAGCTGACAGGCAGATGGTCCGGTGCCTGTGCTCTTAACCATTGCTTATTAACTGCATCTGAGAGTGGGTGACCAAAGTCATTGACTGTTCTTTCCCCAAACTCAAGCCATACCCTGATTTAGCCCAAGCAGCCCCTAAAACTGGGACCAAAACCTTTTAATTATGAAAAAGATAGATAAAAGGCTTATTTCCGAAGGACTCATACATAACAGGTGTGTACACAAACCTTTTTTGAATTTTATTTTTTTCCTCGGGTTGGAGATTCACCTTAACATGCATGCATCTTAAAACAGTAACAGGGTCTCGAACTGTTCCGAGCAGACATTAGACAAGCACAGGGGGTTGAAAATTCCTATTTAAAAAAAATGGAAATTGCAGTGGGAAATTGAGAAGTCACACGCATATGGTGGGGTGGTCGTTTATCCTGCTCCCCCAAAAGCTGAATCTAAACTTCATTCACATTTTTTTATTACAATGACCCGACCTGATGCTTGGGTGTGCTGAGCCGCACCAGGCCTTCCCCCAAAGGTTGTTGGTTCCCACTTCCTCCCAAAATGGCTCTGAGTAAGGGGAAGGGGCTCCTCTGGAAGTTTCCTCCCCAGCCTCCAAAGGATTGCCCGCCGGGGACAGCCGATTCTCCTCGTCCCTCTGGAGACACTCTTCATAAGTGGCACGTTTCAGAAGAAGGCCAGGGCTGTGTCACAAAGCCGCCTGCAGATGGCTGGTAGATTTGGGGGCAGTTTGAATGTTTTCCCTTTGATTCCTGTGCTCAGGCTGGAGCCTCCTCCCCACATTTCTGCCAGAAAAAAGTGAGGTCTCTGGTACTGGGGGAGCCACAGGTCTAAGGCCAGAGCTTCCTAAGGGTTGTTTTAAACACACTGTCCCTTCTGGCCCCTAACACTTGAGTAGCCCAAATGCTGGGGATTGCTGAAATTTCTTCTCTCCCAACCTGAATTGGTAAAAAGACAATTAGGAGGGTGGGACTGGCTACTGAGAAAAGTCCTGGGTCTTTGGTCCACCTCCCTGGGGCAGGCCCTGGCAGACTGTGAAGAGGGGAAAGTCGGTAGGGCAGGAGTATGTAGTCCCAAGCCCTGAGCGCTACCAGGGTACCTGTTTGAGGCCTAAAGCACAGGCAAGAGAAACAGAAGTAGGAAGAGGGAGAAGGGATGACGAGCTGCCTGTGGAGGGAACCTAGGGAGTGCCACTGAGAGCAGCCACAGGGGCGACTCATAGCACATCCCACAGACCAGTAACCCCTGAGCTAGATAAGGAGACATCGAGCATTGCCTCAGGCTGTGCTTCTGGAACTGCTGGCTTCCTAGCCTGCCCCATAACCCCCAAACTGCAGGGCACAGGGAATGAGCTTGCACTAGGGGACAAAGACTCAGTGGTTCATTAATAGGAACAAGGGCCAAAGGCCGCCTTCTAGTGGTCTAGGTGGCGTTTTCAGAGAACCCCTTACTTTGGTGGGGAGACCTGGGAGACTAGAGTTTTCTCAGCCATAGACTTTCAGAAGAGGGGCAGGGCGGGAGAAGCTGTGACTGGTTAAATGGCAGAGGGAGAGAATGGAGAAAAATCCTGCCCTGTCCCCATCCAGGCCTCACCCAGTCAGCCACATTCTATTCTTATGCCTTTGTTCTTGGGAGACCAAATTATTCCGGGATGCCGTAAGACCATTCAGTTTTTCTTCATGGCTCCAAAGAGTGATGGTGAGGGTAGTCACTTCCCCTCAGACACCTGCCCAGAGAGGGCATGGTGGGACTTGGAGAAAAAACACAAAGGTTTGGGGATCACTTCACTTTCTCTACATTCAGACTGCAAACCAAATTTAACATCTTCATCGTTACAAAAAGAAGAGAAAGAACTTGTATAAAACCAGATAAATAGCTTTCAAACATTTGAATGCCAAAGGAGCTAAAGGACCACACCCAAGGTTTTGAAGATAGCACAGAGAATGAGCTTTAAACAAAATTTAAAATCCACCAAACCACAGCTTAAATGTTTTGACCCAGTCAACAATACTGTTAGAAAAACAAAAAGAGCATTTAAAACAGAATGCTACCTCTCAAAATGTAAACAATATACAAAACAAAAACAAAAGCCCACAAAAACTCGATGTTAAAGAAGTTAGATACCTGGTAGCTCACCTTCAACTGAACACAACTGGTTACACTTTTCGTACACATGATGGCGACATGATCAGCAGACCAAATGCAGGAAGCCGAGGGAGCCCAAGGTTGTGGAGGCTGCAAGAGGACAGCCTGAAAAGCTTGGGAGATGCTGGGCTCGCCTAGGAGCAGATCCAAACTTTCATTCTTGATTAGGAGGTGGGGAAATCAAGTCCAAACATTATTCCTACTAATCCCTTCCTAAGTCAAATTTGTTTTCTCCACGAGCCACTTGGTTCCAAGTTCTTCCGGTCACTTCGCGGTCTTGCTGCTGACGTTCAGAGCTACCTACAGCCCCTTCCTGGGGCCAGGGCAGTTGTTTGGCCCCTGTCTGCCTCTTCCAGAAGGGTTCCAACAGCCCCAGTAGAGTCCAAGAATGCGGTCTCCATTCCTCCCTGACCTAAATACCGTGGGTTGGGCACAGAGATGGTGCTTGTTCCTGCTCCAGAAGCTGAGCCTGGCCAGGTTTGCAGGG
This sequence comes from Tursiops truncatus, assembly GCF_011762595.2. NCBI lineage: Eukaryota > Metazoa > Chordata > Mammalia > Artiodactyla > Delphinidae > Tursiops > Tursiops truncatus. The sequence continues at coordinate 36,918,063 of NC_047053.1, forward strand.
AGCCAAGGAAACCAATCCATTCATTCAAAATGGTTCCACACACTTTCCTTCCATTTGCGGAGTTATCTACAGGTTTTACCGTGTCTCATCCCAAGACCCCAGTTCCTGGTGAGATGGTGAGAAGACGCAGGAATGTACCTCCCCCAACACAGGGCTGTCTTCTCTCCTAGCCAGACCAGACTGCTCTGACGGCATCGCAGAAGGACACAATTCTGAGGCTTAGGTAGCCGGCTCAGAAGGTGGGTAGAGATCCTGAAGGAAGCTGCAGGATGCCACTCCTGAGGAGGCTTGCGGGTGGCAGATCTGCGAAAAGTCTGGGGGGCCATCGAGGAAAACCAGATCCAAGGTTGGGGCCAGGTTGAATCGCACATCAAGCCTCCAAATTGGATTTCCCAGGTCAGATCCTCAAGTGGCTCAGAAGCAACCTCAGGCTTGGGTGCCACGCTCCAAGGTGGGGGGCACCACTCCCTGCTGGCCACAACCATCCAGGTGACAAACCACAGGGAGGCAGATTACCTACATGGCAGCCCTGGGGGTTGAAGAGGTATCTCTGCAAGGAGCACCCCAGGCACATGGAGATCTGCCCCCAACTAAAAGCTCACCTACAAATGAGAGTGCCTGGGAGAAGGTCAGAAGGAAGTAAATGGATGGAGGGCATAGGACCTCATTCGATACTCATCAGCTTTGCTGGGCTTTCCCAAGGGGAAATAACCGTTTAATAAGCACGAGGGTCCTGTTATAGCCAAAGGTGCTTTCTAGTTCCTCTTGACTCAGTGGGAGGCTTTACAGAGAAGACATCTGAACTCCAGGAGCCGAGAGAGCCCAGGAGCTTGGGTGGTGATCATGGGGTTCTCTGAGAACCAGCTGTCCAAGAGCCCAGCAGCCCCCGACCCCTTACCATCCCATGAGGATGAACTCACTCCCCTCTGAGATCTTTGATTCTGATCCAAGATGCCTGATGTTGATCTGGAGTGTTCCTTCGGGAAGAACAGCACTTAGATGGAGGAATCATGTAACATTTCACTTGGAGCTGAGGCTGAAAAAGTGGAGGAAGCTGTGCACAATACTCCATGAAGTTAAAAGTTAACCTCGACAAGATCAAATGCAGCAGGGAGGGCAGAGGCGTCTAACCTCCTCTCCTGTGGCACCAGAGCGCTTTGCTCTGAGAGGACCCTTCGCTGGGTCTATGGGTGCTTCTCTAATCGAAGGGAAGTGAGAGCAGGTCAGGGATGGGGAGGGTGGATAGGGTGATGACATACATCGTTATAAATAGCAAATCTGGAGCAACGAAATTTCAGAAACAAAACCCAAATAAACCCACAAAGTCATCTCTAGCCCCAAGGTATCTTAAAAAGTTACAGGGTAACAAAAAGGAAACCCCTTTTTAACCTGGGTCAAATGGGGGGGAAATCAAGGGTAAGCAGGTGAGGTTACATCCTGTGAGCACGCGCACACACAGCACATCCCCTCCTCTCCAGCTAGTCTCTTCCAGTGTCACAGGCTGCAGTCGCATTGCTAAAGCCCTCCCCTACCCGCCACTCTGCTCCCCACCCTCCCATCCAGCCCAAATAACACCCTCTCCCTCTTCCAATCCCCGACCCCACATCCAGCACTCTGGCTCTGGCTGAAGGTAGAGGGTAACTACGTCAGGATGTTGGACATGAACTCGTTGAAGCGTTTGGAGTACTGCTCAGGGTTCACAGTTGAGATCTCCGCTCCCGCCTGTAATACACAGAGGCCCTAATCAGGAGGCTGTACCTAGGAGGGGCCTGGGTATTCAGGAGCCTCTGGCTCCACGTTAGAGTTGAATACTGCCCCCCGCCCCCAACTGGGCAGGCCACCTTGAGAAATGGTTCCCATGTCTCAGAAGTGCCCTGGCCCCGCTCCTCTGATTCACAATCCCAGGGCTGCTCCCACTGAAGCAGGAACAAGACAATGGGGAGACGGCAGAGGGGCCCCAGAGCTCTGGGGGGCCCCTGTTTAGAGAACAGTAGCTTGAAGCCCATGCGGAAACAGGCCTCTGGCGAGCAGTGTGGGCATGTAAACAAGGCTATTACTGGCGGTCAACAAGATGCATGACAGGCCCAGCAGCCCTGGGGGAAGGAGCCAGAGAACAAAGCAAGTTGGGCATATCAGCCAGCTGCAGGGAGGGGATGGGACGTAGATGGCGGAGAAAGAACACAAGGCAACCAGGCGGGCTGCTCTTCCTGGTCCCTGTCCTGGGAGAAGGGGCCACGAGAGCATCCCCTTCGAGCAGGAGGCCTCCCTGGGGGTCTGAGGCCCCACCCCCAGGCCCGGATGGAGACTCGAAGGACTCACCCCGGGGGTCTGAGGCCCCACCCCCGGGCCCGGATGGAGACACGAAGGACTCACCCCGTGTTTCACTGTTTTGGCAGCATGTGCAGCTTTCTTCTTAGCATCGTACGGCGTGAGGATATCGATGATGGCCATGAAGTAAACCTCCTTCTTGGGGGCACCTGAAGCGGGAGGGGAAGCAGGAAAGGAGGAAGAGCAGGGAGAAGAGCAGAAAGCAGCTGGGTCCATAACCCTCCAGATACGACACCCAGATTCATCCCTATCACTTTGAATGTGAGGAAAGGAATGACCCATGGAGTTCTTCTTAGAAGCTTTCATAGCTCTTATCTTATGTGATCTTCACAGCCACCCTGTGGGGTTGACGTGACACCGTTTAGGAGGCTTTGTCCATCCCATGAACCAGAGCCAAACCAGGCCTCAGCTATCCAGGACAAGCAAAGAGGTGAAGGAAGGCCTGACAGAGAAGGACCCCAGCGCCCCAGAAGACAGCGTTACTGCTGGTGACCCAGGATGGAGGCAGAAAGGGGCCAAAGTCAGCAGTTACTAAGATGGAGGCCCACTGAAGAGGGGGAGGGCGGGTAGGATGAGGGCTGGGGGCAGGGCAGGCAGGCAGAGGTGCCTACTTACTTTCATGGCTTTTCATGGCATAGACATCAACAGAGGGATCAAATTCCCCAGGACCAAAGAACCGGGGAAAGCTGAGGAGGTTGCCAGGGCTGTCCGGAGGTGTGCCGTAGGAGCAGAGCAGGCTGCCCCCCGCCCCGTCGTGCTCACACTCCTCATCCTCCGCCCGCTCCTCCACCTCCATCTCCTCCTGCTCTGCCCGGTCCACATCGTGGATGCCCACCAGCAGGCTGTAGTCCATGATCTTCAGCTGGGCCAGGAACTAGGGGCGTGGGGGGAGGAGAGAGGGAAGGAAGAGGTTACAGGGACATCTGGAGAGGCAAAGTGGCATCTGGAAAGGAGAGAAAAGGCATTCCTTTCAACTTAATTCTCCCATTCTGAAATACAGCAGAGAATAAGACATCAGAGCCTCTGCCCTCAACGAGCTCACTATCTAACGGAGAAGACAGTCACTCCACAAGGGCGAGGAGCTGTGGGAGTCGACGGCAGAGGGGAGAGGGCCTCCCTGAGGAAAGGAGTTGAGCCTGACCCAATGAATGAAGAGCAGTCAGGCAGGCAGAGGCTGTGGGAGTAAAAGTAGAAGGAGCACTGCAGGAAGAGGGAAGAGCCGATTCTGTCTGGGATCAAGAGGTGAGGTGAGGTGAGGTGAGGTGAGGTGAGGTGAGGTGAGGTGAGGTGAGGTGAGGTGAGGTGAGGTGAGGTGGGGTGAGGTGGAGGAAAGAAAGAATGGAACGCTGCACTGCGCATTTCTCATCCATATAACAAGTGCTGGGAGCAGGATGGGATCTAAGTCTCCTGAGCCAGGACTCAATGACTTGGAGAAGAACAAAGAGCGTGGGAATGATACAGGATGGAAATGGCCAACTGGCATTCCAGTTTAACTAATGTGACGCCACAGCCACTGGTCCAAGTCCTCTGTGAACTAGCCAGCAGCCACCATCAGCCATGTGCCAGGCATCCTGCCATGGTCACAAATGAACCTGCAGCACTGCAGGAAACTGTCTGACTGACTAGACGGAGAATCATAATAGGACCAGAGGGGCTCTATGCACAGGCCCAGAAGACAACTAAATAAGCATAAGAAGCCCCAGTGGTAGGAGATCAGCAGAATCTCCTCAGGAAAGAAAGGTGAGGGGCACCATTGCAAGCACCTCTGGACAATGCCCTCTGAAGGCCGAAGGAGAAGGGACCAGTGTCCCAGAAAAGAGAGACTCTGTGAGCCGCACCCCCTCCCGTCCATCTGCAAACATTTATAAAGTAACATGCAAGTGAAAACAAATGAATTGTGTTAACTGCCTTAAATTCTTCTTGAAGGCAGAGTAGGGAGAAAAGGAGGAAAAGGAGGAGAAAGACTCTGGACAAACCAAATGTCAGAATAAAAGCACAAACGTAGTAGGGGGTGGTTAAGGTAAAGCTTACTAACAAAAATAAGTCTGTTAAACCCATGTTCGCAGGAGCATTATTCACAATGAAGCAATCCAAGTGTGAGGGTTGATTTTATGTGTCAACTTGACTGGGCTACTGGGTGCCCAGAAATTGGGTCGAATATTATTCTGGATATGTCTGTGAGGGTGTTTATGGATGAGCTTAACATTTGAATTGGTAAATTGAGTAAAGCAGACTGCTCTCCCTAAAGTAGGTGGGCCTCGTCCAATCAGTCGAAGGGCTGAGAAGAATGAAAAGGCTGACTCTCCTGTGAGTAAAAGGGAACTCCTCCTGCCTAACTGCCTCTGAGCTGGGACATCAGTTTTTTCCTGCCTTCAGATGCAGACTGAAACATCAGTTCTTCCTGGGTCTCAAGCCTGCTGGCCTCTGGACTAAAGCTACACCATCAGGTCTCCTGGGTCTCTAGCTGGTCAACTGCAGATCTTGGGACGTGTCAACCTCCATAATTATGTGAGCCAGTTCCTTACAATAAACATCTACCTATCTCTCTACACCCCATTCTGTTTCTCTGGAGACTAGAAACTAGATTAATTAGTTAACCTTAACTAGTGACCAAGTGTCCATCAATGGATGAACAGGTAAACAAAATGTAGTATATTCATACAATGGAATATTACTCAGCCTCAAAAAGGAAGGACATTCTGACACATAGCACAACATGGATGATCCTTGAAGACATTACGGTAAGTGAAAATAAGCCAGACACGAAGGACAAACACTGTATGATCTACTTATATGAGATTCCTAGAGCCGTCAATTTCACAGAGACACAAAGTAGAATGGTGGTTGCCAGGGGCAAGGGAGAAGGGGGAATGGGGAATTAGTGTTTCTTGGGTACAGAGTTCTCGTTTGAGAAGATGAAAAAGTTCTGGAGATGGATGGTGGGGATGCTTGCACAACCATGTCAATGTACTTAATGCCACTCAACTTCAAAATGGTTAAGATAGTAAATTTTATGTTATGCATATTTTACCACAATAAAAAAAATAAAACATTTGCTGAAGTTTATAGAATTTGGTTTTAATGAACAGGCTCCCAACTGATTAAAATAGGAGACACTGGGACTTCCCTGGCAGTCCAGTGGCTAAGACTCTGTGCTCCCGATGCAGGGGACCCGGTTTCTATCCCCGGTCAAGGAACTAGATCCCACATGCCGCAACTAAAGATCCCGTACGCAGCAATGAAGCTCCGCGTGCCGCAACTAAGAACTGGCACAGCCAAATAAATATTAAAAAAAAAAAAATAGGAGACACTGAATTATCAGATATCACATTCATTATTTACCACCTGTCCTCCCCAAAGGAACTTCTCCACAGGAAGTCCTGTTCCAACCAGAATGCTGCTAGGTAAGTGCAGAATCAGAGCCAGAGAAAGGCACGGTTGGCAGATCTTAACAGCTGGTTTCCTGTCACTCTGACAGCTGGATGCCCCCTCCACTACGGGGACACCACCAGAAAGGAAGCTTGAAGAGGGGTTGGAACAGACTAGAGAAGAGATGAGGGAAAGCACTCCAAACCGAGTTACACACGTTCCACTGGCACAAATTGTGTCCCCCCAAATGGAATGTACATTTGCACTAGCTTTAGATGCAAATAACTACCTACATGGCTCAAATCACCACCCTTCCTCTTGTCTACACTCCTGGGAAGTGGTGAATTCAATTTTTCTTAAGATTAAAGAGGTTTCTGCTCTGGGGACAAGAGGAGGTCCTGTTTAACCAAAGTAAAAACGAGGGTAAATATATACCTCTACATCCCGTTTCAGTTTTTCCAGGAAGTTCTTTTTACTCTCTTCTCCCACGTGCAACTTCTGCCCTTCATTGAGGAAGTCATTGTCTTTGAAGGTTGGCAAGTCCTTGGCCTGAGAGAGCAATAGCAGTGTTAGGCTGGTGGCCTGATTTGTTCACCCCAAGGAGTCCTCTGCTGGGGGCAATGGTACAGGAAAGGGAAGGATCCTCAGCACAAAGGTGGCCAAGCTGCCAAATCAATAGCTCAGTCCAGGGGCCTACAGTCCCAGCTTCGGGCAGGCAGGGATGGCAAACATGTAGCACGAGTCAGACAATGAGGACTGACCAAAGGACTTCCTGCTGAGCCCTGAGACTACCTCAGAGCTCAAGCAGCCAGCCACCCACGGATTCAGGCTGGCCTGAGATGGAAACTGCTAGCCCCCCAGGACTACGAAGAACCCAGCAAGGGCAACGGAAAAGGCTGGAGGCCAAGGCCTAGGCCAAGGATGAGGACAGACACAAGCTCAGTGACACAGCATTTCACATCAACAGACCGCATGTCTGGGAACTAGGCTGGGGCGGCAGCAGAGGAAGGGACAGGATGGCCAACAGAAGGTGTTTTTGATTCCCAGCGACCCATTCCACAAGTGATCAGCACAGGCCCCAGCATACCTTCTCCTTGTCACTCGCTTCTCTGGCAACAGTAGAACCCTGAAAGGATAAGAGCCATCAGGAGGAGTCCAGCTGAGGCAAATTCCGTTGATCGAAAAAACATGCACCGGTCTTTAGGGAGAGGCAGCAGGTGAACTCAAGTAGGCTGGTTAGACTCCTAGAGGGGCCAGGAGGCAGCAACTTGTTCACTTCCTCTGTCACAGACCGCTTACAGAGCTCTGACTATATACCAGACACATGCTCAGAATATCGGGCTGAATGGAGGGACTCAGTCGCTGCCCTTAAGGAACTCTCCTTCTAACAGGGGAGACAGACAGTAAGCAGGAGTTACACGATTAATTAATCCATTAATTCCAATGGTGCTCAGTGGTACAGGGGAGAAGGCAGGACTCTGAGAGCATGTAGTACAGGGGCAGGGTCCAGACTGGGGAAGGGCGGTGGCCAAAGCCTGCTTCCTAGAAGAACTGATTTTGAGCCGAGCTCGGAAGGCTAAGTAGGACGTAATTAGGTGGGGGAAGGTGGAGGTGGAGAAAAGGGCAGGGAGAGAAAAGATCACAGGCAGCCTATGTGAGATCTGGGGAGGCGGAGAGCACGGGCACTGCAGGAACGGAAAGGAAACCAGTGCAGCCGCAGCAGAGAGAGGGAGAGTGGTGTGAGGAGACAGGAGTCAGGAAGCCAGGTTCAAGAACAACGGAGTGCTGTGGTTCACAGGCACACGTGTGTTTCTGTCCGTGTCTAGAAATGTGCTTGTGCTGTCAGTCCATGGGGCTTGGACAGCTGCCAGGGTGCCTGCGTCTGCACAGCCTGTCCCCGTACTGCTGCCCTCTGTGCGCACATCCCCCTGACAGGGGTGGAAAAACATCAATTGTTACATAAATATGGTACATTGGGGGCTTCAATAACCTCTTGTCACTGTCACCTGGACTTGAGACAGCCTTTGGCTCCTAAGAATTAGGCACATCAACTCCAGAGCCACTTGCCCATGCGAAAACATACACTCCGGCTTTCCCATTATGTGGAAGTTGGAGTCGTGGCCCCTCCAAGCCTCAGGGAGAGGGAGGCCACAGAGCTGGGAAACACAGGGCCCCTTACCTTGAGGTCATACTTGCGGTGTACAGTGAGCCGATGGCTGAACACATTCCTGGTGACCACCATGTAGGTTTCTACGCCGTCCACAGTCAGGCGGTACATGCCCAGGAACTGTGGCAGAAGGGTATTGCCGTGACACTCCACTATGAACTAGAAAGGAAGGCAGGGAAGGAACAGGTGAAGGTGCCAGGATGGACGGGGCTCTTCCTGGGCTAACATGCTCCCTGGGATTCTAGCCTCTAGACCAGTGGTTTCCAAACTGGATTCTGTGAAGTCATGGGGGTTCCTCAGACTTACAACAGGTAACAGCCGCCACCACCCCTAACCGGCAAGGCAGAGGGAGAGGCTGAGCAGGCAGTGCAGAGCCCCTTTGGTTTCATCCGATTGGGATTCTGCAGGAAAATCACTGATCTAGGACTTGCATCTTCTCTGCCAGCCTGAAATGGGAAAGCCAAAGGGCAGAGAGAGGATGCAGAGGCAGGGCTGTGATGGGGTCGCCTGGGAAAACTGAATGGCTTCGTACCCAAAGCTCTCGCCCATGCCAGGCCCCGGGGTTTTCTGCTGTAACTCCCGAAACACCAGAAGTCCCTTTCACCACCTCTCAGGTGGCCAGGGAGAAGCCAGCTTTCCCTGAAGACCCAGGCAGGCTTCGGACAGGCACTCCCTGCCTTTCTCATGGGCAAGTTCCAGATGAGAGGAGAATGGGAGCGGGAAAAGCAGCAGCCCTGCTGAGCCGACAGGACCTCTTTTAGAAGAAATGAGGCAGGTGCCAGAGTGTGAAAACTTTCCAACTCTGACGAGACACAGCTGTTCAACTGGGCCTGCATCCATAACGTGCCTTCATTTCTTTTCTCTTTTTCTCAAGTAGGCATTTCACCTCACAGAAACACGGCCCCGGGGGAGGGCAAGTGCTTGGTTATCAGGAGGTACCTGCCATTACCAAAGAGGACCAAGCCCTCCCCAAGAAGCTCTACCGGGGGCTCCTCTCCCTCTTCCACCAACCCATCCTCTGCTGTTGAGGCTCTTGACTCACCATACCTGGTGGTATTTCTTTAAGATGTTGTGCATCTCAGCCACATCCTCACTTGACACAGTCTTGATCACAAAGCGCCGGTCATAGGTGGTGAGAAAACGTGTGCCGCACCGGCCCTGGCTGTCGCTGTTGATGGGGGCGCTGCGCGTCACTGAATTCTGATGGACCAAGACAAAAGCTGGTCTTGGGAGGGGAATGAAGATTCTGACTTGTATTCTGAGTCTTCTCTTACGGGTCAGACTGCTCTAAGGCCAACAACACTGAGACAGATGGGACCTTACCCACCCCATTTCTCATGGGAAATTCACATCTTTCCCAAAAAGTCTTCCATAAGAGAGACAAGGGTTGTTCCTTACCACCTGCTCCTAATCCTTGACTGGGATGGGAAGAGGACTGACGGAAATATTTCTTTTCATTCTGATCCTAGAGAACTTGCTCTAAAAACTAAAACTCGGCCTCAGATGTTAGGGGCCTCGGCTCTAATCCTGATGCTCACGTGTAATAGGACCTTGGGTGAGCCACGGAACTTCTCTACTCTTGAGTTTCCTCACCTGCAACATGAGATGATTGTCCCAGTCTCTTGGGGGTGACGAAGACAAAGCTTAGGAAATATTCAAGAAGTCAAGCATAAAGGAGGAGTGGACACAGTCATCTTTATCTCCTGTATGTACCCTCATGCTGGAAAACCTTTCCCAAAGCAGGAAGCTGGTCCTCACCACTCTGCCCAACACCTCTCCCCTGACCTCAGACTCCTGTTTGTCTTTGCAGAGCTACGAGGCAGATCCGGGGAGCTTTTCTAGCTCTGTCCCTGCTCCTTCTCGGAGGCCCATTCCCATTAGGATCAGAAGGCAGGAGAAGCCTCAAGCGGGGAGGGAGTAGGGGAAGGTGTGAGTCAACCAAAGAGATGTGTTCACCGAGCAGATGCTGGGAAAAGACCTTCGGGAGGTCACAAGACAGAGGGTTGACAAGCATAATTCTACCCCTGCCTCATTTCCAGGCAGCATTTCCTGTCTCTTTAAGTCACTGGTAGTCTAAGAGCAGAGAGTCCCCTCCCTGAACACCATCTTCCCTGCCCCTATTTCAGTCTTGAGCACCATTATTTGCCCAAAAGTCTATTAGAGAAAAAATACAGGATGTGGCTAGATGGCCAAGGGGAAGGGAAAGAGCCACCATGGAAGGAAGATACCCGAGCAACCTTGCCAATAATGGCAAGAAGTTTTCCAAAAACCTCATGCTCCCATCAGGGCATGACTTAGTTCAGGGTCTGGTCCCAATAGGAGGGGCTGGAGGCCCTCCCAGCACCTCCTGGACACGGCTGGTCCTGACTGTGCAAGTCTCTGGCATCTCTTCCTCCTCTCACGTTCCCTCACCCTCCTCTTCAGGAGGCCCCCTGGATGGAGGACAGAGGAGAAGGAGACCCTGCTTCTCATGATCTACTCTGTGAAAGACTTCCTGGGAGCGGGATGGGAGGAATGACAGCATCTTACAAGATGTGAGCATGCATTTTAGATTTCACTAGGCTGTACTCTCCTTTTTTCCCCCAACAGACAACTGAAAATCAGCTGTATTTCTCACTGCTGCACAAGTGAAGTGGAAAATTCTCCCACCTTCACCACCAGGCTGTCTGCCAGGGGAGGAAGTCCAAGGAAGGTGCTGGGTGGAGAAGTAACAGAAGCCCCAGACAATGAGTCAGACTAGAATGTCCCTGATATTGGGACTGATTCCTCCCAATAGGCCAAAGGCCTCTGTGACATGATCACCCCCCGAAGGGGGCAGCTGCCCTGCCATGCCTAGCCCCCCTCCCAACGTTAGGACAGGGGAGTTTAGGAGGTGGCACTCATACCTGGCAAGAAGTTACACTACCCTTGAAGTCTTCCTTTTATAATCTGTCTTATCAGCTTTAAGAGGCCTCATCTCCCGCTGGCAATAATTCTCTCTTTTAAGTCAAACTACGAAGGAGAAGGGTTCTTCAGCCTAGACTGGGAATGTCAGACTAAAATGAAGCAGCTTCCGTAGACCCCTCTCCCTCCCACTGTGCTCCCTCCCAGGGAGAGGAGCCTGAGCCTGTGAGGCATCATGAGAAGCACTTCTAAGGCCCTCACTCCTCCAAGAGCCCACCAACACTGGAGAAAGACTGCCTGGGCTGGAGTGAGACATGACAGGAAGACGCAGCACAAGAACAGTAGACACGTTTGGTTCCCTACTTGTCCTGTGGCTTCCTGACCCCCCTCCACTCCCTAACCCCTACGATTTTGCAAAGACACCCCATACCTGGTAATCCTGATCATCAATCCCAAACCTCTCCCGGAGATTTCGGAACACCATGGGGCAGTACTCCTTAAACTTAAAGCGGCTGGGGAGGTTCTCTCTGGGGAAAAGCAGAGACATGTTCTTGTGAACTTCTTATTCCTCTAACTCATACACCAGGACTTCTCAAAGTGTGGTCCACAGGTCACCTGGATCGGAACAATCTGCAGCACTGAAAATGTAGGCTGCTAAGCCCTCAGCATTCTCGAGGTCAGTCTAGAAATCTGCATTTTTAACACACACTCCAGGTGATTCTGAGCATGTAAAAGTTTAAAAACCTCACATTCCTTGTATAGACTTTGTAAAAATTAATCTAGCTGTATTCTTATGATTTGTGTACTTTTTCTGAGTACATGCTATCTTTCAATAAAATTTACATTAAAGGGAAAAAAACCCTTACCTGCAGAGAAGTGAGACTGAGTGTTGGCCCTACTTCACAAGTGCTGTACTTGCTGCAGGTAGGTGGCCGCATGTGAAGAGCTGCTGTGAGGTAAATGTCAGTCTGACTGCTAAAGGGAAAGGCTTTTCTCATCAAAGGACCCCCCTCCTCTGGAGATGCTCCTATCAATACATCCTGAAGATGGTTACACCCAGCAAGTCCTGCCCTTGGCTTCCACTGGGATGGAAGGAGAGGGTGCTTTAGATTGAAGAGGTCCTCAGTCAACTGACTGGGATCCCATCTTTCCATGAAGCCTCGTTTGCTGGCTGCTGGCAGCAGTCTACGTCCTCCCCACTCCTTAGTCAATCCACAGACTCCCAGGAGGAAGGAGATCACCTTGAAGGGATGCCTCCTCCAAATCCTCCATCTTGACAACAGTCAACCTGCTTGGGAACTCCCTTTCAGAAACATGGCCCTCTGTTCTCATCACAAGGAAAACAATTTTTTTTCTATTTCTTTAATTCTGTGTCTATATGAGAGGATGGCTATTCACTAAACTTACTGTGACAATCATTTCATGACGTATGTGAGTCAAATCATTATGCTGGACACCTTAAACTTACACAGTGCTGTATGTCAACTATATCTCAATAAAACTGAGGGGAAAAAAAAAGAAATATGTCCCTCTGACTACTCCAGGATGGTAGACTTCAAGGAAATAAAAAGCAGTGGCCTCTCATGAAGGCAGGGGCCTGATCTTCTAGTAAACAGCACTGCAGTCTTATAACTAGCATGTAAACAGTTGTTGAAAAGACAAAAGGAATCAAGAAAGATGAAAAAACAAATAAAGATACTGGATGTCCACTTTAGGCCAAGATGTCAATGTGGTGGACACCATGGACCCTGGTACAATAATGGCCACACCTGAGCCCGGATCTCTGGCACAGAACAATCCCCTTTCCTGCCTCACAGGGTAGCACTGCCTCTCTTTCCTTAGGTGGTGTGATACTGGATATAATAACAAATATATATTTAGTCTTTGTCCTTGTTTCTGGCACAGAGCTCCTAAAATCTTTGGAATTTCCTAAGTGGTAAGAGTAATAAAGGTGTCTTGTTATCTGTAACAAACCCCCTTCAATCACACCTGAATTTATGTTAACGAGGTGACTTTTGTTAAGCCTCTAAGGATGGGTGCTCTTTGCCAGGGGAGCCAACCAGGACTAGAGGGTTGGAACTTTCAGTCCCATATCCCTGACTTCCAGGGAGGGGAGAGGGGCTAGAGGCTGAATCAGTCGCCAGTGGCCAGCGACTTAATCAATCACGCTGTCATAAAAAAGTCCCCATAAAAATCCAAAAGGACAGGGTTCGAGAGCTTCCAGGTTGGTGAACACGTGGAGGTTTGGGGCAGGTGGTGTGCCTGGAGAGGGCATGGAAGCTCCCTGCCCCTTCCCACATACCTTGCCCTATGCCTCTCTTCCATCTGGCTGTTCCTGAGTTGTATCCTTTTATAAAAAACCGGTAATCTAGTATGTAAACTGTCTTCCTGAGTTCTGTGAGCTACTCAAGCAAATTAATCCAACCCAAGGGGGAGGGTCATGGGAACCTCTGAGCTACAGCAAATTGGTCAGAAGCACAGGTGACAACCTGGACTGGAGACTGGGGTCCGAAGCGGGGTGGAGGGGCAGTCCTGTGGGACTCAGCCCTTAACCTGTGAGACCTGATGCTAACTCCAGGTCGAGAGTGTCAGAACTGAACTGAATTGTAGGACACCTAGTTAGTGTCCTACAGAATTGCTTGATGTGTGGGAAACACACACATTTGGTATTAGAAGTGAGTAGTGATGTGAGAGTAGAGGAGAAACAGTTTTTCTTCTATACAGGTGGCCACTTAGCAAGTAGCAGCTATGAAGACAGACAGCTTCTAGAATATGATGTTATTACTTACTATGGCAGAGAGAGGCCACTAATGGATTTTTTCAAATCAAGCTTCTCCTCTGGGCTAACAGTCTGGGAATGGTGGGGTGACAGAGCCCAGCTGGTGAGGTGGTGGAGACAGTGAGACAATGGAGAGTGGAACCAGGATTCAAATGCAGAAAGGAAGAGAGTGTGAGCTGCAAATATTTCCTTGGGTGACCCACAGGAGGATGAAAAAGCAAGGCCTCTAAAGGGCTTACAGCAAGCCCCAAACTGTGCCAGGTGAGGCAGCTGCGCCATCAAAGTCCGAGACAAAGACACCAGTGTTAATCCAAGAAGCCACAATGAGCAAAAATGGGAAGAATGATTTTAGATAGCGCCCCTGGGCACCATGCTCAGCCTGTTGTTCACACGCTAGTTGGAAAGAAAGAAGCTTGGCTGCATCCCAGGCCAGGAACATGCCTGGCAGCTTCTTGCCTCAGACTAAGATCAAGATAGGGCCACTGCTGTCAGCCTCGTACTAGATACCTCAGCTCCCGAGCAGCTCACTGTTAACTAAACTGGCCCTAGATGAATCACTCTGGGCTGAGCCACAAGCCCTGAGGGACACTGGAGGTAGGCTGATAAAGGACTGAGATGACAGGACGGCACAAGGGGGAGAGGCACATAACGAATGCATTTTCCCAGCCAGTTTTTCAGCTCTGTGAGCCAGGTGTTGCTGTCACACCCTGCTAGGTGCTTGCCTGTCCTCACCACGGTGAGGTTTGGGAAGCTCTCTGCCTTGAGGGAAGGAACTGCCACAAAACCTGAGCCCACTCAGCAGGCAACTTACTTATTGAAGAGATGATTGTCCACCTTGATCTTGCTGTATGCTTTGAAGTCATCTGGCATTAGCATGACAGGGACAGGGACATTGCTCAGCTCATTGATCTGCAAAGCAAGGGGAAAGTGAGGTTCTCAGCCAAGGCACCTGCCTCAGAGAGAAAATATGCTACACCGTGGATGCCACCATCTCACCAAACACATGTCCATGGATTCCCTCCTTGTCTTTTTTTTTTTTTTTTTTTCTTTGGCGGTACTCGGGCCTCTCACTGTTGTGGCCTCTCCCACTGCGGAGCACAGGCTCCAGACGCGCAGGCTCAGCGGCCATGGCTCACGGGCCCAGCCGCTCCGTGGCATGTGGGATTTTCCCAGACCGGGGCATGAACCGGTGTCCCCTGCATCGGCAGGCGGACTCTCAACCACTGCGCCACCAGGGAAGCCCCCCTCCTTGTCTTTATTTCTGTTCTTTTCTTCAAATAAGTTCCCAACTTCATCTCTACCTACTGAAATTCTCTCCACCTGATAAGGTCCAGCTCAAAAGGCACCTCCCCTATGAAGCTTTCCATGATTCTCTAGACCATAAATGTTCTTTCCTATCTCGGGATTCCTGAAGCATTGTTTGTATCCATCCTTTGGCCATCTCACAGCCTCCCTCACGTTGCAGTTAATGCTTACAAACCTCACAAGCCTGCTTGACTATAAGCTAGGCAAGATCCTATCACTGATCTTTGTAAGCAAAGATCATCTAATTGACCTTGGAGGCTCCACACATGGTACTTGGCACCACGATTTGCATATGGCAGGTACTATATATGTATTTATCAAATGCAATAATACATGGATCTATGAATAAATATCACCCAACCTATGTGAGTATTAATTGAGGGCTTTGAACATCTTCATTACAATTGGGGATCACTCAAGAAATCAGCCTGGGGCAAGAAAAAAGCTGGATGGGTTTATGTGGGTATGTAACTCTTATCTCCAAAGTAAAGGATTAAATTTAAAGTGAGCAGAAGAGGTAGACATCTGGCCACTGGCTCGTTCTTACTCTCCTAATTAAAGCAGGGCCAGGCCCTAAAGCCGTGTCCTCTCTTGTGCTGAACTGGGGGAGATGCGGGAGGGTGCCTTGCCCCCACTGCAAACAAACCTTCTCATTGTCCTTCATCCCCCCTTCAGGGAGCTGGAGGCTGCACAGGGAACTGGCTTCCCATTGGTGCAGAGCTGAGAGGGCAGCTCCTGCCCTTCCCCATCCCCAGTTTAGCCAATTAGTGGTCTAATTAGCCGCAGATGTCCTCTCCCATCACAGCAGAGTATTTGACATTTGACCCTCAACCCAGTTGCCACTAATGCATTCAGGATTTAGAGAGGAAACCTTAGTCCCGACTTAATGGATAGGGAGCAGGGGGAGCACAGTCTTGTGTCTCCTGGATACTTTCGTTGCAAATCCTATTATCTCAATGAGGCCCCATGTGGCAGTGAGGGAATAACCTAGTCATTAGGACTCCTCCAGGAGCATAAATGGGGGGAAATACCGTGTAATTTGCTGCTCCTTTCATGTTCCAAACCTTTTTTATTTAGAAATGTCAGAGGATGGAGGAAGTTCAAGTTAATGTAGTAACTGGGCTGGGGAAACCATACCTTCCTAGAACTGGTGAAAAACTCAATTTACTCACAGGGAAATGAAGGAAGGCATAGGAGCGTATGTGTATGGGGAGGGGCCGTAGGGTAGCAGTGTAAGTTGGCAGTGGGGCAGAGACAATAAACTGCTGGCATAACTGACTGGCATAAACGTAAAAGTACAGCGTGTATGATTCCATTTATATGAAATTCTATAATCTATGGTGACAGAAATCCAGTAAGAGGCTGCCTGGGTTGTGAGGGGTGTGGATGATTATAAAGGGACGTAAGAGGCGCAATTCTAGGCTATTAGAAACGTTCTATATGTTGTTTAGGATGATGACTACATGAGTACATCATTTTGTCGAAAGTCCTCAAATCGTACACTTAAAATTCCCAGCATCCAGGTCTGAGATGCCCACCACTGGCTCAACAGCCACAGAAAAAAAGTTCTGCCAGTTACCATTCCAGGGGGTGCTCACAGGGCAAGCTGGTTGTTTAGTGAGCGACTAGAGAGGAAACCATTTCGCATCATTTTTCTGCCAATAGAAACAATTCATTGTAGCTGTCCCACTTCCTTTTTCCTGGCATATTAAGCCTGGCTCTGAGAGTTTTAAAAAGTTAAGTTCTGCCTTTTCTAGCTTATTCCACCATGCTAGAAAGAACATAACACTGGCTCAAAGAATATGGTTTTATACCAAAAGGTTCTAGTATCTGCTACTGATTGATTTGGGTTAGTCTAAAATCCAGACTCTATGCCATGGCCAGGGCTTGTTACTGGGAGAACTAGGAAAGACTAAAACACTTGCTTGCGAGGGGTCAATTGCCCCTTAGCCAGGATGAATTATTCTAATAAGAGCTATTCAGGGATGTTCCATTCGTTAATTCTCTGTGTAATTCTAAGTGCAGCATAGTTTGAATAGTTGTAAGCTGGTCAGTTTTTAGTTCTCAATTCATCTCTATTCTTGACTATAGGAATTTCTAACAGATAATATATTGCTGAACAATCCATAAGCTGAACTACGTAGACTCACCCTCATTTCCACTGGGCCACATGCAGATGATTCACTCTAGGGATCAGCTGTACTATTTTTTCTTTTTTTTAGTTGTGCTAAATTTTACATCCCCAGAGAGTTCTATTCAATTTCAGTTGAACAAGCACTTACCGAAATACCTACTACATGCTTCATTTTATGTTAGGGAGAAGGGGGTGTGCAGCAAGGGAAGCGTTGTGTGCACTGTGCACACAAAAGTGGGAGGCTTATCCTTTTATCCGGGAGATGACACAAACCTATGATACAGTAAATCTGGAAGTCAAGGAGCATTTAAGTAAGTGAGAACACAGGGACGGTGAACAGAACAGCCATGTCAGAGGAGGGTGAGGTTAATATGGTCAGAGTCAGACGCCCAGCCCTTACACCTCAGGCTAGAAACGGAACCTAATGCCCCTCCTGGTATTGCCAAGAGCACTTGACACTGGAAGAACCCACAACAAGATCACGTTACACCCTGGCTAAAAATCTTCCACGGCTCCTCACCAACCTCAGGGTAAAGTTTTAACTCCTTCAGCCTAGCAATTAAGGTCTTTCCTGATCTGGCTCAGACTCTGCCAAACTTCTATTCAGTTAACTTCTACTCACACATAGTAAGTAGTAACTTACACATAGTAAGGCTCAGTGTAGCCTTACTATGTGCCAGAAGCTGGGGATACAAAAATGAAAAGATATGGTCTCTGTTTACCTGGGAAGACAGATAACAAATAACAAATACAACGTGATGAGTGCTATAGAGTTATGAATAAAGGTAGACGGAAAAGTAGCTTAAGAAATGACTGATTCTGCCTGGGCATGGGAGAGCTGGTGGCTAGAGGAAGCTATAGAGAAATACCCGTGAGAAAGGCCTACGAGGGTAGTTCTCCAAAAAAAAAAAGGAACAAAACACAAAACCCGAGGAAGGGAATCCCAGCTGTGGGAACAGTCAGAAACAAGCCTCAGAGCTGTAAAAGTATACTGCCCGTTTTAGGTAGGCGGGCGGGGGGAGAGTGGCAGGGTAGGACAGAGGTAATAAGTAGTGGAGGGAGACAGTACAGGAAAGACAGGTGAGCAGCCTCACATATTATCAATATTAGTAAATAACAGCTGCTTCTATTTATGGAATGTCTGTAAGTGGCCAGTGCTTTATATTATTATATATATCATATATCTCACATATATATCCTATTCTATATTTCTAATATTGAATGGTCACATTAATTATTATTAATCTGATTTTGCCTTTTGCAAAAGGTTCAAGGCACCTCGCTCAAGGTCACACAGACAATATGTGTAGAGTCAGGATTTGCTCCCAGGTCTGCTGGTGCCAAAACCTGGGCTCTGTTACACTGTGCTGTGCAATCCTTCTTATGGGCAGCTACCCTGGCTAAGGTAGTGTTTTCCATTCCCTTCCTCTGTCCTAATAATCTGCAAGGAAAGTGTTATGCTCATTTTATAGAAAAGGAAAATGAATCTCAGAGAGAAAAATTACTACTCCAAAGCTATACTAAGGGACATAGCCTGAATTTGAACTTAGTTTGTCCACTATATGATAAATTTGGACTTAACTCTGCAGGCAATGGGAAGTCCTCTCAGGTTTAAGTCCTCTCAGGTTTAAGTCTGGGAATTCACATGATCAGATGGGTGATACAGGAAGGTAATTCTGAAATCAAAATCAAGTAAGGATTGGACAGGGCAAAGGTAAGAAGCAGCAAGACCATTTACGGGGCTATTACAATAGTTCAGGTAGTAGACTATGGCAGCAAGACTAGAAGAAGCTTGAATAAAGCTAACAGAATCAGCCAAGATCTCACTAAATTAACACTTCTGTGAAAGCTTCCCTGTCTTCCCCAGGTTGAACTAGTTACTCATTCCCATGTGCATCTTTATATCGTAAATATCACATTCGCCTGGGTTATTGTTTGCTTACATGTTTCATTTCTCCACTAGACTGTGAGCCCCTAGAAGGAAGACTACCTTACCCATTTTTATGTCCCTAGCAGAATGGCTGGCACAATTAGTTATACAATAAATGTTGGTTGGAGGGATGGATGGCTAGAAAAGGGGGACTGAAAGATGGCTAACACTAGGATAAAAAGAAAAAGAGATAGCAAAGCTGCTGTGACCATGCCTAAGGTTCATGGCCTGGAAGATGGGAAAGATGATTAAGGTTAGCTACTGAGGCTATGACCAGAATGTAAAGAGTCTTAAATGCCAGGGAGAGGAGAATAAAGGAGAGTGACCAAAAGCTTTGAAGCATGAAAGGTTGTGACTAAAGCAATGTTTCGGGAAGACGTGCCTTTCCTTTACTATCTAGCACATTTCTCGGCCAACCTCCTTCACCTTCAGCAGAAGTGCACTTGCGGAATGCAAACTCATTGGAGTAGCACGATAAACAGAACATATTAGGATGGTAAATCTGTTGTATCTCACATCATGTAAGTGGTTTTTGGATTATCCACAAGATTAACTCTATGAGCCATCAGCATAAATAATGAGGAGGCTAAACAAGCTGAGTGAGAAACAACTTAGAAGCAGAGGGTTTACCCTGTGCTGATCCTACTGGACATGAGAATTCAGTCACTAGTTCTAGTCCGGTGAACTGCTGATTCCAGAAGCCTCCACTTCCCTCTGCGACCTTCATAGGGGTTGCTACCCAGGAGGCGCGCGTTGGGCATGCAGGCTTCCTGACATGTCCCAGGGTTCTGTGGGTGGCTCATCAATGGGCTGGCCACCACTGACAATCATTTGTTACCTGCCACCATCAGAAAACATGACGTGTTGGGGAACACATTCCCGAGACCAAGGAGGTCCAAGCGAGATGTGAAACTCCAGAAAGGAAAGGGGCAAGAACAGAGAGCCACAGGTGCCAACAAATCCACCCCTGGGTTTATTCCTCCTTTTTACACCTTGGTTTTTCTTTTCCTGTTTGAGTCCCCAGTGTTCTCTGTGAGGTGGGAAGGTGTGCTGAAGGACAAATTCATCCAAAGGCTTCACTAGAGCAGGAATATTTACTAAAGATTTTTTTTTGGCCACGCTGCACGGCACATGGGATCTTAGCTCCCAGGGATCAAACCCATGCCCCCTGCATTGGAAGCGCGGAGTCTTAACCACTGGACTGCCAGGGAAGCCCCTATTTACTAAAGATTTTTAAAGTAGCAGGAAAAGAGAAAAAGGCAGGGAAAGGAGGTTCTGGGTCTGCATTAGGCAAAGAAAATGTGTGGACAGAATGGGGGTAGAATGTGGGAGAGAACTGAGCAGACTTAAGAATAAATCTGTTCCTCACACCATTCACAAAAATTAACTCAAAATGGATTACAGATCTAAATGTAAGAGCTAAAACTAAAAGAGTTTTTCTTAGAAAACGCTGAGTTTTTCTTAGAAGAAAATATAGGAGTAAATCTTCACGATCTTGGGTTAAGCAAACCCTTCTTTGATATGACACCAAAAGTACAAACAACCAGAGGAAAATAGATAAATTGGACTTTATCAAAATTAAAAACTTGAGCTTCAAAAGATACCATCAAGAAAGTAAAAAAGGGCTTCCCTGGTGGCGCAGTGGTTAAGAATCCGCCTGCCAATGCAGGCAACACAGGTTCAAGCCCTGGTCCGGGAGGATCCCACATGCCGCGGAGCAACTAAGCCCGTGCGCCACAACTACTGAGCCTGTGCTCTAGAGCCCGCGAGCCACAGCTACTGAGCCTGCACACTGCAACTACTGAAGCCCACGTGCCTAGAGCCCATGCTCCACAGCAGGAGAAGCCACTGCAATGAGAAGCCCATGCACTGCAACAAAGAGTAGCTCCTGCTCGCTGCAACTAGAGAAAGCCCACGCACAGCAACAAAGACCCAACACAGCCAAAAATGAATTAATTAATTAATTTAAAAAGAAAGTAAAAAAGATAACCCAAAGAATGGGATAAAATATTTGCAAATCATGTATCTGCTAAGGGACTTGTATCTACAATATATAAAGAACTCTTACAAGTTAATAATAAAAAGACAAATAGCCCAATTTAAAAATGGGCAAAAAGTAATTGGCAAAGGATCTTAATAGATATGTCTCCAGTGAAAATATACAACTGGCCCAATAAGCACATGAAAAGATGTTCAATGTTGTTAGCTATCTGGGAAATGCAAATCAAAATCACAATGAGATACCATTTCAAATCCACTAGGGTGGCTGTAATGAAAAAGACAGACAATAACAAGTGTTGACAGGATGTGGAGAAATTGGAACCCACACACACTGCGGGTGGAAATGTAAAATGGTGCAGTCACTTTGAAGAACCAGTCAGGCAGCTTTCCAAATAGTTAAACATAGTTACCATCAACTTCCCCTATTCCTTCTAATCACTGGGATGAGGCTTCATACATACCCGGTTCCTAAAATGGCCAACAGGTTATCAAGCCAGGTCTGCCTCCTCTGGTCTCCACACCCCTCTCCCAAGCCACCTCTTCCCTAACTCCAGACCCTCTGGGCTGTATTTCATTCACTAAAACTCTGGTTTTCTCTCTCTATTAGTTCTCTCCTGACAGATCCAAAGTCTTCTGATTTTTTTCTCCCTGTTTCCTACACAGTCTTCCTCTGCAAAGTCCAGGGGCTGCATCTCTTGTCCACAAGAGGAGCTCCTGTTACAACACTGAGTTCAAAGGCCTCTTTTTCCACCCAGAAGTAAACCAACCACCTCATGAGAGAGTATGTAACTGACTTGTACTACAGATAAAGACATATCCATCCTTCATGTCTCATATACCATCAACCATAGACCCTCACAGCCTAAATGCTTAAATGGGTGAGAAACTAAAGAATCAAAGAAAAGGTGGTATCTGAAAACTTAGACTGCAAAAAGTTGCAACGATGGGCTTCTGAAGGAAGGTGACCTCCAAGAAAGGCCATCAATCCACCAAAACAATGTGGTCCTGACCCCCTTGAGAACTGCAAGATTTTATAGTCTTCTGGGGAGATGCTCCATTTCCCAAGGGGACCCACGAAGTCCTAGACCTTATTGCAGGCTAAGCGAAAGCAAGAAAACTTTTGACTAACTGAGCTCCAAAGCTCGGCCTGTCCAGGGCAGTGGTGCCCAGTGCATCTCCCCCTGAGGTGTTCGCTCATTATGTCCAGAGGCTTGGGTCTTGCTTAAAGTCAATGCCTTCCCAGCTAGCTCTCAAACAAACTTTCTTAAAGTTAGCAAAACTAGAGGGTGACTAGGAATCACAGATGCCTCTTCATCTGCCAGAGACTCATTGCCTATCAGAAAACCAAGCACCACATACACTCCTGGGAACTGGCAGGCACAGGCACACACTCCTGACCGTAACATTCAGGTTCTCTAACAAGACCATAATTCCCATCTGTCCTGGCACTTGGATGAGAGGCAGGACAAGGAAAAGGAGGCAAAGAAAACGAGACCTCCTATTCAAGCACCACCATCGGCCAACACAGCCCACAGTACTGGACAACGAGCTGCGTCTTTTGTTGTAACCACAGGCGACCTAATCCTCCATCCAGGGCCTCCATTTCTTCACGTATAAAATAAGGGGCCCGAAGTCCCTTACGACTAGCTGTAACATTCCTGACTCTCAGACCTCTACCAATTCTCCATACAGACAGGATGCTTTCTAGTGAGAAACAAGCTGCACAACAAAATCAAGGATTGATTTCAAGGCAGGGACACAGGGTTCACATTTTGATGACCCAGTTTCCCTTGCAATGTTGTCAGATGACCCCTGAGGCAGCAGGAAGCAGTGGCAACAAATGCTGCTGGACTACTGAATCAAAGCAGCTCCCAGAAGTCTAGGCATTAAACCAGCGGTTCTCCCTACCCTGGCCAGGATGTCCACCTCAGTGGGGTTACTGAAAACAGTAACCTGCCCAAGACCCCCATGTGCACTTCTGTATTAGCAGTAAGGATCTAAAACCCCGGCTCAGACTATGGTTCATCAATCTCCAGCCAGAGGCTCTTCTAGAAAAGCAAAGCAAAAAGTCCTGCTGGCCCTGCGCCCCTTTGTCATCATTTGGTCTTGTGGGCAATTTCAAGTGCTCAGAAAAGTCAGGGAGCCTAAAGAACTGATATTCACGGGAAACTCAAGCCATTAGCTTCATTTTTCTCATTCCAAACTTTTAGTTGGTGAAGCTGGCATTTCAGGTCCTCTTACTTCCTCTTCTCATTTCCGGTGTAGGGACTCAATGAAATGGTCAGAACGCAAGGAGCAAGTGGCTGGAAGAGAAAGAAGATCCCAAACAAACAGGACACAAACGAAGTCCTCCAGATCAAACACTGTGCGGGGCTCCAACTTCCTAACAGGAGCTGTTGGCCAATCTCAAAACACCCCAAGGATCCAGGAAACCTCTCTCTCACCTTAATCACTGTCCATTATCACATCCTCATGACCATACAGTAGAAAGCTCAGTAACTGAGAAGTCAACATCTTTGACAAGAACACCACAGTATTCAGGAAGACACATCATTTCTACTATGAGTGGTCCTCATAAGCAGGCCTCACCTTCTCTCAAATGGTTACATTCTCCCTTCTCCCTAACCCAGGAAGACCCTGGTAAAGTGTCTGTGGTCCAAGGAAGCCTGTGCTTCTTCAGTTGATACATCTCGTTCAAGAAGGAAAAAAGGAAACCCAAGGAGGATTTCCAGTCAGTGGCCAGGAGGTCTGGAGGATGGGGAAACTCTGAGCAGTCACACCAACCAAACGACCAGAAATAGAGGAATACTCAGGCAGGCCAGTGCCACCTGCCCTGTCAACTGGACAGTGAGCTAGGCAGCCAATTATAAGGAACATGGGGGAAAACAAATGCAACAAACGGGGTGAGGCGAGAAGAGAGGAAGAAGGGATGAAAGCCATTCCACCCCACCCAGGCCTTCCCTCTGCGCTCCAGGAGCTGCTCGAAGCCAGACGCAGGAAGCTTGAGGGACTGGAGAGGAGGGAACGACGCGACGGCATACCACCGACGGTGACACCAGGCCTCGCGTGGCGCGCGGGGAGGCACACCCGGCCGGGACGGCGTGCAAGGGTGGGGTGGGCGTGCAACTGGCTTGCCAAGGGGTTGCAGGCGTCACTGGCGGGGCCCGCCGGGCAAAGGCCCGGGACTGCGGGGGGCGTGAGCACGCGCGGGGCCGCGCTCGGAGGGGCGCGCGCCGGGGAGCTGGTTACCGTGTGGTTCACCCCCCACATCAGGACGCTGAGGATCGGCTCGCTGGCCCGAAATAGCTTCACTTTCTGGCACACGAAATGCTTCTTCTTGGTCTTGGTCTTGCTAGCGCTGAGCGGCGCCACCGCCACCGCCGTGGTGCTGGTGCAGTTGGACGACATGCCCGGGGCGGCGGCGGCGGCAGCGAAAGGGGGGGCGTCCGAGACGGCACACAAGCCAGCGGTCCCAGGCCTCCCCCGGACCGATCCCCACCCCCGCTCCCTCACCGCGCCATGGTCGCGCCCGTCCCGTTACCTCCCCACCCCGCCCCGGTGGTTCCGTCCGCCCCACGCTCCGCCCTTCTCGCCCCGCCCCAGGGAGCCGGCAGGCCCGCTCCGCACCCCGCCCCCGGGTGGTGCAGCAGCCCCGCAGTCACCAGGCCCTTTCCTCCCCGCCTGGGTGGTATCGCCCGTTTTGGGGAGGCAGCGGCCGCCAGGCCCGCTCCTCCTTCCCGGGCCTGACAGGAACTGAGCCGGCCTCCGCGCGCCTCAGAGCCCCGCGGCCGAGCGGGGAGGGGAGGAGGGCTGGGTAGGTCTCGCTGTCTACCGCGGGAGGGTCTCCCTGTTCGGGGCCCCAAAATTTAGCGTTTGGCTCTTTCCTCAACCTGACGTGCCAAGATGGCGGCGGCGCCACTGCTCCGGAGGGGAGGAGGGGCGGAGGGGCGGGAATGCGAGGAGGGTGGGACGTACCATCCCCACCCCGGGGGAGAGAGGAGGACCACAGCGAGGGGTAAAGTCCTGCCGGGAAAGCAAAGAAACGCCCCCTCGCTGCACCCAGGCGTGGATCTTCCCACTCCCCTGGGCCCCGGGGCTCGCTCCACCCGCAGGACACGCCTCCTCCCCCCAGGGCCAATGAGAGGAGCCAGCCGGGAGCCCTGGGTTTTATGAATGGGTCCCGCTCCCACCCACTGGCTGCCGACCTCCTCCCGCCAAAGGGTCCAGTTAAGGGACAGGCCGGCACCGTAAGACACCTATCCTTCGGTAGAGAATTATAATCATCTTACTCTCTGGCTCACTCGATGAAATCTTTGAGTAAACTGTCCACGGTTTGTTACATAATTCCTCGCAGACTAAGGCTCTCCATTTTATACTAGACACAAATTGCGGATCAATATTGTTCTGTATGGGAATTCGTTACTCAGCACAGGTGGCTTTTTGCACAGTTACAAAAATAAATGTAGCCTTTATTACCGATTAATAAAATAAAAGACATAATTAACCCCAGTATAGGGAAGCAGGATAAGGTGATTAAATGCATAACAAGTGTATGTTACTTTCTCTCTGGGGAAAGACTGGGTTTTAAGCATGACAGTGTCTGGCATCATAAGTGCTCAAAAATATAAATCCAAATTCAGTTTAAGCAGAGTTAGGAATGAGCAGAACAAGGAACTGGCCCAGCTAATGTGTGGGTCAAGAGTGCCTAGGACTTCCTGGGTCAAAGGAGGGCTTCTGATAAAAGAGAAGGGAAAGGGGTAAAGACAAGGAGATGGATCCCATGAGTCTGGGTTTTTTGTTTTGTTTTGTTTTGTTTAATACCTGACTAAAAAATAATAGCAAACAACTCCTGAAAATCTAGAATTGTAATAAGATTACTACATGATAAAAGGGAAGCCATGAAATAAACAGCTTCCATTATATTTTCTTTTAAGAGCCAGGGAGCATACTGGTAGTTTGGTCCTGACTACTAAAATCATTTGACTTCAACACGGCACTGCCCACATCAGAGGCTGTAAGCAGTGTAAATGGAGAGATACCCTAGATCCTATCAACAAACCCAGGCCCCTCCACAACCAGCCAGATTCCAAGAGGAAAGAAAAGCTGACCTGCCTTACTGTGTTACTGGATAACAAGATACAATGTGGTTCTATTACATAGTAAAGTCACTTACCAAACAAGATATTCTAACAAAGCTAACTACTTTTTTTTAAAGCATGTAAAAATTACACATTTCTACATATACACAATATACTTTACAGTTTGAAAGATAGTCCAAATAGTTCAACAGTTCATTTAGGGGTTTTTTTGCATTGTTTTCCCTTCCAGATTCTTTGTCACTCCCTTGGCTCTGCCCTAATCTGACATCATCTGTCACATTATCTACTAAATCAAGTAAATGTTCGTTTACCCTGGTAAGCACAAACTATCTGGGTGACTCTGGGGAGAGAGGTTTCTGAAAGGTCCAGTCTATTCTGCGGTGGGAGAATAGGTTTGTTCACACAGGTGGAGGGAAGAGGCATAAGGGAGCCTCCTTCCAGAGCAAGATGAGTGCTCACACCTTGATGTTCCAGTGCTCACCCATTTAACAACAGTTAAGACCTGCTCTGCACCCAGCAAGTTACTGAGGGTCCCATAGAGCAAGTCACACTGGTTCTCAAAAGAAGTGGGCTGTTTTTGGAATCCATAGAGGAGAGTCACTTTGAACAGTGGTGGTTTGACATCTGTGGAAGAAGCCATTTGAACTCTTATAAAGAGAATTTTTAAGGGATCAGCAGCCTCCCTGGAAATTTCAGGAAAACCAGCAAGAGAGGGGATGGCTTTCATCTTTTCATAAAGTTCTTCTCCAGAGCTACTGAGGTTCTCTGTAGAGAGTAGATATTCCGCTTCACCCGATCTTCCAGAGAGGAGGTAGATGCACTCTCTAGCTTCATGCGGCTGGGAAGAGAAGACAGGTGAAAGTTAAGTAACATGCACTTATCAACTGGTCAACTATCTGGCAGAGTAAGAAGAAACAGGTTGCTAGCCATAAAGCCGCTGTAGAAGCACAAGCTCTCTTAAGCCCATGTAGATAACTTTCGAGTGACTCCATCTGGAACTCAATTTTTTATAAATTTATAAGGGAAATGTATCTGTTTTGGAAAGTAAGTCCAAGCTTCATTTGAAAAAGGTTTCCTGAGCCATGAATTCTTAGGAGAAGGCCAAGGAGATTCACTGAAAATACCAACTCACTTCTCCCCTCAGATGAAAAACGTCCCACTGTCTGGCCAGAAGCTGGGAGTAGTAACAATGGTGTCTGGGGGCTGAGCTCCGCAGCGACACAGAAACACTGGGAACACAATGAATGAACCAGTTGCCCAACTGCCTCCTTGGGACCATCGCCACAAAAGCTGATAGGCAGGAAAATGATGCACTCACTGGATAAACTTCCCATCCCGGGAGTCTAGCTTTTCCAGCCTCTGCTCCCGTTCATCGTCCTTAGCGTGCCTCTTGAGGATGTTCAGCCTCTCTTCCTCCCGCCACTTGGCGTTTTCCATCATCTCTTGCCGTTTTCGCTCTAGCTCCTCTGATGAGAGCTTTCTGTTGAACACAAAAATCACCCTAAGGTCTACTTCTCTCCCAGCAAAAACAACAAATAGAGAAACACCACAGGGAGAAGAGAAACCAAGTAGGACCCCAGGTTCTCCAGCCCATGGCTCTCTTCTCTCGGAAATGCCCAGCCCAGTGCCACACTCAGCACGAGTTTCCTTCCTTCCTAATATCTTGTTCAGGTGGTTGCACTCAAATTTCAAAGACTTTTAGTGAAG
Organism: Tursiops truncatus; assembly: GCF_011762595.2. NCBI lineage: Eukaryota > Metazoa > Chordata > Mammalia > Artiodactyla > Delphinidae > Tursiops > Tursiops truncatus. The sequence continues at coordinate 36,945,765 of NC_047053.1, forward strand.
GATTCCATACTCTCACTCAATAATCTCGGGAGTAATTACTCTGAAACAATAAATACAAAAAATAAACTGAGAACTAATCAGGAGCCTCAGGCTATGGCAATTATATTCCAGTTGTTTGCTCAACAACTTATAAAACAGGGGACTAAGTTCATCCATGTAACGGTTAACATCTGCCACCTACCCACTAGAGGTGCTTAGAAATTCATGGACGTAGTGCATGAGTATACCACTTTAGGACTAAGCTAGAAGCAAGATGCCTGAAGAATTCAATTTAGCCTCGGACAGTAATAGGTAGGTCTTTCCTGGCACTCACTGCAAATGAAGAGCAAGAAGAGGAGGTGATGAACCAGCTCGATCACTACCAATGTCAGACATCCAAATGCACTGCTTCTCAAATTTGTGTGATGTACTGATCCCCCTTTAAAAGGAAAAATAATTATCGGAGTCCCATAAGGGAGTGGGAGCCCAATTTTGAGAAAATTAAGATACTAAAATTTGACATTTAGTTATCTATAGCGAAACGAAAAGCCTCCCCTTCAAACACCCCACTAACTAAAATACATAAAAGCACAAGAAGATGGAAGAGGAAATAACACTAAATAAGAGATGTGAACAAACTGTCAGAAGATGGAAGTGGATGAAGGAGTAGTAACCACTTTAACAGATCAGAGGAAACTGAATCCTAAGTGCCTGATACTGATCAGAAGCAAGATATTCACAATGCAAAACCCAGGAAAGGTTCAGGGACTGCAGGAACCAAGCACTTTGGAGGGTGGTGCACAGGGTTGAAAACAAAGGGACTAATTTAAGGTCTGTATAAGGAGCAATTAAGACATTCTGGGGTCCTCATGCCTGACTCGGGGAAGCCTGTGACTACTCTCCCAAACATCTACAGCAGACCCTCTAGAAGGTAGACCCTCCAGTAGTTTCTGAGAAATTGAACCACACAGGAGAATGACACCAGACAGGTACATGTAAAAGAATGAAATTAGAACATTTTCTCACATCACATAACAAAAATAAACTCAAAATGGATTAAAGACCTAAATGTAAGACAGGAAACCATAAAACTCCTAGTTTTATGGACGTGGAGTTCATCTCTCTCCACGGATACATGAGGAATACATCTATAAATACAACAATTCTCACAGAACACTGGCTGAAAACTAGCAGAAGACCTTGGACGCCAGAAAGGACTATAAAGATCCCTGCATAACTGGGTAGGATGGAAAAAAAAGAAGGGAGAAGGAGGAGGAAAGGAAGCGGATGGGGACCTGCACTCTGGGGCGGGGGAACTGAAGCAGAGGAGATAGTCCTGAATTCGGGGAAACCCCCTCTCCGACGGGAAAATTGATTGGGACAGAAGGGAAGCATTTGAGGCTGTTGGAAGAGGGTGGAGTGGCCAATCTGTGGCAGACGGGACAGAGTGAGAAATACACAGATGGTCCATACCGCGGGCCTGCGTGCCCCAGACTGGGACATGTGTTCACAGGTGTGCAAGGGGGCTGGGAGCTGGTGCATGGGGATTGGAGAACGGGCCCAGAGTGAGAACCGCTGCTGGATGTGGGAAGATGAACTGAGGGGATGAGAGGGAGGAAATCTGCAGCAGGAAATGCCTATGCAGGAAGACTGGACGGCCATGAAAGCAGGCGCTACTGCTGAGTCACATGCATGGGGAGGAGCCACTACTGTAACCTCTCTCTCCCCATCTCCCCACACGGCCGGCGCCTGCCAATGACAATAAAAGAAGCCCGCTCAGGGCTGGCCCTCACACGCCTACTGCCGGATGCCAGAAAAACCCCGGCCGGGGCTGGCCTTCACGTGCCTTATGCTGGGCGCCAGAAAAGGCCCTCACTAGGGCCGTATCTCGTGCGCTCGTGGCCGCCGGCTTCCCTGCGCATTTGGCACTGTCCGGGCTCCTGCGATCCAAGCAGTCAGACCACCTCTGTACCCCATCCTCACAGGGGCAGACCCAAGAGCTCCAAGGCAGCCTCAGGACCAGACTCCTGTGGGTGGACCACACACAGAGGTGGGGATAAAACCAAAGCTGAACCCCAGGGACAGGGAAACTAAGGAAGAAGACTGAAAATCTTTCCATCAGCATACAAGCTGCAGATTAAATCCCCAGGATCAGCTAGGTAGACCCTGCATCTATGGAATATCTGAGTAGACAATGAGTGTTTCCCACAAATGAAAACGGTCTAGCTCTGGCAGCTGTGGACTTTGGGGGCAAGCACACACAGGCACTGGGCCAGATCAGAGTCTGAGTGGTGCTCACAGGGCCCACAGCAGGTCCAGAGACCAGCCCAGAGGCAGAGGAGCCTCTTGGGGAGGCAGAGGTGGGCTGTGGCTCATGGCATGTGCAAGGACACTTACAGCAGAGACCCCAGGGAAACATAATTATTACTATTAATTTTATTATGTTTTGATTCATTCTGTTGTTGGTTCTAGCTTTTTTTTTGGTTTCTTTTTCTTTTCTTTTTTTGTTTGTTGTTGTTTTAGTTTTTTTTCAGTCTTTTGGGATCTCCATGTTTTATTACATATTTTTATTGTTTATTTTTATTTTTTATCCAATTTTATTTTTACTTTGCTCTTCTGCTGTTCTGTGTTCTTTCCCCTTATTTTTTCCTTCCTCATTTTCTTTTTCTTTTTCGAATCTTTTCATTTCTACTTTGTTTTTCTGTCGTCCTGTGTTTTTTCCCTTTTTATTTTCTTTCATTATTATTATTTTTTAATCGCTTTTATCGGTTTGTTCTGTTTCCTTGCTTTACTCCTCAGCTGGCACACTGCTTTGGTTTTGTTTTTAGATCATGTGTTTTTGTTAGTTTTAATCCTAATTGTTTGATTTCATTTTTGAGTTCTTCTCTTTGTCTGGTTCTTCTGCTTTTTGTTTTATTGGGCTCTGTTTTTGTTTCTTTTACATGAGTGTTTCTGCTTTTGTTTGATTTTGTTTTTACCATTTCTCCAGGGTTTTGTCTTTTTCTTTAATATATTTTCTATTTTATTGTTTTGTATTTCTGTTTCTACGCTGCTTTTCTGTTGTTCTGCCTTCTTTCCCCTTTCTCTCTCTTCTTTTTTTTACATCACTTATTGTCGGTTTGTTTCGTTTCTTTGCTTCATTCTTCGGTTGGTGCTCTGCTTTGGTTTTGTTTCGGGGCTTCTGTCAGCTTTCTTCTTGTTTGATTTCGTTCTTGGGTTCTTTTGTTTGTCTGGTTGTTACCTTGCTATTTGATTTATTTAGTTCTGTTCTTGTTTCTTTTGTGTGTGTGTGTGTTTCCTTGTTTCTGTTTGTTTGATTTTACTGTTTACCATTTGTCTGGGGTTTTGTTAGTCTATTTTTTAATCCCCTTTATTGCTGGGATGAGCAACTTGTGGGGTCTTGGTCCTTCAACCACAAGTCGGGCCTGGGATTCTGGAGTGGGAGCACCAAGTCCAGGATGCTGGACCAGTAGAGAATTCCTGGCCCCAGGGGAGATTAATCGCCGAGAGCTCTCACGGAGGCCTCTATATGAATCCAAGGACCTGGCTCCACCCAACTACCAGCTGCTCCCAGTGCTGGATGCATCACACCAAACAACAAACAAGACAGGAACAAAAACCCACCCATTAGCACAGAGACTACCTAAAGTCATACTAAGCTCACAGACACCCCAAAACACACCACCTGACACGGCCCTACGCAGCAGAGGGAAAAGACTCAGCTCCACCCACCAGAACGCAGGCACCAGGCCCTCCCATTAGGAGGCCTACACAAGACAATGGACCAACCCCACAACCGGGGGCAGAGAACAGGAGCAAGAGGAACTACAACCCTGCACCCTAAGGAAAGGAAACATCAAATACTGTAAATTGGACAAAATGAGAAGACAGAGAAATATCGTACAGACAAAGAAGCAAGATAAAAACCCACAAGACCAAATAAATGAGGGGGAAATAGGCAAACTACCTGAAAAAGAATTCAGAGTAATGATAGTAAAGATGATCCAAAATCTTGGAAATAGAATAGAGAAAATGTAAGAAACCTTTAACAAGGACCTAGAAGAACTAAAGAGCAAACAAACAGTCATGAACAACACAATAACTGAAATTAAAAATACTGCAGAAGGACTCCATAGCAAAATAACTGAGGCAGAAGAACGGATATGTGAGCTGGAAGATAGAATGGTGGAAATAACTGCTGCACAGCAGAATAAAGAAATAATGAAAAGAATGGAGGCCAGTCTCAGAGACCTCTGGGACAACATTAAGTGCACCAACATTCGAATTATAGGCATCCCAGAAAAAGAAGAAAAAAAGAAAGGGTCTGAGAAAATATTTTAAGAGATTATGGTTAAAAACTTCCCCAACATGGGAAAGGAAATAGTCAATCAAGTCCAGGAAGCACAGAGTCCCACAAAGATTAAAGCCAAGGAGAAACACGCCAAGACACATATTAATCAAACTAACAAAAACTAAAAACACAAAGAAAAAATATTAAAAGCAGCAAGGGAAAAGCAACAAATAACATACAAGGGAATCCCCATAAGGTTAACAGCTGCTCTTTCAGCAGAAACTCTACAGGCCAGAAGGGAGTGGCAAGATATATTTAAAGTGATGAAAGGGCAAAACCCACAACCAAGATTACTCTACCCAGCAAGGATCTCATTCAGATTTGATCGAGAAATTAAAAGCTTTACAGAGAAGCAAGAGTTGAGAGAATTCAGCACCACCAAACCAGCTTTACAACAAATGCTAAAGGAACTTCTCTAGGCAGGAAACACAAGAGAAGGAAAAGACCTACAATAACAAACCCAAACAGTTAAGAAAATGGTAATAGGAACATACATATCGATAACTGGCTTAAATGTAAATGGATTAAATGCTCTAACCAAAAGACATAGACAGGCTGAATGGATACAAAAACAAGACCCATATATATGCTGTCTACAAGAGACCCACTTCAGACCTAGGGACACATACAGACCGAAAGTGAGGGGATGGAGAAAGATATTGCATGCAAATGGAAATCAAAAGAAAGCTGGAGTAGCAATACTCATATAAGACAAAATAGACTTTAAAATAAAGACTATTACAAGAGACAAGGAAGGACACTATATAATCATCAAGGGATCACTCCAAAAAGAAGCTATAACAATTGTAAATATCTATGAACCCAACATAGGAGCACATCAATAAATAAGGCAAATGCTAACAGCCATAAAAGGGGAACTCAACAGCAACACAATAATAGTTGGTGACTTTAACACCCCACTTACACCAAAAGACAGATAATCCAAACAGAAAATAAAGAAGGAAACACAAGTTTTAAATGACACAATAGACCAGATGGACTTAATTGATATTTATAGGACATTCCATCCAAAAACAACAGAATACACTTTCTTCTCAAGGGCACACATAACATTCTCCAGGACAGATCACATCTTGGGTCACAAATCAAGCCTCGGTAAATTTAAGAAAACTGAAATCGTATCAAGCATCTTTTCCGACCACAATGCTATGAGACTAGATATCAATTACAGGAAAAAAAACCTGTAAAAAATACAAACACATGGAGATTAAACAATATGCTACTAAGCAACCAAGAGATCACTGAAGAAATCAAGGAGGAAATCAAAAAACACCTACAAACAAATGACAATGAAAACAAAACAACCCAAAACCTATGGGCTGCAGCAAAAGCAGTTCTAAGAGGGAAGTTTATCGCAATACAATCCTACCTCAAGAAACAAGAAACATCTCAAATAAACAACCTAAGCTTACACCTAAAGCAATTAGAGAAAGAAGAACAAAAAACCTCCAAAGTTAGCAGAAGGAAAAAAATCATAAAGATCAGATAAGAAATAAATGAAAATGAAATGAGGGAAACAATAGCAAAGATCAATAAAACTAAAAGCTGGTTCTTTGAGAAGATAAACAAAATTGATAAACCATTAGCCAGACTCATCAGGAAAAATAGGGAGAAGACTCAAATCAACAGAATTAGAAATGAAAAATAACAAATGACACGGCAGAAATACAAAGGATCATGAGAGACTACTACAAGCAATTATATGCCAATAAAATGGACATCCTGGAAGAAATGGACAAATTCTTAGAAAAGTACAACCTTCCAAGACTGAACCAGGAAGAAACAGAAAACATGAACAGACCAATCACAAGCACTGAAATTGAGACTGTGATTAAAAACCTTCCAACAGGGGCTTCCCTGGTGGCGCAGTGGATAAGAATCTGCCCGCCAATGCAGGGGACATGGGTTCGATCCCTGGTCTTGGAAGATCCCACATGCCGTGGAGCAACTAAGCCTGTGCGCCACAACTACTGAGCCTGCACTCTAGAGCCCGCGAGCCACAACTACTGAAGGCCACATGCCTAGAGCTTGTGCTCCGCAACAAGAGAAGCCACAATAAGAAGCCCATGCACCGCAACGAAGAGTAGCCCCCACTCGCTGCAGCTAGAGAAAGCCCACGCACAGCAACGAAGACCCAACACAGCCACAAATAAAAAACAAATACATAAATAAATTTATTTAAAAAAACCACAAAACCTTCCAACAAACAAAAGCCCAGGACCCGATGGCTTCACAGGCGAATTCTATCAAACATTTACAGAAAAGCTAACACCTATCCTTCTCAAACTCTTCCAGAATGTAGCAGAGGGAGGAATACTCCAAAACACAGTCTATGAGGCCACCATCACCCTGATACCAAACCCAAAGATGTCACAAAAAAAGAAAATTACAGGCCAATATCACTGATGAACATAGATGCAAAAATCCTCAACAAAATATTAGCAAACAGAATCCAATAGCATATTAAAAGGATCGCACCCCATGATCAAGTGGGGTTTATCTCAGGAATGCAAGGATTCTTCAATATACGCAAATCAATCAATGTGACATACCATATTAACAAACTGAAGGATAAAAACCATAGGATCATCTCAGTAGACGCAGAGAAAGCTTTTGACAAAATTCAACACCCATTTATGATAAAAACTCTCCAGAAAGTGGGCATAGAGGGAACCTACCTCAACATAATAAAAGCCATATGTGACAAACCCACAGCCAACATCATTCTCAATGGTGAAAAACTGAAAGCATTTCCTCTAAGATCAGGAGCAAGACAAGGGTGCCCACTCACACCACTATAATTCAAAATAGTTTTGGAAGTTTTAGCCACAACAGTCAGAGAAGAAAAAGAAATAAAAGGAATCCAAATTGAAAAAGAAGTAAAAATGTCACTGTTTGCAGATGACATGATACTATAGACAGAAAATCCTAAAGATGCCACCAGAAAACTACTAGAGCTAATCAATGAATCTGGTAAAGTAGCAGGATACAAAATTAATGCACAGCAATCTCTTGCATTCCTAAACACTAGCAACAAAAAAATCAGAAAGAGAAATCAAGGAAACACTCTCATTTACCACTGCAACAAAAAGAATAAAATACCTACAAATAAACCTACCTAAGGAGGCAAAAGACCTATATGCAGAAAACTATAAGACACTGATGAAAGAAATCAAAGATGATACAAACAGATGCAAAGATATACCATGTTCTTGGATTGGAAGAATCAACAATGTGAAAATAACTGTACTACCCAAAGCAATCTACAGATTCAGTGCAATCCCTATCACATTACCAATGGCATTTTTCACAGAACTAGAACAAAAAATTTTACTATTTGTATGGAAACACAAAAGACCCTAATAGCCAAAGCAATCTTGAGAAAGAGAAACGGCACTGAAGGAATCAGGCTCCCTGACTTCAGACTATACTACAAAGCTACAGTAATCAAGACAGTATGGTACTGGCACAAAAACAGAAATATAGATCAATGGAACAGGATACAAAGCCCAGAGATAAACCCACACACATATGGTCACCTTATCTTTGACAAAGGAGGCAAGAATATACAATGGAGAAAAGACAGCTTCTTCAATAAGTGCACCTGGGAAAACTGGACAGCTACATGTAAAAGAATGAAATTAGAACAATTCCTAAAACCATACACAAAAACAAACTCAAAATGGATTAAAGACCTAAATGTAAGGCCAGACATTATAAAACTCTTAGAGGAAAACATAGGCAGAACTCTCTTTGACATAAATCACAGCAAGATCTTCTCTGACCCACCTCCTACACTAAGGGAAATAAAATCAAAAATAAACAAGTGGGACCTAACAAAACTTAACAGCTTTTGCACAGCAAAGGAAACCATAAACAAGACAGAAAGACAGCCCTCAGAACGGGAGAAAATATTTGCATATGAAGCAACTGACAAAGGATTAATCTCCAGAATTTACAAGCAGCTCATGCAGCTCAATATCAAAAAAACAACCCAGGGGCTTCCCCGGTGGCACAGTGGTTGAGAGTCCGCCTGCCGATGCAGGGGACATGGGTTCGTGCCCTGGTCCAGGAGGATCCCACATGCCGCGAAGCAGCTGGGCCCGTGAGCCATGGCCGCTAAGCCTGCGCGTCCGGAGCCTGTGCTCCGCAAGGGGAGAGGCCACAACAGTGAGAGGCCCGCGTACCACACACACACACACACAAAAACCAAAAACAAACAAAAAACCCCAACCCAATCCAAAAATGGGCAGAAGACCTAAATAGACATTTCTCCAAAGAAGATATACAGATTGCCAACAAACACATGAAAAGCTGCTCAGCATCACTAATCATTAGAGAAATGCAATCAAATCCACAATGAGAGGGCTTCCCTGGTGGCGCAGTGGTTGAGAGTCTGCCGGCCAATGCAGGGGACACGGGTCACCTCACACCAGTCGGAATGGCCATCATCAAAAAATCTACAAACAATAAATGCTGAAGAGGGGGTGGAGAAAAGGGAACCCTCCTGCACTGTTGGTGGGAATGTAAATTAATATAGCCACTGTGGAGAACAGTATGGAGGTTTTTTAAAAAACTAAAAATAGAACTACCATATGACCCAGCAATCCCACTCCTGGGCAAATACCCTGAGAAAACCATAATTCAAAAAGATACATGTACCACAATGTTCACTGCAGCACTATTTACAATTGCCAAGACATGGAAGCAACCTAAACATCCATCGACAGATGAATGGATAAAGAAGGTGTGGCACATATATACAATGGAATATTACTCAGCCATAAAAAGGAATGAAATTGAGTTATTTGTAATGAGGTGGATGGACCCAGAGTCTACCATACAAAGTGAAGTAAGTCAGAAAGGGAAAAACAAATACTGTATGCTAACGCACATATATGGAATCTAAAAAACCGGTACTGATGAACCTAGTGGCAGGGCAGGAGTAAAGACGCAGATGTAGAGAACAGACTTGAGGACACAGAGCGGGAAGGGGAAACTGGGACAAAGTGAGAGAGTAGCACTGACATACATACACTACCAAATGTAAAATGGATGGCTAGTGGGAAGCTGCTCCACAGCACAGGGAGATCAGTTCGATGCTTTGTGGTGACCTAGAGGGGTGGGATAGGGAGGATGGGAGGAAGCCTCAAGAGGGAGGGGATATGGGAATATGTGTACACTTATAGCTGATTCACTTTGTTGTACAACAGAAACTAACACAACATTGTAAAGCAATTATAATCCAATAAAGATATTTTTTTAAATAATATATAAAAAAAGAAACATAGGCAGAACATTCTTTGACATAAGTCACAGCAATTATTTTTTTAGATCTGTCTCCTCAGACAAAGGAAACAAAAGCCAAAATAAACAAATGGGACCTGATTAAACTTGAAAGCTTTTGCACAGCAAAGGAAACTATCAACAAAACAAAAAAAATGAGACTTCCCTGGTAGCGCAATGGTTAAGAATCCACCTGCCAATGCAGGGGACATGGGTTTGAACCCTGGTCCAGGAAGATCCCACATGCCGCACAGCATCTAAGCCCGTGTGCCACAACTACTGAGCCTCCACTCTAGAGCCCATAAGCCACAACTACTGAGCCCGCATGCCACAAGTACTGAGCCCACACGCCTAGAGCCCATGCTCTGCAGCAAGAGAAGCCACTGCAGTGAGAAGCCCGCACACCGCAATGGAGAGTAGCCCCCGCTCGCTGCAACTAGAGAAAGCCCGTGCGCAGCTATGGAGACCCAATGCAGCCAAAAATAAATAAATTAATTAACTTTAAAAAAAAAAGAAATACAACTGATTTTTTAAAAAACCTACTGAATGGGAAAAATATATTTGCAAATGATATGACTGACAAAGAGTTAATATCCAAATTACATAAGCAGCTCAAACAACTCAATATCAGAACAAACAACCCAATTAAAAAATGAGCAGGAGACCTGAATAGACATTTTTCCAAAGAAGATATAGTCTTCTATATCTTCTTGTGCATGTTGGCTAGTCTTCTTATAGTCAACATGTACATGAAAAGATGCTCAACATTGCTAATCATCAGGGAAATGAAACCAAAACCACAATGAGATATCACCTCACACCTGAAGAATGGCTGGTGTCAAAAAGACCACAAATAACAAAGGTCAGTGAGGACGTGGAGAAAAGGGAACCCTACTTACCCTGCTGGTGGGAATGTAGATTAGTGCAGCCACTATGGAAAGCAGTATGGAGGTTCTTCAAAAAAGTAAACATAGAACTACCATATGAACCAGCAATTCCACTCTTTTTTTCTGCCACGCCATGCAAGATCTTTGTTCCCTGACCAGGGATCGAACCTGTGCCCCCTGCAGTGGAAGCACAGAGTCCTAACCACTGGACTGCCAGGGAATTCCCAGCAATTCCATTCTTGAGTATATATTCAGAGAAAATAAAAACACTAATTTGAAGAGATACATGCACCCCAATGTTCATAGCAGCATTATTTATAATAGCCAAGATATGAAGCAACCTAAGTGTCCATCAACAGAAGACTGGATAAAGAAGATGTGGTATATAATGGAATATTACTCAGCCATAAAGAAGAATGAAAATTTTGCCATTTGCAACAACATGGATGGACTTGGAGGACATTATCCTTAGTAAAATAACTCAGACAGAGAAAGACTGTATGTTATTACTTATATGTGGAATCTAAAAAATGATACAAATGAATGACTATAACAAAATAGAAAACAGACACACAGATGTAGAGAACAAACTAGTGGTAAACAGTGGGGAGGGGGATGGAGGAGGAACAAGATAAGAGTAGGGGACTAAGAGGTACAAACTACTATGTATAAAATAAATATGATACAAGGATATATTATACTGCACAGGGAATATAGCAAATATTTTATAATAACTTTAAATGGAGTATAATCTATAAAAATATTGAATCACTATGTTGTACACCTGAAACTGATATAATATTATAAATAAACTACACTTTAAAAAAAGGTGTCTATTGGGGCTTCCCTCGTGGCGCAGTGGTTGAGAGTCCGCCTGCCAATGCAGGGAACATGGGTTCGTGCCCCGGTCCGGGAAGATCCCACATGCCGCGGAGCGGCTGGGCCTGTGAGCTATGGCCGCTGGGCCTGTGTGTCCGGAGCCTGTGCTCCACAACGGGAGAGGTCCGCGTACCGCAAAAAAAAAAAAAAAAAAAAAAGGTGTCTATTATTTGATCAAAACAATTAAAGAAATTGTGCCTTAATAATAGTAATTAATGCAAGAATAGTAACTCCATTTTCTATTTCCTATTGCCACCTTTGTTCTGGGCAATTTACAAGCCCAACAGAAGGAATTTTAGCCACTTCTGGGGTGTGACCTTATAGTAGTGATCTTTGTTAGTTTGTTTTGAGCATACACATTTTTTAAAATTATAAGTGTTGTGGGGCTTCCCTGGTGGCACAGTGGCTGAGAATCTGCCTGCCAATGCAGGGGATGTGGGTTTGAGTCCTGGTCCAGGAAGATTCCGCATGCCACAGAGCAGCTAAGCTCGTGTACCACAACTAGTGAGCCTGTGCTCTGGAGCCTGCGAGCCACAACTACTGAGCCTGCATGCCACAACTACTGAAGCCCGCGCACCTAGAGCCCATGCTCTGCAACAAGATAGGTCACCATAATGAGAAGCCTGCACACCACAATGAAGAGTGGCCCCCTCTCGCTGCAACTGGAGAAAGCCCACGCACAGCATGGAAGACTCAACGCAGTCAAAAATAAATTAATTAAATAAATTTTTTTAAAAAGTGTTGTGATATCGTGATATCTATCACATATAGAATGCATAAACAAGGTCCTACTGTATAACACAGGGAACTGTATTCAATATCCTGTGATAAACCATAATGGAAAAGAATATGAAGAAGAATGTGCATGTGTGTGTGTGTGTGTGTGTGTGTGTGTGTGTGTGTGTGTAACTGAATCACTTTGCTGTACAGCAGAAATTAATACAACATTGCAAATCAACTATACTTGAATAATTTTTTTTTAAAAGTGCTGTGTTGACTGTAAGAAATTTAGGAAGCACTGAAAGCAATGGAAAAATAATGTGGAATCCCTCAGTCCCCCAAAGAAAAACTTAAGAGAAAAAAAAAAGTCTTAGTCTGTAAAAATCGCTTTAAATTGAGAGCCTCACTGCTAAAGAAAAGCTTCATCCTTCAGCTGACAAAAAGTTGTTTTAGATCACTAATTAAAACAAAACATACATACAAAAGATAACTCAAAAAATTTTAAATCCTTACAGAACTCTCAGGCCCTTGAGGAAATATCCAGTGACTCTCAATCTGAGAAACCGTGGAACTAGTGCTAAGAAAGGTTTCACAGCCATAACTTTTCTTTTGTCTTAATTCAGCACCATCTTGGTTACATCTTTGGTGTTCAACTCCCTGGAACACCAAACCAAAACAAAGAGATATCATAGAATCCACGCTTTCAAGTTTCTGTGTTTCCATTCCTGGAAGACAAAAGTCTTGAGGGCTCTAACTCACTTTATTTATTTATTTATTTTTAAAAATTTTACTGGGACTTCCCTGGTGGCACGGTGGTTAGGAATCTGCCTGCCAATGTAGGGGACACAGGTTCAAGCCTTGGTCCGGGAAGATCCCACATGCCGCGGAGCAACTAAGCCCATGTGCCACAACTACTGAGCCTGAGCTCTGGAGCCCGTGAGCCGCAACTACTGAGCCCAAGTGCCACAACTACTGAAGCCCACATGCCTAAAGCCCGTGCTCCACAACAAGAGAAGCCACCGCAATGAGAAGTCCGCACACCGCAATGAAGAGTAGCCCCTACTAGCTGCAACTAGAGAAAGCCCGCACACAGCATCGAAGACTCAACGTAGCCAAAAATAATAAATAGATTTATTTAAAAAAAAAACTTTATTGAAGTATTGGTCTATTGGTCCTATACAGTAGGACCTTGTTGTTTATTCTAACTCATTTTAAACCACAAAATTCAACAAAGATTCTAAGGGCGATAAGAAAGGCTGACAAAGTGAGACAAATTTAAGTGATGGCAGATGGCAAAAGAGACAGAAAAACAAAGCGGGATCTGAAAAAGCAGACCTTGCGCTGACCAAGAGCCTTAAAATACATCAAAAAAAAAAAAAACACTCATGAGCATCCATCCCTAAGAACAGCATGAATTACAGCAGAAGAACTGACCCAGTGTCACCAATAAAAGATTAAATTATGCATAATATACCCTCCCTCTCTGGGAAGGCAGCGAAATAGGTACATGGGTATTTCGGAAAGTTGCCAGTGAAAATGAAACCTTAAACTTAGGGAACCAGGCAATTAAAAGTTAAAAGGGACTTTAGGGTTTGCCTCTCTTCTAACAGCATACTGAATAAAAGAGGTTGTTAGGAACTCTCAGTGGTTCTCAGTGCTGGTTGTGCACTGGAACTACTGGGATCCTTTAAAAATACTGATGTCTGGGCCCATCCCCAGAGATTGTGATGTAATAGGGCTGGGGTGCAACAAGGGATTGATTAGGATTTTGGTTTTTCTTTAAGCTTTCCAGGTGATTCTAATGTGCAGCCAACTGGGGGAGGCAGTTAAAGGAAATACACAAAAGTTGCCCAAGTCAACTAAACTTTTTTTTTTTATGAGATCTTCGTTCCTTGACCAGGGATTGAACTGGAGCCCACGGCAGTGAAAGCGCCGAGTCGTAACCACTGGACTGCGAGGGAATTCCCTCATCTAAACTTCTAAGAGCAATCGAGACCCCTAGGGACAGCCTTTCATGGGCACAGCCAACTCCCCTCAGGTCCCATGACTGCACACCCATGTTCTGTCTGACCCACACCACACCCAACTCAAACACAGAGTTTATCTTAGGGTGTCTGCCCTCAAGGAGACCACCTTCCTGCCTCCCTTTCAGCTGATGCCTCAAGAAAGGAGCACACTCTTAAGAAAAGCTTCCTGTAGAAATCTCTGTGAGAATAACATGTTTACAGGTGTTGAGAGACAATCACTTAGTGAATTGGTCATTAGTTCAATAGTTCAAAACTATTTACTTTGTCCTTTCAATGTGACTCGCATGGGGTTGGAGGCAGGGCAGATGGTTAAAAGTTGACCAAGATGAATAAAAGAGGGGTGGGCAAAAAAGGTGATATAGATTATCCACTTGCCCTGGTCTGAGCCATTCCAAGACTCAGGCCTGAAAGTCTGAAGTTAACCTACTGGGCTCTTGACTCACCTGGTGTACCCATGACCATGCCGCCTTTGGTAGATGTCTTTTTTAGGTGATAGGCTCTTACTTCGGCCTCTGTCTCTCCTATTTACCTTAGAGTTGTGCCTGTAACAGACACAGAGGGCAGAGAGGAGAAGAGCTTTTTCAATACAGTGGCTTGTATCATGTCCCTCAAATGATGGAAGAAAAGCTAACAGTTTTAGAACTATAATCCAAATTGAAGAAAATAGAGGGAAGAAGTGGAAGAAAAACAAAGGCATAAGGATACATAAGATTTGATATTAATCTCACTCTAGAGATTCCACATATATAAATATGTAGTTCTAGGGGTCTGAGCTTTACATTAAAAAAAAAAGTAAAGATAATAACAAAGCAAAGACATTTGGAAGAGCTGATGAACAGACATCGCTAAAAGCAAATACCAGCTGTAACCAGGCCCCCACATACACAGGTTATTTCCCGCTGAATTCCCATACTCACGGTTTGCTTGGCCTTGGGGACCGTGACCTTCTGCCCGGGGATCGAGACCTCCTGTCCCGAGACCCTGCTTCTCTGGTGCTCTTCTTGCTGCCATGTCTGGGAGGTGAGGGAGAGGAGCTTCTGGACCTGGAGTAATTCTTCAACCCACGCACTCGCTTTTGCTCAGCTGTCAGAGGACCCTGCAGTCCCTGGCTATGGTCAGAGTTCCTGACCTATATCATCAAGGAAAGGAAGAAAAGTTATTCATAGGAAAATCTAGCAGCTCAGGAGAAGATGCAGTGAAACAAGAAAATGAGTAAGCACTGAGGTTCTGTAAGGAGCCAACTGGGTATACCGATCCCATCACACAGTTATCACTGAGAGCTGTATAAACTGAGGAAAGTTATCCTCAGAACGCCCTAGAAGGATGTATCACCCAACCACCTAAATTGGCTTGGCTCTTTGCTACAGCCGAAGGAGGAGCAGGAGGCAGAACACGGAGGACAGGACCTCAGGTTAAACATACTCAGGGGAAAAAAGGAATCCAGAGGGATGTACATTAATCAGAAAGTCATCAACCCTTAACATGTACGCATTTCATGTAAGTTATATGCAGAGGGATGGACGGAATGCCTAAATGCCCACTGGTAGTTTAGCCTCTCTGCTCAGAGGGCCCTCAGCCATAGTCAGAGGCTCAGGGATAAGGAATGGGCCTGTTCTCCAGTCTGTGCTGCCCAAACTCCCTTCTTTCCGCACGTCTGATTGGCGGCTAAACATGCTCTGTGTCCAAAAAGGTACCCAGGTTGGCACGTTCCAGTCCCACAGTCACTCCCTTTGAGAAGCCCATATCCTTACCTGTAAGCCATATCCAGGGACTTTGGACAAAACAGGGGAAGAATTTGCCATCTTCTTTTGAGATCTAAGAGATTAAAACACATATTCATTGAAAAAGAAAATGCCTAAAGGTCCAGTTTACAGCTCTTGTGCTGAGACGTGCTTCCTGTTTCAAACGTGACCTCTCCCACCTCCCGGCTCTCACATGGGAGTGTGTTTCTCTAGCTTTGCGGGAAGATGCATCAGCACAGTCATGTTTTTACTGAGAAAAACCGTGGGCCTTGCTTTTCAGCCCCAGCGCCCGAGCACATTCTCCTCTCACCTCGTGCTGCTATTCTAGGGACTACGAGTGAGTCAGCAGAGACAGCATTGGCGGCTCCCGCAACGGAGACACACAGAACAGGTCCAGATGGGCCCATTAATGCATTTGGGGAAAAAAAAAAAAAAAAAGCCTCCATAAAACCCACGTAAGTCTTGCAGGAATCAAGAGCTGAGATGAAAGTCGTATCCAGGACGTCTGACCTAAGACTGACACAGCTACAGCCAGCTCCCCTGGGGGTTTCGCCAACTCCTCCGGGAACTCAAGTGCTAGCTGGCCAGCTCTGGGGGCAGAGGGCCGGTGTGCAAGTGTTCTCCACTGAACCCCCAAACCTGGTGGCTCCTGGCCCGGAGCAAGTATTCAGTTCGTATCTGTGGAATGAATGAGTGAGTGAATCCAGGTGCAGGACGCCGTTCCACACACTCACCTCTCCCGGCCGTGCTCATCCTCGCTGCTGCAACGATCGCTGCCTGAGCTTCTGTGCTTATGTTTCTTGTGCTTCTTTTTCTTCTCCTTCTTTTTCTTCTTCTCCTTTTTTTCCAGACTCATTTGCAACTAGAAAATGCCCAGAACATAACCGCGCAAGATTACTGGGACCCCTGTCAGTCCCTCTGAGGGGACAGGGTCATGTGTAAACTACCTGCCTCCAGGCCTCAGGGTCTACAGGGGTCCAGGACATGATCAGACGTCCCCTGTCGACAAGAGTGGAGGGTCTGGACCCTGGTTGTGCACAAACACCCCTAGACTACTGAACAGACTCTCTGGTGGGTGGGGCTGGGAATCTGTGTTTTCAAACAGTCCCCAGAACCACTGCTTAGGAATTCCCATTTGTCAAAAGACTGCAACTCTGCTGACAGTAATCAGGGACCACAAGATCAATCTTTAAATTTTCCTTACCAACTAATCCAAGGAACAATCACATAATATGTCACATGAGTGATGAATGGGCCCTAAAGGCTTGATACCACCTGATCTCCTGAACACACTGCATGATCATGCTTTCTACAGGCATATCCCAATACCCCTCTTTTTCTGGAAGAATGATATAACATGCTGTTTTTCCAACCAAAAGACATAAAAGAGAAAAATCAAGCATAATTAAGCTTTATATGTTAAGATTGCACAAAATCACCAGGAGAAGGTCTCTAAAAGACAAAAATGTTTAAAGCCATGCTGCTTTCCCTCTCGTAAGAGTAAATGGAGAGGAGTTTTCATGTTAAGCAGCTCTTGATGCTTATTTGATGTACTACTTACCAATTCTTTGATTTTCTTCATTTTCACAGGATTATTCAATACCTCTCTTTTTTTCTCTTCTTCTTTCTTCCTAAAGAGAAGTTATAAAAATCATGATTCTTTCTTTCGCAAAAGGGGATTAAACCATTCATTCTACTCTCCATAATTCTATACAGCAATCTTTTTTCTCAGTGCAGGCAGACAGGCCCCATGGTGCAATCTGCATGATTGTGTGGAAGCCAGAAATCTTTCCCAAATCTGCATAAGGGATTGACTATTGTGGGGAAAGCTCACACTGGTTCCCTGTTGTGCAAGAAAGTGAGTTTGGTCTGTTGCTTATTAAGCTTCATGCTCAGGGCTTCCCAACTGGTCAAGTAAATGTATGCCATCTTGTGTATCAAACGTATGCAACATTTCAATACTACCTCCACTGTTTAGCATGATAACCCCTGGGAAATAAACAGAATGGATACCTCTTTCAAGAAGTCTTACTCTCACATAGGGTTCATAGGAGGGTAAACTGGTCAACCTTCCCGGAGGACAATTCGGCAACATTTATCACAGCCTGTACATACTCACAAACTCTTTAGTCTTACAAATGCTTCCTCAAGAATTTGTTACTGAAAGGATATAATCAAGGAAGGTCACTAAAAAGGTGTTCATGTTATAACAATGAAAACTTGGAAACAAGTTAGGGATCCAACAGGAGAATATTAATAAATTATGGTAGAGACTTCCCTGGTGGGCCAGTGGTTAAGAATCCGCCTTCCAATGCAGGGGATGCAGGTTCAATCACTGGTCAGGGAACTAAGATCCCACATGCTGGGGCAACTAAGCCCACACACCACAGCTAGAGAGCCCACGCACCACAATGAAAGATCCTGCGTGTCGCAACTAAGACCTGATGCAACCAAAAATAAATAAATAAAAAATTTAAAAAACAAAACAAAAAAAAAGAAAGGGAAGGTGTCAAAAAAAAAGTTTTAAAATAAATAAATAAATTATGGTATATCCATACAATATAGATACTAAAAATGATGTGACAGAAGTATAGTCAGCAACACAGAAAAATGTCCCATATATATGACTAGGTGATAAAAAGGAGTTTATAAAATAATATGCACAATATTTGTACACCAATGTTCATAGTAGCATTATTCACAATAACCAAAAGGTGGAAATAACCCAAATGTGCACGACAGATGAATGGATTAAAAAATGTGGTATACACATGCAATGGAATATTATTCAGCCTTAAAAAGGAAGGAAATTTTGATACATGCTACAACATGCATGAACCTTGAGGACATTATGCTAAGTAAAATAAGCCAGTCACAAAAAAACAAATATTGAAAGATTTCAACTTTTATGAGGTTCAGAATAGTCCGACTCATAGAAATGTAAAGTACAATAGTTGTTCCCAGGGGCTGGGGGGAAAAGGAAATGAAGAGTTGTTGCTTAATGGATACAGATTTTCAGTTATGCAAGATGAAAAACTTCTGGAGGTTGGTTGCACAACAATTTGGATACCCTTACTACTGAATTATATATATACTTAAAATGGTTAAAATGGTAAATTTTATGTCATGTGTATTTTACCACAGTTTTTAAAAAGAAGGAAATTCTGACACATGCTGTAACACAAATGAACCTTGATGACATTATGCTGAGTGAAATAGGTCAGTCACAAAAGGACAAATACCATATGATTCCACTTATATGGGTAACTACAGTAGTTACATTCATAGGGACAGAAAGTAGAAGTGGCTGCCAGGAGCTGGGAAGAGGAGAGAATGGGGACTTACTGTTTAATGAGTATAAGGTTTCAGTTGTGAAGATGAAAAAGTTCTGGAGAAGGATAGGTAGTGGTGATGGTTGCACAATGCTGTGAATATACTTACTGCCACTGAAATGTACACTTAAAAATAGTTAAAATGGGACTTCCGTGGCGGCGCAGTGGTTAAGAATCTGCCTGCCAATGCAGGTGACATGGGTTCGAGCCCTGGTCCAGGAAGATGCCACATGCCACGGAGCAACTAAGCCTGTGCACCACAACTACTGAGCCTGTGCTCTAGACCCCACGAGCCACAACTACTGAGCCCACGCGGCACAACTACTGAAGCCCATGCGCTCTAGGGCCTGTGCTTCGAAACAAAAGAAGCCACCGCAATGAAAAGCACGCACACCGCAATGAAGAGTAGCCCCCGCTCGCCACAACTAGAGAAAGCCCATGTGCAGCAGTGAAGACCCAATGCAGCCAAAAATAAATAAATTTATTAAAAAAAACCCAAACATGTACTCATGATACAATGTGAGTGTGGGAAGAGTGCCTGCTCACATTTGTACGCTGGTGAGTTTAAGGAACTTGAAAAAAAAAAGAAAAAAAAAGTTAAGATGGTAAATTTTATGTTATGTATATTTTACTACAATTAATTAATTAAGACGCTAACAAAATGGGAGAAAATATTTACATATAAATATATATCTGTAATATATAGATAACTTTAAAAGAATTTTCAAAAGAAATGTAAATAAGAAATAAACATTTTTTAATGTTCAACCTTACACACTTGAAATAAAATAATGAAAATTAAAAACAAAAACAAAAAAAACGCACCACATGATTTCATTTAACACCCAAAATGCAACTCTACTTGATCTGTTACATATCAGGGTTAAATAAAATTCTAAAGTTTCTTTTCAAAGGGTTCTGCTGCAAAAAACAAACAAAAGGGAGGGGTAGAGGGGAGGGGAAAAGGCCTATTCAACCCCCCAGCCAACTCTACACATATCCCCCAATTTCTAAGAAGCTGCCAGTCTTTCTCACCTTGCTTCTACCTCTTATTTTTGTTTAAGCGCCAAAGGTAAGTGAATAAATTTGGTCTGGCCTGGTACATTTACCAATCTCTTCCCAAACAGCCTAGTTCAGGCACCCTTAATAGAGCCTCCTTTTCAACATCAGAAGCCCAAATGGAGACAAATCCTTTTACATGGCAGACAAAAGCCAACAGGAAACCAACTGCAAAGCGAGAGGTGAGATAACATCTCTGCTAAGCATCTCTGTAATAAAAACCCCCTTCTCAGCCGCTCATCAGTACCTGATGATGAAGAGCGGATCCTCCCGGATTTTGCTGGCCATGTCAAGAAGGGAATTGGCACCTGATGGGGCAAAGATAGAGCCTGGGAGGAGTCCTGTCTCAGAAGAACAGCCTGCCTCCTTCTCCTCCATCTTCTCAAAAACGTATTTGTCAATGGGACGCCCCAGCAAGTACTCATCACGGTTCACCATCCCACCAGGACCCTGGTACATCCAGTCCAATTTTTCTTCCTTTTTCCTAGTTGAAGAAAAAAAAAAATACAGTCAAAGAAAATGTAGACTTCTCAAACCTACACACAAAACCTGAACATGAGGGATAGATAAGCACAGCTGGGGGAATCCCCTGGCGGCCCAGTGGTTAGGACTCCATGCTCTCACTGCCAAGGGTGCAGGTTTGATCATTGCTGGTCAGGGAACAAGGATCCTGCAGGCCTCAAGGCGTGGCCAAACTTTAAAAAAAAAAAAAGGCACAGCTGGTCAGAACTGGACTCATTCTACAGGCCCCTTAGCAAGGGCTAAACACCACACTCCATGGGGCACTTGGGAAGAAACGGTAATTGCTGTCATGGAGTTTACATTTTAGGAGAGAGATCATTTCCACACACCTAAAGCAATTTCTGAGGAAAAAAAAGTTCCTCAGCCTGTGGCATGGATCTTTTGCTCAGGGTTTCTCAAGTCTCCTTTACAAAGTCTTTATGTTGTGCTTTCATTTCGAGGATAGTCTGAAAGAGCTAACATGCATGTTCTGGATCAGCTCATCACCAAAACGATTTCAGTGACCACATATGCAGTTGTGTTTACTGTGTGTTTTGGTGCTTATTGTCACCTTGGCACCAGTGGTAATATACTACATTCGAGGGGATAATGAGAAAAGACCAGCAATAACAAGTTATGCTTTCAAGCCAAAAGAGGGAAGCCAAATTATGTCACAGTATCATGCCAAATATTTTCCTGTGGTTCTAAGAGAAAAAAAGTGGTGAGAAAATTGAGCCTTCACACAACAGACAGTAAAGGTGTGCTGAATTCATTCATAAGAGCATGTGTTGGAGCAGCCAATATCACATTCACACTACAAGTAGCAAAGTAGGTTCATCGAAACAATATTATCTATAACATTAGGTGCAATGGTTTTTGACTATGACTTTTAAATTTTGTATATTTATTTTTGTTTAAGATTATATAACAACTATGAGCATAAATAATACCTTCCTAGTTATATCTTTGCATATATTTTTAATAAAAATAATTTAAACCAATAATAGAGGGTCTAACCCTTCAGATTTCTTTTCCTATTATAAGGATTGGCTTGAGAAACACTATAGTCTATGATTAAGAATTGATTGTGGGGCTTCCCTGGTGGCGCAGTGGTTAAGAATCCGCCTGCCAATGCAGGGGACACGGGTTTGAGCCCTGGTCCAGGAAGATCCCACATGCTGCGGAGCAACTGAGCCCGTGTGCCACAACTGCTGAAGCCCGCGTGCCTGGAGCCTGTGCTTCCCAACGGGAGAAGCCTCCACAATGAGAGGCCCATGCACCACAACGAAGAGTAACCCCTGCTCAACGCAACTGGAGAAAGCCTGAGTGCAGCAACAAAGACTCAGTGCAGCTATAAATAAATAAATTTATTAAAAAAAAAAAAGAATTGATTGTGGGCCACAGGGGTCAGGCTCCACCCAGCTTACCCAACCTCACTCACACCACTGGGGTCAAGATGGAGGAGCAAGAGTGAGAGCCGTGCCCCGGAGAACTATGTGGAAGACTGTGGTGGGGCCTTTATGATGGGTACCACAGGTAGTAGTGTCTTTTATGCAATTAAAGGTTTTCACCATTCTCCAGTGGGAGTAAACCAGAGACTACGTGGGAGTTTGACAGCTATTAAAACCAGGCCTCCGGGCTTCTCTAGTGGCGCAGTGGTTGAGAGTACGCCTGCCGATGCAGGGGACACGGGTTCGTGCCCCAGTCTGGGAAGATCCCACACGCCGCGGAGCGGCTAGGCCCGTGAGCCATGGCCACTGAGCTTGCACGTCTGGAGCCTGTGCTCCGCAACGGGAGAGGCCACAACAGTGAGAGGTCTGCATACCGCCAAAAAAAAAAAAAAAAAAGAAAGCAGGCCTCCACAGTTGGGAGGTGGCTTTGCAGTTTGGGGAGGTCTGTTTTCCATGATTCTTTGCTGGATGGTGCATGTTAGAAAGACCTCTGGAATTCTGTCACAAGTGCAGCCTTCACAGGAGTCACACTGGCAGCCAAAAGGGACCAGTGGCCACAGTTGTTGGGTCAGCTGTGACTGGTGGCATTCTCCTAGGGTTAATTGGAGGAGCTGGTATCTTACTGACAAGATCTGCCTCTGTGTAGTTTCCCAATGGTCCTCGGTTTGCTGAAGATCCCTCCCAGGTGCCTTCAACTCAGTTACCACCCTCACCTTTTGGAGACTATCAACAATATCAATGACTTCTTTCCCAGAATTTCTTTAACAGAATAAGCTGTAATTCAAGAAGGATTTTGGAAGATCAAGATACAATGTATTTTTAAATCACAGGTGAGACAACCATGGCCAAATAGGCTATTAAGAGATATTGAGCACTTTTTTCTATTTAAAGGAACATGGGGGATGGGTGTAAAAAGACAATACAGTTATTTATTCACAGTTGGACTGTATTTATAATCAAAATACATGTCTAACAGCCTTAAAAGAAACTGTAATAAGTGCTTAGAAGATGAAGAACCAAGGGACAAATAACAGTGAAACACAACCATCATTTCCTTGGAGACTTCTCTGCCTGGTTTTGTGTGTTCTGTTATTCAAACAATAAAAAACTCCTGGGGGTTGGAGGGAACTGACTGTGAAAGGCAGACTACATAAGAGCTTAAAGAGGTCTAAGCAAGAAGATCAGTGGTGACTAGAATATTCTGGCAAGCTCATTTTCCTGAAAGGCAGTATAACATAATGGTTAAGAGCACAAGCTCTGGAGTCAGGCAACACGGATTTGAATCCCGGCTCTAAAGCCAAGCAACTCATCTGAGCACTGGTGTCCTCACCTGTAAAATGGGGATAAAAGAGTACCTGCCTCATAGGGTTGTTGGGGATTAAATAAGTCAATGAATTTTTAAGGTGTTCAGAAGAGTGCATGGCACAAAGTAAGTACTAAATAAACACTAGCTAGTCTGTTTTGTTTCGTCTTTGTTTTACTTC
Source organism: Tursiops truncatus (assembly GCF_011762595.2). Taxonomy (NCBI): domain Eukaryota; kingdom Metazoa; phylum Chordata; class Mammalia; order Artiodactyla; family Delphinidae; genus Tursiops; species Tursiops truncatus. The sequence goes on from NC_047053.1 coordinate 36,969,484, forward strand.
AAGGGCAACTCATCAACTGGCAGAAGAAACATAAATGTATTGAGATAAAATATGTACTTCATAATTTCTTTGCCCCTCCTATCCCATAACCTACCCTGTAGTTCTGTCATGTCTTCTTACCCTGGGGATAATCACTGATGTTCCCACTAGCTAGTCTTTTTATTCTCTATGTATGTGTTTTGTATCTCCCACCAGGTTTTTTTAAACTCCTAGATGGCTGGAATGAATCCCAGACAGTTGCCTAATATGTTCAGTGTTTGACAATTCATGGGCAATGGGTCTGGAACTGGCAGTACTTTTTGAATGAAAAGCAGGTCTCAGTGATCGAGTAGGGGGGGATCCTAAAAGGACTTGTCAAAGATGGCTCAAGGGATCATGTCTACGCATGCCTGACACGAATGCAGATGGGGAAACTGGAAATAAATATTTGTTTATTCATTTGTAAACAATGACTTGGCACATTTCCTATGTGCCAGGCAGAGCAAGAAGGTCAGAAAGATGACAAAGATTCAGGCAGCTGAGTTGCTCACAGGCTACCAGATGAGGCACAGAGGTCAACTAATTACTGAACAGTGCTGCTGAGCGCTAAGTATGTGATGGGTAACTGTGGGACACTTGAAGCAGAACTGCCTGAATTAAAAAAAAAAAAAAAGAACTGCCTGAATATACAGAGGTACAAGAGTTTGTGTGGGATAAACGTGGGAGTCGTCAGCATGCAGCAGACACTGGTACCACAGGAGTGAAGGGAGAAGAACAGTGAGCCTTGGGAAGCAGGAGCAGTTACTGGATGAGGGAAAAGAAGCTAAGCAAGTGAATAAAAGAGAAGAGACAGTATGAAGAGGTAGGAGGGCCAGGAATATGCAGGCAAAGGAGCAAGACGTATCCAGAAGAAAGGATAGATAAAATGAAGACAGATACTTCTATAAAGTAGTATTTTCAGGGCTACAGCTACTCTTAAAAGGACTCAACTAATATCAGTCCTGCTCAGGCCCTCCAGTAAGAGAACATGTTGTATCGCTGAGATCCAGTGCCACTGGACTTGACCTGGTTCCGCCACTACCCAGGTGGGTAAACATGCAAATTACTTCTGTGCACTTCCATATCCTCACGTCTAAAATGGAGCTAAGTAACTGCCATTTCTCATCATTTTTAAAGTGAGACCCTCTCTCTGAGTTTTTAAATGAGAGAACATTTGGGGTAAAAGTCATATAAAAACCAAATGGTGTATAGATTTTTGCTGTTGCTATCACTAAGGATATAGAACAGGTTCTCAACTGAGGCTGCCCATGAGGATCACCCGGGGAGCTCTTAAAGTATCCAGATGCCCTCGCCCCAGACCCCCGCTGCTAATCTTAGAGAGTCTGCTTGGGTGGGAATCACTCCCATCTTCATTTATCTAATCTTCCAAGGACACCCTAAAGTGCAAGCGTTGAAAAATGCTGGTAAAGAAAACACAATTTTCTAATATTATCAGTAAATACTTAAACAACATTCTACTGCAAAGAGGGATTTGGATGGAGATCAAGGATAACATGCATATTGAGGTTTCTTCTTTGTTCTAAGAGAGCTGTATAATAAACACAGAAAAGATTATCTGAACCATACAAGTGAATTGTTAAATAGCAAAGGGTTGTATTGGATAAATGAAAAGCACGACACTATGCAAAGAACTACACAAACCAGTCAGCTGGACAAGCAGATCGTCTAAATACATCTGCAAGTAAAGACCAAAAAAAGGGACCTACGTGCTAACCTTTGAGTTTCATAACATTGGAGAATATGTGAGGGGGCAAAAAAATCAAAAGAATATAAAATCACCTTCCTCCCATTCCCAACAGACAAGAGAGCATGAGGGTCAGCAACAGGATATACACTGACTCCCGGCTCTGAAGCTGCTCATCTATACTCTGACCTCATTAATTAGACTCCGCAAAGCCCAAATTTCTGACGTATCAGGCACAGAATATGTAATGCTTGGCTGAATAAAAATTTCAAAATAATTTTTTACTTATGGTTAGTGGGAAAGTAAACTCTTATAACTAATGGCTATTCCGTCTAAAATTGACATTTGTTTTAAAATCAAGCGTTCAAAAAATCTCAAAACTCACATATAAAAATGTCATATAAGCTGCCCAGGAATTAATTCAAATGTGTGAAATTTATTTAGTTTAAATTATAAAGAATATAATTTATACAAAGTATATAAAGTAAAATAATTTAATGTGTATCTATGGTTAAAAAAAACTTATAAAATTTCATTATTTTACCTCATTTTATATATTAATGCCCTAAATATATTGTGCTGTACTTTAAAAACTCCAAGACTCCATTTATTTTAAAACATTTCAAATTTTATACTTAAGTCAGAATGGCCTTCTGCCAATCCTGAAAGAATGTATACATATATACAATGGAATATTACTCAGCCATAAAAAGGAACGAAAATGGGTCATTTGTAGAGATGTGGATGGATCTAGAGACTGTCCTACAGAGTGAAGTAAAAGTAAATCAGAAAGAGAAAAACAAATATCGTATATTAACACATATATATGGAATCTAGAAACATGGTACAGTTGAACCGGTTTGCAAGGCAGAAATAGACACACAGATTTAGAAAACAAATGTATGGACACCAAGCGGGGGAAATGGGGGGGGTGAACTGGGAGATCAGGATTGACATGTATACACTAATATGTATAAAATAGGTAACTAATAAGAACATGCTATATAAAAAATAAATAAAATAAACAAACAAACAAAAAGAAAGAATGTAATTGTTATCCTGCCTAAATTCCATAATGCCATTTCCACGAACTGAAACTAAGTCTCTCTCTCTCTCTCACAAACACACATGCCTCTGAATGTCACAAATCCTCCTGTCATGAAATTACTAAGGAAAAGTCCTGTATATCCAACAGGGGAAGTATGTCACATGTCACCCTGGAGACTTGCCCACTAGGATATGAACAAGGGATAGTACAGATAAGTCAATTTTAGTCTATCTGGAGTTTTTATTCAATTCTGATTTAGGAATGCACTGCATATTTTTTTTAAATTAAAAAATGCCGATTTATTGGTGATCGTTGCAGTGAAGACGTGGGTTTTCTCGGATTTGTTTTTTTCATACAGAATACAGTTTGTTGTTATTATATGCACATTTTACTGAAACTTAATCAGGAAGTCAAACAAGAAAGCAATAGCTCTTACCAGAAACAAAATTTCAAGCATATTAAAATAAGTCAGAGATTATAAATAGCTTTAGTATATTCACTACTCATTGCTTTTCACTGTTTTAAAAAAACAATTCCCAAAGAATAATTTTACATTTGATTTTAAAGCAGGTGATTTTTAACTATATTTTCTTACATTTAAGATTTACAAAAAATATGTATGTACAGATTGTTTTATGTTCTTGGGATAAAAAAAAACATATTGACGACTCCCAATTTCCACTGAATACTACCTGTACTCTCAAACATGACATTTGAAGACCTTCACTTTTCATTAGCTGCAGAAAAAGTACATTGAACATTTAGAAACAAGAAAGAGTAAAGAAAATAGAGATGGAAATTTGGATCGGCTTTAAAAAAAAAAAATTGGGGCGCTCTCACAACACCTAGCTTCTATCCAGTGCTAACTCCATTAGCGCCACCATAGACCACCTCCCTGGCTCAAGAAACCTCCCTCTGAGAACAAGTTAGACTTTGCTTTTGCCCTCCCTGGGCCGTGGAACCTCCGCTTGAGAGCACCCTCCCCACTGCGCGGCCACTTCCCGGTCAAGAGCCCCGGCTGGACCCGGAGCTGATCTCGCCTTATTAAATTACAGAAATCAGTAAAGAAGAACATTCCCACTGTCTATCCTCACACCCCAGATTAGAATCCCAGGTTCCGGGAAACCTGCACTGCATATTTTATGCTTTTAATTTTTCTCAGAACACATTTATTCCCATCCCCTCTTATGAGATGGGTAGAGTAATTATTGTCTGTTACTCCTATCCTATATTATACAAGAGGAAACTGAAGTCAGGGAGTATCGAATGAGACTGTCCACATTCACACAGCTTTTACTGACAGACACACCATCTACCTCCTTCCACGGGACCTCTCTGCCTCCCTAAAATGAGCCTGCAATCCATAAATAAACAAAAGCAGGACTGAGGCCTCAACACGTACTGAGAAGCAGGGTATAGGCAATCATCCTCAGCCACAGGTGTTTGGCAATCATCTACCATGAACTTGGTCTACACTAAGCCCTTTACATGTCATCTCATTTGATCCTCAACAAACCTTAGGAGTTGGGTACTCTCATTCCCCCGGTTCTACCAAGGTAACCAAGGCTCCCAAACTTGCTCCTAGTTACACAGCTAGGCTAGTCCACGCCATGCCAGCCTCAGAACCCAGGCCAGTCTGATTCCAAACTCACGCTCTTAACCAGCTATTATGCAACAACTGGACGATGCACCTGCAGGCAGTTCTGCAATTCCCCACACACCAAGACACCCCCAGGCCAAATCGCTCCAGCTCCTCACGTACTTGACAGCTCCAACGTCCTCCGCGTAGCGCTGCATCTCCTCCCGGGCCCTCTCCTCCCGCAGCTCGCGCTGAAGCTCCTCAATCTTTTTCCGCTCAGCCTCATGCTTCTGCTCAGCTTTCCACACTTTCTCCACATTGCGGAGGGTCTGCGGGTGCCAGCTCTTCTTCAGATTCTGAGGTAAATGAAAGGAGGGAGAAAACAATGCGGGCAGTGGGTGGGTGGTGAGTATAACTGGCCCTCCCTTTCCCACCCCTATATTCATGCCAAGGCAGGCATGTAAGGGCAAGACGTCTTTAACAATGGCAAGGTTGGCACCCAAAAATCTCACACATGGCGGGGTGGGAGAGAGGTTGTTCAAGTACATAAAGCTTCAGGATAAAACAGGCCCCTCCGAGATTCCCTTCAAATACTTCTATCCTTAAATGTGTGAGTCTGACTTCTACTGGCCATGCCTGAAGTGAGGGTTGGTGATGACAATACAGGAGGAATGGGGTAGAGAAGCAGGAAAGTATAGACTCTGAAAGGCAAAAGAATTCAAGTGCCTTTGGCACTGGACGTTCATTCTTATGAACACAGCCTTCTTTTCCTTGAGTCCACTTAACGTGCCTTAAACTTGCATGGTTTACAACCCCACCTAGTACCTCTTTCAACCTTCCTTCCCAAGAATCTCCCCCTGGTTCTGATCTTCCTCCTCACCCTCAAGGAATGCTTCTCCTCTCCCTCCTCCCCATGAGCCACTGCTTTGGTTCAGCTTCCCAACCAGGAAAGGTTTCCTGGAGGAAGTGACATCCAAGGATAATTATAAATTAGCCCAGTGATGCAGGAAGCGGGAAGGAGTGGGGTAGCTTTCCACACAGAGGTAACAGCACACACAACTGCCGGCCCAGTGGTGAGAAAGAACAAATAATTCAGCATGGCTGGAGATAGGAGAGCAAGCTGATGGGAAGGGGCTCAAGATGAAGCCAACTAAGAAAGCAACAGATTAAGGGCCTTATAAGCCATGTTAAGGGATTGGATTTTATCCTGTTGACAGCAGAAAACACTAAACATTCATATGCAGGTGGGAGGCATGACCAGCCTAGCATGTAAAGAATGGATTGGAGAGGATCAGGATTGAAAACCAGGAGACCAGTTAAGAAACCTAAATGAGGGAACTGCCTGGTGGTCCAGTGGTTAGGACTCCGTGCTCCCACTGTAGGGGGCAGGGTTCAATGCCTGGTCAGGGAACTAAGATCCTACATGCTGCTCAGTGTGGCCAAAATAATTTTTTTTTTTTTTAATGAGGGCTTCCTTTTCTCTCTCTATTCTTGTACTCCCTTTCCCCTCATCAGGTTGTTCAGTCCTTCCTCCCTTCCTCCCCAACCCTCCACCTTGTCCTAATGGTCCTCGTCTCTCGCCTTCAATATGGGTGATTTTGCCTCCCAGGGAACATTTGGCAATGTCTGTAGACAGTTTTGGTTGTCACAACTGAAGGAGAAAGGTGCTACTGGCTAGAGGCCAGGGATGCTGCTACATGCACAGGACCACACACACAACAAAGAATTATCTCCAGCCCAAAATGTCAATAGCACTGAGGTTGAGAAACTCTGGATTAGAGCTTTCCTATCCCTAAATGCAGCTACTTGAAGACAGTAAGTCAGAAGAACCTTGATGGTATCTTGGAACTCATTCTAACTGATAACACCTGACAAACTCTAATATAGCTACTGGACAGGTGGCTAAACGAATCTATTTGCTGATTCAATTAGCTACACTTTCAGGAGATTAGCATTTTTCTGATCTTGCACCATGCTCTTATGGGTACATTTGCCCAATTCGGAGGCTTAGCCCCCTACAAATGAACTATACAGTTTAAGAGAAATAGCCACACAACTTATATTAAGTGCTATGAATTCAGAAGAAAGCTCTGCCACTACAGATCAGAATGCAGCACTGAAGAAGGAGTGGAGGTCAGAAAAGTGAACATGAGGAAGATCTTCCGTGACCCCAGGACATGGCTCAGGGACGAGGAGAACGGGGGCACAAATCACCCCTACTACAGCCCAGGACATGACTGAACTCCTAGCTGAGGAAAGGAGATGTATCCCAAGACAAGATATACAAAACAAAGTGACACGTCCTCCATACCTGCCTCCTTTCCTAGCCATGGTTCCAACCGCCCCCGAGTCTTCCCAGAATTTCCAGCCAGAAGAGCTCCCTGTCAACAAACACCATCTCCCCTCCTTGGCGACCCACCTCACATATCTTCCCAAGTCTCCGCCCGGTCCCTCATGGCCTTAGTTATCCGTCCCCTGTCCAGTGCTACAGCTCCCTGTCCCCAACGGCTGCGTTGCAAGAATACCCACTGCCACCCCCACCAATTTCCGTCCCCAGCCTCAGTCGGTCTCCGGCCTCAGTCTTGCCCCAGCCCTGGGCTCCCTCACTTACCAGGTCTCCGCCCCCCATGATGGTGGAGAGCCTGGAAGACTCAGGAAGGATCGAGGCGAAACGCAGAGAAAGAGTTCAGCTACGACCTCCGGAGATCTGATCCCGGGGACGACTGGCTACCACTTTCACTGCCCAATCCAGAGACCACTTCCGGGAGGGCGTTGTATTAGAGCGACTGCGTCGCGGTACCATGACGTTTAATACTCGCTGTCGCGCTGCGTGGCGGTAGCGTCACGTGCAGCTTCGCAGGTTGCGGCCGTGATATCGCGGGATCTGTGGTTTCACTTTGGTCGCCTCGGGTTGGCTCCTCCCCTGATTTCTGGAGTAGTGAGTTAAAACGCTGCGGCTGTTTCGAGTTACAATTGGTCCTGGGCCTAGCCCGGCGGTTCGGTTGCCATGGCGACGCACCGCGGCGTCCCCCTCGGAGCTCCACTCGGGGCCTCCCTAGCGAAGCCCCAGCGTGGATCAGCCTGGGCCTCCCGGAATTTCTAAACGGCCTTTCAAATCCGCAGTCTCCTCAAACCTCGACTCACAGCCAACCCCCTTACTCCAGGCGTATTTTACGGAGTTAAATAGAAACCATCGAACCGAAATTCCATCAGCTTCCCTGCACCAAACCTTTAGAATCTGCCAGCTTTCCCCTTTCCTTCCCCTTCGTTTACGATGCAAGAAGCATCCCTCCTAATCTAAGGCACGGCGGTTCATCTGCTCGGATCCCACCCCTCGCATCTGGTATTACTCAATTCCTCCCTCTCTCCTCTATCTCCCTAAGTATTGGTTCTTTGTCATCATCATTTTAGATACGCTCAGTTGATCCTTAAAAAAGAAAAAAGCTCATGTCTTTCCCCCAGCTGCTGCACTCTCCTCTCCGTCTTTAGCGAACTTGAAACAAGTTGTCTCCACTTCGGAGACAAGATGCTTGCACTTCGGAGACAAGATGTTTCCGCTTCATCTTCTGCTTAACCTAAACCCTCCGCTCAACTATTCTTCCCGTGATCTTCAGTAATACCCCTGTATTTAAATCAAAAAACACATTTCATCCTCATCTGGACTACCCCTAGCCTTTGGTATTGAGGAGCACTCTCTCCTTATCGAAACACTTTTCACTTGACTTCTTCCCATCACTCTCCAAATTTTCCTTCTCTAGATCCTTCTCAGGGAACATTTTCTTGTTTTCTTCCTCATCCGTTCTGTCTTAGGTCCTTTCACCTAAGGTGAAAGGTGCTCTCCTTGGGTGATCTCATCTACTCACAGGGTTTCAGTTACCATCTATATGCTAATGAATCCCAAATTCATTAGCTCCACTCATAGCCCTCTTTCAAGATCCAGGGTTTTAAGCCTGGCTATTAGTCATTTCCAACTGGACATCTGGAAGTCACTTAAACTAAATGTGTTATCTCACCTATACTTACTCCCCCAATCCCCTACTACCACCGCTTCTCCATCCAGACGTCATTCTTAGATCTCTCCCTCATCTCCAACATCCAATCAACAAGATTCTAACTGCTCAACATCTCTCAAATCTGTCCACCTCACCATGACATTCACCACCTGCCTGGTTCAGGCCATCATCATCCCTCACCCGGTAGAAGTCCACTTCCCCGTTTTCAGTTTTATCCCTTATAGATCTATGCACTCTTTTTATAGCTAAGAGTGATCTCTCTAAAATGCAGATATGATTGTATCAACCCACCGCTTTAAAACGTTTCATAGCTCCCCATTATTCATACTATAGAGCCCGCGTTTAAAAAATGTGAAGTCCTGGGAATTCCCTGGCGGTCCAGTGGTTAGGACTCTGCACTTTCACTGCTGAGGGCTCGGGTTCAATCCCTGGTTGGGGAACTAATATCCCATAAGCCGGGCTGTGCGGCCATGTCGAGTTCTTTCATGATCGGACTCTTCTTACCTCTCCAGCTTCATTAAGACTCCCTACCTCTCACTCACTATGCTAGAGCTAAACTTTTATTTCCCTAGCCAAACACTCTTAACAACAACAAAAAAACATTTTTTAGTGGGTAATACATTGTAAATATGTTTTAAAAGATACAAAAGTCAACACAGTAGGGAGTTCCCTGGCAGTCCAGTGGTTAAGAATCCACGCTTCCACTGCAGGGGTCCTTGGTTTGATACCCAATCAGGAAACTAAGATCCTGCTGCTGTGTGGTGAGGCCAAAAAAAAGTCAATGCAGTAGAAACCTCCCACCATCCTTATACCCTCCTCAATCAGCGTTCATTTATCCCATGTTTCCTTTATAATTTTATATTACATATTTAAGTCTTTGATCCATTTGGAATTTTTTTTTTTTTGGTCTTTCTAGTTGAGTCACCTCAACACCTCTACAGAATAATCTTATATTTTCCCTACTGGTGTGAAATACATACATATATACATATACTATATTCCCATTTGTATCTGAGTCTGTTTCTGGATTCTCTATTCCATTCCATTAATCCATCTATTCATGTGGTCTTATCAAACTGCCCTAATAGCTTTATTTTAATGACGTAGGCCTACTTCTCCCTCACTACTCTTCTTTTTCTGGAGTTTCCTGGTTCTGTTTACAATTTTATTTTTCTAAATGAACTTTCAGGTCAGCTTGTCCAGTTCCAGAGACAGTGTTTTTTATGTAATTATTGAGAGATATATTAAATTTGTAGATTAATTAGGCGAATTATATTATAGCACTTACTCTGTATTATAATTGCCTATGTAAGTTCCATAATGCTAGAGACCTCCACCTTTGTGTCCCTTGTGCTTGGCACAGTTTCTGGCACATAGTAGTTGCTTAATTATTGTTAAGTGAATACATGAATGGATGGATGAGCCTTAAAGGCCCTGTGTTTTGAAGTCACCATTGACCAAAGTGTTTTGCTTAGGGCATGACTTCATAGAAATAATAATAACCATTAATATTAATAATTTCATACAATAATAATGGGGGTTATATGTTTGAAAAAGCAATGGCTTTGACTTGCATTTGAATCACAAGTCTGTCAGCTATGTTACGTGACCTTGGACAAGTTACATAACCTCTCTGAGAGTTTTTCCTCATCCTTAAAATAAGAGCAATACCACCTACCCTGCAAAGTTGTAAGAATTAGGTGCAATTACATTTGTAAAGCATTTCACATAGTCTCTGGTAGATAGTAGATGCTCAATAAATGATAACAATTCTATCCACAAAGTTACCAATATCCATAGTAACTTCTCTTCTAGGGCTGATTGACACTAAAGGTTAGGAGGAAGGAGATGGTTCTAAAAGTCAGTGGTGCCATAGTTTTGTGGTGGAAAGTACTTGAAAACAAGACAAGGCTATTTTTGAGGCAGAGATAACTGAAATTGCAGAAACTACATGAGCCAATTTCTTTTCACTAATGTTTCTCAAAGTGTGGCCTGGGGACTACCTATAATAGAATACCTTGAAGGTCTTCTTAAACATGACATGTTCCTGGACCCTACCCTTGAACCACTGAATAGACTTTCCAGGGGTGAGATTCTCAGATTCTAGAAAGTTCTTCATGTGATTCATGTGCACACTAGAGTTTGAAAACTACTGCTTTAGAATAAAGTTAGTTTTCAAAGATAAATAAATAAATGAAATAGTCTTGTCTTAAGCCAGGAAACCTAAAGGTTATTTACAAACACTGTAATACAGAGCTGTTTTCCCAATGAGGAGAGAGGCGTTATGAGAGGCAAATCAAGGAATTAATTGCCATGACTGATCTGTGTTGCCTTTCATCATCATTTATTCATTCATTTGTCCATTCAGTGGATGTCAGGCTCTGGACAAATTGTACTATAGCCATAGTCTGTAAACTGATAAATGCTCTTCCCAAGGTAGAGTCAGGTCTTTGCTACTCCTCAGCTACTCCAGAGATGGTTTTCCCAAATTCTGCTGCTTTGGAGCTTGTACAAGCCAGCCCTACAGTCAAGTAACCATAAATAGCCCCACAGCTGTTAAGTCAGGTTAACAACTATAGGCCCTGATCAAACGGTCTGGTTAGGCACGAATCCTGCAGAAAGTGGTGGAAGAGTACGCTGTTGAGATAGGTTAAGCCAGAAAGCATCATCCAAGTTAGAGAGCATTCCTTTCTTCCTTCCTGCATCCATTCAGCAACCTAAGGGAAAGATTATTATGTGCTAGTTAGCACTATACTAAGAACAATGCTAAGTATGGAGGCTACAAAGATGGAAACTTTCCCCTGGCCTTTATACCCCTTTATGGTATAAAAGAGGAGGCGGATGCCTAAATACCTGACATCACTATAGTGTAGCAAAGGCCATAATTGAGAAACATACAAAGTAATATATTAACCCGGGGAAATAAAGATTTTTTGCACAAACAGTGAAGCATAGTGTGTGCTGGAGTCCAAACATACCTGGGTTAATATCCTGGCATGCCACATTGCAGGTCGGTTAACCTTTCTGTGCCTTAGTTCCCCCATTACTAAAACAATGATTTTATTAGTACCTAACCGACCTCATAAAGTTGCTGTGCAGATTCAATGAAGTAACGTTCTACTTCTCCACTTCAGTCATTCAAGTACTGCTCTCAAAATTTTTGTCACATTCATAAAACAATGATATTTAATACTTTTACTTACATTGATTCACCTTTTTTAAAAAGTCCCCAACATTTTATTACAAAAATTTTTCATTCAACACAGGTGAAAGAATTTTACATGACACACCCATATAACTACCAGCTAGATTCTAGAGTTAACATTTTATTCTACTTGCTTTATTACATTTCTATACATATATCTATCCTTCTCTCCATCCAGTAAGTCCTCCTATTTTTAGTACTTTTTTTTTTTTTTTTTTAGCGGTACGCGGGCCTCTCACTGTTGTGGCCTCTCCCGTTGTGGAGCACAGCTACGGACGCGCAGGCTCAGCGGCCATGGCTCACGGGCCCAGCCGCCCCGCGGCATGTGGGATCTTCCCGGACCGGGGCACGAACCCGTGTGCCCTGCATCGGCAGGCGGGCTCTCAACCACTGCGCCACCAGGGAAGCCCAAGTACATTTTTTTTAAAAATTATTTATTTTATTTATTTATATTTGGCTGCGTTGGGTCTTCGTTGCTGCGCGTGGGCTTTCTCTAGCTGCGGCAAGCGGGGGCTACTCTTCTTTGCCGTGCACGGGCTTCTCATTGCGATGGCTTCTCTTGTTGCGGAGCACGGGCTCTAGGCGGGCGGGCTTCAGTAGTTGTGGCTCGTGGGCTTTAGAGTGCAGGCCTAGTAGTTGTGGCACACGGGCTTAGTTGTTCTGCGGCATGTGGGATCTTCCCGGACCAGGGCTCGAACCCATGTTCCCTGCATTGGCAGGCAGATTCTTAACCACTACGCCACCAGGGAAGTCCCTTTAAGTACATTTTGAAGTAAGTTGCAGACAAACAGTACACTTCCTCCTAAATACTTCAGCATGCATATCATTAACTATAATTAGATATTCAGTTTTTACAGTGTTTATGTTAAAGTTACATTAAATGAAATGCATAAATCTTAGGTGTATGTTCACTAACTCTGTGTAACCCAAACTTCCAGCAAGAAATGGAACATTGACATCATCCCTCATTCCCCTTCCCAGTTAATCTTTGTCCCTCCCCCCAACAGGCAACCACTTTTTTAAAAAAAAATTTATTTATTTATTTTGGCTGTGCCGGGTCTTAGTTGTGGCATGCGGGATCTTTAGTTGCAGCATGTGGACTCCTTAGTTGTGTCATTCATGAGGGATCTAGTTCCCCGACCAGGGATCAAACCGAGGCCCTTGGCAGTGAGAGTGCAGAGTCCTAACCACTGGACAACCGGAGAATTCCTGCTATGAATGTTTCTGTATAGGTCTTTTGTGAGCATATGTTTTCATTTATCTTGAGTAAAATCCTAAGAATGGGATTGCTGAGAGGTAGGTCAATATATTTTATTTTATATGAACTGCCAGACCTTTTCCCCGAATGGTATATACCATTTTACATTCCCACCAATTTGCTTGAGAGTTGGTATCTGATATTGTCAGTCTTTTTAATTTTAGACATTCTGATACATGTGGAGTGTCACAATGTGATTTTAATTTGCATTTTTCTGGTAACTAATGATATTAAATATTTTTTCGTGGGTTTATTGGCCATTTATTTGTATCTCCTCCTTTGTGAAATGTCTCTTCAAATCTTTTCTCTATTTCTTAATTGGATTGCTTACAATCTTTTTACTTTCAGGTAGTAAGAGTTCTTTACACATGCTGGATGCTAGTTCTTTGTCAGATATATATTTTGCACATAATTTCTCCTAGTCTAGACTTGCCCATTCATTTTCTTTTGATAGGCAGACACTTTAAATTTTGATGAAGTCTAATTTATCAATATTTTCTTTTATGCTTCTTGTGTCCTCTTGGTAAAGGAAAAATTATTCATGACACTTGTTAAAGAATAATGTTATTTAAGATTAGGGCCAATAGGGACCACTGCAATGGGGTCTTGTAGTGGGAAAGAGATTGGGCTCGACTCTGAATGAAACATGGACAAGTGGGAATTTACAGCCAAGCAGCAGTGCAGGGGTTAGTGGATGGAAAATCACTAAGAAAAAACATCAGGGGTAGGGATAGAATTCTGGCTAAATCAAACTAAAGGCAGGCCAGAATGATCACACATCACCTGCAGGATGATGGGGGATGAAGGACGAGGTCAGATATGGTGGAGGGAGGATTCTGATTCTAACTAAACTGACTTCGCAAGATTCTTGCTAAAATTGGACAATGCAGAGAGGAACACGGAAGTCCAAAAGTCAAGGCTTAGTTTGGAGAGAACTCAGAAGAGTGTGCATGCCTAAGTTTGCTCATGGAGAGACTCCTAGTCATGCACTAAGAAACCTTTGCCTAGCCTAAAGTCAGAGAGATATTTTCCTATGTTTTCCTTTAACATCTTTAGGTCTATGATCCTTCTAGAATTAATTTTTTTGGAGACAATCATTTATTTATTACACAGGATAAGGTCATTTAAACAGGGGGACATCATAAAAATGTGTTCAGCCTGGGGTTGCAAGCATCAATGCTCACAACTCCAATGGAAAGAGGCCACATACAACCAGGAAGGTATTGACATGCCACTCAAAAACAAGCCACAATGCTTAGGAAACTATTAGAGAGTGTTAAAAAAGTAAACAACAGGCCCCCAAATGGAGTCACTTGTGCTAAGTCTCACATCAGCAAACCAAGACTTAATACCTAATGTAACTGCAGTTTCAGCTTCTCCCAGGAATGTGACCAATCTGGAATTACCTGGTCAACACTAGTGAGGTAATCTACTTGATAGACCCCCCCCGCAACTATCCCCAAAGAAAGGTGACCTTGCCTGAAACAATCCATTCTTTGCTAGAATAACTTCCTTGCTCTGCCCCCTTCCGCCGATAAGTTTTCCATTTTTGTACAGCTCCTCAGAGCTCCTTATGAATTGTTATATAAAACCAACTAGATCTTCAAACTTATTCAGTTGAATTTTGCTTTTTAATAGGAGTCACAGAGCATAATAATAGTCTCCAGTTCACCAGTCTGCATTTTCTGTGGCTGGGTCATTAGCCCGTAGCATTTGCCTGGTGTTGTGGTTATTGAGAAGGAGACTTCCTGTATTCTAGAGAGCCTTGAAGAGTACACACTTCTGGATGTCACTGAAATCATAGTCAACTCTAGGCTTAACTAGCTCACATCACTACATTTTGGGTCTACCCTAGGTAGTGATGAGCCATCTCTGGAATTTATTTTTGTGTATGGTATGAGATTCATCTTCTTCCATATGGGTATCCAGTTATTCTAGCACCAATTTTTGAAAAGACTTCTTATCCCCATTGAATTATTTTGGTGCCTTGTTAAAAATCAAATGACCACATAAGTGGGATCTATTTCTGGGCTTTCAATTCTCCACCACTGATCTATTTGTCGATCCTTATGCCAGTACCATCTGTCTTGATTACCATAGCTTTATATAAAGTATAGAGAACAGGCAGTGTTAAGTCGCTCAATTTTGTTCCTTTCTTTGAGGATGACTTTGGATATTCTAGGAGTTTTGTATTTCCGTATAAATTTGAGAATCAGCTTGACAACTTAAAAATGCTGGAATTTGATTGGGATTGTGCTGTTTCTATGGGTCTGGAGAACTGACATCCCCTATCATTGCTGAGTCTTCTATATGTGAACATGGTATATTCTTTTATTTATTTGAGTGTTCTTTAATTTCAGCAGTGTTTTGTAATTTTCAGAATAGAGGTCTTGCCCATCTTTTGTTAAGTTCATTCCTAAGTTTTTGTTGTTGTTGTTTTGTTTTTGTGCAGTACGCGGGCCTCACTGTTGTGGCCTCTCCCGCTGCGGAGCACAGGCTCCGGACGCGCAGGCTCAGTGGCCATGGCTCATGGGCCCAGCCGCTCCACGGCATGTGGGATCTTCCCAGACCGGGGCACGAACCCGTGTCCCCTGCATCGGCAGGCGGACTCTCAACCACTGCGCCACCAGGGAAGCCCCCCTAAGTATTTTTTAAATATTTATTTATTTATTTGGTTGCGCCGGGTCTTGGTTGCGGCACGTGGGATCTTCGCTGCGGCATGAGGGAATCTTCTTTTTTTAGTTTATTTAATTTATTTATTTTTGGCTGCACTGGGTCTTCGTTGCTGCGCACAGGCTTTCTCTAGTACCGGCGAGCAGGGGCTACTCTTTGTTGTGGTGCACCGACTCTAGGCACGCGGGCTTCCGTAATTGTGGCACTTGGGCTCAGTAGTTGTGGCTCGCGGGCTCTAGTGTGCAGGCTCAGTAGCTGTGGTGCACGGGCTTATTTGCTCTGCGGCATGTGGGATCTTCCCAGACCAGGGCTCGAACCTCTGTGCCCTGCATTGGCCACCAGGGAAGTCCATGAGGGATCTTTTAGTTGCAGCATGCAGGCTCTTGGTTGCAGCGTGCATGTGGGATCTAGTTCCCTGACCAGGGATCGAACCTGGGCCCCCTGCATTGGGAGCGCAGTCTTGGCCACTGGACCACCAGGGAAGTCCCAGTATTTGTGTGTGTGTGTGATGCTATTTTATTTTTGATAGATTTTTTTTCTTTCACTTTTATTCTTTTTTTAGCAAGAAAAAAATTATTAAAAGAATAGTGAAGGAATTCCCTGGCGGTCCAGTGGTTAGGACTTGGCGTGGCTTGGCCAAAAAAAAAAAAAAAAAAAAGAATAGTGGAAAACTTACAGATATTGAAAATAAACTTATGGACACTAAAGGGGAAACGTGGGGGGAAGGGTTAAACTGGGAGATTGAGATTAACATATACACACTACTATATATAAAATAGATAAGTAATAAGAACCTACTGTATAGCACAGGGAACTCTACTCAATATTCTGTGATAACCTATATGAGAAAAGAATCAAAAAAAGAATGAATATATATATATACATATATAAAACTGAGTCACTTTGCTGTACATCTGAAACGAATACAACATTGTAAATCAACTATACTCCAATAAAATTTTAAGAGAGAGAGAATAGTGGAAATGACTCATATGTCCATTAATAGAATGTGTAAGTAAACTGTGAGAGTCAGACAATGAAAGATGACAATGAAAAAAACAAACCACTGATAGAGACAACAACATGAATATATCTCACAGACCTAATCTTGAGTTAAAGAACCAGAGAGTATGCACTGAGCATGTGCTGTTAATTCCACTTATATAAAGTTCACAACCATGCAAAACAGATCTATGGTGTTCGTGTCAAGACACTGGTAACCGTTAGTGGCAGAGGGACTGCAAGGGCACCTGGTGAGGGATGCTGCATGCTGGTTACCCAGGTGTGCTTGGGGTGGGATGTTCATTGAGTTGCACACTTGATATGTGCTCTTTTCTGTGTATGCATCAAAGTCACACAGAAAGTCACACAGAAAGAAATCAACACAGAGCTACTCGGTAAGGCAAAATGTCACCCCTAAGTGCTCAAGAAGCAGGGTTGGGGCTGTAGGTCCAAGCATGCTTCCCAAACCTGGCACAGAACTTGAATGAGCACCTCTCTGTTGCTGTGGCTGAGCACTAAATGCAGCTGTTTGCTTGGGGATGCCTCTGCCTGGGTTATGCCCATATCAGTACTTAACATTGGATTATTTATGCATTTGTTTATTTTCTGTCTCCCCAACTAAGGTGTGATCTCACTGCAGGCATGTAGTAAACACACAACAAATATTTATTGGATGTATTTGTCTCTATATCCTTCCTTCCCTGAGCAGAATTTGCCTTCTCATGGATGTATTCTTTCACCTATATTCTTTTCTTGCAAACATCCATCGTCTTATATAGATACAAAATAAAAGAAATAGAAGAATTTTTCCCTATGATGAGAACTCTTAGGATTTACACTTTTAACGAATTTCATATACAATACACAACAGTGTTAATTATATTACTCATCTTGTACATTACATCCCTAGGACTTATTTATCTTATAACGGGAAAATTGTACCTTTGACTACCTTTGTCCAATTCTCCCCACACCCCGCCTGTGGTAACCCCAAATTTGATCTCCTTCTTTATGAGTTTGTTTGTTTTTAATAACTACATTATTTTTCAGAATCCAGCAGCTTTTTAAAAATATTTATTTTTGGCTGCATTGGGTCTTTGTTGCTGCGCATGGGCTTTCTCTAGTTGCGGCGAGCGGGGGCTACTCTTCGTTGCAGTGTGCAGGTTTCTCATTGCAGTGGCTTCTCTTGCTGCAGAGCACGGGCTCTAGGTGCACGGGCTTCAGTAGTTGTGGTACACGGGCTCAGTAGTTGCGGCTTGTGGGCTCTAGAGCGCAGGCTCAGTAGTTGTGGTGCATGGATTTAGTTGCTCTGCGGCATGTGGGATCTTCCCGGACCAGGGCTCAAACCCACGTCTCCTGCATTGGCAGGTGGATTCTTAACCGCTGCACCACCAGGGAAGTCCCTGTTTGTTTTTGAAGAATAATTGACCTACAACACTATGTAAGTTGCTGGTGCACAATATAGTGATTCAATATTTCTATACATTTCAAAATGATCACCACTGTGAAGCTATTTTATTATTATTTCTTTTGTCCGCACCACACGCTCATGGAATTTAATTCTCCCACCTGGGATCAAACCTGGGCCCTGGTAGTGAAAGTGCTGAGTCCTAACCACTGGACTACCAGGGAATTCCCCACTAATTAGTTCTTGTAGCTGTTGTATACGGAGTCAATATTTACTTAAATTTATTTGAAAAAGAAACTTTAACAGAAAATCAACCCTTTGGAAAAAAGTCTAGCAGTTCCTCAAAAGGTTAAACATAATTACTGAAGCAGAGCAGGACCCTGTGGTCCTTTCCCGCCATAACCTCCGCCTGCCTTTTGTCTGTGAAAAAACTTTAGCCAAAGAATAAGTTTAATCAGAGAAATAAGATAGTTTAGTCATTAAGCATAGCCAAGGACCTTTAGTTCCTTCTCAAGGGCTATAGATAATATTCTGAGCCATGTCCTGTGAGCTGTCTTGTAGATACAGAACCCCCCCCAGAAGTTAACTATGTGATGACCAGACTGTAGCCATGACATAAGCTGCTACAATTCCGAGAACCGGCTTCAAGGAAATGGGAACAAATTGACCCTGGAACTGAAGATTAACTGTACTTACAACAATCAAGATGATGCTGGTCAGACCACCGCATGACCAATTTTAAGATAACTGTCAGAGCTTTCTGCATGTAGCCCCCTCCCTCCATCTATAAAGGCTCTTGCCCACTGATTGTCAGTGGTGGGGAGTCAGCCTTTGGACAGGAGTCTGCCTGCCCTCCCCCCGGTTTGCAGCATTCAAAATAAAGCAAATTTTCCTTTCCACCAAACTTGCCTCTTTATTGTCTTTTGAGCGGTGAGCAGCCGGACCCCACTTTCAGTAACATTACCAAATGACCCAGCAAGTCCACTCCTCAGTATATATGTAGGCTAAATGATAACATATATCCATACCAAAACTTGTACATGAATATCCATAGTGATGAAATAAAACTCATATTTTATAGCAAGAAAAATTTAAACAGAAAATTTGTCTTTGCCCATTTGAGCCTCCTCCCCCTCCCCTTTAGTGTGCATCTGCATTAACCAGATCTCTTTAGAGATAACATTCCTTCTTAATCTCATCAAGGGTCACAACTCCTTGGGAGATAACCTTCTTCTTAATCTTGTGACCCGTGACCCACCCACTACTTGCTTTGTACCTGTAGACCTGGATTGTGTAAACTGTCATTTAATGTACAGTCCTCAGTCTCAAAACCATATATAACTGTGCTTTGACCTCTAATGGGCAGAACAGTTCTCAGAGCTTTCTGAGAGACTGTTCCTGGGTTATAATTCTCAATTTGGCTTGAATAAAATTTTCCATTTCTTTCTTAGATCAACTATTGTTTTTCTTTGACGATAGCAGCATAAGAGCCAACACATGGAAACAGCTCAAATACCCATCGACTGATGAATGGCCAGATAAAAGTGGTATATCCACACAATGGAATATTATATGGCCATAAAAAGGAGTGAAGTCCTGATACATGCTACATGGATGAACTTTGAAAACCAGTATGCTGAGTGAAAGAAGCCAGTCACAAAAGACCACATGTTATATGGTTCAATGTATATGAAATGTCTAGAATAGGCAAATCTACAGAGACAAAAAGTAGATCAGTGGTTGCCTAGAGATGGATAGGTTGGAGGGAATGGGGAGTGATTGCCAATGGGTATGGGGTTTCTTTTGGGGTTGATGAAAGTGTTCTACAATTGATTGTGGTGACCATTTCACAACTCTGTAAATATACTAAAAACAATTGAATTGTACATGTTTGATAGGTAAATTTATCAAATACGAATTATATCAATAAAGTTGTCATTGAAAAAGGAAAACCAGTATCACTTGCCATAAATAGAATGGAAAATCAAATACAAATTATTAAACACTAGTTAGGGAATTCCATGGCGGTCCAGTGGTTAGGACGTCATGCTTTCACTGCCCAGGGCCCGCTGCGTGACACAGCAAAAACAAACAAATAAAAACCACTAGCAGGCTACCCTGGTGGCGCAGTGGTTGGGAGTCCGTCTGCCGATGCAGGGAACGCGGGTTTGTGCCCCGGTCCGGGAGGATCCCACATACCACAGAGCGGCTGGGCCTGCGCGTCCGGAGCCTGTGCTCCGCAGCGGAAGAGGCCACAGCGGTGAGAGGCCTGTGTACCACACACACACAAAAAAAAACCCCACTAGCAAGATAGTTACATTTACTCTCTGATTAAAAAAAAGAGAGGATTCAGAAGTGTTAGACAGTTGACACCAAAGAAAACTTTTCCCTTAAGTTACTCAGGAACAAAAAAGAATTGAAAAAGGAATCATTTTTTCACTCTGTGGTTCAGTGTTTTTTGTGACCTGTTGGCTAGCTGCTGTCAAATTGCACGTACCTGCATACCCATCCCACCCTTGGGACAGACTGAGGTACAAGATGTGAAGCCAAAGTACAGCACCGAGTGTGTGGCATGTACTCCATCCACTTAAGCAATTCTTACTAAATGGCAAAGGAAGGGACATAAAAGCATTTCAGCTATCAATGTACAAACAGGCTTCTAAAAGTGATGCCAATTGGGTTTAAGCTGTCTCTTAGAAATAGAGGGGGAATTTCTGGGAAAGAAAACTGAATTGAAATAGGGACCAGCTGCCTTGCGATGAACTATTCCACCACAGAGTTCTGACCTCCACCAGCGCATTGCCATCATCCAGTAATAGACATTCCTTCTGAATACTGTAAGGAAGTACTCTCTCCCCAGCTGGGGCCCTGTGAGAGCAAAAGGAAGGGACAGCAAGTCCCTTCTTCCACACTTTGATGATTAATTAATTAATTAAGGCAGTTTCAGCTGACCTTTCTCAAACACTTTCTCAGCAACACTGGGTAGAATTGGACCCAAAGCCCCCAGGTTTCCTGGAAACTACTAAGAGACAGAAAAGGTGCAGTGATTGCAAAGGGAACAGTAGGACTTGAGGTTGGGACTCCTGCTGGATAATGAAAGATTCTAGTCCTGCTGTAATAAGCCCAAATTCTGTTAAGTGTTGCAACACTTAATTAAAAGGGTGGGGGACTCCCCTGGTGGCGCAGTGGTTAAGAATCCGCCTGCCAATGCAGGGGACACAGGTTCGAGCCCTGGTCCGGGAAGATCCCACATGCCACGGAGCAACTAAGCCCACACACCTAGAGCTTGTGCTTGGGAACAAGCCACCGAAATGAGAAGCCCGCACCCTGCAACTGATACAGCCCCTGCTCGCCACAACTAGAGAAAGCCCGCGCACAGCAACGAGGACCCAGTGCAGCCAAAAAATAAATTAATTAATTAAAAATAAATAAATAGAAAAGTGACCTTTTAATTACTAGGGTTAAAAGGTGGACGTGGCTCAGTGTGTTGAAAGCAACTTCAAATATCATCCTGGCATGTGTCTATCAAAACAAAGACACAACAAAAAGGGCAAGGAACTGAAGACAGCTTTCATTTGACCAAATGTGTATGTTGGTAGAGTTATATCTGTTGTTTGGCCAAAAACTGCCCCTATGTGGGGCATACGCTGTGCGCCCAGCACGTGGTAGGTGTTCTGTACTGTGGCTACATGAACAAATGAGTGAATGAATGAATGGGAGAATGCAAGAAAACTGTTTCCTGGCCACTGTAAAGAAAGAGCAAGCACAGCAAAGCAGTCGCTCTTAAGGAATTCCAACTCAAGAGATAGGCCACATGTATGCACACTTTAAAATCCATATAAAAATAATTATCATAGAGAAACAAACATGGAACATGTATTTATCAATAGCTCCATCCCCTCCCAAAACTCTTCTAAAACAATAGCATATATAACTTGACAAGGACAAAGAGAACTGGAGACGGAACAGAAGAGCTGTGTCAAACAGTTTTTGAAGGTGGAAAGCAGTGTGGGGGGGTGTGATTTAGCTGAGAAGAGGAAGCTGAAACCTAAGTATTGGCGCTGACAGTGGTTCTTCATCTTGAGTGCACATTAAAAGGACCTGGGAGATAAAGAAACAAATCTGGAGACCTGGGTCCCACTAGGCATCAAATTTTAAAATATCTCTGGGTATATGGCAGTTCCTCAAAAAATCAAACATAGAATTACTGTATGATCCAACAATTCCGCTTCTGAGTACACACTCCAAAGAATCTGAAGTAGGCACTCAAACAGATATTTGTATATTCTGTTCATACTGTTCATAGTAGCATTATACACAGTAAGCAAAAGATGGAAGCAATGCAAGTGTCCACTGACGAATGGATAAACAAAGTGTTTATATATATATGTTTGTATATATATAAAATGCAGCCTTAGAAGGGAATGAAATTCTGACACGTGCTACAACATGGAGGAATCTTGAAGACTTTATGCTAAGTAAAATAAACCAGACAGAAAAGACAAACACGGTGTGATTGCACTTATATGAGGTACTACAGTAGTCAAATTCAAACAGACAGAAAATGGAATGGTGCTTTCCAAGAGTGAGAACTGTGGAGAGGAATAGAGAAGAGAACTGATTGATACGTGAGGAATCCCAGAAAAGCTGGGAACTTGGCACCGCCAGGTGGGCTGCAAATAGGGAATTTTGGTGAAAGTCTATATAAGGAGCAGTTAAGATCCTTAATCTCCCTCCCCAGTCCCAAGGGTGAAAGATCTGTTGGGGAGACTGAACCTGTGAGACCCCTCCACTTCCAACTGCGTGGCCAAGGGCTTTCAGAATGGCTGTAGGGATTAAGCGAAAGTCTGCTTATTAAAAAATGGCGTCACTAATTCCCTTCCTCCTCCTTGTTCTACTCCCCAGGCAGGAGATCTCAGAATTTTTCTATGGAGAAACTAAATGACCCAAGGAATAGGGGCATGGTGGTCCACAGATACAGACATTTGGAAGTTCCCAAATGAAAAGGCTGGCTCACCGTTGGACTCCCCACAAGGAAATCCATCAGTCAGCAAGCCTACTGAAGACTATAGAGCTTCCAATGGCCTTTACCCTATGGAGTGCCAGTTATTTGGTGAATGCTCTCAACACAAGAATCTAAAACCAAAGGAAACAGCAGCAAAAAGGACACTGAGGAAAAACAGACAGTACTTGGAGAAGAATACTTCAGAAACAACCATAATTTTAAAGAAACCAGAGAATAACCTGTATCCATAAAACTAGAACAGAATGTAATAGCAAAGGAGCAGTTGGAACTATGAGAAAACTGAAATCAAAAAGCTAACAAAGAAGTCGGAAGATCAAATGAGCAAATCTCCTAGAAAGTACGACAAAAAGACAAATGAAGAGTAGGGGGGAACAAAAAGACAAAGGAACAGTAGGGGAGAAAAGGTAAGTCCCCAGATGAGCAAACAATGGAGAACAAAGTATAAAAGAAAAATAAAACTTAAGATAGGATTTGAATCTCTAGATTGAAAGGGATCACCAGGTACATCATTGAAAAACTTCAGAACATCAGGAACAAAGATTCTAAGATTTTACAGAGAGAAGCAGGTCACATATGGAAATAAGAATGACATCAAACCTACCAAGAGAAGCTAGAAGACAATGATTTTCAAACTTCTGAAAAAAAAATTCTCAACAATAATTTTATTCCCAGACAAACTATCTCTCAAGTGTTTGGGTAAAATAAAAATATTCTCAGACATGCCAGGACTCAAGAATTTTGCCTCCCATATATTCTTTCTCAAGAAGCTCCTGCGGATTATTCTCCACCATATAAAGAAGGAAACTAAGAAAAAGGAAGACATTGCCCAGGAAACAGAGAGAATCCAACACAGAGGAGACAGAATGGGAATTCCCAAGGCACCCCAAACTGGGTGGCGGGTCTAAACAGCCTGAAACAGAAGGATGGAGGGTGTCAGGAGGACTGCCTTGAAAAATTAATTTGGTAGGTTTGGAGCAGGTGAATAATTGTACCGTGAGGCTGTTGAAGTTCAAATTACCAATCGGCACAAAGAAAAATACACAAATGAGAAAATGAGGTAATTTTCTTCAGAAAAATTTTCAAGAAAGGAAATACTATCACAGTATATATGGATAGACTCAATAATAAATAGTATTTACATGATCATGATAAAATGTGAACACGATTTAATACAAACTTTTGATTTAATTAATTTTAGCCAATGGGAAATAAAGGGGTATGAGAAAGCAAACCTTTGACTGCCAGGACTGAAATTTATAACTTATCATGCTCTCTCCTTACAGTAGTTTCTTCAAGGAGGAAAAAAGGTTGCATTCATTTTTACATCCAAACACCCACCCCTCCAATTCTGGGGTAATATCTCGTGTTGTCAAACCTGGTGAGGCAAGGCCAACCTTCTCCCCTTCCTGGAGGAAAACGACATGCATGTCTGACCACGGCTCGGCCAATCAAATGCTTCCACTTGGCATTTTCAAACTTGAGGTATCGTCCTGAATATGTGCCCAGGGTTCTTGGCACAAGCAGTGGACACTTCCAGGGACAAGACTGAGCTGGATCTCTAAATTATATCTAGAAAAAGTGGGTAGGTCTTTTTTAAAGTTTCTTAGCCACACAGCACCTGTGGGGTCTTAGTTCCCCCGACGAGAGATTGAACACACACTCCCTGCATTGGAAGCACTGAGCCTTAACCACTGAACCACCAGGAGAGTCCCTGAATAGGCCTTTTTAAAAGGTGAGAGTCCCTGAATAGGTCTTTTTAAAAGGTATCTCTTTCTTGAGCTACAGAGTGCTCTTCCTCTGATGGCTGTGTGTGAACGTGTCAACTTCCACTAGACTGAAAGCTCCCTGAGGACAGCTGCCCTCTTTCATCTTTTAATTCACTGCAGCCTTGTGTGTACTAAGTTCTCAACAATACATGTTGTACAAATGTCTTTATCTTTACTCTGTCATACATCATATTGCTAAATTGTGTTCACCGCGCTCAGATCTAATCTCAGACTAAGAATTTCCTCATGGACTTTGTCTTAATTGAAGCCCAACGGAGTCCTCCAGGGATCTGTTCTCAGTGGTCATTTAGAATGTCAGAGTAACTAGTAATTCTGAACAAGAATCCATTGAGAATTCTTGTTTCCTCCTCTAGTGACCCTGGGGCTGGGAGTGAAGAAATATTTACTCACTTCCACTTAATGGAAGTAAAAGGATAAAGGAGGAAGGGGGCAACCAGGATTGAACCAGAGACCTCTTGATTTGCAGTCAAATGCTCTATCTCTGAGCTATAACCCCATGGCCTCCTGGGACTCTCTTTCTTGTCCACTTACGGTGATTCAATACGAACAGGTTCCACCCACTCTGGAATTCCGGCAAGCTTTGTATTCTAAAGCTCCACCTCCTTTTCTATCCATCATCTGCTCTGGTTTTCCTCTTGGCCACCAATAAACCGGGTGGGGCACTTGAAAAATGACATGCTGGAAACTAGCTGAAAAGGAAGCTGACATAGCATTAGTAGAGAAAGCGTCCGTATACACGGTATTACTGTGTCAGAATCCTCGGCCCCAGATACACTCTGGTCGTCCCCTGCCTCTTGATGAGTTGAGGGTGGGAAGGAGAAGGAAGATGTCAGTTCTTTCGGATGGGATGACTCAGGAAAATCAGGAACTCCTTCTCAGGGCAACCAACGCCAATCCCTGTGGCCACACTGCCTGCTCCGTTCTTGATGGAAACGGTAGCCAGCTTCTGACCTGGGCCGTCCCGATGCCTGGGGAAGAGCTTGGATGTGGGCTTAAGTAGTGTCGTTCCTCCTTATCGCAGCGGCAGGGGAGACCTGAGGCCTCTCCTTTCAAGCCTGGCACTCCGTTTGCATGGAGTTTAAGGCACAGCCTGAGATGCCCTTTCTCCTCTCACCTCCTCCATAGGGTAGGGAAGCCGAGGACGGAGAAACTAGCTTGCCCCCTCCACCAGCCTCAAAGAAGAAACGGCACACTTGGAGACACACACACAAAAGTTTTAATATCAAATAACACTGAGAGTTCATATACACATCTCAGAAGTTCAGGTCGAGGAGTGTGAAGAGAAGAGCTGCTGTTAGAAGAGAGGGAATTGGGTGACCTCTCCAAAGACAGATGGGCGCTGGCGGAGGGCTGGGGTGTTCCGGCGATAGCCAAACCGACCATTGAACCCCTGGGTCGCATTCAGATTGGCATTATAGTTGTCATGTCCGGTCACCTGCTGGAGGGAATGCCCTTGCGGGACAGAGAGAGAGGCCTGAGCCTGTATTCAGCCCCCTCTTGCTTTCCCCACTCCCATTGGGCTGGTATAGGAGGCCAATCCAGGTGTAGTCACTGTGCTCCCATGTCCCAGCTGAACCCTCAATCCTGAAAAGCCAAGGGTTGGTGAGGTGGAGGAGGCAGATGGCATCCTAGAAACCAAGCCTCATCCTAGGACTAGCATGCAGGGGAGCGTGAATGGTACATGCTGGGACAGGAAGGGCCAGAAACTTCTGGGCTTGGCTGAACTTGCTTTGCTGCCAGGAGAACAGAGAAAATTTCCCCCTTGCATCTGACCCAGCTGGAGAAAATGGATGAGCTCAATTTGGCCAATGGTGCCAGGGGACATGTGACTAGAATGTGGCCAAAGGGTGGTGGAGTTGGGGTGGGAGGAGGGTTCACCCTGCCAGAAAAACAGGTCTCAACTCTCCCTTTTCCTGTTGCTGCTAAATGGGGCCTAGAGAGTGAGCAGGACACAGCCTGCTCTGGGAGCAGTGAGAAGAACACAGGCTTTCGTTGGAAAGAGGAGAATTCCAACCGCAGCTCAGCCCTTCTTAGCAAATCATTTTAACTCCCTAAACCTCAATTTCCCTGGCTGTAACCTGGGGATACTCTGAGGGTAAAAAGCACCTGACATACAGCGGATGTTCCATAACTAATAGGGAGCACTGTGACACCATCTGCTCATGTATGAGAAGAAGAGCTAGAGGATGCAGTCAGACCCTGGGTCTCTTCCCCCAACCAGGTCTCTTTATGGCCCAGTTTCTCTCTCTATGGAATGCACACCACTCTTCCTAGGTGGGACCATGGTGAGACTGGAAAGGGAGGTGTCGCACTTGCCTGCCCCTGACCAGTTTCTCCTGTTGAGGTATCTCTGTCCTTGCCCGAAGATATGGAAATAATCCACTATCCAGCCATCCCTTCCTGTACCGCCATGATCCTGAGAATGAGGGAGAAAATGCAGACTATATCAGTCATGATGCAGAGAGATGCACAGTCCAACCCCTGCCTCTGGGCTTGCTGGAGGGAGGGAGAGGTCACAGCCAGGGGTAACAGGGCCAGACAGATTAAATATACTTAGTGACTTATTGCCTTTCAGGGAGGGGCAGTGTAGCTTGGCAGTTAAGGGCTCAATGTCTAACACCAGAGAGACTGGTTCTAATTCCAGCTCTACCCCTAACAAGCTGTGTGACCTTAGGACAATGACACAGCTTTTTTGGACCTCAATTTCCTCATCAGTAAAATGGTGGGTTGCTTTGAAATTTAAGTGAGATATAAAGGGCCTTCAAATAAAGGGCCTGGCATATTAAAGTTTCAGTAAACATGATCTTCATTTAAATGAAAATAATACCTACCACAAATGGTGTCTGTGACGATTAAAGAATACTTACAAAATGGAACATAGAAAAATTCAAAAGTGTGTACACCATATTATTTTTCAAGCTTTTAAACTCTCGAGTTTTCCCCCAGATTCTGGCTCCTTCTGCTATAAAAATCACGAGTAGACAGCAAACACACACAAACATGGCACACACAGATGTGTGTGTCCATATGCATGTACTGAACACACATGTGCACACACGAACACCCGGGACCACAAAAACTCCCAAGATTTGTTCATAGAATAACCCGCATTAAGTCCTCCTCTCCCTAAGTCACTGACATGTATTATAGACACAAATATTGGAAGCAAAAGTGTTGAAAAACATTGGAGCTGAGCCTATAATAGCCTCAGAATCTTTGATCCAGGGGAAGTACTCTGCGGGGGAGGGGCAACATCCACGAGGGAAAAGGCCTGGGGAGAAGCGAGGGCTGCAGAACTTCGGGAGGTTTCCTTCCAGTCAGCTCACAGAAGGTCGCAGCGAGCGAGCCCTCTTGAACTATGACGTCACCGGACCGAGGGCGCCTCACCTAGGCAGTTCTTTGTCTTTTTACCGATTGTCGGGCTTTTTGAGAATTTGCGGCGGGAGGTCACCCAAAGGGTGGATCCGTGATGCCAAAAACGACAACGAAACCCATTTGTTTGGCAGAGGCTTGCAGAAACCCAAAATGAAATCATTCTCAAGTTCAGGCGTGGAAGGTGGTTCTGTGAGCTCAGTGAGCTCGCGCTCAACACCTGTCTCCCGCCTCCGCCAGTTCCCGGGTTTCATTAAGAAAACTGAGAGGGTGCGAGTCGGGGAGCCTCCCTGGTGGTGAGGGCGCTGCCATGAGACGCCCGGATCTGGGAAGTCGGCCCCGCCACGAGGGCCAAGCTCTGCGGGCACAAACGGTGGGGTCCTCCACGGCGCTCCTGTACCTGATCGGTTTTCCGCAAGATGGGCGGAACCACGCGGCTCCGGAAGTACCGGTGGGCGTGGTAGTCCTGCTGCGCGTTGTAGGGTGGAATCGCCGACCAGAGCTTAGGCCTCAAGTGCTCATAGGTGCGGGCCATGGTGCTCACGGCCACTCCATCCAAGATGAAGCGCTTCTCCAGCCACAGGGGACACGCGCAAAAATGCCCCATCCTAACCACCGCAGCCTCCGAGGACTTTTCTAGAGGGAGCGGAGGGTCCTAGGTGGGGGCTCCCCTGCGCATTGTTACGTTATGTCAAAGACCCCTGTGACACAAACCGTACTGTCCCCATCCTACGAGGTAGGCTCTCGGGGCTACGGGGGAAGTTGCTTAAATGGTCCAGAGGTGAGGGATGTCTAGGAGGGAACCATGCAAGAGGAATCAAGAGATTGAAGAGAAGGTGGGTTACTGAATGTGCGCAGTGTTAACGCAGTCGGGCCCAGCTCCCTGTTTTCCTTTTAAGAGCAAGGTTCTCTGCTCCCACTTTATTATATACATTTCCCAAACCCAGTTCCCTTGAAAAGCTTGTACCCACAAAGGATCAGAAAGAGCTCAGAGAGCATCTACGTCCAACTCTCGTTGTACAGAACTGGAAGTTGAAGCTCAGAATGTTGGAATATTCCCTAAATCCATTTAGTGGCAGATCCAGAACCAGAATTCAGATCTCCTGATTTCCAGTAAACCCACTTAAAGCACTTCTCCCCTCCCCACCCAATTCTTTTCATCAGCTATTCCTCCTCCCGTTAAAATTTAAAAAACCAACAGTAAAAGTTGTATACTTATCAATAAAACAGTAAGTACCATACTTCCCTCTAATATTATGTATGTATGATAGGATACAGCAAAACATGAACAGTGATCTTCCCTATTGTTGTTACAAGTGATTTTTCCTTCCTTTGTATTTTTTACTTCCCAAATTTCCCCCTTGAATAAACTCATGGATGCTTTACATATCAAAGTGGCTTATACAAATTATTCTGCTCCTCACACCAACTCTGAGGTGCTATTATCATTTTACAGATGAAGCAATAAATCCAGGAATTCTTTTATGTTATTATAATACTAGTAACATAAACATTATATATAATACAAAGGCACATGTATTAATTAGAAAAAGGTTGCATTATACCTACACGTAATAATCACCAATCCCAGCATCTCAATACTCAGCATATGTAATTTTTCTACACTATGACAGGCGAGCTCCTAGCAATCAAATTTGAAATTATAGGAAGTCTATAATTTGAGCCCATTCTATTAAAACGTGAAGACAACCTGGAAAGAACATGAGAGGACGAGGGGAAAAAAAATGACAGGCCCAACTCTCACCTCACATTTGAGGAAGGCAGGTGAGAAATACGCGTATACCTGGTTCCTACTCACATCACTCCTTGAACTCCATGAGTGTTCAGGATCTGACCATACGCTACCTTATCTCAAATACCTTTCTAACTGTAAGGCAGTCACCTGGGATAACCTGTCCCCAAGCGGTATCTACCACCTGAAATTTATTTTAAGAACTAAAAAACTCAAGTTTTTACAGCAGAAATTGCAAAGTCCCCAAAGTCTGCACGCTGACAGAAGTGCAAAGACTGTTTATCTTTTTTTACACATGCCCACAGAAAGTCTGCACTGGGTAGTTTTATTTTACAGAGGGGGTAAGGGTTAGGTGGTGTCAAGAAGAGTGACATGGAGCAAATAATTTTTATTATCATTGTTTTCTTTTACAAATACACCGAAGAATCATGCAATGCTGCCAGCATTGGATGCAATCCTGGGCCACAAGTCTGCACATTCCTTTGCAACTGGTCCTGTGATGGCAGAACCTGCATAAAAGAATGATGTGACACATAAGCTCAGAGGGCCCTTTCCTTGTACTCAAGTTAAATCATCCAATCTCAAAAGCCTAACAATGATGTGCATTCTTTATTACCTTTCATCTCGCCTTTATTGTTTACTATGACCCCTGCGTTATCTTCAAAATAAAGAAACACACCATCTTTTCTCCGGTATGACTTTCGTTGTCGAATTACCACCGCTGGATGTACTGAGGGGGGGAAAAAAAGCAGCTGTCATTTAACCTGCCAAGTTCCAGTGCCACCACGAGAAAGCAACTTACACCTTGGCTAGCTCTCCAACATTTCCCATTTGGACAGAATGTATACTCATTAGCTTTTCATTTCCTAAAATCAAGTGTGAAAGACAGTGCAAACACCAATCACCCCTTAAGGAAAGACCTTACTCATTTCAAGTCCAAACTGCCTGCATTTCCTTGCAGGTGTGAATCTGTACTTTGGGAGGATGATTAGCAACACACCAGCAGGAAACTTGCTAAGCACTTTCTATACTTTTCCTCACTTCACCCAAGAGGTGGGTACTATTTAAGATCCTAATGTCAGAACTTCCCTGGTGGTCCAGTGGTTAAGACTCTTTGCTCCCAATGCAGGGGGACTGGGTTCGATCCCTGGTCAGGGACCTAGATCCTGCATGCCGCAAATAAGAGATCCCATGTGCCACAATTAAGACTGGGCACAGCCAAATAAATTTTTAAAAGATCCTAATGCCATAGAATTGGGAATGGGACCCTCCTCACACTGAATGAGTGGAGAGGCCAAGCTATTAACTCATTATGCAATATTCCATCCCAATTTATATCAAAACTTCCAAGAACAAACCTTAACCTAAAAATTAGTACTTTATGCCTAACTGCAGGGCACATGTTGTTTTAAGAGCAAAACCTGGAATTAACCTAAATATCTCAGGACACATGCACAGAACAGAACCATTTTAAATGATTATGTACTTCTGTAATTTTTTAATATGCAAGACAATCATTTGTGAAGCAAAAATGGGTTATGGGAAGGTAATGGTCTCATTTACATTGGAAAGTAGGACATAAAATATTAAAAACGATCATCCCCTGGAGGTCTAAGAGCTGGGTAACTGAAATTCAACTTCTATTTCTTATTTAATTAACTCTAGGTTTAACTTTTTGAGGAAATGTTTTCCAGGGTCATAAGTAACTTTTAAATCCTGCCTGCTCCAGGGCTTCCCTGGTGGTACAGTGGTTAAGAATCCGCCTGCCAATGCAGGCGACATGGGTTCTGGTCCGGGAAGATCCCACATGCCGTGGAGCAACTAAGCCCGTGCGCCACAACTACTGAGCCCATGCGCTCCAGAGCCCGTGCTCCGCAACAAGGTAAGCCATCACAATGAGAAGCCCGCACGCCGCAACGAAGAGCAGTCCCCCCCACCCCCGCTCGCCGCAACTAGAGAAAGCCTGCGCGCAGCGACAAAGACCCAACACAGCCAAAAATAAATAAGTAAAAATAAAATAAATTTTAAAAACCAAACAAACAAAAAACGCTACCTGCTCCTAAAGTGAACATTTTTCCAGACATTCAAAGCATCTACTGCACTTAAAAGAAAACATGGATTCAAATCCTGACTGACAGTAACCTGGAGACCTTGAACAAGTTACTTAATCTTCTGGAGTTCAAGTTTTCCTCTTCTAAAGTAGGGATAATAGTTACATTTCCATATTTAATATCAGACACTAGAAATGCAGGATCTTCTAAGGACAGAGATCCTGGCTATCCTTGAAGCAAGTACTATCTATGTACATAGATGGTCTCTGAGTTTTTTAACAATGGGAAACACACTGAGAGACAGATAATATTGGCTGAGACCCTCCTCCATTGGACTCTCATCTACTTAGTTAAATTCTCACAAATGCATCCAGCAAATAAGGCCACACAAATACAGGACTCTGGATTTCCAGTCCTGCAGTCCTGCTCCTTGCCACATTTCTCTATGTTATAATTAAGTCTAAGGCCAGGAGATGTAGCTGATCCTTGAAAAATGAAGGGTTAGGGGCGCCAGCCCTGTGCAGTCTAAGATCCATGTGTAACTTATAGTTGACCCTCTGCATCCACCGATTCAACCAATCTCGGATAGCGTAGTACAGTAATATATTGTGGGGGGAAAAAAAAATCTGTAAATGGATGCATGCAGTCCAAACTCACGTTGCTCGTTGTTCAAGGGTCAACTGTATTCATTTAGAAGAAACAAGGACCAAAGAAAAAATTAAGAGTTGGCAAGTCAGAACTATTTTTAAAACCATGAGTGTCCTCTGGTCTGTCCCACAACTGACTGAGAGAGACAGCACACCCTGCTGCCACCTCACCCATAGTGATGGACAATTGTTCTGCCCTTCCCTGACAGCTCCCCAGGCCACACACCAGACCCAGCAAGTGTTCTAAGAGGAAAGCCTGTCTAGTTGCATGCTGATCCCAATCAACACATTGATTTATCAATGCTTACGCACAATGCTTATTCCTTGCCTACCAAGCCAGGTGAATATTAGAGGTCAACAAAGTACGATTTCTGACCAAAAGGCTAAACACCTGGGGATAGAGTAGGATACAGACCTTCAAAGAGTAACTGTGATACACGGCTGAGACCTGTCACACGTGTACTGTGCGTTAAGAGGACTTCTCAGGAAAAGCAAAACATCCCAGGCCAGGGACAGACTAAGCAGGCACAGGAGAAAAGTTCAGGAGCTGGAAACTCAAGTACACTGAGTATCAGAAGCTCTAAAGTCAGTCAAGTCAGAAGTGTCTGAGGCCCCCCCTCTAACCCATACATCTAGTAGGAAAACTTTCGGGGGTTGTCCACGATTAAGCAATGAGCAGCTCCCTGTTTTACTTTCTACCAGAAGACATTTAGAAGCAACCATGCCAAACTTTTGACAAGTCACAACCCTGAGTTAATCTCATCTATGTATAATTATTCCTTTTCAAATTAGTAGTTCCTGAAAAGGAAACTTGCCTGAGGTGACTTAAGTCTTAAGGCTGTGATCTCACCTGGAACCACCATGTTCATTTGTAGCCAAGGAGTCAGCAATTAATTAAAGACCTGCTCTCATAGAAGAGACAACCCTAGTAGGGGGCACAGCAAAAATCTGAGGCACAAAGGAAGGGATTTAAGTTGGAACAAAAAAACCAAGAACTAAAAGGAGAGCTGGGGAAAGAACTACGTGGATGGACTGTAAATCCCAGAAGGACAGAGCTTTTGTTTCTATCGGTATAAATATGTGAGGTGGTCTGTTAACTATTGGCTGAACTTGCTGGGAGAAATGGCAGGGTAAATATGAAAAGCCCCTAGCTTACGATGGAAGCCAACTAAGAACTTAACTGGGGGTGGGGTGGTGGTGGTGGATGAATTGGGAGATGGGGATTGACATACATACACTATCAATACTATGTGAAAAATAGATAACTAATGAGAATAACTAATGAACTGTACAGCACAGGGAACTCCACTCAATGCTCTGCGGTGACCTAAATTGGAAGGAAATCCAAAAAAGAGGGGATATATGTATACGTATAGCTGATTCACTTTGCTGTGCAGTAAAAACTAACACAACATTGTAAATAAAGCAACTATATGCCAATAAAAATAAAAGAATGGTCTTTAAGACAGCAAGAATAGAACTTCAACTGCAGGTTAACTCACACTGCCTCTCAAAGAAAATCAAGCTTTAAGAGGCCCTGAGAATGGTAAAACTACTGTTCTATTTTCCAATAGAGGGAGAAGTCCTTCAACTGTCCACAGATCAAAAGGAGGATTTGGTCTCTCTACTGACCCTTCTTTCTGAGCTCTGGTTTGCCTTTCTTGACTGTGGCCATCACCATGTCACCCACACCAGCAGCAGGAAGTCTATTCAGTCGTCCCTTGATCCCCTTCACAGAGATGATATACAGATTTTTGGCTCCTATACAAGGAAGTAAACAACAACAAAACGTTTTTCTTGAGAGCCTGTTAGGCAGTTCTGCATTTCTCCAACACCTCCAAGGCCTCCCCCTCCACACACACTCCCAAGAAGTTAGTCCTCCCCCAGGTGGAACACCTTGTCACACCACCGATTGAAGCAAAACAACACAACACGCTGCCGCTTCACCCAAAAGCGGTGTTTTCACTCTGCCCTTTCTTGACGGCTCAGTGGGTCATTAGCAAAAGGCCCACTGAGTGCTTTTAAAAGGGGCAGTTTGGCAGAGTGCAGCCGAAGGTCTCACCTGTGTTGTCAGCACAGTTGATCACGGCTCCAACCGGAAGACCCAAGGAAATCCGGAATTTCGCACCAGAGGACCCACCACGTCCTGTAAGTAAGAAGGGAATCAGGAGAGGTCCCTTCACATTCTTAAGCTATATAATCATTCGCATGTGCTTCGGGGAGCTGTACACCGTAGTTTCGCTCTCTCTAGGACTCCTTATCCCCTCCCCATGTGCCACCCAGTTCTCAAGGCAAATAGCCAATTCCTCACTCTTAGCACGTTACATTGAGATTAAGGGACCTGGACGACTCAATTCTCGATCCAACTTTTGCACCACGTAGTTCTTCCTACAAGGCGAGAGACCGCACAAGTCGCCCACTCTGGGGATTAAGCCAGTCTAACTCCAACCCCATTACTGAAGCGCTAGGCGCGGAGTGAACCCGCGGGATTCAGCCAAGAATCACGACTGGATCCTGCGAACTCAACCCTCCAGGCCCTCCCGTCACTTTCGGGGGCTCTCCCGGTGCTCTCGCGGTGTCCCTCCCCTCCCTCTCCGGCCCGGAGCAGAGCAAAGCGTCCCAGCTGTCCATGGCCGCCGTTCCCGGCGAGGCCAGCAGCCACCTCGCGACAGATGGCGAAGGATCTCCCAAGGCCAAAAATTACCTCGCTTCGACATCTTGAACGCCGGAAAGTGACAAAAAGGAAGTAGGGATAAAGGCCACAGAGATCTCAACCCCAACGCCCCGCCCAACATGGTCACGTGACCCGGTGTTCGTTCAATCCGCCTCTCTTCCCCAGGGCGCGGTCTTATTACGTCACAAATCCTGGACATAGCGTAGAAGTCTTGCTGTGAAGTGGGCGGAGGAGTGGTTGAGGGCTGCAGGAGTGTACGTGGTACCCAGTACGCCGAATACGAACTCGAAAGCAGTTGTTTGGGACACAGAAACATTGGTTTAATTTATCGGAAAACCTCTCTGAGCAATAAGTATGTGCCAGGGACTTGGATGGACGCTAGAGGTTCAGAAATGATTAAACGGTCTGTGCTGTATAGGGGCCTCCAAAGAACACACGGCGTCGGGGGCTAGAGGGAAAGAGTTCGAAACGGTTTCATTAGGTTGTGATATAACTGAGAAGTACCATTATAGCGCTACAGATAATTCCATATGTGTGTGCTTGGTCCCATACCCATCTGTATTTTAGATATCTTTATTCATTACTCCTTTCACTGCTTCAACTTCTCCCATTCTTCGGACTTCTTTCTGCCGATATATTCATTCAAATATTTATTAAACGACTACTTTATGCCAGATCCTGTTCTGGGCATACGCTAGACTACATGAGAGAACAAAACAGATCAACATTCATGCCCTGTGGAGCTTACATTCAGCCAGGGTGGTGGTGAAGGTGGGTATTAGATACTAAGCCATAGACGTAGTAATTGCAGTATATAGTATGTTAGATGGTGATAAGTACTATGAAAACAAAAGTAGAAAAAAGTAAGAGGGATCTGGAAGTGGGAGGAGAGGCAGATTGCATTTCAAAATAGAATGATCAGTGTGGGCCTCATGGAAGAAGTTGACATTAGTGCAAAGATTTTTAAGGTGAGGGAGCTAGCAATATGACTGTCTAGGGAAGAGCAGTCCAGATAGAGTCATCAACCATTGAAAGACCCTAAGGTGGGATTGTGCCTGAACAATGTGAGGACCAGCAAGGAAGCCAGGAGTGACTGGACAGAGTAAGTGAAGGGAAGAGTAGTAGGACAGAAGGTCAGAAGTAATGGAATTGGATCATTAGAGCTTTGTACACTGCTATGAACTTTGACATTTACAGACTGAAATAGGAAAACAATGAGCCATGAGCAGAGGAGGGACATGATCTGACGTGTCAGAAGGATCACTCTATTTGAGACTAGGCTGTGGGAGGGAACACAAAGATACAATAAGGCGATCTATTGGGAAGCTCTTGCAGTAACTCAGGAGAGAAATGATGGTGGTTTAGACTAAAGAGGTAGCAATAGAAGTAATGTGATGTGATCAGATTCTGGATATGTTTTGGAGGTAGAGCCAACAAAATGTGGGGTGCAAAAGAAAGAGAAGAAAATGTTTCCAAGGCTTTAGTTCTGAGCAAGTGGAAGATGGCATTGCCATCAACTGAGATGGGGAAAGCAATGGGAGGAACAGGTTTGGGGGTAAGAGTATGAGTTCAGTTTTGGATATGTTGAGTTAGATGTCTGTTAGACAACCAAAAGAGATTTAAATAGCAAGTTGGACATATTAGCCTGGAGTTCCAGAAAGAGGGAGATATAAATTTGGCAGTCGTCAGCATATAAGTATATTTAAAGACATGATAGTGGATGAGTTCACAAAGAAGCAAGGGTAAATTAAAAAGACCATGGGCTAAGCTCTGGGGTACTTCAACGTTAAGAGGTCTATAAATCTATACATTTATAAATTTCTCTTATCACTCTTAAATCCTTCACTTGCTCCTGCCAGTTTCTCTAGTTACCAGTTTTTCTCTCTCCTTCACTTCTCAGCCAAATTCCATGTGTTTCTGAATATATGATTTCATTATCATATTTGTCTCTGTTGATAAATGAAACTAGCATCCATCCAGGTGTCCCTCTGGGATTCCTGTTCATTTCTCTTCAGTCTGCCTTCTCAATGTCTCTCAAATATATCCACTTCCCTCCATCTCCTCTGCTAATGCTCTGGACCTAGTCACCTCCATCTCTTGCCTAAACTATTTCTGAAGCTTCCTAACATGTCTCTTGACCTCTATTTCTCCCCCCTCCATCCACTCACTCTTCATACAATGGCCAGAAATAATTTTTCAGAAACGTAAACATTACTATGTCACTCTCCTGAAAATCCTCCAATGGTTTCTGTACTCTTAGAATCAAAGTTAAAATCCATATCACAGCCTACGAGGCCCTGATCATTGTCCTACCTCTTAACCTCATCTTGCACTGTGCTCTGTCTTGCTCTGCAGGGTTGACGTTTTGGTACCAGATACCATCCATGCTCCTGAATACCCGTAGGCCTCACACATGCTTGGAATACTCTACCCTGCCTACCCGTATCACGTATTTCACGTGTACTGATTTTTCAGATCTCAGCTTAAATCTTTTCCTTAGGGAAATTCTACCCTGACCTCTCTTACATAGTATTTTTCCTTCTTACTATTTATTTCAATTCTTCAATATATATTTGATGACTTTGTTGAATAACGATCTCCCCCAACTAGTCTATATGCTCCATGAAAGGCTGAGTCCATGTTCTCCTTTGTGTTCAGTGGTATATCCCCAGCATTCAGCATAGGGCCTGGCTCAGTAAATACATGCTGAATGATTGCTGAACAAATGAAGAAGTCTACCTCTATGGTCTCCATACGTCAGCATCCTTGCGTGAAG
This sequence comes from Tursiops truncatus, assembly GCF_011762595.2. Lineage (NCBI taxonomy): Eukaryota > Metazoa > Chordata > Mammalia > Artiodactyla > Delphinidae > Tursiops > Tursiops truncatus. Next base: position 37,007,479 of record NC_047053.1, read on the forward strand.
GAATTTTTATTCATCTATGGCAAAATTAGAAATATTTGAAAAACACAGTTTCTTATAAAGCTCCATTTGCTCAATTTAAAGGACTGCCTATTATTCTGGGATTATCTTCTTTCATCTTTCTTGTTAAAAATGTTCCTTTTGGGCTTCCCTGGTGGCGCAGTGGTTGAGGGTCCACCTTCCGATGTAGGGGACACGGGTTTGTGCCCCGGTCCGGGAAGATCCCACGTGCCGCGGAGCGGCTGGTCCCGTGAGCCATGGCCGCTGAGCCTGCGCGTCCGGAGCCTGTGCTCCGCAACGGGAGAGGTCACAACAGTGAGAGGCCTGCGTACCGCAAAAAAAAAAAAAAATTAAAAAATGTTCCTATGTCAACTGTCAACTTTCTACCATCCCAACACTGCCCTTTTTTTTCTCTTTGTAATTTCAGTGGTCCATGAAAACCAAAGGTCTGGGAATGATCTGTCTCTATTTCCTTACTTCCTGCATGCACATGTTCCTTGAACCCCTGTAGTGTAGTTTATGTCCTCACTACATGACTGAAATTATACTAGAAATTATATATACTGAAAAATTATACTAGAAAGGTCACCATGACCTACTCTTTCCAAAATCCAAGGACCCTCCTCAGTCTTCATCTTACTTGACCTCACAACGTTTCACACTGGGGCCCTTCCCATCTTCTTGACACTCTTCACCCATGGTTTCCATGATGCTAATAATAATAGAAATTACTATTTTTGGAGTGCTACTAAGTACCAGTCATTGAGTTAAGCATTTTACAGGAATGTGGCTTCTTGAATCCTCCCCACAACCCTGTGATTTAGGTATTATTCTTCTCATTTTTCAGATGAGAAAACTGAGAAATAGAAAAGTTAAGCCATGTGTCCAAGATCACACAGATCATGAAAGGTAGAGATGGAATGGCACCCTGAGTCTGGCTGATTCCAAAGCACAGACTCTAAGCCACTCTGTTGTATTGCTCTCTCCTCCTTACTCATTGTCCCTTCTCAGTGTATTTCCCTGAGTGATCACACCACCCAGTAGCTTCCATTACCATCAATATGCTGAGAACTCCCAAGTCTGTATCTCCAGCCCAGACATTTCTGCTTAGCTCTAGCCAATGTATGGAACCAATGACTGGGACACCTCCACCCCACAGGCACTTCCAACCTGACGTCCAAAGCCGAAATCATGATTTTCCCAGAAATTTTGCTTTTCTGCCTATATTAGTTGTCTTGGTTGGTGCTACTAATTTTTCTGTCCGTGCATCTAAAAGTCTGCCCTTGGTTCAAAGCTATTGCAACAGCCTCCAAATGGTCTGACCATAACCTCTGGTTGCTTAAAAGCCTGTACTGGCCCTCTAGTGCCTATGGAATAAAGTCCAAGCTCCTTAGGATGGCATTGGAATCTCTTCCCGAAGTGGCTTACCTTCTCCCTGGACTCATCTCCCATCACCTCGCCTCTTACACTTCACGCTCCAGAAACACCAAACTGCTTAGGATTTCAGGACTCTTTCTTGCTTTATCCACTACATGTTCTTCAAAACTCTTTTCGATGTCATGTATTTTTGAACAAGCCATCTCTTCCCTGTGCCATTTCACAACCCCAGCATGCTCTTCCCCAAACCACCTCTTTACTTAGAGCAGTCATTCTCCAATATCTTTGTCTGAATATTCTTTACATTCTTAAGTTATTGAGAACTCCAAAGAGGTTGTGTTTATACAGTTATATCTATTGACATTTACCAGATTAGAAATTTAAATTGTGAAATGTTTAAGGTAATGAATCCACTGCCTGTTAAAAGACATAACATTTTAAAATGAAAAAGAACTGTATTTAAATTTTAAAAATAATGAGAAGAGTAGCTTTGCTTTACGTTCTTTTAGAAATTCCTTTAATATCTGGCTTAATGAAAGACAGCTGGATTTTCATGTTTCCACATTTAGTCTGTTGTGACATCATGTAGCCTCTGGAAAGCTCCACTGTACTCATGAATGGATAAGAATGAAACAGGTAAGTAACCAAGTATGAAATAAATTCTTTTTTCCTACGTAGAAAGTGTCTCACAGGCAGACCTCCAAGAATTCAACTCCCAAACCACAGACTGGGAACCACTGACGTAGAGATAGAGAACACAGAAAATTCCTTTGCGCGTTGACCTCATTGGAATATAAAATCTACGATGCTGTAGTTTATTACTTTTTGTATTCCCAGAAAACACTCAAGAATGACCAAATATTCGCTTGGTTAGTATCACCTTTCTTTTATACCATCTTTGGGATGATTTAAGGTTTAAAAGGGAAGCACAAGGGGGCACCCGGATTTGAACCGGGGACCTCTTGATCTGCAGTCAAATGCTCTACCCCTGAGCTATACCCCCTCTACTGGCAAATAGGAGATTACAGCTTATTTGTAGTGTTTACTGACCAGACAGTGCATTGGTGATTAACAGTAGTTTGATATGTATGACCAATTGCTTCAGGTTTCCTGGGGTGATGCTAAAGAATGAAGAGAAAAGGCAATTCGCACCCAGGTGGTAGAAGGGGAGGGCGAAGTCCAGTCTGAGCTGGGCTTGAAGGTCCTGTGGGGTGTGCGATGGGATTTCTCTCCTTCAACAACAACCACCTCTTGTACCTCTGGCATCTTGGAATTCTTTAAGTCTAATTTCCATACTCCCTGCCTGCACCCCGAGCTGCACTGGATCCCCAGCCTGTGCTTTGCACAGGAGAGGAAGTGCTTCCCTTGTCCTTCCCAAGACACCCCTGCTCTTGTACCAGACATGCCCGCAGTATCTCCATTCTCTCCAGTATCTTCAGTCTCTTCCACTCGCTTGGCTCCTTCAAACATCAACAGGCTTTCCCTAGACTGGAAAATCTTCCCTTTAGCTGTTATCGCCTGTCCATTTCTTCTTTCTCACTACCAATTTTTAAGAAAGCCTGTGACTTCATTTCTCTCCTTATCAATAACCTGTCTCCATAGTTCTGTTACTCTCTACATTTACTCTCTCGACTGTCAGGTATTTTTTTCCCTTTGGAGTATGTATCTTGTTTCTCCAACTAGACTGTAAGTTCCTTGAGGGCAGGGATCATGTTGCATTTCTTTTTGTATTCCCCACAGTGGCACAGTGCCTGGTTCACTATAAGCCCTGGGTGGTACCTATCAGCCAAACCTAATTAAACTCAACTCTGGCATTCTACCGAGCTTGCACCCAAGCAGCAAAATGTTGTTAGGGGAGAGCTCAGAAGTCTGGGTCGCTCCACCAATCTCAGACAGTCTCCCTGTTTATGACTCTTCCACCACTGACTGACTAGTTTCACTTTCTCACTCTCTAAAATGACTATTTCACATACGTTCTCCAGTCTCAAACCTTCTACACCTTATCTTTCCTCCTCAGAGAGTGCTGAAGAGCTGGCCTCTTCCTTTCTGGAGAAAGTCAGAAGCCGTCAGGAGCAGGGTTGTGCTGATAAATGGCTGACGACTGGCTCCAGGGGACCTGATTTTTAGCATTTGCCAATTCCCATAGTGCAAATTCGCCCACCTGTCAATTTCCAGTGAAGTCAACTGGCTTTAAAAATTCCTGAAAATTTAACAATTGGTTCTCACAAGGCAGTATGAGTCGAAGTATGAGTCGAAGCACACTTTTGGGATTGACTCCCTCTTTCACCAGCTACCAATTATACACTGACAACTCCCCAAATTATGTTTCCAACCTGGACATTTCCCTGAACTTCAGAATTAACTGGATCTCCACCTGCACACTTAACATCTCCACTTAAATGTCTACAGGGCACCTCAAACTTAGCATATTGACCTCATACTAGAATGTGAAGTCTATGAGGCTAGGAGGTTGTACTTTATTACATTCTGTTTCAGAGCTTTAAAAAGAAACTCTTGAGGGGTTTTTTTGTTTTTGTTTTTCCTAAACTTACTCCTTTCTCAGTTCTTTATCTCAGGAAACCACATCCACCCAGATAGTGAAGACAAAAAAGAAGAGTTATTCTTTTTTAAAAATTTTATTTTATTAAAATATAGTTGGAGAATTAAAGGGAGTGGGTGTCGGAGGCAGAGGTTCTGAAGTTCACGACTCCTAGAAGGGAAGGGGAATGAAAGGCTCTCGGTGAAGAAGGACTCCTCAGAGTCTTTCTATCCTGATGACAGCGTGACTCTTTCCAGAGAGCAGCAGTGACAGCTCTGGAATGTCTAGGGAGAGGAAGGGCTTAGTGACCAGAGTCTGCTGGCAGCACAGGATCCTAGGTCCAGAACCCTTCAGATCAGCTTACCAATAAGTTCACTATGTAAAACAGTTAAATTTGGTTCAAATGGGGAAGGATGAGAGTTATTCCAACCTGGCAACACTCCCTACCCCCATTTCCCCCCCTCCCTACAGGAGAGGCTCCAGGGAGTACTTTGAAAACCATTGGAAAAATTCTCCTCATAAATGACTTGAAATGCCATGTCTGTAATATGCTACATTAAATTTTTTTACCCATTCCAATTATTTTTCTGCCCATCTCATACTTTAATTAATTTAGAGCCTAAGAGCTTTGTAATATAACAAAGGAAGACACTGTAATGTCTAATAAGTAAAATAGCAACATGTTTTTTGGGGGGGCTGGCGTATTAGTGTATTTCTTTAAAATAATGTCTACTATTGGCAAGGTTTGACCAGATACCTTCAACATAGAGATTCACTTGGTAAAACTATATATTGATCAATCAATCAATAAATAAATATAGTTGATGTACAATTTTGTGTTAGTTTCAGGTGTACAGCAAAGTGATTCAGTTATACATATATTTTTTCATATTCTTTTCCATTATGGTTTATTACAGGATACTGAATATAGTTCCCTGTGCTATACGGTAGGACCTTGTTGTTTATCCATTCTATATATAATAGTTTGCATCTGCTAATCCTAAACTCGCAAGCCATCCCTCCCCCGCCCCTTGGGCAACCACAAGTCTGTTCTCTATGTCTGTGAGTCTGCTTCTGTTTCCTAGGTAAGTTCATTTGTGTCATATTTTAGATTCCACAAATAAGTGATATCATATGGTATTTGTCTTTCTGTTTCTGATTTTACTTAGTATGGTAATCTCTAGGTCCATCCATGTTGCTGTAAATGGCATTATTTCATTCTTTTTTATGGCTGAGTAGTATTCCATTGTATATATGTACCACATCTTCTTTATCCAGTCATCTGTCGATGGACATTTAGGTTGTTTCCATGTCTTGGCTATTGTGAATAGTGCTGCTATGAACGCGGGGGTGCAAGTATCTTTTTGGATTATAGCTTTGTCCAGATATATGCCTAGGAGTGGGATTGCTGGATCATATGGCAACTCTATTTTTAGTTTTTTGAGGCACCTCCATACTGTTTTTCATAGTGGCTGCAGCAATTTACTTTCCCACCAACAGTGACTCTAAAGAAGAGTCATTCTTGATTCTTCTCTCTCCCTCATCTTTCTCAAGCCATCCAGTGTACAGGAAGGACATGGCTCCCCTGCCATGGTCAATCTGGATGCCTGCTGTCCTCTCTAGTTCTGCTGTTGCCCCTGTGATAAGCTAAAAAATGGGCCTCCAAATATGTCCACATCCCAAGGCCCTTGTGAATATGTTACCTTATATAATAAAAGGGACTTTCTAGATGTGATTAAGGGTCTTGGGGTGGGGACATTACCCTGGATTATCTGAGTAATCAGAAGAGTCCTTATAAGAGGGAGGCAGGAGGATCAGAGTCAGAGAGGGAGAGACGTGAGGACAGGAGCAGAGATCAGAAGGTAAGGAGATGCAACCCTGGCTATGAAGATGGAGGAAGGGGCCATGAGCCAAGAAATGCTGGCGGACTCTCCAACCTACAAAAGTCAAGGAAACTGTTTCTACTCTAAAGCCTCCAGAAGAAATGCGGGCATACCAGCACCTCGATTTTAGTCCAGTAAAATTGATTTTGGAATTCTGACCTCCAGAACCGTAAGGTAATAATACATTTGTGTTGTTTTAAGCAAATAAGTATGTGGTAATTTGTTACAGCAGCAACAGGAAACTAATACGTCACTGTCGTCTCAGACATCGCTACCATCTCTCACTTGCACTGTTGCAATAGAATCCTACCTAACCTCTCTCTCTCTCTTTTTAAAAATTTTATTGTGTCCACTTTTCTTCTTTTCCTTTATTGTGGTAAGAACACTTAACATGAGATCTACCCTCTTAACAGATTTTTAAGTGCACAATACAATGCTGTTAACTATAGGCACAATGTTCAACAGCAGCTCTCTAAGATGTATTCATGTTGTATAACTGAAACTGTGTACGCATTGATTAGCAACTCCCAATTTCTCTCCCTCATCCCTGGCAACCACCATTCTACTCTCTGCTTCTATAAGTTTGATTGTTTTAGGTACCTCATGTAAGTAGAATCATGCAGTATTTGCCCTTCTATGATTGGCTTATTTCACTTAGCATAATGTCCCCTGTTGTTGCATATTGCAAAATTTCCTTCTTTTTAAGGCTGAATAGTATTCCATTGTATGTATTCTCTGTTTCTATTCTTCACTCCCTGTAAATCTCCCCCACAATAGCGTGAATGATGATTTCCAGTTCCTCTGCTCAAAACTGTCCAACGGCTGGCTTTTCATCCATTTGGAATAAAATCCAAACTCCTTACTTGGGCCTATAAGGCCCTCTGGCTACTTCTCCAGCTCTCTTGAATCACTCTCCCCTGTTTCCTGTTCCTCCAGCTACTCTGGCCCTAGGGCCTTTGCAGTGGCCATTTCCTTTAGCTGGAATGCCTGCCCCTGACAGATGGGCTGGGCAAATGGCTGTCACTTTCATATCATTCACATCTTAACTCCAAACTCACCTGCAAAGAAAAGTTTTCCATGACTATTCGCCTTGAAATACCCCCCTGGACCTCCCTAAGACACCGTCTTGTTTTTCATTTTAGTCACTTCTCTTATTGCTACTGGGCATTTCCTTGTTTATTCATTTGTTCATTTGTTTCTATTCTGACTCCACTAGATTTTAAACTCAGTGAGACTGAGAACCTGTGTGTCTTTCTATTTGAAAGTATGTTCTGCACTTAGAGTGGGGCACATAGTAGTTGCTTCATAAAAAGAGAGAGGGACCACTAGAGAATACAGCCCAGGAAAGTCTCTCAGTGGAGATGTCTGTTCAGCTGGTGTTTGCATTCTTTTTAGAGAGACCAGGGGAAAGGATTCTCTATTCAGTTTTGCAAGAAGCTCTTCTCTGACTTCTTAGGGTGAAGAGATGAGTGGGATTGTGGATAAAGAATTGAACCTAGAAAAGGCTGATTGGTACCTAAGTTCACATGTTTTCAAATTCCATGTTTTTAGTTAGTCTTTTTAAACTCGTTATTACTAAATTCAGTATCATGTAACAAGAAGAAACTAATTTTGGATGTTTTCAGAAGGAAAACTTTGGAATGGATTTAAAAAGAATTTACCAACATTTTGTCCATAGAGGGGGTATAGCTCAGTGGTAGAGCATTTGACTGCAGATCAAGAGGTCCCCGGTTCAAATCCGGGTGCCCCCTTGTCTACTTGTCTGTTTTTCACAGCCACTCAGGTTAACCCCGAGTAACTCAGGAGTCTGAGGTTTCTGAATCCAGGATCTAAAGAGGATCCTGGAGATCCTCTTGCACCTGGTGAATATTTTCTCTCCCCAGAAGTCACACGGGGTGACTCTACCATGTTTCAACTGAATACCCCCACTCAGTGGCAAGAAGCTTGAGCAGGCAGAAAGAAGGCTGAGACCATTCCAGTCCCTGAGACCCTTCAAGACTTACTGGTTTAATGTTAATAACAGTTTCTTTGCGGGGTGGGTGGGTGATGGAATGTTGGGGCGGGCAATATTATTTTGCCTAGTTCATACTCTGACCAGGCAGATTAGAAGAGAATCCAAGTTCAGAAGGTTTATATAGTGGCGAAGTTTAACGGGACACAGCATAGATGTAAGAAGGAGGGTGAAAAGTGGACAGCTTTCTCCTTCTTTATATGAGTTCAAAGGCAGGGCTTTGGCCTGTTACACCTACAGGTGGTGAGATTGAGGCCTGGTGTCCAGGAAAGGGGTGAAAAATTAGTTATTTCTCGGGTCTGGGCTTTGCACCGCACAGCAGATCTGTTTAATCGCCATGTCCAGCTTCGCGACGCATCGCACAGTAATGGGAGCCGTGGGGAAAAAATGCATTCGAGTAGTATTCCCCCGGGGCCCCGAGGGCTGACACAACCAAATTCCGAGTTTAAAATATCACAACTGCCCCCTGTCTGAAGAAGCATGCCTCTCCCACTATCCTTTCTTTTTCCTTTTTTTGGGCAAAACCTAGTCGAGAGGCCTTGCTCCCTTCTCGTTTTCCTCGGATCCAACAGTGATACTGTCAGTCACGCAGCCAATAGATATCTGTCCCTGTCTTTAGGTTATGAAACTTGATGGCCTTTTATTATTTGTTCAGTGGTTCTCAAAGTGTGGTCCAGCAGCATCAGCATTCCCTGGGAACTTGTTAAAAATGCACATTCTCGGGGTCCCACTCCAGGCCAAGAGAATTAGAAACCGGGAGGTGCTTTAACAAACTCTCCAGGTAATTCTGACGCAAGCTCAAGTTTGAGAACCACTACATTAGTTTATATCAGTTTACATCCGGATGTAACTTTATTTTTGTAAATGAACTTTTGGGTCGGCATTGGCCATTTCCACGTTCTCGAAGTGCTTTCACTCTGCCGGTGGCATGAGCAATAGGGAAAGGTGAACACGGCATGCGCCTGTCACCTGTAATAAAGAAAGTTTAAGTTGGAGAAAGTCTGTGTCTGTGGGTTTCCTTCCCTTGACCCAGCCCCACCCAAAACTGAACACGAATTTGGGGGAGTCTTGTCTCTTGAACCAGCTCCTGGAACTGCCTGACACCCCTGAGGCTGCCAGCGGTGACCGCAGAAATCCTGATACCGCTGGCGTGGGTAGTGGGGACCTGCAGCTTTTGTACCTGATTTGTGCCCGTACCCACCCCCTCCTCCTGCGGAGTACGAAATAAAGCCGAAAGCTTTCCGTTACGGTTGGAAAATGAGGAAGGAATTTTTAAATAGCTTTTCAGTTCTTTCTTTAACCTAGAACCCAAGGTTAAAATATGAGTCAAGAATGAATTATATTAGTTACATAAGTTTAGGAAAAAACTACGAGGGGGCACCCGGATTTGAACCAGGGACCTCTTGATCTGCAGTCAAATGCTCTACCACTGAGCTATACCCCCACGCCGTCCCTGGGCTTGGATACTGCTCTTTTGGGCGTTAAGTCAACGCTACACCAAAGGTGGAGAGTAAGGATATAGAGAAAGGAACGAAAGAGGAAAAGGGGCCAAGCAGAAAGCAGAAGGCCCCCGCATCCGGGGAACCACAGGAAAGCTGCACGGCAGAGGCGCAGGGAAGGAAAACCTAACTCGAGCTGCGAGGCGCTGAGTCCTGGCGGGAGGGACTGGTTCCGCCCTACAAATGTGGGAAAGGATGTTGCAGGGGAAGGCTAATGAGGGCGGAGCAGGGGCTTCCCGTTCGGTCCGCATGTTCTCGCCGGGTACCAACGGGTACAAAGGAAGTCTCCAAATCTGGAGAATCTGATTTGGTGTTCGGGTGGGCTCAAACCCCACCCTGGAGGGGTGCGAGGGGTTTGCCCGCCTCCTGCAGCCCAGACGCCCAGATGTGCAGCCAGATCGGCTCCGCCCCGCCGGAAGTACCCTGGGCAAGGTCGTCTGTCCGCGCCTAGCCTCCGGGCCTATCTCTCCAGGGCTCCTTCTGCTTGGGAGCTCACCTAGGCGCGTACCCCCGGGCCCGCAGTCGTCCCCGGAACCCGCCCCCGCGCAGCCCCGGGTCGCCCGGGGAGCGCGCCTCGCCGCGCGCGCCCCTGCCCGCGCCCGCGGCGCGTCCCCGCCCCGGTACAGCCCCTCCTCCCCGCTGTGTTTATTAGGGGAAGGAGGGCGGAGGCGGAGGCCAGTTCCCTAGCTCCAGCCGCCGTCGCCGTCTCCTGTGCAGTTGCAGCCGCGGCCGTCTCCCGCCAGCTCGCTCCAGGGGAGAACGTGCGCGAGCTCCGGCGTCCCCGCCCTAGCCTTTCCCGGAGCCATGAATCCCAACTGCGCCCGGTGCGGCAAGATCGTGTACCCTACGGAGAAGGTGAACTGTCTGGATAAGGTGAGACGCGGGACCCGGAGGCGCGTCTTTGCAGTCCCCGAACAGTGCTCCAGATCGGGGGAGGAGAGCGGGGCTGGGTCTATGCCGCCTCATCCCCGCGATCCTGGGAGGAGGGAGGGAGGGAGGGCGGTGTCGTGGGGTGTGGGGACAGACCCCAGTCTGGAAACCAGGAGATCGGGGCAAGGCAAGGAGTCCACGCGTGGCGGGCAGCCACTACTGGAGAAGAGTGGGCTCTGTGCCCAGGGGTTGGGAGGACGCGAGTGGAGTAGGGAAGCCAGGCCCCGGAGTGGGGGTGGGGAGTGAGGGAAGGTTAGGGGTGCAGTCCCGCCCCCTAGGGCCGGGAGAGTGAGAGGAGACGGCCGCTCCCTCTCCTCGCCTCGCCTAGCGCCAAGTAGGCGGAAGCGCTGGGCGCTGGGGGAGGGGGCGGCGGGGGGGCGGGGCAGAGGTTGGGGGCCCCAGCGAAACCGTCCGCTCCGGCGGCGAATGGCCGGGCTTCCTGGCCTGGAGACTGGAGGGCGGGGGCTATCAGCCGGCGAGTGTTGCATCTGGTGAACTGGCCTTCGGATAAGGCCCCAAGCCCCACTGCGAGACCCCTTTTTTGCACGACCTGCAGTTCTCTTGGTGGGTGAGCGGTTAATGGACTAGCAGACGTCCTCCGTACCTTCCCAGCCCCCACCTCAAATTGGAAGCCAACTCCCAGTGCTGGTCCGCCCAGCCGGACCGGGGAGGGGTCGCGTGCTGGAGTAGGGTGGGTGGGGGTCGCTTCACAGAAATCTCCTGAAATTGTGCTCAGAGGCTGAGTCCAGCTTGTAGAACAAAGAGCTAACTTTTCAAAGCAGGTTTCCCCAGTGGAGGGTGGGGTTGGCTGAGTTCAGGGGAAGCCAAGAAAAGGGGGAGGTGTTAGGGGGATGGGAAGGTGGCCTTCTGGAAATTCACTGTCCCCTGGGGGCCCTTACGCGTCTTCCTCCTCCCCCCGCCCCAATCATGCTGGACTCGTTCATCTGGTTGCCATTATACTTTTGGAGGGGGGCGGAGAGTAGAACTGGGTATTTCCGGCAGTTTGGGGTAGGATCCTGGCCTCTTTTAGTCTCCCGAAGACCCTAAGGCCAAATCCACCTCCTCTCTGCATCCCCTCCCCAGTCTGGAGGAGCAGCCTGTGCGATTTTGTCCCCCTCCTCATCGTGCCTGTCATCCACCTCCTAAAGCCTGTTCCAAGTCCAAAGATTCCCTCCTTCCTGTCTGGACCGGCAGGGGCTGGGGGGCATGGGATGGAAGAGGGGTGCAGAGCCCACCTGGAGCCAGGTTTTGTTTGGGAAAGCGCAGTTCGTTGGATACTTTTGTCTTTCCCCTCCACCTTGGGGTTGGTGCTTCCTCAGTGACCTTTGGTCTCTGAGTCAGGGTGAAGGGGTGGGGTTCTAAGGTTCTGAGATGCATTTGAAATTGCTCTTGGAGGAAAGGGGCATATGGGGCTGCTGCTGTTTCACAGTCCTGGGCCTGGCTGGGCAGGTGGAGGGGAAGGCCATGTTATGGGTACAAGGGTTGTGGGTACTGACCTTCCTCCCAATGACCATGCCGGAAGGCAGGATTTGAGCTTGCAGGCAGGACCTGAGAGCTCTCTGTCCTTGCACACTGGGGTTTTTGCCCTTCCCCGGTGATAGGGATTTTGGTCTCTGCATCTTGAGTTCCCTGTGCGCTCCTTCTTCTGCACGGTTATGAACTGGGAAGAGGCTATGACCACTTTCCACCCACATAAGGCAGAAGCAATATATGATGGAGGGATTGCTAGCCTGGGAGTTGGGAGACTTGGTCCTGGTTCCAGGTCTGCTCCTGCCAGCTCTACGAATGGCTCTAGGCCTCAGTGTTCACCATCTATCAAATGGGTATGGTAATGTCTTTTCCTTGAAGGTGGGGAAGTGCACTAAAGTGCCCGGAAGGGGATGTGGTATAGGCTGTGCCCTGCCTACCTTGCTGGGGTACTCTCTCCAGCCCCACACCTTTGGAGTCAGAGCGGAGTGGTGCAGGGATCCTTCAAGGTGCCCTCCCCAGCTGTTCTCTTGCCCTCGCAGAAAGAGGACATTCAGGTGGAGGTTGCCCTGGGAAGTGAGAGTTCGTGATTCCTCTCTCTTTTTAGAACTCTCCTTACAGGAGGTGGCCCTGGGGACACCTCACCCCTGCACTGAGCAGGAGGCCTGGAATATCCAGGTATCAGACCTATTCCTCCCAACCCCCTTCAGGTAGTAAGGGCAGGCACTTGGAATGGGGACCTGGTGCCTGGAGGACTGAGACCTGAGGGGGAACCTTCGGTCCCATAGATACTGTTGCTAACCAACTTCGCAAGGCTTCCCCTTTACAACAGGAGAGAGTCAAATTAGACTTGCCTGTTTCACTGCAATTTCCCTACGACACGACATGACCCAGAGCACAAGCTACGTCCTTGGTGTTAGCCTTTTCTCCTCCCTGAAAGACTTAGCTGGGTTAAAAGCTATGTCACCTCTGATGGCCACCCTGCCCTCAACCTGCCATACCTAGTGTGCTCTGTGTGCTGAATAAATATGTATTGCTGGTGTCTGAGGTCGAGATTTGCTTCCCCAGAGGACTTATGGGATCAGAGTTGGGGGAGAAACAGGGTGACATCACTCATTCATTCAACAAATATTTATTGAGCATTTACTTTGTGCCAGGCACTCTCAGGGGCTGCTGCAGGGCCTTTGGGGAGGGAGAGGGGCTGTGTCTCACAACGTCCTCTACATTTTGAGGGAGGTGGAGTTTTGTCCTAGACCCTGTGAGGAAGCAGTCGTATCTGGGGACCTGCATTGTCAAGAGTCTTGCCATGTCCGTCTGCCCTGGCTTGCTTTCGCCGGGCTCCTGAACACAGGTGGAGGCATTTGGGAAGGGTTGAGGATTGGTGAGCTGCTAGTTCCCCGGACTCCCCCATTGGGAGAGTTCTCTGCCTCTGGCTGTCTGAACCACCCTCCTCTCAGCCCCCACAGGTGGCAGCAAGGTAGAGGGAAGCTGGGCTGGACACAAAAAAGGAGAAAAGGCCTTGCAGCCCTGGTGCCTCATTTCCTAGCTGAGAGCACCGCACGATCATCCCGTGACCATCCATTCATAATAGCTACGACTCATTGGAATGTGCCAGGCTCAGTCTTTGCAGGAGCCTTACCAAGCAGATGTGATCGCTCCTGTAAATTAAGAACCCCATAATCAGAGGCTCAGACAGGTCATGCAGCTCACTCCCCTTTCTGCCAGAGCTGGAATTCAAATCTAAAGTTCTTCGTGCTCAGCTCTTCTGCCTGTTGTGTTTGCAAAAAGTACTTTTATTTACACTATCTCATTAATAGTGGTCCCTCCCCTTCCTGACCCTGGCCTGAGGAATGCTCTGGGCCTGGGCTCTTGAACCAGGAATCTGGGGTGGTGCAGCCACGGTCTATGCCTTTAAGCCAGCCTCCCAGGTGGCCAACTGAGCTAGGCTGGTGACCTGGCCAGGGTGGGGCTAGGGTTGCCCCTGGAGGAGTGAGAAACTGTAACCCTGGGTGACAGGAAGGGAGGGAGAGGTCTCATACTCCAACCCTGAGTCATAGGCAGCCCGGGTGCAGAGGGCAAGGTACCAGGCTGCAGGCACAGCGACCCGAACTTCACGCATCCCCCTCACCCAGAGCTGTGAGCAGCCGCTTCCGCACCTCCATGGCGATTCCAGAGAGACAGGGCTGGCCTCACCCAAGTGCAGGGGATCTTGCTTCTGTCCCATCAGCCTTTGTTTGCCTTTCTGTGGAGTTGGTGGCAGCTTTGGAGCTGCAGGCAAGGGAGAGTTGAGGGCGATGCTGGAGCCTAGGAGATGGGCTGAGAGGCTTCTCACAGGCACCAGAGGTCTGGTTTTTGGTGAATAGGGAAACAGTGGACTTCTGGGGCAGCAGGGAGGATTCAAGTTGCATGCCTAGAGGTAACTTTGCTCCCTGAGTCCCGGGATGCTTCTCTGAAATCTTCTTACCTGTGGCCTCCAAGAAAGAGGGGACTCTTGAACTTCCCTGGTGGTCCAGTGATTAAGCCTCTGTGCTTCCAAGGCAGGGGGCGGGGGTTCAATCCCTGGTCAGGGAACTAAGATTCCCACATGCCGCATGGTGCGGCCAAAAAATACAAAAAAGATTTTTTAAAAAAAATTGAAAAGAAAGAGGGGACTCTTGCTCTGAGACAGGGCTCGTGGGGCAGGGGAAAGAGGCAGACAGAGGCTCATTGTGGGGTTGTATTGACTTATTTCCCTAGACCCAACTGAGACAGGGATGGGTTTTTTTCATTTGGGGTCCCCTCAGAGTTCCCAGCCCAGGCTTGGCCCAAAGGGGCTGTTGAATGACTTGTCATTTTCTGCCCCTGCTCCCCTCGCTTTCCTACCCCAAAAGGACACAGCGGCAGGAGCTGCTGGACTTTCTTGAACCTTGGAGCCCTCCTCCAGAGAGGGGAGGGAAGTGATGAGAAGCAGCTAGTGTGCCAGGCTTGGAGCCTGTGTCATCTCCCAGCACCTCTTTGGGACCAGGAGTTTTAGTTCCTCTTTACAGATGCAGAGACCGAGTTCCGTAGTTACCCTGAAGGTACTCAGTCCACTCGTTTTCATTTTTCTGTTCCTGGACCCCCTGTAAGAGAACAGATGACCACTGCCTCAGCCTCTAACATGTGTAGCTGAGAGCAAGGCGGGTGGGGGTGAGGTGGGGAGGAGCTACCGATGGAAATGGGCACCGTTCCCTTGTACGGGGGCTCCCCTTCCTCCCAGTGGCAGCTGGCGTGTGTGTGTGTGTGTGTGTGTGTGTGTGTGTGTGTGTGTGTGTGTGTGTGTGTGTCTTGTGGAACCCCCGGATTGGCTGTTGGCCCTGTACCCCAGCCTGGCCAGTATACTCTGCCCCCTTCCCAAGGGGCTTGGCTCCGGAGGGGGGGACCTGGCTGTCGGCTAGGGTGCAAGTGTCTGTGTCTCTCTCCTTCTCTCCCCCAAGTCAATCAGGGGGCAGCTTCGGAGGTCCCCAGGCCTAGGACAGTGCGGATTCCTGCCTACGTGTGTGTGAAAGTGGGTCATGGTCTGGATTCCAGAGAATGTTTTTCCTGGCAGGCCCCTGCGGGGGTAGGGGCCCAGGCAGGGACATGTGCAGCTAAGCAGGCAGAGGCCAGCAGACTGGGTGGTGACAGGGCTGAGGCACTCTGCCAGTGCCTCCCAGGCATTGGGGAGGGAGAGGGGCTTTCATTTCGCGGGCTGGTGGGGGCAGGGACTACCCCATTCTAGCTTTCTGGTGGGTCGTCTGTGCTGGGGTTTTGCACCGGGAGGAGTGTGGGCTGGACTCAGGGATAGGCCCCGGTTGGGGTGGAGGTCCTTGCTTCCAGATTTCCTGCTGACCTTCTTCCCAAAGAGCAGTTCTCCAGTCACTTCGTTTACTGTTCCACCACTGGAGAGTCCTTTGGGTCTCCTTGATGGGGAAAGTACCCTGTTAGAAGGTGATTATCCCCCAAATTACCCTGTCGTCTCTGGTTGAAGCGGGCCAGGGTGAGGGAGGTAGTATGCCAACGTCTCAGCTTCCTTTTTTCTGTCCCCTTCTCCGAAGTGTCCTAGAAGCACCCCTTGGTTGGGAAACACATTTTGAAAAGCACCTCCTTGGGGGAATTTCCTGACAGGTGGCCAAGAACTGGGCGTGTGCTGGGCACCTTGAAAGTCTCCCTGTGCCCTTCCCTGGCTTCTGGCCTCTTTCTTTGAGGGGTCAGGAGTGTCTCCCTTGGCTGCTGGGAAGTGGGGCAGGGACGGGCCAGCTGGGTCACCCCAGCAGCCCGGATTCTGGGGTCCTGGAAGCTGGACTCCTGGTGGGTGCTGATCCGGGGGCCTCGTCCTGGGCTGCCAGGGGCAGATTTCTCTCATTTGCTTGGGTTCGCGTGAGCATCAGTTTTCTCAGGGTGGGCTCACCTCTGTTGCATCAGTTCCCCTGCCCTTACGGTCTTTGACTCTCTTCCCCTCCCTCAGCCACCCTGGATGGATCCCTGTTCTGTTCTGGGTCCCTGGGCTTCACTGGAGTCTTCCCTGTCACGCATTCTCACTCACACGCATTGTAGCTGTGGTTGGGCACGGCAGAGCCCCACCTGTACTCCAAGACACACCCACCTCCCGCCAAGCTGCCACGCCCCGCCCAGCACCTGACACCCGAGTAAGTAGGGATGCCACGTGCTACGCTGAGGGCTCTGTAGGTGATTTCTCATTGAAACCTCAACAATCCCAAGAGAGATGGGTATTGTGATTTCCATTCTACAGACGCAGAAATGGCTCAGAGTAGGTCCTGACCAAGGTCACACAGCTAGTCAGGGTGGGGCTTTGATGTCCACTATGGGGGGGGGGGGGGGGGTCGTCCACCTCCAAGCAGAGGAGGGCGGTGCCTCAGAGGAAGACCAGCTGAGGGATGGGGGAAGGGTGTGGGTGTGGTGGCTAGAGCCTGGGGCACCCACACCCAGTCTGGGCAGGGGTCACTCAGGAAGCGGGGAGGCATTGGGGCTGGCGCATTGCCCAGGTCCAGGTGTGTCTGGAGGTCCAGGTGTGTCTGGAGGCCCTGGTGTGGGAGCTAGGAGGGACTGGGTGCATGGGGGCTGGGCCCTCCTCCTCTGTCAAGGCTGAGGAGCTGCCCCTCACGTTCAGCACCGGCTTCTTAGCAACCCTGGCGCAGCTTTGCATAAGCAATGAGGCTTCTGCTTGGTCAGAGGGAGTGGTCTGGGGGAAGCGGTGCAGACCTTCTGGGGGCTGCTCGCCACTATTATAACTGGCTTCTTCCCCACTCAACCTTGCGTGTGCCCTTGTCCCCCTCCGGATAGCTCCAATGGGACAGGGGAGGGTGGTGTCATCAGCGGCCAGAGCCTGTGACCTGAGATGGCCCCAGCTCACCTGGGGTGTGGGTGTGTTCCAGTCCGCGGATGGAGTGCTCCTTCCTGGGGCCTGAGCCCCTTTCCTGAATCCTGGTGTCTGACGGGTGTCCTCCCTCTGCCTCTGTCCCCAGTTCTGGCATAAAGCATGCTTCCACTGCGAGACCTGCAAGATGACACTCAACATGAAGAACTACAAGGGCTATGAGAAGAAGCCCTACTGCAACGCGTGAGTCCTGCCTTGGGCGGGGGCTGGGCGGGCATTGGGCTCCCTCCTAGTGCTTCCTTGACATGGCCCAGCATTTCCACACTCTGCTCCATATGTTTTAACCATGTTGAGTCCTCCTCACCACAGCTGGATGAAGTTAGGGCTGTTAATATGCCCATTTTACAGCGAAGGAAACTGAAGCTTCAGGAAGGGAAGGGGCTTTCCCAAGATGAAGGACTAGTGACAGGCCAGTTCAAACCTGTAGTAGAGCAAGCTTGTTCCTTCCACCGCACTCTGCTGTGAGAGAGGGATCCAGCATGGTCTTTCAAGAAAAGGTCCTGTTCTGCTCAGTTGTGTTCTCCACTTCGCCTTCCACATTTCTTTCCCCATGACAGCACCTGACTGTTTCCTCTCCCCTGCCCGCTACCAGCCGGTCTGGGCACTAGGCCTGGGGGTTCCTGGCCACGGCCCTTCCCAGTAGTCATTTCTTGAGAAGTGGGGGCAGCATGAAGGGAGCGGCCTGGCCCCAGGCAGATCTATTCCCTGCCTGGTGGGAGGTGGAGACCTTCATGTCTTTTCCAGTGGAGTTTGCTCTGGTCTACTGTGCGGAGGTGGGGAGAGGTGGGTTCCCCCATTCCAGGGGGATACCCCCATCCCATCCCGTGCAGTTTCAGGTTGATTGCGTTCAGCTCAGGGCTCACGTAGGACCTCACAGCCACGCTACTAGGCGGGGCTTCAGAAGGTCAAGTCACTGCAAGTAGGCGGCAAGATCAGTGTTCAGAAAGATTCAAGATCTGACTTGAGTCCTTTTTCTTTTTCTTTTAAATTCTCAGTCAGGAGGTTTTCTGCAGCTGAAGTTCACCTGGGAGGGGAACGTTGGGACCTGTCTAAAAGGAGTTGGGGCTTTAAACCCCTGTGAAAGGCTGTCTTCCCCCTTACTGCCCTCCCCTCCCCTGCACATACCACAGCCTCATCTCCTTGGGGCTGGCGCTTACTGCCTGCCCTGCCGCCTGCTAGATGCCAACCTGTGCCAGGTGCTGGGGAAACAGATTTTCTGATAAAATCTCAAGCCCAAGAAGCACCATGAATCATCACCTCCCTTCTGGGAGGGATTGGGACACTGGGAAGACTGCCTGGGGTAGAGGGAGGGTCACAGCTCTGTCCTGGCTTCTCCTTCAGCTGCCCCTTCTCCTCTATTAGCTTCCACTGGTCTCCTTCCCCCTACTGACCCCTCCCACCCCCCCCCAAGGGAAATGGGACATTCTTCAAATTCTTAAAGGCTCACACAAGCCCTGATTCTCTGCAACTTCCTCCCTCTGTTGGGGAGTAGGGTGGGGTTCAGCAAAGCCAGAGGCTGGGGCAGTTAACCCCTTGATTGCCGGCCCACTTCAGGCTAGATTCTGGGCACCTAGGCTCCTTTGGGGGCAGCTTCTGCGCCTCGGGCCCTCCAGGCAGAAGTCTGGCTGAGCCCGGAGCCCAATGGATGGCAGGGACTAAGGCTTCTTCACGTCTCTTCCTAAGACCCCGGTAGCCTAGAATGCAGCAAGCACTGGGAGTTGGAAGAAAGAAATCGGAGGCTTGTCCTTGTTTTCTCTGCCTGTTCTCAGTCTAGTGCCAAAGTCCCAGCTTACTTTTCTCACCCTCTTCTAGGGAGGCGGCAGCAAGTAGGGGTGGGTAGCTCCTGCAGGGGTTGGGGGGGGCTCCAGGAAAGGCAGAAGGTGAAACACCCCTCCCGGGATGCTGCTTCCAACCTGCCGAGGGTGAGATGCCCCCGTCTCTCTCCTGGCCTCCAGCCAGAGAAGCAGGTTGGCCCCTCTCCGTTCCCTGAGCCTTTACAGTCCTTATTCTTCCGCGCCTAGCTGACCTTTGGCCCAGCTGGGATGTTACCTGGGAAGGACCCTGGTTGAGGGGCCAAACACTTGGGGGATTTGTGGCCCAGCTGTGTTTCACTCGCGCTGTGGTAGCACCTGGCCCGAGGCAGCCACCCTCCCTCAGCTGGAGTCTGCTGAGCTGCAGGTCCTTGCCAGCGAGCCAGACGTGGGGATTCCGGGATAACCGAGAGGCAGGCCCGGCTTGCTCGGGGCGCCCTCCGGACCTGTCCGGGCCTCAGTTTTCCCGTGGTTAAAAATTCCTACCCAGGGATGCTGGAGCCTAGACCAAAAAGTTTTGTGCACCTGCGATGTGCCAGGCACGGGAGTTGAGTGTTCACTCTCATCCCTTCCTGTTTTCTTCCTGCCTTTGGCTCCATCCCCCAGTGACATTCCAGTTCCTGAATCCTGGAGTTTCCAGGATAAGGCCAGCCTGGCCTTCCTTTGTGAAGCTCAGGCCTGGCTTTTCAGCACGTCCCGCTCAGGACCCAGAGGGACAGGTGATCGCTCCCGGCCCCCGGCCCCCGGCCCCTGGCCAGGGAGTTGAGCCCACCCAGGGAGGGAGTGTGCAGGTTTGGTGTGCAGGGGGGCCTCTACGTTCTGCCGATCTCTGGTTAGTCCCTGAACCAGAGTCTTGCAGGAAGGGTGGGCAAGAGAAAGAAGAAAGCTGTCTGTCTCTCTCCAGTGGCTTCCCAAGATTGAGATTTAAGTTCTGGAAAGTGACTGAAAGCAGCAAAAAAGGCCTCTTCTATTTCTCTCTTTGCACCAGACTTATCTGGGCTGAGGCTGGGGAGAGAACATAGGCCAGAGCCCACAGCCGGCCTTCTGGGTGGTAGTGGACCCCCAAGGATGTACATTTACACATGTGCCTGTGCATATCCAGACACACACGCTGCCACCAGCTGTGGGGCCAGGGAGAAACGCCAGGGTGTCGGACTTGTATAGGCTGTGTTTGTGTTCACACTTCCCAGGCCATAGGCACTCAGCCTTGCTATGACAAGGTAGAGGGGAGCATGCCTGCTTTTGCATAATAGCCAGTGGGGGAAGAGCCCACTGTTAATCGAATTCTCCCTTGAAGCTTCTGGGTAGGTGGGGTGAGCCTATTCCAGTTGTTATAGGAATATTTATGCCCTCGATGATCTGTTTTGTAAACTATTCTTTCTGAAAGTGGGGCAGATGGGTCCACGAACAAACCTGGTCCTTTGTCTCCACGCAAACAGTTGAGGAGCCTGGAGGACAGGGGGGTGGGGGTGGGGGTCAGGGGGACACGTGCCTGTTCCTTTCTCCTTGGGGGCCATGAGTCTGTAGCGGCTGCAGACCTGAGGCAGAGTTGCAGGCCAGGGGAACCAGCTTTTGGGGTGTCAAGTAGTGGGTGGACATGGGCTGGGGAAGAAAGCGGGGGATGCTCAATTGTACCTTTCCCCTCCTCACTGACTGCAGTGGTAGGGGTCTGTCCTTCAGTTGCCTTGAGCTGTGGGTTTAGGGGCTGAGGAGGGTGGAGGTGTCCCTGGTTCTGGGGAACAAGGGACTGGTGTCCTACTCCTTCCCCAGGCCTCAGAGAGTAGAGTGGGGCCTGTGCTGGTGGGGCTTGAAGTATCTCTGGGTTCTAGCAAACTGTCTTGAATCCCAGCTGCTCTTAGGGGATGGGGCAGCAGTGGGCAAATCCAGGAATAGGGACTGGGGCTTTCCCACCTCCACAGAGTTCTCTGCCTCTGACTGGGAAAAATGGGATCAGATGTCTTGGGGAGCTGGGGGTGGCACCAGGAGAGGGCGTGGGACGGGTGTGTGTGCTGTGTTTGGGAGCGGGGAGTCCAAAGGGGTATCCACAGCGAGCAGTGTGGCCTCTAGGCAGCCCCTACCTCTCTCTCACCCCCAAATCCTTATACTCAGATGTCAGGGCCTCAAGGAACCTCAGGGATCACGTTGCTTCCTAACAGCCCATTTTATAGATGAGGAAACTGAGGCGCAGTGTTTCCATGCCTTTCCTGACTTGGCAGAATCATTTCTGTTTGTGTATTGCCCTTTTTCATTTTGTCTACGACCACTGAGGGCTGGTAAGTTCTTCTTCATGTCTAGCCTTGATCTTTTTGGCTGCTCATTTTTTTCCCTCTGGTCAAACAATACCTCCTTGTTGCTTCCTATCCCCACCGTTTCAGCCCCTTTGGCCTGGGGAACTGGTGAGAAACTGGGTGAGAAGGGAGCCCTCCCTGCCCGCCTGCCCGTGGGCAGTGTTCCCAGCAGGGGAATCAGCAGCTCCTTCCAGAGGCAGGATGTAGGGGCTGTGGGTTTTTTTCCTCCCCCTTTTGGTGAAACCAAAGGCTCCTTGTTGCTTTTGTTGATGTATTTTTGTTCCTCCTTGAACAAAAAGCTGTGGTTTTTGAAGGGATCCAAGGCTGGAAGAGATGAGGTTGCCTGTAGAAAGGGGGAGCTGGGCTTCCAGGATATCTGGTCTGTTCTTGTTCTGCCTCTGGAACACAGCTGATGGCGGGACTGGGAGTGGGGCTTCCTACAAGTGATCTCTGTCCCCAGTAAGCCCATAGCAGGAGCTCTGCAGCTTCTCAGCATCCTCCCTGTCCTCATTGCCCCTCCAAGCAGGAAGGTGACTCAGAGGTCCTCTGGGGCAAGCCCCCCTTCTCCTGCATTCCCGCAGGTCATGTCTGGACTCTTGAGACACCTGCGTTAGAAATGTCTTAAGGAGTAGGTGGCTTCTGACTGGGGGTGGCTGAGAGACCCCAGAGGGTTCTCTCATAATAGCCAAGCTTGGAAACTGGTTGGGTTTAGAAGAGGAAGTTCTCTACCGACCCAACCAAGCATATCTTTCCGCAGAGCTGGGAGTGGGCAGGTGTTCACCTGGTGGGGGAGGGATGTCAGCCTGCGCTTAGCTGGCTGGGCAGGTGTGGTATAGGGGAGAGTGCATTGGGCCAGATCTCTGTCCTTGACATTGAGCCTCAGTTTCTTTTTTTTTTTTTTTTTTTTTTTCGGTACATGGGCCTCTCACTGTTGAGGTCTCTCCCATTGCGGAGTACAGGCTCTGGACGCGCAGGCTCAGCGGCCACGGCTCACAGGCCTAGCGCTCAGTGGCATGTGGGACCTTCCCAGACCGGGGCACGAACCCATATCCCCTGCATCGGCAGGCGGACTCTCAACCACTGCGCCACGAGGGAAGCCCCTCAGTTTCTTTATCTGTAAAATGGGCACAGTGATAACGCCTGCCTTTTTTAGCCCAAAGCCTTGTGGCAGGTTTCAGGAGAGAATGTGCACAGGATACGGTGTATCCAGAAGTCACTTTATGTGACTCTCAGTTTTCCTAGAGGCCTGGGCTGCTGCCAGCAGCTGCCTGATTGTCCTGTCCCCCAGACTTCCTGTCCTAGTGGGCTCTCTCCATGCCTCTCTCTTTCCCAGAGCAGCTGATACTGCCATCGAGGGTGGGGAGGGGCATCGGCAGAGGGCCCACCGCTTGGAATGATTAACAAGGGGCCGGGTGCAGGCTGGCCCACAGAAGGGACAAAGAAGAGCTGTGCTCTGGACGCGGCTCCAGCCCAGGGTTGGGACACCCAGTTCTCCCCACCCTGGTCCCTCGTTCCCTCACCATGGCCCAGTCTGTTGGTGGGGCTGGGGTTCCAGTGGGGTCACTAGCTGGGGGCGGGGGGACCCCTCTTCTGCCTTTGCGCCTGCACTGGGATACGCATATATCCATTCATCTCAACTGGGATCTGAGGGTAATGGGTTGCGGGGGCACTTCAACCTGAGGATAGAGAGGGAGGGAAAAGGTAGAATTCCCAGCAGTTGTTTCTGGAAGGAGGTCAAATCGATTGTAGCCCTCTTGGAAGGCAGTCATGTGGATGGGGGAGGGGCACAGCACTGGCATTCTGGCATATCCTCCCTTCTAAAAACAAACCCGTGGCACCTGTCTTCCTCAACTAAATTGTCTACAAGGATCCTGCAGACACAGCCTCCTAGTTTTGCCTTCGTGGGTTCCTCTGCAGTTGAGGACCCTGGCTGTCTGTGTCTCTTCCCCCACCCCCATAGACTCTCTCTGCCTGCTCTCACAGCTCTCCTGCCTTGAGCCGAGGATGAGGTTGCCATGGGAACCCGAAGCGCAGTGAGCAGGGGACGGGAAAGGCAGAGTTGTCTCGCCAGGGCTGGGGGCTGTGGGTAGGGGACAAGGTTGACCCAGCAGGAGGAATATAGCCCGTGCTCATGGCTGCCTGCCGTTTTTGGCCTGGGGTTGGGGGTTAGGAGGCAAGGGTAAGAGACTGGAGGCTTCAGAGCCCCTCTTTAATCTGTCTTAATCTGATGCAGGCTTAAAATCCCCCTCCTCCTCCCACCAGATTAAGCTGAGTTGACGACATCTAGGCTGGTCCCCCCCTTCCCTTCTGATGGAATTAGTGTTCTGGCTGTGGGGGGCTGAGATCTGGGGGTCATGATGGCTCCAAAGAGAGGATGAAAGACCCGCCAGCCCCATCCAGAGGCACCCACTGCATGTTGGGGGGGGTCTCCTGAGACCCTTCTGGTGGCGTGTAGGAGGTATGTGAACGTGGACCTGCTGGCGTCAGTGTCTCGGAGAAGTGCATTGCTGCAGAGGGCTCGTCTAGATATTCATCGTGTGTGAGGATTAACGCAGAGTGCACAGGAGCCTCGGAATTGCAGAGTGGGGATGCATCTGGCTGACCTTGGGCCATGGGACCTGGCGTTCCGTTTTAACCCTGTACATTCAGGCAAATGGGAAACCATGGGTTTGCAGACTGGCTCCTGTGCATATGTGTTTTCCGAGCCTGCCAGACACCCTTCCCCACCAAGGGCTAACCAGAGCCACCATCTCAGAACTGACCCTTCAGGCTCTGGGTCAGAGCTGCCCTGAAGGTCTTCTCCATCCCCCTGCTTCAGGACCTAACCTCCCTCCTGTGCTCATGAGCCCCTACTTACAGACGCTCTCCTCACCACACTGCCCACCCCTTGACACCTTCATAATGGCTCTGATTCGGTGGGAGGGTCATCTCCAAAGCCCTCCCTCCTAGGACCTCAGGGCCCGCCAGTTCTGCTAGAGATCTTACTTAGATCCCTCCTGCTGTTCTCTTTCTAGTCTCCAGGAACAGACTCCCAGTTGATCCTCCCTTTTCGTGGAACTGCTCAGGGATTTTGAATGGCGCACCTCAGCTATAGGTGGCCCTGGCTTTGCGGAGCTGGGCCAAGCCTGGGACTGGACCCACAGCCTTAGCCCCACGTTCATCTATGGGACATTTCTGTTGACGGCCGCAGGCACCTGTATTTGCTTTTTTTTTTTTTTTTTTTTTTTTTGCGGTATGCGGGCCTCTCACCGCCATGGCCTCTCCCGCCGCGGAGCACAGGCTCCAGACGCGCAGGCCCAGCGGCCACAGCTCACGGGCCCAACCACTCCACGGCACGTGGGATCTTCCCGGACCGGGGCACAAATCCGCGTCCCCTGCATCGGCAGGCGGACTCCCAACCACTGCGCCACCAGGGAAGCCCTGTATTTGCTGTTAAGTCTCTTGCCTTGCTCTTCCCTCTGCTCGGGGAGCCCTGGGCCTGGACTGATCTGGGAGGCAGGACTCAGGTGGGGCAGTGCAGGCTACGAGTTGGGACACAGCTAGAATCACCTTTTGTGCTTCTAGGTCCAAGATGATGAAGTTAGCTCAGAGGGAAAAACGATTTGCCAATCACCCTGTGAGACAGTGGCAGGGCCAGCACCCAGCACTGTGCTCCTTCTAGCCACCCCCCACCCTCCCCCCCCACCATTTAGTTGAGTTCTCCAGCCCCCGAGTCCTGCCCTTGACACGGGGAAGTCTGTGTGTGATTACCAATAGCTCTCGCTCAGGATGGGCCGGGCAGCTGGAGAACATGCCAGGCTTGGTGAAACACAGAGGTGGAGGGCTGCTGGTGTCCAGTTCCGGGGCACGTCAGCCGACCTGGCTGGCTGGAAGATGGCGATCCAGCTCTTACCTGGGGACAGGCTGTGCGTCTGGCATCGGCTAGTGGTCATGGTTGTGGTGGGGTGTGGCCAGCCAGAGCTCAGAATGGCTGGCTTCTGCTCAGAGAAGCCACCTGCCAGTCCCTGAAGTCACTGGGGCCTATGTAGCCCCCCAGCCCTTTCACACACCAGCATCTACACACAGACCACAGTGACTCAGGGCTGCCTCTCCTCTAGCTGGTTTGCTGGGGGCCTTTGTGATGACCCAGGGGAACGGAGGAGACCCGAGTTCTAGTCCTGGCTTAGCTTCTACACCTGGTAGGACATTCGTTTATTCAACAAATATGTATTGAACACCAGGTATTATTTGGGGAGCTTGGAATAAACCAATGAAGGAAAGACCAAGAATCCCCTCACCTCATAGAGACCCAGTGGAGAGAGAAGACAGTAAACCGATGTGATAAATAATTATGAAGTCAGCTAAGTGCCTGACACCAGCACACGACTTCCTCCTCTGGGAGAAAGGAGAGGGGTGGACCGGATGGTCCTGGAGGTCCCCGCAGGCTTGGCTCTGAGGGCTGAACTGGTTCCTGCTACCTCCAAGCCAGCCCTCTTTCTGGGGGACAGGACCGTGGTCTGTCCTGTGTCTGGAGATTAGAGGGTTTGGTTCAGGGTGTTGGGTCCTGGGAGACCGTTTGGGTACAAATCTGGATGCCTCCAGTTACTGGCCGTGTGCCTTAGCCACATTGTTTAACCTTACCAAGCCGCTGTTCTCCAGTCTGTCAAAGAGGGATAATAGGGCGGTTTTAAGAAGTTGATGAACTAAGGCATGTACACCCTTAGCACAGGGAAACATCAGCTGTTGTTACAGTGTTCTTATCTGTCACCCGTGGTGACCTCTTCTCGGCCTCAAGCTGATCTCTCATCTACCCTCCAATTATGTTGGACCTTGTTAGCTGTTTGAAACACCACTCTGGATGTGTGTGTTTTTTCTGTCTCACTGCCTTTTCCTGGAAGCCCCCCTGGATATGTGTATCCCTTTCCCCTTTACTTCTGTCTCTGTATCCCTCCTGCCCTTCCTCTGCTACATTGGTCTCCACTTCTGGTCTCAGCTGAAAACTTTGTCCTAACCCCATGAGCATCTTCCTCCCAGCCTGGCTAGGCCCTCCTGGGTGCCTGGCCCCCTTGACCTTCCTGTGCCATAGACATGGATTACTTGGGTGATCTGAAACCCTTAGAGAGTGTCCCCATGTCCTCCCTTTGGAGTTCTTGGTGGCCAGCCAGCCACTCAGGCCTGATGTGTCTTCCCAGTTCAGCCCAGGCTGAGTCTGAGAAACGCTTGCCTCCCCTTGGCCATGGGCAATGGGCATTGTGGTTCTGATGCTGGGACAGGGGCAGGGGCTGCCCAAGGATAAGAGAATGGAAGCCCAGAGGTTCCCGCCCCTTCCCCCAGAATGACCCCCTTTTTTCTTTTCTGTCCTGCAGACACTACCCCAAGCAGTCCTTCACCATGGTGGCCGACACCCCGGAAAACCTCCGCCTCAAGCAACAGAGTGAGCTCCAGAGTCAGGTGAGGGGGCGGGGCCTGCCCCTTGGGGGCGGGGCCACCCCTGGATTTGGCAAGGGCTCCTTCCTTCTGTGGTTACTCCGCAAGGCCAAGGCGCTGAAATCCTAGCAGTTACCAATCTCCCTGCCCCCACCCCGCCCCCAGTTACTTCACATTTCCTGACTTGATCAGAGAAGTGGGCGAGAGCGTACCCCGCTTCCTACCTAAAGTGGGTGGGAGGGGTGTGGGCGTTGGATTTTTTCTGCTTCAGGAATTTTGTGGGGGACCCCGAGAGCCCACCTCCTCCAGGACGCTGGTCCCCTCCCCCTCCTCTCCACTCACACCCACCCTCAGAGGGCAGGCTGCGAAGGGGGCCTGTCCTGCCTGTGTCTCCTTGGGCCTGATTTTCCTGAGCGCCTGCTGGGTGGGGAGCCGCCCTGCGTGTCACCGCAGCAGGGGAGGAGACGGGCTTCCTGCGCCAGGGAGAACCCGGTCTTCAGGGGACACTGAGGAATAAGCAAAAGGTCCAGAACCTTTAGGCCAGAACGACTAACCCTGCCTGGGGGTCTGGGAGGGCTTCTGGGACAAACCTGGCCTGGACTGTGGGGTGGAGCGGGGCAGAGCGGGGCTTCATCAGAGACCCCTTGGGGAACGTAACCAAGTGGGCAGGGTGCCCAGGGCCAGGAAAGTGTCTTGCAGGATCCACCAGGGCCCCCGAGGGGGATCTCTCCTGATCCCTCCGGAGTGGGGCTCCTGCTGCCAGATCTCGATGTGACGTCTGTGGTCACATGAAGGAGAATCAGCCCTGGGCCATCTACACGCATTCTCTCGTTGAATCTTCCGAGCAATCCTGCGAGGAAGGTGCTGCTTTCCCATTGTACAGATGAGGAAACTGAGGCTCAGAGACAGTAAGGGACTAGCTAAGATCATATATGTAGCCATAGAGGTAATAAATGTATTAATGTATGGAGTGCTCAGTGCTCTGGGCGTATTAATGTTCCATCCTCACAAGAGCCCTGTGCAGTTGGCAGGATCGGTCTCACTTTATGGAAGAGGTTCAGGCCTCCCGTGTGTCCCACAGTGATGGGGAGCAAGTAGGGGAAGCTGATGTCAGCAGCAGCTCACATCTGCCAGCCCAGACCCTGCCCCCGCTATGGTGTGAAAGCCACAGTCACTGGGGGAGCCGGTGTGGATACCAGAGTCTTGCCAACTGAGGAGGGCTGAGTAGCCCAGCTGGCAGGAAGTAGGCTTGAGACAGCGCTGGGGCCTGGGCCTGATCTGCACAGGGAAGACCCTAGCCAGGCCCTGACCACCGCCCTGGACTCCCCATCCTGTCTGGAGCCTACTGGGGCCAGAGGTGGAAGGGGCTACATGGGGCCGGCAGACCAGAGCACCATGGGGTGACCTGTAGTCACCCCACAGCTTGAGAGGAGTGTGGGAGTGTGTGTACACACTCAGGCAGAAGCAAGGGACACACACACACACACACACACACACACACACACAGGCAGAAGCAAGGGACACACACACACACACACACACACACACACACACACACACACACACACACACACACACACACACACACACACACACACACACACACACACACACACACACACACACACACACACACACACACACACACACACACACACACACACACACACACACACACACACACACACACACACACACACACACACACACACACACACACACACACACACACACACCCTACTCTCAGAAGGAGAAATTCAAACCCTGTTAATTCCCTCAGCCTTTGTTGGTCCCACAAAAGCTGGGCTGCAGCTCTTTTTGCCCCTGGAACTTGATCCCTGCGGGGCGGGGTCTGTGGGAGGAAGCAACCCCTGCTTCCTTCAACCCCAGGGTCTGAAGGCTCTTCTGACCTGTACCTGTCCCCCTGCTGTCCCCCAGGGGCCTGGCCCCACTGCTCGCCTCCTGGGTCCTGGGCTCCTGGCTCTGGGGCCGACTGGGGATATCATGAGAAAGGCAGTCACTCTTCATAGGTTCTCACTGCGTCCTTCATAGGACCTCATTTAATCCTCACAACCACCTGATGACGAGGAACTCTTGTCCCTGTGGTGCAGATGGGGACACAGGTGAGAGAGGCCATGCCCTTTGCCAGAGCCCCGTGATGGAGGCAGAAGTCAAGCCCCCCTGCAGCCTGCTGTGGCGCCTGTGCGCTAACGCCCAGGATGCTCCAGTCACCCGTGGGGACAGGGGGCCTTTTAGAATGCAGAGTCCTAGGCCCCGCCCAAGGCGTTTCTGTTTGGCAGTTCTGGGCAGGTCCAGGAATCTGCATTTTGGTGGCCCTGGTGATTCTGATGAGGGCTTTTGGTCCCATAGACATGCTCTGAGAGGCTGAGCCAGGCTGTGGGGTAGGGAGGGAGCTAAGGAGCTGCTGGGAGGGGTGTGAGTTAGGGCTTTGCATTGAGGCCGCTGCTGCAATCTGCAGTTGGGCTCCTGGGGGCTGGGGCTGGGATAGACGGAGGGTGGAGACCCCGGTCCTGCCCTCTTTGCAAGCCTGGTTCTGTCTCCTGCCTCCCCCCAGCTGTGTGGTCTGAGTCTGGCCCCCTTGCCTCTCAGAGTTGTTTTTTTTTTTCCTGCCCGGTAAAATAGGGACAGCAAACCCAGTTACCTAGAGGTTGGGGGCTGGGCCCGATGCTCTGAGGCTTGAAGGGCTGAGCAGGCCTGGCTGGGGGTGGTGATGGGTTCTGGTTCCCTTGGCCACTGTGGAGGCAGGGGCGGCTGGCGTGGCCTGTGGCTGACGGGAAGGGAAGTGGGAGCCTCTTCTACCTCGTCTGCCCCACCTCACCCGGGTGTCAGCTGGTCTCTTTCCAGGCCCCTTGCTGGGCCTGCATTGGTGTGTCTCTTCTCAGTCTCTGGGAAGTTGTCCATGCTATTTCAACTTTGTTTTCCTGTCTCTAGATTGGTTCCCAAAGTGGTGCTTTGGGTGTCTGGGACACCTGGAGCCTCCCCTGTGGGGGCAGCGGCCACAGAGCTGACCAGAAATGACCTTCTGGGTGGTCCTGCCCAGGCCTGGCTGAGGCAGGGCACTGGTGGCTGGGCCTGGTAGCTCTCCCACTGCCAGCCCTGCGCTGAGAGGCAGCAGCCTTGGGGTGGGGCTGAGCTGGGGCGGTGTGGGCCCCTGAGCCCAGGCAGAAGTGCAAGAAAAAGGTCTCTTTCATTTTTCCCTCCTCATCCATGGTGCTGCGCGTGGGCTATGCCACAGGGCACATGCCTCAGGGCACAGGAGAGTGTAGCAGAGCCTCATGCTCTGCCCTGCTCCTGGCAGGGTTCCCACTCTCTTATCTTGAATCTTGTGACCAGCAAAGCAGGCAGCATACCTGTGTCACTCTTACTGGAGCTGGCTGAGGGTCAAATGCTGGATCTGCCATCACTAGCTGTGTGCCCTTGGGCAAGTTATTTAACCTCTCTGAGCCCTAGTGCCTTCATCTGTAAAGTGTGGATTACCTCTCTCCAAAGGTTATTGTGAGGATGTTAGTATATATTAGGCATTTAAAAGAGTTCCTGGCATACAGTCGGCACTCAATAAATGTTCGCTGTTACTATTCTCCTGGAAAGGAGAGGAGATGGAACTTGGGTATGATAAAGCTGAGGAATTCTAGACCTTCTGATGATTGCTTCCAGAACTGACATTCCAGAACTGGGAACATTTGGGGTTTTTTTCCATTTATGTTATGAACTCATCACAATCCCTCTTTTTTTAATGTTGTGTATTTTCTTTCTTTATTTATTATCTTTTCTGGCTGCGTTGGGTCTTTGTTGCTGCGCGCGGGCTTTCTCTAGTTGTGGCAGGCAGGGGCTACTCTTCGTTGCAGTGCGCGGGCTTCTCACTGCGGTGGCTTCTCTTGTTGAGGAGCATGGGCCCTAGTGCGCGCGGGCTTCAGTAGTTGTGGCTTGCGGGCTCAGTAGTTGTGGCTTGCGGGCTCAGTAGTTGTGGCGCACGGGCTTAGTTGCTCCGCGGCATGTGGGATCTTCCCAGACCAGGGACTGAACCTGTGTCCCCTGAGCTGGCAGGTGGATTCTCAACCACTGCACCACGAGGGAAGTTCCTGTGTGTGTCTAATTTTAAAACGATTTCTTTTTTGTTAGAAGGGGATGGGTTACACAGTATGTGGGTCCAGCTCACAGTAGGCACATAATTGGAAATTGTTGGTATGTTTTTTGCAATAAAAGTTTCTAAAGTTGTGATCTTTTCTCTTATGTTGGGTCAGCAGGGCAGTTTTTTTTTTTTTTTAAACATCTTTATTGGAGTATAATCGCTTTACAATGGTGTGTTAGTTTCTGCTTTATTTTTCAAATTATGCTGCCTGTTTGGAGATTTGACGTCTGCATTCAATTCATTCATCATTTACCCGACAAACACATGTTTATACCTACTGTTTGCTACAAGAGTGATGAATAAGATAGATCCTGAGAGAATAATTAATAAATTTACATATTAAAAAGTAGAGTTTCTTGGGGCTGTGGTTGTTCAGGCCTGAGGGGCCTCAGGCATCATTCCCAGCCCTGCCTTGGGAGTTTCCAGGATGGGAGGCCCAGGCAGCATCCAGGCTTCAGTTATCTAGCTGCAGTGCTGAGTTGTATCCTGAATCTACCAACAAAGCAGGTTGAGTGACCTTGGGCAGGTAACTTCCCTCCTAGAGCCTCCTGTCCTGTCCTGGTGAGCCATCCCGGATGAGGGCAAACACTGCTGCTTCGGTGCTGAGCGAGGCTCTAGGCAGGGGCCTCCCCGCGCTCTTGGTTGCCCCCCTTTTACCTCTGCCACACACTCCACCTCCAAACAGCCTCCTGGAGAATCTTCCCCCCCTTGATTCTCCATAGTCAGGGCCTGCAGGTGCTTAATAGATATGGTCACACACTCCAGAGCTGGGAGGGCTTTTAGAGATCAGCTGGGACCCAGACAGGGGGACTGACTAGCCCAGGAACATACAGCAAAGTAGTGGTGAGCCCAGTCCTCCATCCTTTCTTGCCCCCACTCCGCCCAGCCCTGCCCTCTCTGGGCCGCCTGTGCCAGGAGTGAAATGAATTACCCTCCCCAGCAGGGAGGGAGAGGCAGTTCCTGAGCCTGGGAACCAGCTGATGTCATTGTAGTGTTGCCATGACAATTATTCCCCTGGATTAGGGGCCTGACAGCTCCCGAGGCCAGGAAGTAGAGCAGGAGTGGGGGAACTGGCATTTGTTCAGCACTTTAAGGTTGACAAAGCACTTTCACACCTGCCCTTATCGGCACGCATTGAGCCCTGCTGTGTGCTCCACAGTGTGTTTGCTGCTTTAGAGCCACTGTCTGTAATCCGCACCGTTCATTGGAATGGGTCCATCGTGATCCGCATTTTACAGATGTGGAAACTGAGGCCCGAGAGGTTCAGTCAGTTGCCCAAGATCACTCAGCAGGTGGGAGACAGCCTATGTTCATACCAGCTCCCCCTGGCTCTTTGCCTATGCTTGGTGATAGGAAGCCCCCTCCCCCTATTTTAACTGGTTCCTATGACAGTCCTGTTATAGGGGAGGAAACCGAGGCCAGAGGCCGTGGATCTGGGCTTCTGCATCTGGAGCTACCCATTTTTTTTTTTTTTTGGAATTTTGGAATTTTATTTTATTTATTTTTCTATACAGCAAGTTCTTATTAGTTGTCCATTTAATACATATTAGTGTACGGAGCTGCACATTTCTGACTCTAAGTTTCTTACCTTTCCTGATGCCCCCTTCCCAGAGGGTTCTCTCCACCCTGCTACCCCCAACACTAAGAGTTGCTGTGCTGGCCCAGGCCTTTCTGGAGGAGCTGATGCTGGGCAATTCTGGGCCCTTGGGGTGGGTTGGTACCTGGACCCACTGTGTTAACTTCCAGTCTGATGGGAACTAGCACATCCAGGCCTTTGTTTTTAGTCTGGATCAGAACAAAAGAGGTTCTGAAACCTTTTGGGCACAAGAACCCCATGGATGGGTAAGCTGGGGCTCGGGAGACAAACAGGGACCCCAGCCCCTGGGGGATGTGCAGAGGACCTGACAGGTATGTATTGTCAGTCGGGTCACACGGGTGCAGCTTGGCCCTGTGGCCAGATGACTCCACGCCTGGGAGCTGCCTGGAGATTCCCAAGGTCCTGGGCCTCATGTCCTGGGCTGACCTGCCTCTAGGGCAGTACAGCTCCCATGGAGGGAATCCAGGCAGCTGGTGGGGTTTGGAACAGCTGGCGCCGAGGTGGATGGTGAAGACTCAGAAAGCCAAGGAGCAGTTCTCTGCCCCAGGGACATTTCCAGCCTCCGTTCTGTTCCTCAAAACCCCAGGGAAGGACAAGATAGTTTTCATATTTCAATTCTTTTAGTGCTTGGGAAGTCCTTTCTGACGTCTGACTCAAGTCCCTCTGGTACTCAGGTTTCCATGGAATTCTCAGAAAAGAGGGGGGCAGTGGAGGTGTGGTAGGGGACTTCCCCGGCGCTTGGAAACCCGTTCTGAAGTGCTCTCTGTCCCCCGCCAGTTTCATCCCCTCCTGTGGCGTTGACCTCAGAAGCCAGCCTGGCAGCCGCCGGGGCCTGTCAAAGGCTCATTGATTGAGTTTTCCGAGCTGCTGTCTTACCTCCGCCCTTTCTGGGCACCAACTTTGTCCCTTGGTACAGCCCTCACTCAGCTGGTCACTTAGAAACTCCCTCGGGGGCTTCCCTGGTGGCGCAGTGGTTGAGAGTCCGCCTGCTGACGCAGGGGACACGGGTTCATGCCCCGGTCCGGGAAGATCCCACATGCCGCGGAGCGGCTGGGCCCGTGAGCCATGGCCGCTGAGCCTGCGCGTCCGGAGCCTGTGCTCCGCAACGGGAGAGGCCACAACAGTGAGAGGCCCGCGTACCGCAAAAAAAAAAAAAAAAAGAAACTCCCTCGGGCTTTCGGCGGGTAGAGCCACATCCTGGCTAGGGTGAGGGCTGGGCCCGTCATTGGAGCTCTGGAAAGAACCTTCTTCCTCTAGCTTTCAGGCAAGATGGGCCAGTGGTGAAGGAGCAGGAGTCAGGCAGATGAGGGTTCATCCTGGTGGCTCTGGACATGAGCTCCTAAGCTGCATGACCTTGGGCGTGGGACTTTGCCTCTCTGCGGCTCAGTTTCCTTGTCTGTAAAATGGAGCTAATGATAGTATACAGCAAGACTTAGATGAGATAGTTCATGAAGAGCGCTTGGCACTCAGGATAGACTGAATACATATTAATGGTTTATTATCACGAGTCTAATACTTTTTGGCCAAGGCTTGTGCTTTGAGTTGGGGCGTGGAGGTGGATGTCACTGCAGGGGGGTTTCTGGTCAGGGTCTCTCTCCTGGCTGGTTGCTGCCTTAGAGATGGCTGCAGGCTGGGGCCCTCTCTGCTCCCCGTGCCTCGACTCCAATCCCTCTCCACCCTTTGGTCCTCCAGGTGCGTTACAAGGAGGAGTTTGAGAAGAACAAGGGCAAAGGCTTCAGTGTGGTGGCAGACACACCCGAACTCCAGAGGATCAAGAAGACCCAGGACCAGATCAGTAACGTAAGCTTCCCTGCTCCCTGGGGTACCATACTGATGCCCTGCGCTCTCTTCTCGTCCCCTCCCCGCCCGTCTGGCAGACATGCATGAGGCCAGTTCTCCGCTGCTTCTGCTCTCTTAGGCGGGCCTGGCTGGCGGCTGCTTGAGCAGAGGGAAGGGAAGGGTTTGGAGTTCCCAGATGCCTTTCCTCTGTGCACCCCCAGATTCCCCCTTTGATACCCTCTGCCCACATAGTATTTCCGCCTTAAAAGGACTGGACTTTTGGGGGGTGTACAGGGAGGGCCTTTATGCTAAATCACCCCCGTACCCCTTACTCTCTCTGAAAACCCCCCCCCCCCGGCTGTGGTGAGTGCCAGGGTCCAGACTGGCTGTTTCGTCTGAGCACAAAGGTCAAAACTGGGTGGCAGAGGTGGGGGAGGAGCCGGCCTCCCCCTCGTCTGCCTCTGGGTGCTGATACTGCAGTCATTTCCGCCCCTCCTCTGCCTCCTCCCCCACCTCGGCTTGCTCTTCCTTCCTGTGTAAAAACCCCAGCCGGTTTTGCCTGCTGGCCCCGGCCTGGCACTCCTGGGCCCAGGGCGGTGACCAGCGTCTGGCCACGGCAGGGCTGGGTGTGGAGCGTGGGCAGTGGATCGATGCGCCCCATGGCGCCTGTGGCCAGGGAACAGGCCTCGGTTCCCTGCTTGGTGGAGCCATGGGCCAGCAGCCTGAGTGGCTCTGGGCTGCGGGAAGGCTGCCTAAGGGGCTTTGGGCAATGTGAGGTCATGGGAGCACCACTGTGAGCCCCAAGCACAGGACGTGGGCCGCAGACCCGTGTCGAACAGGGCCCTACAAAGGACCGGGCGAGCGGTTGTCTTCATGTCTGGAACAGGAAGAGGTTGACAAGTTGCCCATGTCACTGGGCTGAGGGACTGGAGATAGAGGCTGCAGGGGGCCTGGGTGTTAGCTGGTCCACCTGGCATCCAGCCCGCAGCCCTCCACCCGGCCTCCTTGGTCGGGCACTCCTTCTAGAAGTTGGCTGGACCGTGCTTAGGGTGGACTCCGGCAGTGGTTCAGGTGGATGTCAGAAGCCAGGGCCCAAGCCGTCAGAACCTGCCATGCCCCAGACCATGGCTTTTAGGCTTTGACAGCAACCTGCAGTATGAAATACATGTCACATCGTGACCCACCCAACAGGCCTGCTGATTTATTTAAGGGAAACAGAATCAAAGCTTCCAGGAAAGAGGGCTTTACCGCTTAAAGGGCATTCGGATATCTTCTGTTCTATTTTAGTTTGTGAAAGACGCTGGTTGCCGACTTAACTAAATGGGTTTCGCAACTAGGTTGTTGACCAGCAGCTTGAAATTCATGGCTTGAGGAAATGGAGTGCTTCCCTTGGGCTAGGATGCCTCTGAGGGCTGTAATCCCTACCTGCTCCCCTGCTCCTCTGCCTCCCACCCCCGCCAGAAAAAAAAGCCTGTCTCAGTTGCTTCTTCATAAGCCAGGGCCAGACCTCACACCCTAGAGCTTCCCTGCCAATCGGTGGCCGGACCTCCAAAGGGTAAAGCCGGAGGAAAGAAGGTGTGGGTCTCAGCTCTCCACATGGAAAACGGGAGGGAGGGGAAGCCACGGGAAGGGACGGAAGACCCAGTGGGCTCCCAAAGCTGGAATCTTGAGTCTTCAGCCTCTGTGGCTTTTCACTGTGAAGACGGTCTTATCTTGGATACCTGTTCCCCCCCACCCCACCCCCGCCTACAACCCAACCCCCAGCACATTCACTCATTGCTTCCAGCCTGGGGCTTTTAGAAGAAGGGAGACAAGCCCAGTCATCCCTGCCTCCCTTTCGGAGAGCCTTCCAGAATACTTCACACGCAGCCTATTGCACCTGCACGCACGCCTCCCCCCCTGCCCTCCCCCCAAACTGGTTATTGGAGGTGTTAATGTCTGAGGAGCCCTGGTAACAGAGCTCACCCTGGCCAAGACACTCACACCTGAGGAGATAACATCTCATCATTAACCACAGGGCTGCAATTAGCTGATTGTCCTCTGCTCTGAGGTGGGGGAGGTGACTCGAGCCTGACCTGGTTCTGCTTTTGCAGCCTGGAACCTGTGACTTGTGACCACAATGCTGGAAGACTCTTGGTTTTAGCAAGTACAGTTAGTCTGTCAACTGTGGGCCTCCAAACAGCTGGACGAGAATCACTTGCAAAGGTTGATTGAAAATGCAGGCTCACAGGCCTCCTCCCCAGGCCACCTGGGAGCAGAACCCAGGAACCAACATTTTCTCTCTCTTTTTTTAGGAACCAGCATTTTATTTTTAAAATTATTTTTGTTGTTCCTTTTTATTTTTATTGAGCTATAATTGGCATACTGCACTGTATACCTTTAAGCTTTCCAACATAATGATTTGCCTTACTTACATCATGAAATGATTGTCGCAGTAAGTTCAGGGGACAGCCATCATCTCATACAGATACAAAATTAAAGAGATAGAAAATAAAATTTCTTTTTCAGGAACCAGCATTTTTAACACATCCCCTGGGTTACCTGAAGTTTGAGAATCGTCACCAAGAGCCTGAAAAAGTTTCACCAGAGGTGCCAGGCCTGGCCACATCCCAGAACCCCCCAGGGAACTTTAAACCATGTTGTTAACTTGTCCCTCCTCCAGAAGAGTTTTGGGAAAGATGGTGTTTTGAGCCACACCTTTTGTTTTGTATCCAAAATAGTGTTCCTGTATGTAGCCTGTCACTCACTTCCCAGGTTAACGTCAGATGACTCCTCATTTGCGAGGAAAATGTCAAGCACTTAGCATGTGATAAATATTGTCAGTTGCTATTAATTTAAAGGCAGACTCCTCTGCTTTCTATACTGTGGCTAAAGAAGGGACATGGACTAAAGTTTGGCTGAAAAGTTAGGCCATTGTCTAGTACTGAGAATGTCTGGAAAACTGAGGGGGCAAGGTGCTAGTTAGACATCTGTGGTGAGTATTTGTGTCTTTTTTTTTTAAATTGAAGTCTAGTTGATTTACAATGTTGTGTTAATTACTGCTGAACAGCAAAGTGATTCAGTTATACATATATATATATATATATATATATATATATATATATATCTACGTTCTTTTTTTTATATTCTTTCCCACTGTGATTTATCATAGGGTATTGAATATAGTTCTTTATGCTATACAGTAGGACCTTGTTTAGTAATTGTGTCTTCATTAAAGGCACCTGAAGGGGTGAGAGGCCAGGACCGCAGGCTGTGAGCTGAAATTTATCCTGGCCTTTGGTCACCAGCTGTGATGGCTGTAATGGACGGGAGTCTTTAATTGCTGAGGTCCCTATATGGGAGCCACAGCCCTCAAGCAGAAAAGCTTTTATTTATCTACACATCTACTTATATACTGACTTTCTGTGTACAATTTTGGGTCTTTTAACTTTTCCTTTTTCTGTGAAGTGTAACACATAAACACCTGTGTGTGTACTCACCATGCAAGTCAAGAAGCAGAGCGTGACAGCACCCCTGTCAAAATAGAGTTTTCAAAGTGTTAAAAAAAACAACAACAAAAAACGTAACTCTCATGCAGTGAATACCTATCATATAATTACCTTAATTATGAGGAACCAGCTGGAGCATCTGACAGGCAGAGGTGATGCCTAGTCTGTGAAAGAAAGCACTGGATATAATTAGATACAGAACTAGTTAGTGTTCTGCCATTAGCTGCAGAACTAGTTAATGTCCTCCAGGACTATAAAACCATAAGCTTTGGGCTTCCCTGGTGGCGCAGTGGTTAAGAATCTGCCTGCCAATGCAAGGGACACGGGTTCGAGCCCTGGTCCGGGAAGATCCCACATACTGCGGGGCAACTAAGCCCGCAAGCCACAACTACTGAGCCCACGTGCCACGACTACTGAAGCCTGGGCGCCTAGAGCCCGTGCTCCGCAGCAAGAGAAGCCACAATGAGAAGCCTGCGCACCGCAACGAAGAGTTAGCCCCCCGCTTCTCAACTAGAGAAAGCCTGTGAGCAGCAACGAAGACCCAACACAGCCAAAACAGACTAATTAATTAATTAATTTATATAAAAACCCAAAACCATAAGCTTTGGAGATAGCCTTGCTACAGGCAGAAATCCTTTGCGTTTCTTTCAGTCAGAAATAATTAGTAGCTTATATTCCTTAAATAAGCTTCATTCCTTATAGTCCAGGCCTAATCAGTAGTAAATAGTAAAGTCAAAGAAAATTCTAGCCCCAGAGTCAAATACCCCAGAGGTGGGCTTGTTGGACAACCCTGTAGTTTAATTTTTGAAAGCGTGTGCTGTTCTTTCCTTTACAATTTTAAAATGTAGCTATGCTTTCTTTTTTTCACTATGTAATTTTTTTTCTTGTTTTTAAATTGAAGTATACTTGGTTTACAATGTTGTGTTAGTTTCAGGTGTACAGAGAAGTGATTCAGTTTTATATATACATATTTTCCCCCAGATTCTTTTCCCTTATAGTTTATTACAAGATATTGAGTATACTTCCCTGTGCTATACAGTACGTCCTTGTTGATTATCTCTTTTATATTTAGTAGTGTGTCTATGTATCTCAGACTCTTAATTTATCCCTCCCCCGCAACTATGCATTTCTGAATACTATAGTTTTGTTTTTCCCAATTTTGAACATATCTGTTCTTTTGCGTCTTGCCTCCTTTGGGCAACGTTGGGTTTAAAGAATCATGTACGTGTTTGCATGCAGCTGCAGTTTGTTCTTTTTTGTTGTTGTATAGCATTCCATTTAAGATGCTTATATTGATGCTGGTGTTGATGGTCATTTGGAGTGCTTCTACGGCTGTGGACAGCTTCATACATATTTCCTAGTGTCGATAATGTGGAGTGGAATTGCCAGATCTCAGAGCGTATGTTCCTTCAGCCTTACCAGATGACACCGAACTACTTTTCGAGCGGTGGTATTGATTTACCCTCTCGCCGGCAGTGATGAGAGTTTCCGTGCCTACATCCTTAGACTTGTTCCTTTTAGCCATTTTGATTGTGTGTAGTGGTATCTCATGGTTTTAACTTGCCTTTCTCTGATTCCTAATGAAATCGAGCACAGATTTACGTTTGTTTTAAAAACAAAATCGTGTTAGTCTCTCACAGGGAGCACAGCGTAACCTGGTGGTTGAGAACTAGGAGCTGACGTTAGGACTCACCCACCCCTTACCTACCTCCTGAGCATTGGTTTCCCCATCTGTAAAATGGGGATGACAGCGATACCTTGTTCTTGGGCTGGCTGAGAAAAGGAAATGAGTTATACATATAAGGGCACCACAGAGGACTGCAACAAACGGAAACACTGTTAGAAAAAAACAGCCCCTGGCTGGTGAGTTGACTATTCCATTCAAAGCCTGATGTTCCCTTCTTGGTCATGATGTAGAATCATGTGGAAGCAAGTGTGGAGTCAGACCTTTGTTTTCCACCACAATCAGGAGAGCAGGGGTTCAGAAAACGGAACATCAGCTAGCAGAAAAAATGCATTTTTCTTAGGTTTGGAATGGACCCTCAACTAGTCATCCTGGAGTCCTGGCTGGCAGGGCCCTTGGATGAGTGAGGAGGGTCCTGAGGCCTGGGTCCCTCTACCCATGTGCACTTGGATCTCATGGGCACAGTTACAGCCTGGCATCCTTCCATGGGCTCCCAGGACAGTTTTTAGACCAGGGCTCTGCTGACATTTCTGAGCTTATGGTGACACCTTTTCAGGGCATTTAGACGATTAGAACTTTGCTGAGCTTGGAACAGGGAGGGATCAGACAGGGCCTTGGCCTCTGAAAAATGTTCATTTTCCTTTTGAATGTGCTAACACCCTTTAAGGTGCCTCTTTGCTTCTCAAACCATTAGGTTGATCAGCAAAGTAATAACAGTTTCCCCGCTTGTTGGGCAGGGGAGGGAGAGGAAGTTGAGAGGATTGAAATTTTATCAGGTGGGGCTGGGCAGAAGGGAACTGCAACCTCACTTTTTGCAGTCCATTTCCCCTCTGTGCTGCAACTCCTGACTTAAGTGCCAGGCACCCCTTCTCTCAGTTAGGGTGACCTTGTGATTATCATCCCTTTTGAGAGTGAAAGGCAGTGCTATTCACATCTATTCCAGAAGACATGAATTGGTACTAGGGGCAGACTTGGGCATGTGGTCACCCTGACCCAGGAAAGGGCCCATCCAGCTGTGGCTTTGTCCTTGTGTCCCCAGCCTCAGCCCTGACTGAGTAATGAAAGTCATTTAACTTCTGAGCCTCATTTACTTCTGTAAAATAGGAATTAAAGTGTACCTATCCGACTTATTTTTTAAGGGTGATTATTGTCAGGGCCAAGGGAGATTATGTGCAGAGAACTCAATGTGAAAAGCTGAGCAAAGGTCAAGGTTATTACTATTAGATTAACCGGTGGTTCCTGCATCGATGGTGGGGAGGCTGCCACGACGCTGTCCGCCTGAATCAGCTGGGCCTAATTTTATAGGTATTTACCCATGTGGGGTGGCTTTTTAAGGAGCAAGATGGATCCCATCAGCCACTTGTGGAAACGCACACACGTCCATACTTGCTTTCAGCTCTAGAGTTCGGCTAGGTCCCTAGAGGTAGTCGGGAGCCTCCAGACCACGTGGGAGCAGGTGGTGCCGTAACCTCTTTTTAAGATGAGGAAACTCAGGCTCAGAGGGGACGGGACTCTTCCAAGCTCACTGAGCAAGTGAAGGGCTCATGACTCCAGGGATGAGACGTGGGAGGGACACTGCAGCTCTCGATGAAGGACTAAGTCTGTGGGACACAAAAGGGGAGATGGGTGCCAGGCCTGGGACCCAGACATGCCTCCTTCCTCAGAGAGTCACCCCTTCACTAATACAGACAGAGCCGTACCCAGAGAAGTGGGCCGTCAGCCGGGACACACCTGCCCCTCAGCTCACCCCCTGGCTCCCTCAGGGCCCGGTGCAGGCCTCTGTCGGCCTCCACATGTACACTTTCCCTCCCCTAGTCATCGGCTCCCAGAGTCAGGCCTCTTTGAATTAACAGACAGTAAACAAGGGAAGCTGACCTTTCCCACCCCCCAGGACAAAAGTCAGAAGGCCAGTTGCCTTGGGAGCCTAGAGGCCTCTCCTTGTCCCCACCCCCGACTGCTCACCAGAGGCCGGGGTCACCAAGGGAGTGGGGCTAAGGGACACTCACCTTTTGCCCTTGTCTTAGGAATTTGAGAGCAGGGCACTGGCCCTGTGTCTTTGAACTTCACCCCTGGGTGCTCCTCCTTTTGGGAGTTCAGGGATTCGATGAGTTTTCAGTCTGACCAGGATCAGCTGCCTCCCCTTCAGGAATGGGCTCAGTTTATTTCACCATTTGGTTGTGGGTCCCTACTTGGGCGTGAAGGGAAGGGGCAGGGGGAGGAGGGGGCTGGTCCTCCCTGCCTCCAGACAGGGCCCATCCTGGGCTTTGCTGCTGCCCCACCTGTTCTCCCAGCCTGGGCTGCAGTGGGTCACCGTCAGTTAACAGCTGGAAGAGCAGCTGAACGATGTGGGTGGAACGATGTGGGTGGTCCCAGCCCACCACCCCTGCAGACCTTTAGCCCAGCTACTCCTGTGTAAGGCCTGCCTGGCCGAGTGTTAACTCTTGCCCTCCTTGCAAAGCGGATACGAGAAGGCAGCAAAGAAAGTGGGAGGGGGTGGCCCACGGGAGGTCCTGGCTGGGACAGCTGGATCAGGCCTTGGTAGGGGCTTCCGGGGCACAGGATCACTCGTCGCTTCTGCTCCGGGAAACAGGGCAGGCTTTGCCCCCATCCGTTCCCTGTCCCCTCACCCCACCCCCTTTTTCACTGGGAGAAGCATGGGGCAGGATCCTGGTGAACAGGAAGTGAGAACCGGCTTCTGGTCCGAGGCCTGGAGACAATTCAGCCCCGGGTCTGCTCAGGACAGGACCAGTTTTCTGTGTCCTGCTTTCCAGGTTTCCTCTGGGGGGTGGGGGGGAGCTATTCTGTCACTCTCTGTCCCACTTCCTCCCCGAGCCCCGGCCCAGCCCAGCGATCCCGGAACACACAAACCACGGGCTTTCCACCTCCTCGGTTGCTTCCTCCCCACCAGGGTCCTCTCTGAAAAGTGAATAGACCCCACTAGGGGTCCTCAAGGTGGGGTGTGGGCTACATGCCAGTGAGAGTACAGGGAGAAAACCCTAGAACTCCTGGAGGTTGTTCTTTTTCATCTCATCCTTTGTTTTATTCATATTTTTGGTGTGAGTTTTACAGGAGACATTCCATATTTGTAAAGTGATGCTTGTGTGTAATTGATAAAATAGATGCAGTTTGGGAGGATTGTGTAAAACAGATTTTACCAGCAGGAATATGCATTCGACATATTTGGGCAAGCAGGGGTCAGCAAATTTTTCCTGTAAAGGGCCAGATAGTGAATATTTTAGGCTTTATGGGCCGAAGGGCCTCTGTCGAAGCTACTCAGCTCTGCAATGAAAGCAACCATAGGTAATGGGAAATGAATGGTGAGACTGTGTTCCAGTAAAACTTTATTTCTGGACACTGAAATTTGAATGTCATAGAAATTTCACATGTTACCAATCTTATTCCTCTTAATTCTCCCCCCACTCCCCCATCCCTATCCTCCAAACATTACAAAATGTAGAAACCGTTCTTAGCTCGCAGGCTGTGAGCAAACAGGCTGCAGGCCCGTGGACCAGAGTTTGCCAGCCTCTGCTCTAGATCACTGGTTCTCAAACTTGAGCCTGCTTCAGACTCACCTGGGGGAATCTTTTAAAAGTGCATAGTCCCGGGTTTCCCTGGTGGCGCAGTGGTTGAGAGTCCGCCTGCCAATGCAGGGGACACGGGTTCGTGCCCCAGTCCGGGAAGATCCCACATGCTGCGGAGCGGCTGGGCCCATGAGCCATGGCCGCTGAGCCTGCGCGTCCGGAGCC
The DNA here is from genome assembly GCF_011762595.2 of Tursiops truncatus. NCBI lineage: Eukaryota > Metazoa > Chordata > Mammalia > Artiodactyla > Delphinidae > Tursiops > Tursiops truncatus. The sequence continues at coordinate 37,050,526 of NC_047053.1, forward strand.
TGTGCTCCGCAACGGGAGAGGCCACAGCAGTGAGAGGCCCGCGAAAAAAAAAAAAAAAGTGCATAGTCCCCCCCACAAAAAAAGGAAAGAAGGAGAGAGAGAGAAAGAAAGAAAAAAAAGTGCATATTCCAAAACCCTAGCCCTGATTTTGTAGATTCTATGAAAGGTCCTGGAACCTGCATTCTAACAAGCAGCTCAGGTGGGTTGGGAGCAGACAGTCTGAAGACCAGATCTTAAGAACGCAGCTCTGGGTCCCGGTATGTTCAGTTCAGCCAGCCCTTGCTGAGGACCCTGGGGTGTGTGGCTTCTCTAGGCCTCTTTTTGCCCATTTTTGGAACCTGAGGAGAGAAGGAACTCATCTTCTAGATACCAACCCACCCTCAAGGGAGGGCCTGGCATTTCTTTGCCCTGCAGGCTAGGGTCCTCAGCAGAACTCTGCGAGGTCATGCCCACAAGAGGCAGAGTCGCCTGCTGGTTAAGAGCACAGCCTCTGGAGTCTCCGTGAGCATGGGTAACTCATGCTGCTTGTCGGTGACTTAGTTTCCTTCTTGTCTGTTAAATGGCGACTATACTGTACCCCCTTGTAGGTGCTGTCAAGGTAAAACGAGCATGTGATGCAGAACACCTAGCACAGTGCCTGGCACCTAGTAGGTGCTCAATAAACAGGAGTTGCTGCTTTTGCTGCTGTGGACCAGTGTGAAAGCAGGGTAGCCCTAGCCGCTGCCACAGGCACAGAAAAATGACCACTTACATTTGTCTCGTGCTTTAGTTTACGTGGCCCTTTTACATCCATTATCTCATTGCATCCTTCAGCAACCCCTGTAAAGTGGAAGTGGAGGTGTAGCAAGGTTAAGTGCTTGTTCAGGGGCACATAGCTGGTACATCCCCAACAAGAACCCAGCTCTCTTTGCCTGGAGACCTCCAGGAGTCTCTCCCGTCCCAGGATCTTGAGTGGCAGCGGAAGGGGAGCTTTGGCTGGTTTGCTGTGGGTCCTTCACCCAGCACTTTCTGCCCCCGCAGATAAAATACCACGAAGAGTTTGAGAAGAGCCGCATGGGCCCCAGCGGGGGTGAGGGCCTGGAGCCAGAGCGCCGAGATCCCCAGGACACTGGCTATCGGCGGCCCCAGGAGCAGCAGCCTCACCACATCCCAACCAGCGCCCCAGGTGAGCATGAGGCCTGTGCGGGCAGAGGACCTGAGGCCAGGCCGGCTACAGGGTTGGGAGGAGGTGAGAGGGAAGCCTCGTGTACACACACACACCCAGGTCTCATCCCTACTGAGGGCACAAGCACCAGGGTCAGGGCCCGTTCTGGGCTCCCAGCGCCATGGGGGGAGATGCAGCCCCTGCTGCAGAATTCGTGGCACCGGCAAATGTGCACACAGAGACAGAAGCCTTTGAGCAGCGTGGCGGTTGAGTGAGGCGATGGGCGGTGGAAATACATGGCATGGGCTTCGTGGAAGAAGGGAGCAGGCTGGCTTTGGCAAGACAGTTTCTGAGCCCGTCTCCTGCCGGCTTCCAGTTTACCAGCAGCCCCAGCAGCAGCAGGCAGCCCAGTCCTACGGTGGCTACAAGGAGCCTGCAGCCCCGGTCTCCATACAGCGCAGTGCCCCAGGCGGGGGCGGGGTGAGTAGCCCTGGCTGCGGGGAGAGGAGGTGTGGGAGGTGAGTGGGCCTCGGGGAGACGTCCTGGACGTAATTCTTGCACTTTCCTTAGAAAACCCACCCAGGAGGGCTGGCCTCCCCTGACCTTTGACCCCAGCTCCCTTGCCACCTGCAGATAATAGGGGTCTCAGCCTCTCGAGAAGAAAGCAAGTGTGGTGTAGGGGGCAGATTGGGACCCTGTGTTCCAGCCATAGCTGTACATTGGGCGAGTCTCGTCCACCCAGCTCCCGGCCCACGTTTCCTTACTCCAGCTACCTGGGAGCACACAGAGCACCTTTCTGCTTGGGGTCCTCCAGACTGCGCCCTGCTCCCCAGTCTCCATGACGACGACCTGCCAGGTCCTTCAGATCTCAGCTTGCCCCTGCCTCTGAGGCACCCTCCCAAACCACCCTGTGGCGAGTGGGTCTCCCCTGACGTGTCTGTCCTTCCGCCCCACTGGTTTCCTTCAGAGCACTTTTTCCACCTTGAAACAGTTCTCTGGGTTTGTCATCTTCTGACTGTGACCCCCACTGGACTTGACGCTCCATGTGGGCAGGGCAGTGTCTCTTTGGTTCACCTACTCTGAGCCAGGCTCAAAGCGGGAAGTCATCAATTTAGTGAATAAATTAACGAGCAAAGTGGGAGGTGGGGTGGGATCAGGCTTACCAGCCCTCAGACTAGAGGTTTGGTCTGTAAGTCCTGCTACTTATCCCAGTGACGGTGCAGCCAAGCTCAGCTCCTCTGTGCCGGGTGCCTTGGAATTCAAAGTAGCTCACGTAGAAGCAGGAGGGACAATACTCCGAGAAATAAAGTAGCTTGAGATAAGTGGCCTGCTCGGGCCTCAGGCTCTGGCCACACAAACGAGGGAGTGATTGTCAGTGCTATCTGGGGTGTCAGGTGGGCCGGAGAGGTCGTGTGAAGGATAAGGTTCCAGATAGACCAGCCAGTCCTTCCAATGCTCACTAAGCCTGTTCTGGACTGAAGGGATTTGGCTCTGAATAAAAGTCCACCTTCCTGCCCTCTTGAAGCTTACATTCCAGTCGGGAGACAAACACGAAAGCCAAGAGATAAGTAGGTAAGTAACAAAAGGTCAGAGAGAAGCTGTGAAGAAAAAGACAGCCGAATGAGAAGGGGAGAGAACAGCAAAGTTCTCAGTAAAGTAAAGGAATGAGTGGTGGAGGAGAACAGCAATTGCAAAGGTCCTGAGGCAGGAATGTTCTAGGAAAGTTCAGGGATCAGCAGGAAGGCCAAGGTGACCAGAGAGGGGAAGAGGGCAGGGAATGAGGTCTGATCATGCAGGGACTTGTAGGCCATAGGAAGGCCTTTGTGACTGGTGAGCTGTGCAGAGTAAGGGGTTTGACTTGTGTTTTTAAAACGTGGCTCTAGCAGCTGCGTTGAGAAGCAGCAACAGAAGATTGAGGGCGGAAGCAGGGAGATGAGTTAGGCGGCTATTGCAGGATGCAGGCTTAGATGTGGTGACTTGGCCCAAGAGATTAAAGGCAGAGTTGGTGGTAAGAGACCGAGGTCACTTCCGTCATTTCTTGAGGGTTGTGACCTCTTATTCCATAGCCTTCGGGGCTGATGAAGCTGGTTTCTGCTGCGGGGGTGGGGGCGGGTTTTGAAATTTCATGCTGAAGAGGTTAGGGGGCCCCTGAAGGATTTAAAGCCAGGGAGGAACATCCTCAGGTTTGCATTTTGGAAAGTTCCCCCGAGATCACAATGGATGAACAGTTGGAGGAGGCAGACCAGAGGCTGCAAACAGAAGGTCTGAGCAGGGGTCCTGGTGGTGGGGCGGGGCAGCGGGGGCAGATCCCGGAGGTTTCTAATGGGCTCGTCCAGCCCCGGACCCACACTGATCCCAGAGCCTGGCCTGGGGCACCGTAAAGCCTGAGCTGACCCCCGGAGACAAGTCGATGTCAAGGGCAGTGAGGGTCAGAGGACGTTAGAATCTTGCCTACTTTCAAGATCACAGCTAGAGTTCATGTGTTTTTACTGGACATTTCCTAGAGCTTAAGCACAAGACTTTGGCTGAGGTTGGAAGGTGGGACCTGACAGATATGTCTTGTGTCACCTGGAGGTTTTTCTCACAGGAATTGGTCTTTGTCCTGAATTTGGGAACCAGCTTCATCAACAGCTTCAAAAAAAGAAGAAAGACTGGTGCTTATAATAACACAGATAGGGACTTCCCCGGCAGTCCAGTGGTTAAGATTCCGAGCTTCCACTGCAGGGGGCACGGGTTCGATCTCTAGTCGGGGAACTAAGATGCCTCATGCCACGCGGGGCGGCCAAAAGAAAAAAAAATGCAGATAATAGAACACATGTCATATTTTTAACCTCTACCCGGCATGGTGTCCACCGGACATTACTGCGTTCCTGTTCCGAGAGACAGGGCAGAACTACTGTAACCTCCGTCCCTGTTTATGCCTGGCCCTTGTTAGACGCCAGATGCATTATTAAAAAGGTGGTTGCTCTCAGAAGATGAGACACAGAGGTGAGAAAATTCATGGCAGAGCCCAGCCCTTCCGTGTCTCCCAGCTCCTGGTCCACTCTGCTCTGGGGTCCCAGAGAGTTAGGCACCCCTGACTAACCGCGCCCCGACCCCTGCAGAAGCGGTACCGCGCCGTGTATGACTACAGTGCCGCCGACGAGGACGAGGTCTCCTTCCAGGACGGGGACACCATCGTCAACGTGCAGCAGATCGACGACGGCTGGATGTACGGGACCGTGGAGCGCACCGGCGACACGGGGATGCTGCCGGCCAACTACGTGGAGGCCATCTGAGCCCGCCGGGCGCCGCCCGCCCCATCCGTCTTCAGTGCATTCCACAGCATCGCATCCGTCCTGGGCGTGACCTGTCCACCCTTTGGTGTCTCTGTTTTTTAAAATCTGCAACAGCTTGTTTATTCTCCCCCTCTTCCAGCTTCTTTTGCCAACCGAAGCCTTGTTCTGCCACTTTCGCGGCTCCTTCCTCTGGCAGGTTTTCCCCTTGACCAACTCCTTGATTTTCTCTCTGGATGGAACAGGTGTGGACCTCTCTGAGGGAAGCCGAGGCCCGTGGGGCTGGTCTGGGGGGGCGACCCGTCAGCTCCCAGGCCTCTGCCTTCTCTCTTTTCTTCCCCCTCAGCCCCTCCTGCCCACCTCCTCACACACCCAAACATTCCAGGCTGGGGTGAGCCCCAGACCCCCAGGACTCCCAGGGCGGCTGGGAGTTGCTTCACACACTCCCGGGAGTGGGACCCACCGCCCTTGCCCCTGGGATGGGGACAGGGGTGCTGCCGTCGTGCAGGGACCAGTGAGATGGGCTTTGCCTCTGCTTCTCAAAGATGGGGCTGCCAGCCCTCCAAGGGGCTCCCTCACCCTTCTCTCCCCAGCTCAAGGGCAACAGAGGAGGGTGCAGTTCCTGCTTTGGGATTCATTCTTCCCTCCGGACACGGTTCCTTTTCACACTGTGATTTTGCTCAGCTGCCCACCCGAGCCTGGTGTGGGTGAGCAGCTCCCCAGGAAGCTCGGCTTGGGTCCGGTTCTCGCCTTTACTTTAGGGACAGCTGCAGGAAGGAGGGGAACGGGGTGTTCTCTCTGCAGCCCTTTTCCCTCACTCCCAGCCCGGTCTCCAGGGTCCCTGGCTTGCCTCCTTGTGAAGGGTGCACCAGGGAAGCCTCGGGCCTCTCGCCCCTGCAGCCCAGCCTCTCGCGAGATCTAGTTAGGCCGCTCCTCGCCGCGCCTCCTGGCAAGGTGTCTCCAGGCGTTCCATGGCCTCCCCCTTCCCCACTTCCCACCCGACCCCAGGTGGACTGTGCGAAACCACAGGACCCTCTGTACCTCCAGGACTTTGTTACGGGGGAAGGAGCGAGTGTCTGCAGGTGTCCGTGACAGGCGAGGGTGAGTGTGAGCGTGAGAGAAGCGGGCGGGGTGCGGGCTGTGTGCGCAGAGCTGTCCTCCCCGATATTTTCCTCAAAACCCACAGTGAGAGGGGAGGACGCTGGGGGAGAGAAATTCCTTATGTTTTCTTTGGAGTGAAAAATCCCTCCTTCTATGCCCGAATGGAGGAAGCCCACCCACCCCCTTTCCAATGTGCCAGGCGGAAGTAAGGGGGGGGGGGTGTGCTTGGTGGGGGAGGGGTGGGGGAAGGCTTTGTGGCTCCAGGCATATTCTCTCCCCCATCTCTGTGTCCTGGGCCGCAGAATAGGGGGCCAGGGGACCCTGTGTCACCCGCACTGTCTCCCCCGCCACCCTGCCCAGGCTAGCTCCCCATTTACTTAAAGCCTCCTTGAAGCAGAGGGGAGGGTCCCAGGGCTACAAAACTGGAAGCACAGACCCAGGATGAGGAAGGGAAAGATGGTGCTATCTCCAAGTCCCTTCTCTTGCTCGTTGGTGGCTGTGACGACCCTCACCTGGCTTTATTCATCTCTGGGCTTTCTTGTCACCCTTCTGGGTCACCCCTCCCACCTTCACCCCGAGTCCGCTGACTCAGGCCCCACAGGTGGACATCCTTGCATCCTTGTGCCCTGCAGGCATATTTAGCATCAAGTCCTCACTGCTTGTGAGTTGACTTGGGAATATTTACCCCAAATCAGAGGCTTGAGCCCCTGCCTGACCAATCCCTTTCCCCCTTGGCCAGAACCAAGGTGAAGGCAGGTGGAGTGTCTTATGTTGGGCCATTTGGGGGATGAGGGAGGCAGAGAGGGAACAATTTTGGGAGCCTTGAGGCAGGCGCTGGTCCATTTTGTTTCCTCTTGATCTCAAAGCACAATGTGGATTCTGGGACCAAAGGTCAGAGACACATCCTGTTGGAGAGCCTGCGGTTGGCAGGGTGGTGAGAGGGTGGGAGGAGGACCTGGGGGAGCAAGAAGTAGCCTCTTTTCACTCGGCTTAAATTTCCTTCCAAAACAAGGCAAGCCAGCCGCTGGAATCTTGCTGCCAGCCCTCTGCTCCTCCCATCCTAAAAATAGGGGACCTTTTCTTACACACCCCCAGAGAGAGGAGGGACTGTCACACTGGTGCTGAGGGACCCAGGGGCTGCTGGGAGTCCTTATTCCTTTCCAGAACCATCCATCCCTAGAAGAGCACAGAACCTGAGGGCTGGGCCAAGTCCTGGTCTTTTTTTACGTTTCACAGGTTTTTTAGCTGATCTAATCCCAGGAAAGCAAAGCTAGAATGTGAATATAACTTTAGTGGACCAATAATGAAATGCAAGAAGCCCAATGGTGAGAAAAGTGAATTCTCTCAATATTGCTTCCTGTTTTCTTTCTCATGTCCCTCCAGGGAAAATTGTTGCTTAATTTCCGCCTTTTCCCCCTCACATATGCACTTCTGGGCCTTTTTTTTTTTTAATAGCTGGAAAAAAAAAAATACCACCCCACAGACCTGTATTTAAAAAGAAACAGAAATGACCATGTGAAATTTGCCTCTGTCCAAACATTTCATCCGTGTGTGTGTGTGTGTGTGTGTGTGTGTGTGTGTGTGTGTGTGAAGCCGTCGTTCATCTTTTTATATGGGGTGGATGTCTTTCCTTGGTCTGTTTTGGTCCCCTCCCTCGTGGGCTTGTGCTTGGGATCAAATCTTTCTGGGCTGTTATGATTTTGAACATTTGACTAGGACCACAAGTGACTCTTTCTCCTGGTGACTCAAATAAAAGTATAATTTTTACCTGCAGACTTGGTTATCTCTCTGGCTCTGAGGTGCTGCTGTGTCTGTGTGTCCCGTCTGCTTGGGGGGCATTGGCCCATCACCCTCCTGGGAGCTCTGCTGCCCTTCAGGGGGAGAATGACCAGCCTGGAAGCTGTCACCCTGGGAGGAAGGGAGCAGTGGTGTGTCTGCTCTGATGGGGGCCTGAGCACCTACTTCCTCCTTGTGGAGAACTCCTCACCGGCTAGCTCCTGGCTACATCCCTCTGCCCAGCTTGGTGACACTCCCAGAAGTTTCTTTGAGCTCCCATATTCTCGTCTTAACTGTCTTACTTCCTTTGTTCTGCACCTGTCTCCCCACTAGCCAGTGCGCTGTCAGGGCAGGTAATGGGGCTAACTCATCTTTCCAACCCCGCTGCCTGCCCAGGGCTGGGCACATAGCTGCTCAGCAAATGTTTGCTGAATTATTGAATGAGCTCAGCTTGGGGGTGGGGGCAATTTTGCCTCTGCCTGACACAAAGGAGGAACTCAGCACGTGTTTGAGGAATGAAATGACAGATGGCCTGGGACAGTCTGCAGTGGGATGACATGGGTGAAGCCATCCACAAGGTGCTCTGGCAACCCGAAGCGGCACTCACAATGTCTGATGAATGGATCTTAAACACACATTTTTTCCCTTTGACATTATTACCAGCTCTGTGAGAGAAGTAGCTACTGTGATGTCCATCTTACAGATGGGGTTCACTGAAGCCCAGAAATGCAGAAATGTTTGGTGGGAGTCACACAGCTGGTGGCAGGGCTGGAGGTGTTAGGACCCCAGTGTGATGCTCCCAGCCTCCCGCTATGACCTTGCCACATGCCCTTTGCCCCTCTCCCGGCAGTATCTCCCTTGCTCCATTCTTTGCTCCAGGTGACCTGGGTCTGACCTCTGACCAGGCACGGCAGCCAGCTTCCCCTCTTCTGCAGGGTTGGGAAAGGGACAGTGGTAGAGAAGGAATCCAGATCCTTCAGCCCCAGCGCGGGCCCACCAGTCAGGCTTTGTGGAGAGGAGCATTGCCCACTCGGGCTCAGAATTAAGGCTTTCCCTGGCTTCCGGATAGCAGCAGGCTGGAGAGGAAAGGCCTTTCCCCAGAGTAAGCCTTTGTAATTAGGGGATGAGGCGGCTGCCAGGCTGCAGCGGTGTAGTGAGTGGTGAGGCAGTACTGGGTAGGATAATTAAAGTCAGTACTGACACCTGCTCCCCTTCCGAAGGCGCAGGCTGCCTAATATTGCCCCAATAGCGGGGAATGAGTTGGCAACTCTTGCCTCCGTTGGCCTGCACCCTGTTGTCTGTGGAGCCTCTTCTTCCCAGGAGCTTCAATCACCTCCAGAGTGATTTCAGGGCTGGTCTGCTTGGGAGGGAACCAGCGCCAAGTCTCCACTCCCTAACAGCTCTGTTCCCTGCCCGCTGGAACCCATGCGGGGAGATTCTGAACCCCCTTCTAGAAATGGCCTAAGTTCCTGAAGCTTAGCATGATGAAGGGGTTGCTAATGCCCTCGTCCTGGGTCCTTCAAAAGAACTAGCTGGGGTGGAGCCAAGGACACTAGACCTCAGAGGTGACACAGGGAGGTTTTTTTTGTTTTTTGTTTTTTTAGTAGGAAATAAGACAAAAGGCATAAAAATTACATAAGACATAACTGACTACCCGCCACCCAGCTTAAACTATAAAACACCAATTCTCCTTTCCCCTCAGAAGAAGCCACTTGAAGAATAGGAAGAAGAATATATATATATGTATAACTGAGTCACATTGCTGTACAGCAGAAATTAACACAACATAGTGAATCAACTATACTTCAATTAAAAAAAAGTCACTTGAGTTGCATTTCTAGACACCTACTGCAGAGGGATGGGCCTAACCGAGAGTTCTTTAGTGCCCTCTCTGGGTATAACACTGCAATGAGTTCTGAAGAGGATATAAGAGGGACAAGGATGTGGGAAATGACCACGAAGAGATAAGGAGTCAATGGAGGAGAGACCTCTGGGGCTCACACTGTAATCGGAGGGATCTGAGCAACACGCATCGCAAACTGAGAAGTGCAGGTGGGGCTGAGGGGGCATTTCAGACTAATAGGGTGGGCCAGTCTGGAGCGAGAGAAGAACGTTGGACTCCGGAGTGGACAAGCCTAGTTTTTTTTTTTTTTTTTTTTTTTTTTTTTTTTTTTTTGCGGTACGCGGGCCTCTCACTGCTGCGGCCTCTCCCGTTGCGGAGCACAGGCTCCGGACGCGCAGGCCCAGCGACCATGGCTCACGGGCCCAGCCGCTCCGCGGCATGTGGGATCTTCGCGGACCAGGGCACGAACCCGCGTCCCCTGCATCGGCAGGCGGACTCTCAACCACTGTGCCACCAGGGAAGCCCACAAGCCTAGTTTTGAATCTTGGTCTCTACCCTTTCCAGTGAAACATTACGCAAGTTCCTGACCATCTCTGAGCCTCATCTATAAAAGACTTGTAGGGAGGTTGAAATTACACCACGTGTGCAGTATCTGACACAGTATAGAAATCCCATAAGTGTTAGCTCCATCCCCAGACATGTCATCTGAGACTCACATGAGAACTTCATCCATGTCCCTCCATAACGTGACTTTACAATGTGCCAGTGGCCCACCCAGCTCCCAACCATTATTTTCTGAGCTTATTTGCCAAGGATGATGGGAGGGAAAAAGGAGAAGAAAGGCACTCAGGCGTATTCATTCCTTGGGCACCTGGATACAGATCAGATCTCTTCCTACTTCCATAACATTCAGACTCCATTTAGATACAAAGGGGTAGGATTGGGTTCCTGGGGAGAAATTGAGCCTCTTCACTTCTGCCTGGTCGAAATCGAGCAGTTCCTTGGTTACCCGCTCCCGGGCTTTGTGATTGGTTGGCTGTGGGGTGAGGGGGGAGAGTAAGCTGCTGATGGAGATGCAGCATCCCTTGGTCTCAGGCCCTGGGAGGGGGAGGGGAAAGGAGGGCTGAGCAGTGGAGGGAAGAGGGAGCCATTTCTCTCCACTGACTGCAACCTCCGTGCTCACAGCTCACATTTCCCCGGGACCCAGAGGCCTCCTCGGCCAAGGACTCCACAATGCTGGATATTTTCATCCTGATGTTCTTTGCCATCATAGGTCTGGTCATTCTGTCCTACATTATCTATCTGCTCTAGGGGCCCGCAGCGGCGGCGTGGAGCCTACAGCTCAGGGGGGAAGGATGAAGCTGACTGGCCGAGCATCCTGCTTGCTGACGCACCGGTGGATTTTTGCTTCTGGCCATTATTCCGGGTATTGATTCAAAAACAAAATTACAAGAGATCTTGTTTTCCTATTTTTTTCTCAGGTGCACTGATGTAGCATTTCCCAGACCACTCTGAAAAGAATAAGAAATGCCAACTTCTTTCTTTGAGACCTAATTTAAAGTAACAATTTTAAAAATGAAAAGTAAAGCCCACAATGCGAAGGATTTTTAAGTAGAATGTGTTGGGAGTGGTGTGCGTGGTGGGAGAGACTATATTTCCTAGTTTTTTCTTCAAGTTAGGTGCTCAAACTCCAATTTGTCCATTTTCTCCTGGTAATTAAAGGTAAAAAACATCTTTATATGTCAGCAGGGTGGCTTACAATCATGCTTGCATAATTGCATTAATTAATTAACTAGTGACTCATTCTAATTTGAGGATGATACAGCAAATCAAATTTACTTGGGAGTGGGGTTTTGCGGGAGATGTCAATTCTTTCCCAACTGTGGGGCTTGGCGGAGTGGCGAGAACTCCTAATTCTTGTCTTAGTCCGTGACTAGTATCGGAAGCTGATACCTTTGCTGCTATTCCCATCTGAGCCTTGCTGTTTCTGGGTTTCCCACAGCTCCTGGACTCAAGTCCAACAAGAAGCCTCTCATCAACAGCAGTCCTGCTGCCCAGCAGACCTCTTCCAGAGCCTTCCGGATATGGTTAACCCCTGTCAAGCAAGGGGCTTTTTGAGCTCAGAGGCAGAGGCACTCAGCTGGGACATCAGGAATTCATGGGCATGGCTGGCAGCTGCTGCGTGCGTTTGAGCTGTAGACAGAGGTGTTGAGAACACAGAGAGCTGAAATGTAGACTCATTAAAGTTACTATGGAGAACTGCTCAAAAATTTATTTGATAGCCTTTCCTTAGGTCTAAGTGCAACTGCATATTATGCTAAAGTATGTTCTTTCCTTTCTCACACGAGGAGGTTCCCTTGTAGGTCCAAGAGCATGTTGTCTGTCTTCATCTATGAAGTAGTCACTTTATCACTGTCTTTAGAGATTGCACAATCTGGGGTCGTGTGATTTCCCATGTCTCACTCTCTAGAAGGAAGTTGTCATTTGAGTTTTTAAGATTTATCATATGTTCCCCACTCCATACCCCTTGTGCTCCAGCTTCTCATTTAAAGAAAGAAACAGTTATATAGTCCTCATTCTTTCTGAATAGCTGAATTATAAATTATTGAAATAAGATGACTACACTTATCTTACTTGTTATTTGGGGAAAATCTGTCTCTTACCCTCAAATAAATGTTTTTTATATGGTCATATGTTCCTTTTCTTAAAAGCAAAACAAAACAAAAAACTTTCAACATATTTCTCTCTCCAAGTAGGTTGAAGAAACCATGTATTTGAGGGTCCAGAGTAGACTTGGGCCCCAAATCTGTGGTATCTATTCCTTTGAAAAGTCTGTCTTGATTGTTCTACATTGATTTTTATTTCTACCTTAAAAATAAACAAGGAGAAAGATTAACTTAATAGTTTTTATTTATAACATTGTGTTCAATTTCCATGTTTTAAAAAGAAAGAAAATTGAGGCAGTATATGTCAAACTTAAGATGGAAAACTTTCATTTTAAAATACTGGCCAAGAAAAAATACTGTTCTAGGAGCTTGTCTAGGCAACAAATTATGTGGCCTTCAATAAGTGATTTAACATTCAGGGCTTCAGTTTATTCTGACAAATGTAATGGTTGGACTAGAAAATTGTTAATGTCTCTTTCCATTTCAAAATTCTATAATTCTAGGATGAAAACTACATCTTTGAAAACAGAATTCCCAGGAACAAACTCTTTAACAGTTTACCAGTAGTCCACTTTTCTGCTCTCCCCAAATGACACTGTATAATGAAAACTCAACTTCAAAGTCTTTTTGGGTACCAACCACCACATTGTGAGGAGAAAATGAAAATATTTATTTACCCCAAACATATATCAGTGATCATTTGTCTAAGCTGCTTAGGGAATATTAACAAGTACAATACTACATGGTGGTACATAACAAAAAGGGGTAATCTGACAGATACACTAATGCAAGAAGCATGGCTCTGAACATTAATACATTCAGGGATGATCTTCTGTTTTCTGTGGAGTCCGTGACGTAACATTTCCCACTGAAACATTCCTCTTAACTCTTTGGTATAACTTGTGTTTCAAACTAAAATTTTGTACTTCAGGTCAAGAGAGCAGCTCTATGTCCTTACCTAGGTAATTAGGGCAAGTGTCAGTATTTTGGAGGGATCCAAGTTACACAGTTAATTATGGTGGTGTAGATCTTTGTGGTATAGTCTCTAACCGAGCTCCCTCTGAAGTCTTTTATGAGGTCAAGGCTCTTCAGTCTGTATCCATACAAAGTTGAAACAACTAATCAATTCAGCGAAAACAATCCGCCAATTTCAGTTATCCACCAGTGATATGTACCACTGGTATTGGGCACAATGTAAAGACAGATACCCTTATTTTCAATTACTTGTGAAATATTATGGTTTTAAAAAATAAAGTTACATTTTGGAAGAAACTTTATGACTTTGTACCTCTATCCATGCTATAATATGCCAGTTTATTTTTTATTTTTTTTAATATTTATTTATTTGGCTGCATTGGGTCTTAGTTGCGGCATGCAGGATCTCTTTTTTTTTTTAGTTGTGGCGTGCGGAATCTTTTAGTTGCTTTTATGGGATCTTTTGGTTGCGGAATGTAGGATCTTTAGTTGTGGTACGTGGGATCTAGCTCCCCGACCAGGGAACCCAGACCCCCTGCGTTGGGAGCATGGGGGTCTTAGCCACTGGACCACCAGGGAAGTCCCAATATGCCAGTTTATAACAGAGTTTTACTGGGTTCATTTCGATAAAATTTTCTAAATTTCACATTTAAACTATTTGTGTATTGCCATCCTAAAATATAATAAAACACTGAAAAAATTACTTTTGTATCAATATTATAGTTTTGTGTAAATTTTATAAATCTATGTCATAGGGCAATCATGTCCTATAAAAATGAGGATTGTACTTGGCCCACATCAATGTAGTAAAAACATCTCTAAATAATTGCAGATTACTTAGAAAAAAATTAATGTGGCACAATGCTAAGAATCATTATATTAATACCTGCTTTCTTGGTTAAAAAAAATAAGGGGTTTGGGTGGAAAAAGGATTTTTTTTTTTTTTTTTGCGTTATGCGGGCCTCTCACAGTTGTGGCCTCTCCCATTGCGGAGCACAGGCTCTGGACGTGCAGGCTCAGCGGCCCAGCAGCTCCACATGTGGGATCCTCCCGGACTGGGGCACGAACCCGTGTCCCCTGCATCGGCAGGCGGACTCTCAACCACTGCGCCACCAGGGAAGCCCCAAGGATGTATTTTATGTTAGGAGAAAAAGAATATATTTTGGGAAACAGTTAAATAATGGGAAGATAAATGTTACTAAGTTGGAGCCACCTAAAACTCATTGTTTGGGTACTTTATATGGAATCAAATCCAAACTTTGAGTTTGAAACTTGGCATGACGTGATTTATTAAATTTCCGAAAATTTCTTTTCTTTTAAAAGGCTTAAAATTAGCATTGTTCAAACTTCAAAATCCCTTAACAGTATCATTTTAATTTTAAATTATTAAAAAATAATGCGAATGTCCCTTAATAAAGGACTTAAACATAGTTGAAGTGGGAAAATTGTCTTTGTAAATTACATGCTTTGGCTTTATCACAGACCAAATGCTTACTAAGCCCAGAATGGCTTCTTCTAAGTTAGTTTTGCTTCCATCTATTTTAAGTAAAAATAAAAGCAAAGTCATATATAAAGGGGGAAACAGAAAAAATCACTGACACAACTTCCATTATAAACTAAAAAAAAAATCTGCTAAGGCAGACATTTTTTAGAAATATTTAAGAACTCTGTTCATAGAACTACACTGTAAGATCTTGTAGTCATGGGAAATTGCAGGTAATCCACAATACTTAATCACATATTTTGTTTTTTGAAACTGGTGTTAAACTATGACAATTGTAGTATATTAGCAGCAATCGGAATATTAATTGCTTGGGAGTTTGGTCTCTGAATTAAATAACAGAATAGTATAGAATACTGTTCTGCTTATAGATTTATTGTTCAATTTAACAGTTGTTGCTAGTAAATGAAATTATTTATTTATACACTAAAATATTAAGCATAAAAATATACATAAATATATAGCTAATTGAAACATTATTTTGTATTAAGACATTTAGTTTTTTGATCATGGTAGGGCTATAATTAACAGCTTAAATAAAAATAAGTTCTTCCACAAGAAATAATTTAAAGGAATTACATAGCAAATATTTTATAATAACTATAAATGGAGTATAACCTTTAAAAATTGTGAATCTGTAATTTATATAATATTATACATTAACTATACTTCAATTTTAAACATTTAATTTTTAAAAATACAAAAAAATTTAAAAGAATCACATGCTCAATGATTTGCATCATGACAAGCTCTGAACAAGTTAGCAATGTTTCCAATTTTAATTTTATTTTATTAATATGAATAAATAACAAATAAAATTAGCAAATATTTTAAATATTTAGGTATCAAAGACAGTTCACCAGAAATACAATTCTTTAAAAATAACAATGAATACTTTTCAGTTTTGTGCACCTTTAAGAAAGCAGTGATCTTAGAATTGTACAACTATTAATTTTTAAAAATTTAAAAGCCTTTCAAGGGCTAAATTAAGTTTTTGTTTTTAAGTCTAGTTACTTGAGGAATTTTCTGGAGTTGTATTTGCTTTCTTGATGAAAAAATATATATGTTCTTAGTCCTTTGGCATTTTTTTTTTTTTAACCTAGAGAAGACTGTCCAATACAGCTGTCTTTCAGGTCATCTTTCCTACCTTAGTGATGTCTCAATAAGCCAAGGAGCATATTTCCATCGCCTGATTTCTTACAGGTTTCAGAGCTACCTGCTAGTGGAATTGGTAAAGAAGTCACATTGCTAGTAAGGTGTCCAATAACCAAAGAGGTTTTTGTGGTAGCATTGTGTTCTTACCCTTCACAATATTTATTGACATGAAAATCTGTAATCATATAATTGAGTACTATTCACTTAAAGGGGTTAACTCTTGAGGAATCATCACACAAAGAGGCTCACGTTTGCTTTTTACTGATATAAGGTGGTTCTTCCGTTGCACTTTTTTGATGGATTCCTCATGCTTGCTCTAATCTGCAAAGGTGAATAATTATCCTGGCAATAAAATCTTTGTTATTAACAGAAGAACTGGAAGCACCAACTAAGCCATGAAGGGATGGATAAAGGTGAAATAAGGTGCCTATTGTTAATGCTATGGGGAGCGGGCCTGATAAACAACTGCTTGAGCTTCCTGAATGCTTGAATGGCTTCCCAAGTACAGTAATGTACTGCCTGCATCATGAAGATGATATAGTTGAGGGGTCAGCAGGGCATGAGAAGGAATTATCCAAAAAAGTATTAACGATACACATTCTGTAGTTTCATAAGGTATAGAGTATTTATCACAATATATAAACTTCAGTTTCTAAGGCGTGTCATTAGATTGTTATTAGTGCTATTGTGGTGTGGTGTGTGTATTTCGAAACAATAGTAAAAATAAATATTATGATGTGCTGTTGAGCTTGCTTCTAGTGGAAGTAAAAATCATCCTACAAATCAAGGTCAAAAGAGACTGAGGATATCATTATCAAAAGGGGAGAAAAGCTAGAAGCCCAGGTTAATCTCCTAGTTTAGAAAGACGTACAGGTGAGATAAATTATCTGACCTGTTGGTAGTTTACATCGTTATTTTATGACTGTTTTAGAATGAATTAGAAGTGGACAGTCTCCCAGTGTTTTTAGCCTATTTATTTTGCAAACGTTCCCTTTTTTGTGGCAATATGACTGCCTCTACCATCACTTAAACATCAATACTAATGATAATATATACTTGTGCAAGTTAATTTCCCACCTTAAAAATTGATTCACACTTTGTTCCTGATGACAAATGTATTCAGCAAAAAACTGCCAAACTGAGGAAACTTCCAATTTGGTCTCCAAGGTTATTTTATCTATTAATAATTGAATGAAGAATTTGTCAGTTTATTTTTTAGTGGTAGCAAGATGATATCATTTATCTACTGTACCCAAAGAATGAATCAGATTTTCTTATGTTCCAAATTTCTGGGGAGGGTGAGATAATAATCTCACAATTATTAAGAATAATGAAATAAGGCGAGTTTTAAAAAAATTTACAGCAGCAGTCATGTCAATTGAAGTGTGTGATGTGATTCACAATCCAGATAATCAATCCAGATAATCAATGTTTTAAATCAATGTTTTAAATTTAAACCATGCTTCTTTTGTAAACCTGCTGAAAATAACTGGTGTGGAGACTTGGGTAGTTCAAGGTTCAAGGAGATTTCACAATGCCAAATTTCTTTCTCTAAGGGAATGAAACTTAACATTTATTTAGCAAAATATTTAAAATATTCACTATTTATATGAAAATGTTTACTTCTTTCCTTTATTTTTCTATTTTCCCCCATATAATATTCTCAATTTGGAGTCACCAGTGTTTTGACAAAGAAATGGATTAGGCTTTCCAAAGCACATATGGAAAAAAGGTGAAAGAGGGAAAAGAAAAAGCTAATTAAAGTGTTATTTTTGTATTCTGGTATCTGCCAACTTTTAATCTTTATAATTTAGTTGTGGGTGAATCCTTAAATTGAAAAGAAGAAAATGAAACTAGGATAAAAGCAAGAATTTTGTACATAAATATGTAAATACTAAACTCTGGAGAAAAAATTCCTGCCACTGATGGAATTACAGTTGGACAATCCATCAAAGAAAGACAGTTAATTTCTGACCCTCCAAAAATAGAGGTAAGTCCTTTTGCTACTAAAATATAGTAAAACCTTGTTATTACAATTCATATCTTCTCCATAATTTTCACTCTTTCTCAATCCTATTAAGGTGTGTCATTAGATTGTTATTAGTGGAAGTAAAAATCATCTTTTTGCCAAACTTGAGAATTTCCCACAATTTGTACCCTACTCCTGTGGGTAATTTCTATATCTTCTAGTTCTTCTTCCCTTCCTCAATTACAGAGGTGAGTTAAGTCAAGGGCTTAGGAAAACAAAAAGTCAGCCTCTGAGAAGTCCAGTGGGAAGGGGTGTGTCTTCAGCAGAAGTAAAGTGATTAAACCCAAGGAGAAGAAAATAGGAGATCCAGGAGGGCTCCAGCATTATTTCAGCTTGTTAGGCACTATTTTTTCTATTTTAATAGTAAGAGTGGCAGTGGCAGAAGCTAGTCAAACTGAAATAGTCCTGGAGCTTCTTGGAATCCATTTACTTGAATGAAGATAAACCCCATTCTCTCATGGGCTGCTCGAACCATCCGTGCTTTCAGTTTCCTTCAAGTCCTATTTTTTAAGATAGGGAGAAAAGCTTTAGGAGCAGAATAGCTACTTTCTTTCATTTTATATTTCTCCTTACTTGCAACATTTTAGTCTAATCCCCAGGAAAGAATAAAAGATGATTTGATTGTATTAAGACAATATATGCCTTCCTCTATTTATATACTTTTTAGATTGTCTTAGAGAAGGAAATATATGTGTGTGTGCATGTATGTGTGTGTGTGTATATATATATATATATATACACACACGTATGGATATATACGTACACACACACATACTTCCTTTGGTTTTTGATCTGCAAAACATGAAGCAAATAAAATGTTCTTTGTAATCATATGCCAAGAAGGTGGTAAAAAAAATGTGATTTATATCTGCACATTCCAAAACATCATACTGCAAATCTTCACAAAACATTCTAAGCTATGTTTACACAACCTAAGCAAAGTGAACAGATACACACCATTTAGTGAATTTGGGTCTGTTCTAACTATGCATCAGAATTTTCTCTTGCTTTGAAGACCCACACATACAGGTTGGCTGGCCCCAGATTCTTGAACACTAATGTTCCATTTTAGCTTTGTGTTAGGTTTACCAAAATCTAGAGCAGCTTGTTTTCTAGAGAAATCTTAATACATTCTTGGGTTTGCCTGAAAGTTTTATATTAATAATGGTATAAGCAGTTGCTTCTAAATTTTTATGCAGCTTTTGAATTCTTAGGTTACTTAGGTGATAAAAAGTCCCATGGATGCTATTCTCTGAGTGTGGAAAATTAGCACTCTTCTAATAGTTAGTTCACTGAGTTATTCTCTGAATGCAAGGCTTTCTGAGTATTTAGGTAGAGAGAGTATTCATGGTCAAACACAGGACCTCCTTATGGAAGTTAGCCTGAGCATGCACAAGATGGAACAAATTCAGAAAGCTTCTGTTGTCTTCATCATGGTCTTCCATATGCCATACACAGGAATAGACAGTAGGGAAAAGAAAATGACAGTTAAGTTTCTAAATATATGATTTATTTGAAACATAAGATGTTCCAATTTCCCTAATAATATGTAACAGAAGACTAGTTAGTGATTTTCCCTAAGTCAGACGTTAACCATTGAAATCATGGAATTATATTTAGAGCTCTGAATTAGAAATCAGAAGAAAAAGATGCTGGTCCATGCTTTATTGCTTCTAACTTCATGACCTTGGGCAAGTCAGGTAATTTCTCTAAGCCTTAGTTTTCCCATCTGTAAAATAGGGTTAATTATCCTGTTGGGCACCTAATAAAACTATAAAAATTTATATGTGTAAACTGTACAAATAAAGAATATTATGATGATTATGATAGTTGGTTAAATAAGCAAGTTAAAATTTTTTGCTGTGCAGAATTGAAATTAGTTCCTTTCAGAGCAGACTCTTCAACTTTACATTTTCCATTAAAACTAATACCAGATTTAAAAAGTGACGAAACCAGGAACTAAATATATCTCATGGAAAAACAATGTCTGATTTTTCTATTTTTAGCTTGGATATAAAAGTCTACACAGAATTATCTATATCTTAAGGGGAGACTAGAATGCACTTTACTCACAACTGAGCACCATCTACATGCATACTCACCAGACAGAACTGATTGTAGCATTTCCATTATCACATACGCAAATGCATTTGCCACACTCTGGAGGAAGTTATTTCTTTCCACTGGAGTGCTAAAGACTTTACAGACTTTTTGCATCATTTTAACTGCCCAATCCATGCAGTATAGTTCTTTCTCACATACCTGATTTAGACATACAAAGCATTATGGTAAATCCTTATTTGAAGAAAGCGGTAGAATTTGAAAATGGTATTAACAATGACCGTTTATAACTTTACAGAATTTAATACATATAACATCATGTTGAATCTATAAATGGGAAATGCTCTTATATCTAATACTTCTTTGCTTTCAAATGGTATAAATTTAGTGGGGAAAAGTGTGAAGTAAAAAAAGCCTGGTTCAAGATTATCATAGAAAAAAAGATTATCATAGAATATTTGTTTATTAATGTAAGAAATAATATTGAAAACAATTGTTAAACATATGAAAAATAAGGCTCCTGCTCATTCATTCAATAAGTGTTTATTGAGCACATGCTAAGAGCTGGGGATACAATGGTAAGCCATAAAGACATGGCCTCTATTTTCAAGGAGTCCAATGAGGGTGACAGACAAACAATTTCAACAGGCAAGAGAGCCCTATGGTGACACCAACTTTCCATCTTGAGAGTAGTAGGGAATATTTCTCTATTATTTAAAAGATAGATAAAGTGAAAATTACATGTTTATAGGTAAAACTGACTGAAAGGAAAAAGGTTTATTTACTAATATCTTAAATGGTCAATTTAACTCACATAGCCAAATAACATAGAGCATGAAAATAAACTATATAGTACTGTAACTAAATAATGTTAACCTGACAAGAAAGATATATTGCCTACTTATTATGTGTAAAGCACTGTACAAGGCACTATGAAAGAAATAAGTGGCATAGTCCTGGATTTCAAAGAGCTTGCAATCTATTTTGGGAGATGACTTACCCCATACATACAGTGGCCTTAGAACACCACTGGTAAATGAAGATAAAGAGAAGACAAATCTGAGGCCATTTAGAGAAAATTAATGACCAGAGTTGAGATGTTAAACAGAGAAGGCTTTCCGGAGAAGGTTTCTCCACCCCTAGCGGTTTCCTCTCCATTCCTTTTACTACAGTGTGGCCAAACTCACCTTCCAAAAACGTAAAACTGACAATGTCTCCCTGCTTCCTAAAACTTGTCAGCAGTGTGGCTCCTGTGGTTCAGGCTCCACAGAATGGTCTACCAGGCCCTGCCTTACCTAGCCTCTCCCTTCCTATCTAAACTTACCATCTCCTCCTCTTCTGCACATTTTTCCCTTCAGAAATAATACTGAACTGCTTATAGTTCCCTGATATAGTCATGCAGTTCCAATTCTCTCTTTCCTTTTTTTTGTTTTGTTTTGAGGGCCTCTGCTTATTAAAATAAACATTTACATTTAGAATACAATTAATTTAGTAGCTTTCTTCACATTTTAAAAGAGCCACAGAGATTTCATTCATGTTTTAAGCAGTTGAGTTGGTGAAGATCCTGTCTCCATTTTGTAGAAAATGGATTACATTCAATTATTCCTCACAACAGCCAACTGAAGATTATTCCATTGCTTTTGAAGCACTGGTTGGGCTGGCATCTGTGATGGAAGCCAAATAAATGAGATATCTATGCAACACATGCAGGTACATGCTTGAATAATTGAACCCCTCTGTCTGGTGAACACTTCCTATTCATTTAAAAAACTTATATCTACTGGAATTGGGGAAGCCCTCTCTGTACTCTATGCCCACCCAATATTGACTCCTCTCTGATACCTTTGTATCTTTTTTTACATATTTTTGCACTTATCACACTGAATTTATTTATATATACTTTGATATTGCTTAGAAGACTGTAAGCAGCTTTTGGTCAGGGATTTGTTCTATTAATTTCCACAGTCCTAAAATCTCTCACAGGTATGGCCCATAGTAAACACTCAGTTTGTGTTAAATACATTTTTAAATGTTTTTATTTTGAAAAACATTTTAACTATATAAAAGTAAAGAGAGTAGTATTATGAACCCCTAGTATCCATTCCCTAGCTTCAACAATTACTAATCTTGTTTCACTTCTACCACCACTCACTTACACCTTCTCTCCCTGCTGCCCAGGGATTATCCTGGAGCAAATCATAAGGGATGCTTTATTTCTAAATGGAATTTAAGGGAAAAAAAAGAATATAACTTGGCAGAGCTGTATAATGACAATCCAGATATGAAGTGGGGAGAGGTTAACACAAGGAATGATTCCAGATATGATAGTTTATCATATAAATTAAAAAATTTTTTAAATATATAAAGTATATATAAAAATATATACTTAAATACTTATTCTTTCAAAATGTTTCGTACATATTTCAGTTCCTTCAGGGCAGCTCCCTAGTAGGTCAACTATAATGTTAAACAATTTGCTAGAAAAAACTTATTTTATACTTACCAAAGCCAAAAAGACTATCAGCCTTGCCAGTTCAATGGCCCGTCCATTCATAGCTTTACTAGCCATGAAAGTGAAACAGACGCTGTTCCCACTTAGGATTAGGAGATGCGCATTATTCTCTAGAAGCCACTCACGGGGAACCACTTTTATTAAAGAAAGAACAGTTATTTAATAAGAAATTACACAATAGCTATAGTAAACATCATTAAATACATGCAATATTATATTACTTTATCGGAAATACAATCAGTGCCGAGGGAGAATCTCAGAAAAAATGCTTTAGTTTTCCGATTACAGCATTCAACCGGGGACAGAGATTATTTATTGCCAAGTCACAGCGACTCTCACAAATATACTAGTAATACAGTCAACGCATTTCTCCTACACATAGGTCAACAGACAAGGTGGTGTAATCCTGCTAAAGAAAGAAATCTTGTAAACTTTAGAATCTAAAGGATTATGCAGGAATGGGAAACATTGTTTCATCTCGCCAGTACCAACAGGAAAGGGCCTTCTTCTTACCCAACATTCGGACGTGTTTCTGAGAACTTCAAAATGGGAATAATTAAGCTAATTAAATTATGAAGCTTTCAAATAATAGCAATAAATACATATTTATAAAATTGGCAAGGAAAATGGAAGGAAAGTAAGTTGATTATATGCATTCTCTTCAAACATAAAGACAAACTTTAAATATTTTAAAGCATTTAGTGATTTCTAATAGGCAGTTCTTTTGTTACCTATAGAGTTGTCCTTACAATTTTATAACTGTATTCTAATAACAAATTTCTATTACTGTATGTGGTAAATAATTCCTTTTACCTGATAGTTCATCTACAAGACTGATAACATCATCTGCTGTCCATTCTTTGGTGCCTGTATCATACAGTAATTTAATGGCATCAGCCAAACCTTTCAGACTGGGTTCATCTGCAGGTCCTTCTATCATTTTCTGCCAAACCACCTGTCCTGAATGATAATTGAAACAAAAGCTAGGCTATGACAGAATAGTTGGCTTTGTGATAAAGACTACACAGATTGTTTAAAAAGGAAATTGGATTGCATAACGGAATCCATTACTTATATATGCTACTTTCAACTTTCATAATGAAAGATCAATTCCGATAACAGTATAAATTTTAATGTCTCTGACTGATGTGATGAAGCACAGCAACAATAGCTAAATGAGGAAAAGAAAAGGTAGTTTCACCAAGCAAAACACTGTTTCTGGTTCAAAGATAATGCTACCCCATAACAGAAATTAAAATAACAATTGATGTAATCTTACTAAAATGAAATAAAACCTAGTGATAGACTTCCAAAAAGAGAGCATGCTGTTTCTGAGAATTTTCCAGACATTTATATCAAAACAGAGTAATCCAGTCAATTTTTTATTATTTACCTCTGACCAATTTCTCTTTGTGAATTACACACACAAACAAAATTTGATCCCAGATTGGCTTCCTGCTGCTACTCAACACACTTTAAACTAGTTAACTCCTAATATAAGGCTGTGTGAACTAAATACATGCTTATTTTAACATTCATCCAAGCAAAACTTAATTAGAAAGGCCAAAAAATTGCAAAAAATAATATGATGCACCCCAAATTAAGTAAAACATCAATTCTGACTACCACATTGCTTCCCTTGCATTATTAGTCCCCTACAGCAGCAAATATAATCTTGAGTTAAGATAATGTTTAAAGGGTTTCACTGGTGGCACAGTGGTTGGGAATCCACCTGCCAATGCAGGAGACACGGGTTTGAGCCCTGGCCCAGGAAGATCCCACATGCCTCAAAGCAACTAAACCCATGCACCACAACTACTGAGCCTGAGCTCTAGAGCCTGCAAGCCACAACTACTGAGTCTACGTGCCACAACTACTGAAGCCTGTGCGCCTAGAGCCTGTGCTCCGCAACAAGAGAAGCCACCGCAATGAGAAGCCTGCACACCGCAAGGAAGAGTAGCCCCTGCTCACTGCAACTAAAGAAAGCCCGTGTGCAGCAACGAAGACCCAACACAGACAAAATAAATAAATAAATATATTTTAAAAAATAATAATAATGTTTGTTTGCGGTACGCGGGCCTCTCACTGTTGTGGCCTCTCCTGTTGTGGAGCACAGGCTCCGGACGCGCAGGCTCAGCGGCCATGGCTCACGGGCCTAGCCGCTCCGTGGCATGTGAGATCTTCCCGGACCAGGGCACGAACCCGTGTCCCCTGCATCGGCAGGCGGACTCTCAACCACTGCACCACCAGGGAAGCCCGAAATGCAGTTATTTTGGGTAAATCAGAGATGATGAGAATATATTTGGAAATGGCCTGCAGCAGAACAATTTCTGTCTTGATGCTTAAGTTATATACAAGTCAATGTAGTATATACATTTATGAAACATGGTTTACTTATTAGGAATGATGAAACTAAGCAGGTACAAAAAGATATGTTTCCTAAAGTGAAAGTAATTAACCAATTTTGTAACATACATCCCAAAGAAATGGATGCTCACCATCTTGAGGAGCTACTGGTCCGAAGATGATATACAGTAATCTTGCCTGATTCACCATTGGCCATGGTTTTAATATGCACGTCAACCAAAATGCAGAATCACTTCGACGGGTCCAAGGATCAAGAAAAACGTTCCTACAGAACAGTCTGATCCATAACTCCAGTTTTGTGGCAATTCCTATGAAGACAAAAGCACTGTAAACAATTCTTCCTAGAAAGATTGATATGCATATTGGATAGGTCAAGACACACATCATTAAATGCTTTGTACTGAGAGTGTTACTTCATTTTACTCTGTAAAAATTTGAGATTATCAAGGAACTACTTTTTTTAAAACAACTTTATTGGGATACAATTTACACCCCATAAAATTTACCAATTTAAAGTGTACAATTCAACGTCTTTTTTTAGTATATTCACAGATATATGCGCCCATTACCAAGTAAATTTTAGAACATCTTGATTACCTCAAAAAGAAACCCTGCTCTTTTAGCTATCACTCTCCTATCCTTCTGCCCTTTACCACACCCAGCACTAAGCACTACTTGCCGTCTCTATAGATTTTCCTATTCTTCATATGAATGAAATCACGTAGTAGGTGGTTTTTTGTGACTGACTTCTTTCCTTAGCATGTTTTTTTTTTTAATACTTATTTTCTATTTATTTATTTGGCTGTGTTGGGTCTTAGTTGTGGCATGCGGGATCTTTTCATTGCAGTGCATGAGCTTCTCTAGTTGCGGCGCGTGTGTTCCAGAGTGCGTGGGTTCAGTAGTTGTGGGCTTAGTTGCCCCGTGGCATGTGGGATCTTAGTTCCCCGACCAGGGATGGAACCCACGTTGCCTGCATTGGAAGGCGGATTCTTAACCACTGGACCACCAGGGAAGTCCCCTTAGTATGTTTTCAAGGTATATCCATGTTATGGCAAGTATCAATACTTCATTCCTTTTTATGGCCAAATCATATTCCATTGTATAGATATACCACATTTTTTATCGATTCACCCATCGATGGATATTTGGGTTGTCTCACCTTTTGGCTATTATGAACAATGTTGCTATTAACATTCATGTACAAGTTTCTGTATGGACATATGTTTTTGTTTCTCTTGAGGATATACCTAGGAATGGGATTGTTGGGTCATGTGGTAACTCTATATTTAATTATTGAATAACTACCAGATTGTTTCAAAGGTGACTGCACCATTTTGCATTCCCACCAGCAATGTATGAGGGCTCCAAATTCCCCACATTCTCACCAACCCTTGTTATCTAACTTTTTGGTTCTAGCCATCCTAGTGGGTATGAAGTGGTATCTCACGTTTTTTTTTAAACAGCTTTATTGAAATATATATAATTTACATACTGTATACCTTACCCTTTAATGTATATAATTCAACAGTTTTTGATATATTACATTATTTTCCTAAATTGTGGTAAATACATATGATATAAAATTTGCTATTTTAACCATTTTTAAACTATACAATGCAGTGGCATCAATTACAGTCACAGCGTTGTTCAACCATCACCACTGTCTTACACTAAAATTTTTCATCTCAAACAGAAACTCTGTAACCATTAAGCAATAACTCTGCATTCCCCATCTTCCCACATCCTGGTAACCTCTAATCTACTTTCTGTTTTTATGAATTTGCCTGTTCTAGGTACCTCATATAAGTGGAATCATACAATATTTGTCTTTTGTGTCTGACTTATTTCACTTAGCATATATTTTCTTTTTTAAATTAATTAATGTATTTTATTTTACTTTTGGCTGCGTTGGGTCTTCATTGCCGCGCATGGGCTTTCTCTAGTTGCAGTGAGTGGGGGCTACTCTTCGTTGCGGTGCGCAGGCTTCTCATTGCGGTGACTTCTCTTGCTGTGGAGCATGGGCTCTAAGCGCACGGACTTCAGTAGCTGTGGTACTTGGGCTCAGCAGTTGTGGCTCGCAGGCTCTAGAGTGCAGGCTCAGTAGTTGTGGGACACAGGCTTAGCTGTTCCATGGCATGTGGGATCTCCCCGGACCAGGGCTCAAACCTGTGTCCCCTGCAGTGGCAGGCATACTCTTAACCACTGTGCCACCAGGTAAGCCCCTTAGCATATATTTTCAGTGTTCATCCATGTTGTGGCCTGTATCAAAACTTCACCCCTTTTTATGAGTGAATAATATTCCATTGTATGTATATGCCACATTTTGTCTATTCATTCGTCTATTATGAACACTTGGGTTGTTTCCAGTTTTTGGCTACTGAAAATAATGCTTCAGTGAACCCTGGTGTACAAGTATTTGTCCTTGTTCCTGCTCTCAATTTCCTTAGTTATGTACCTAGGAGTGCAATTGCTGAGTCATATGATAACTCCACCTTTAGCTTTTTGAGGAATGTCCAAACTGTTTTCCCTGGTGGTGGTACCATTTTACATTTTATATTTTTATACCATTTATGTTCTACTTACTTGTAGATAAGACAAGTGTAAATGGAAAGTCTGCCAATGCACTAAGGCCATATGTAAGTGTCTCCTGATGTGTTAAGTCAAGTAACACAGAAGTTTAGAGGAGAGAGATTATTGCAGGTCTGGGAACATCAGGAAAGGCTTTACAGAGGAGGTCAGGTAAATTGGGTCTTAAAGGGTAAAAAGGAGAGATGGTATTTCAGGAAAAAGAGAGAGTGAATAAAAGGTATGAGGTAGAAATGTGTAAGACATGTCTGAGATACAGTGAGTAGAGCAATATGCCTATGTCAAACTGATACAGAGGTAGTAGGCAATAATTTTGAAAAAGTAAGTTAGGATTAGAATATGAAGGCCAATATAAACAGTTTGGGCTTTATTTTGAAGATATAAGGAAGCTAATAAAACTTTTTGATCAAGAGAGAGACATGATAAATTAATTTTGTTATTGTTTCATTGGGCTTCTATGTCTGCCTTTAAAATAAAAATCTGCCATGATTTGTTTCATAATGAAATATTTCAAGCTGACAGAAAAGCAGAGATACTATAACAAACACTGTGTACTGATCAGTTAGCTTTGTCAAATCTTTAGTTTTTTGCTATATTTGCTTCAGATTTTTAAAAATAAATAAAACATTCTGATATAGTTAAAACTTCTTGTGTATCAGTCCCAATCACCTTCCTCCCCAGAGGTAATCACCATCTTGAATTGGGTTTTATCCCTCCTGTATTAGTCAGCTTTCTCTAGAGAAACAAAACTAACAGGATGTGTGTATATACATAGAGAAGGATTTATTTTGAGGAATTTGCTCATGAGGATTCTGGAAGCTTGGCAAGTCCATAATCTGCAGGGTAGGGTGGGAGGCTGCAGACAAGAGAAGAGTTCTAGTTCAAGTCCAAAGGCAGTCTGTTGGTAGAGTTCTTTCTTGTTTGGGGAGGGGAGTCTTTTTCTGTTAAGGCCTTCAAGTGATTGGATGAGGCCCACTCACATTATGGAGGGTAATCTACTTTACTCAAAATCTACTGAGTTAAATGTTAATCTCATCTAAAAAATAACTTCAAAGAAACATCTAGAATAATGTTTGACCAAATATCTGGGTACTGTGGCCTACCCAAGTTGACACCCAAAATTAACTATCATACCTCCCAACTATGTTTTTATACTTTTTTACATATGTATATAACCATAAAGAATATATAGAATTGTTTTGCATGTTTTTAATATGTATATAAATGGTATCATATTAAAAGCATTGTTTGGTAACCTTTTTTTCTCAAATTATATTTTGAGATTTATCCATAGTAAGACACATGGCTCTAGTTAATTCATTTTAACCACTAATGTTTTTTTTTTAAATAAATTTATTTTTTTATTTTTATTTTTGGCTGCATTGGGTCTTCGTTGCTGTGCATGGGCTTCTCTCTAGTTGCAGCGAGCGGGGGCTACCCTTTGTTGTGGTGCGCAGGCTTCTCATTGTGGTGGCTTCTCTTGTTGCGGAGCACAGGCTCTAGGCACGTGGGCTTCAGCAGTTGTGGCACGTGGGCTCAGTAGTTGTGGCTTGCAGGCTCTAGAGCGCAGGCTCAATAGTTGTGGCACACGAGCTTAGTTACTCCGTGGCGTGTGGGATCTTCCGGGACCAGGGCTCGAACCCATGTCCCCTGCATTGGCAGGCAGATTCTCAACCACTGCACCACCAGGGAAGCCCACTACTAATGGTTTTAATTGTATAAATATGCCATAATTCATTTATCCATTCTCCTGACAACAGGCATTATTTTGTTTGCAGCTTTCCCTGGTTACATGCTGCAATGCTCATTCTTATACGTCTCCTTGTGCATACTGTGGGAGTTTCTCAGAGTGAAATTGCTAAATTGTAGGGTTCTTTTAATTTTTTTTTTTGCCTGCACCGTGCAGCATGCAGGATCTTAGTTCCCCGACCAGGGATCACACACAGTGGAAGCATGGAGTCCTAACCACTGGACTGCCAGGAAAGTCCCTCTTATAATTTTTGTTTGTTTGTTTGTTTGGTACGCGGGCCTCTCACTGTTGTGGCCTCTCCCGTTGCGGTGCACAGGCTCCGAACGCGCAGGCTCAGCGGCCATGGCTCACGGGCCCAGCCGCTCCGCGGCATGTGGGATCTTCCCGGACCGGGGCACGAACCTGCGTCCCCTGCATCGGCAGGCGGACTCTCAACCACTGTGCCACCAGGGAAGCCCTCTCTTATAATTTTTAAAATATGAACTATTTCAGGTATATATAGAAGTTTAAAAAATACTATAATGAACACCTTTGTATCCTCCACCAGCTTAAGGAATAAAATATTATTAATGTGGTTGAAGCCCTCTGAGAGCTTCTCTTTCTCTAATCACAGGCCACTTCTGCCTCACTATCTGATTCAGTGTTTATCATTCCCTTACATCTCTTTGTCTTTTTACCACAAACGAATGCCACAATTTATTTTGAAATACACTTTAGAACTATACTTTTTTTTTTCTATTTTAATCTCTGTATAAGGTTATCTCTGAATTTTAGTTCTTTACCTGGTTTGCTGCAGACAACTGTCTGCATGTTGCGGGAGAGATTAGTCAGCTCACATAAGAAGTTATAAACACGATGGCACTCAAGTTCATCCCATCCTGCTGTTAAGGTCTGAGGACGATAAAGGAAACATTTCAGATGTTCAAACTATCAAATCAAAACATAAGTCACTATTGCCTTATGACCATAACTGCTGTAGTATAAAATCGAGGCAATGTGCAATTTTTATCCACTATGGAACTGTTCAAATTCATAGGAAATTTTATATAAACAAAACCTAGAAATGCTCCAAAATCCAGTTTCTTTTTGGTTGCATAGGGAGTATCTTTTCAGGGAACTAAATGGTACTGAATCCTGAACTCTGACAGTATAGATAGAACTTTAGACATCTGACTCACAACCATACTGTGGCTTAGTTTTAGACTACAGTAGAACTCTTTTGGTCCCCTCTAGCTATCAGTTATGATATTGCTTACAAATGATAATGACCTCATTTTAATGTGACAATCATGAGCATTTATTTACGACATTTGGGTGTGAACAAAAAACAATTTTTATTAGGACCAAATATAGTAATTATCTTTGAGGAGACCAGAATGTACAGTTAAACATATATGAAAAATTCAAATGGTATTCAACTATATGTAGATTTTGAAAAAGTTGATTAATCATATCAATTTTTCTTAAAATAGTTGAGCTATATTTCAGTAGTTTGAAAATGAATCTTATTCTCTTTGGAAGGACATAATAGAAACTGCTCACAGTGGTTACTTCTGTTGAAGGGAACTCTGTGAACAAGGAACAGGCCTGGGAGGAGACTTAATATTCACTTTATACCATTTTGTACCTTTTGAATTTTATATGAATACATGGGCTCATATTACCTGTTCCAAAGGGAAAAAGAAAAAGCAGAAATCTATCTATCTTGGAAGAGGGCTAGAAGGAGGGCCTATGCCCCTGGAATCTGTACATGCAGATGGTGGCTGGCTGGCAGGATGGGTTATAAGCAAGACTGTTGTAAGATTGTTGTAAACCTCATAAGGTTGCTGTAATATTTAAGTAAGTTAATACATGTAAACTGCTTAGAACAGTGCAATATATTAATAATATATTGAACAGCATTAATAATAATGTTATTATTATAATGTTTATAATAAAATAGTAAAAAATGTTCTTAAAATCATGCAGTTGATTTCTTCCCCCCTCCCAGGTTTACTGAGATATAATTGATGTATAACATTGTATAAGTTAAAGACATATAACATAGTAATTATATATATATAGCAAAATAATTACCACAAAAAGGTTAGTTATCCCTATCATTTCCTATAGTTACTATTTTTTTTATACAGTTCATTTCTAAGATCACATCTTAAATAACTAGCCCAAGACTTAAAACTCATTGCACACACACACCCTCTACCCCACAATATTTCTAGTCATTACAATTGGCTGGAAACTTCAAGGACATTGGTATAGAGCAAATAAGTGTTAAACATTTCTTACCAGTGAGAAATCCAAGAAGAAAATCTGAGGTGGCAAACATATTATTGGATTAACACATTCTCAAACATTTACAATGTTACTTTGTTTTCTTTTTAGATCATTATTACTTTTATTATCCTATAGAAAGACAGATTACATGCTCTACTTGATAACAGTTCAAAAAGAATTCCTTTTCTTCTTTCACTAAAAAAAAAATGTACCTGTAAAAACATGCCGTAACATGGTAATCCTAAACATTGCAATGGAGTTACACAGCCGTTAAATTTAAAACAGGAAACCTGTAAAGAGAACAACTGTTAATTCCTCCTTTTCACTGCAACTGTGCAATGATTTGACATTCAAATTTAATGGAAATACGCAAGGATTGTTTTCAGTCTAAACTGAAAATAAAACACTAAATAACTGATTAGTCACATGTTATATAGGTGGGGATTATGAAATATAAAACAAAGTCTTTGCCTCAAGGAGCTCACACTTTATTTAGAACAATAAGATATACATACATGAAATTAATTTTATATTTCAGGATAAAGTATGTATAAATGCTAAAATGACCAAATAAACATATCAGATACAATGAAAGCAGGGAAAGGATAATTTTGAGAATGATTAAAAAAGCTTATGAAGGATGTGAAACAAGCAATGTCTTTAAGTAGGATTCAAATATAATCAATAGATAGTATTGGTGAGGGAAACAATAGGGCAAAATGGTATAGAGGTAAAAATTTTAAATATTCATTTGGACAGAAAGATATGAGCAGCTTAATTAGGCTCAAAGTAGTAGAAAGTAAGGCTGCACTGTCAGGGGGAACCCCCTAAATACCACCTGTGGACTTTGGACCTTATCTTGATGAAATTGAGTAGCCACGGAAATATTTTTAAAGCAAGAAAATTAATTTGATGTAAGTGATTCAGCATTTAGAATGTCTTGGGAAGTGAAGAAGTGAATGGCAGAAAGATCATCTTGGAAGCTGCTGCGATAACATACAGCTGAACTCAATGCAAACACTGACATGAAAAAAGCCAGTGGATCAGAAACAGTTTGCATACTATTGAGTGTAAAACTGAATCAGCAGTATTAGATATATATTGGGTTTATATAGTAAAACTCAATGTCTAACAGAGATTATGCCCAAACATATTGATACACATTTCCAAGTCATAAATTATCATAAAAGGTTTGTCATTTTATGTATTAAAAATAGTTTTAACACAAATATTTAAATAGTAAAATGTTAACATTTGGAAATAATTTTCATTTTAATAAAATATCTAAATCACCACTTTAAAACAACCTCAGAATTCCCACATGAGGTAAAAATACTTTTATTACTCCGATAAACCTAATAAACTTGAATGATGTACTTAGTTATATGTAAAAATTATTTTATAATAAGTAAAATACTCCTATACTACATTTTGGTGTTTTATAATCTCTGAGCACTTGGTAAAGTATTAGATTATCATCAACCAACTTTTTAGTACCAATTCATGAAATTCCACTAATTAAAGATAGATTTAAAATGAGTATAAGACATTAATAATAAAATATATTTACTGGAAATCAAGACTGTGAGCTAATTCAGAAGTATGATCTTACTTCTGCGAGTATCTTGTGAATGTACTTCAGTCTTTCCTTTGTGGGTAGCAGCAATGTACATCTTTTAAACAGTAGACCTGAGAAAGTAAAGAGACATATGAAAAAATGACAACAATGTAATTAACTTAAGAATATCTATAACTCACAGCATAATGTTTCCTGAAAGTCAAGTATACGATAGTGGATTGTGAGCTGATAGAGTTTTTAAGAGGAAGTTTGGGAGGAAGGGTGCAAAACACATATATGGTGTTTACCAAGTGACTCTGGTGTCCACCTAAGAGGCTATGGCATAAAATCTTACAAAAAATTGTGAAATTGATGGTATAGTACAGATATGAGAAAGTATTCAGATTTTAAAAGATACAATAACCAAACACAAAACAAAACAGGGAAACTCTGCTGTCTTTATTCCATAGAAAACATATTCCAATACCTCTTAAAATTAAGCTCATGTCCACCATGAAAAATGTTTTAAGAGTTGCTAATGGAAAGAATGAGAAAAGAGATTTTTGTACTCCTTTCTCCAAATACAAAAACTTGAAGTCGTAAGTATTTAAAATTTCAGAGATTAGAAGTCGGTTTTTCTCTCACAGAAAGTATCCAGTTCGGATGAAATATTTATCTCTTCCTTCAGAGATATCCTTTTATGGGGCTTGCATGTTAAGAATGTATAGAATTTTGTGTTTAGATATTTAAAAAAGAAAAAAAAACCTTCAATTTCCCAGTGAGATATGTAACTTGAACTACAGTGACAGGAAGTGTATGGTTATGATTTATTTCCTCTAAGTGTTCTGTTTTCCTAAAATGGCAATACATTGTTAACATTCCTATAAGGCCAAATGTCCTCAAACTAAAAATAAGATACATGGTAGGAAAATATATATCTGAATATCATGACTTTCTTCAGTTTTCATCTTCTCTGCATTTACTTTTTTACATAATATAATAACTACTTTATATATAATTCTGTAGACTCTATGGGAA
This sequence comes from Tursiops truncatus, assembly GCF_011762595.2. NCBI lineage: Eukaryota > Metazoa > Chordata > Mammalia > Artiodactyla > Delphinidae > Tursiops > Tursiops truncatus. The sequence continues at coordinate 37,084,137 of NC_047053.1, forward strand.
TTGAATCTATTTTTAGAAGTTGCTATGTTTGGGCAACACATGACCAGAATTGAGTTTTAAACATAAGCCCTCCTTATTATGGTACATAAAAAGACATTTTCAGTGTTTAGTTTTCAGGCTGAGTTCTCTTCCTTTCATGTTTTGGCATCCAGTCCCATGGCATATCATAGCTGGGGAATTCTAAGCTATAATTGTATGTTGGTTGCTTTTTCTAATGTAGAACGCCTATTTTTAAGGGTTTCAATTTACCATAAAAACCAATTCTGGCTGGGCTTCCCTGGTGGCACAGTGGTTGAGAGTCCGCCTGCCGATGCAGGGGATGCAGGTTCGTGCCCCGGTCCGAAAAGATCTCACATGCCGCAGAGCAGTTAGGCCCGTGAGCCATGGCCAATGAGCCTGCGTGTCCGGAGCCTGTACTCCGAAACGGGAGCGGCCACAAAAGTGAGAGGCCCGTGTACGGCAAAAAAAAAACCCCAAAAAACAATACTGGCTGACTTATTTATTCTTTTAACACAGGTGCTCTGCTATACCCTTTAGTGACTAACTTCTTTAATTTCTTCCCACTAAAATAGAGTCAGATGTAATGTTCTTTCCACACTGGCCATCTGCTCTGTTTTGTATGAAGAAGCAAATTAAAATTCATAATCCTTAGAATGGAGAATTCTGAAAATGTTATTTTAATGTCGGAAAACAAGAACAGATCAGATAGGAATGGCAACATGAGGAAATGGTAAGTACATCAAACATTTGTCTAAAGAATTAGTCATAAGCTAGGTGTCTGCACAAAATTTAAATGGAAGGTTGAAATCATTACATGAGTAAAACCATTTTTAAAAGCTAGCTTTTGAGATCAATACATATTTGTATTTTTAACTGAATTATCCACATAATTGTCTTAATGCTATTTTGTTTGTTTATGCAATTGAATCTGGTCAGGGAGAAAAAATTCTTTCAAATTAAAACTAAAGAATAAGTTTTTCCCAAGTAGCCTTCCTCAGCATCCGATGATATTGGAAAAAAAGATATTCACAATAACAAGAAGCAAAAAGTAATTGCCGTATTCTGTTACAGGCTTCACAAAGCCTAATAATAAATACTGAAACCAATAACATTGTAACCAGATTACAGACCTTTCATTTAGCCTTACTAAGTATACCTGTCAAATACACTTTGGTGTATTTACATATCTATATAGTCTTATTTTATTATCTTAAAGCTAGGCATCCTTGGGCTACTAAAAGGTAACTTACTCTTATGCCTTTATTTACATCTCAACATCACTCTGATATTTAATTTTATTGCCATGTTTTGGTTAATTATAAGTAGCTTCATAATTAAACTGGTGTCATTAGTCAAGTCAAAATTAGAATTTTTTTTCAGCACTCTTAGGGAGAATGAAATCAATGAATGGGGTAAAAGACATAAATGATTACAAATCAAGGGAAGAAATTGTCCAGAATTTCTTTTGATAAGGTTAATTTAATAATAGCATTATGATTTATTAGTAAATATGCACAGTGCTTTAAAAAAAAAGAAAACCACTGTTTCTGATAAGAGAATAAGTGATTTTTCACAATAATATGCTTAAATTTCTATTTTAAGAACTAGATTATGGTTGAAAGGGAAAAGCAGTACAGAGATAAAACTCATTAGATTCACAGGAAGTAAAGCATAGAAAATACATCAATTTCCTAAACTGGCAAGCCACCTAGACAATAAGCACAGGTGACATTGTATCCACATGAAATCACAAGGACTGACACTTTAAAGTGCATTCTCTCATCTTTAAATATAAGTGTAAGGGACTGTTATTAAGGGAAAGTCCTTACACTGAAGAGTAAAAGCATCATAGAAATAGGAAGTATTCCATTTCGCACAGGCCTTACAGAATTGTATAATAAAATCCCCTTAATTAAGTATAGTTCTTTACTTGTTACAATTCTCATTACATTACATAAATTACCTAGAGATCTGTAGTGTTCCAATATAGTGGAGTTTTGTCTCCTGTCAGGCAGCTCAAGGTTATGAAAGTCCTGTAGTAAAAGTCTTTTGCTTCCTGATGAGGTTGAGATATAACTAATAATGTGCTGGCTGACTGTTTTGGACACCATGCTTAGCACGCTGATATCCTTCACTATCAAAAGAAACATATATATATATATATATATATATATATATATGTATATATATATATATATATGTATATATATATATATACACACACACACACACACACATATATGAACGGCTTAAATACAAGAACATCACTATTAGCACAATCTATTAATTTATAATAGATTAATAACAATAATATTAATACTAAATAATAAATAAATAATAAAAGTGGGGGAAAAGGAAAATCTTAAAATTGTTTTAAATCTAGTTCTCAATGAATTAGAAACATTGGGGATGTAACAGTCAAATTACCATGTCATTATAATTAGAAGCATGTTTTAAAGCATTTGAGTATCATATTTTCTTTAAGTAGCACTTACCTAACACTGATGAAATTTTAAAAATAAACAATGTGAACACCATCACCATTAACATTCTAGCAGGGCCTAAGATGACAAACTAGTTCTTGGGGAAAATAAAACATTCAATTGTCCATGTAGCCTACTCATAGTCCCCAAACCTCACCTGACAAACATCTTAAGATTATTTGGAATATTTCCAATGGCAAGGCTTTAAAATTTCCAAGCGTTGATAAGGGCTGAGAATCTGGGTCAAGGATGTTGGAAAAACGGTTGGATCGATGATTACGACGTCTGTATTTCTGGTTGGGAATCAAAGTGAAACTGGTATTTACTCTAGATGCCATTTTTTTTCTTATCTCATGAATTTATCCTGATTAGAAAAACAAAGTAAAAGAGACAATGAAGAAAGGAAATCAAAACGGTGAAGAGCTGTTGTTTTTTAAAATGGAGAGGTTCATACATTGAAGGGCAACAGCTGTCTCTTTGTATTTACAAAACTTTTAATGTGATGTCCAATTTATGGAGTTCCAACCAGTAGAGTCTATTTATTCATCTCAGCATGATATGAAATACTTAAAAATCTTTTCCCTCTTAGCCAAATATTTTAGATAGAGCTTTAGCAGAAAATGAGATGTGTATTTGGATGAGATATATTCTAAGAAAAGAAATGTGACGTTTTTATGTGACATTTTTAAAGGGGCTTCCCTGGTGGCACAGTGGTTAAGAATCCGCCTTCCAGTGCAGGGGACATGGGTTTGAGCCCTGGTCTGGGAGGACCCCCTATGCCGCAGAGCAACTAAGCCCGTGTGCCACAACTACTGAGCCTGCGTGCTACAACTACTGAAGCCCACGCGCCTAGAGCCCTTGCTCTGCAACAAGAGAAGCCACCGCAATGAGAAGCCCGAGCACCGCAACAAAGAGTAGCCCCAGCTCGCCGCAACTAGAGAAAGCCCGCGCGCAGCAACGAGGATCCAATGCAGCCAAAAATAAATAAATAAATTAAATTAAATTAAAAAATAGAAATGTGATATTTTTAAAAAGTAAAAGATTTAACACAAAAAAATAAATTTAATATTCAATATTTGTCAATTAGTATGTTGCTTTTACAATCTTTACATTCTTAAAAAAATCTAAGTATTACTGTAATATTAAAAATTTGTAGTAATGTTTCTCTATTTCTTTAAAACTGAGTACTGACATGTTTTGTTAAAACAATAAAGACAAAAGAGATTAAAAAATAGAGATTTTAGTTTACAGCTTTTAAAATTTACTAGCTCTAACAGATTAAGATGATTGCATTATGATTACCAATTATGTGCAATGAAATCAAAGTTTTGTAAAACTAATAAGACTAGAATAAATTAATAATTGCTCCTTCAATTCCACTTTTGGTTAATAGTAGATACTAAATAAGTCTTAGGAAGGGCCTACACGACTTATTTCAAAATGAATATTTCCTAGAAGGAACTTTGTTAAAATTACTGATAATTTACTTACACGAAACAATAATTCTTTTAAAAAATGTTATTCATCACACACAGTGACTTTGTGTCACTCCTCCTACAATTCGGAAAACACTGTCCTTTGTATATATACATGTATAGGTACATATGCATAAGTACAACTCCAATCTAAGGCTCCTTGTTTCTGAAGGAACCACTAAGACAGCTCATCAAAGAGTTACAATACATCTGACGAAAATGCATTTTCTCCTTTTGTCAGAAAATTTCTAAGAATCACATTGTTACTTATTCATCTAAAAGGTTACCTGTCAACTTATACCAATTTAAAATCAGCTATATATTTGAAAATGTGGCCAAGAAACTTAGTGCTTAGTGAAAAGCATACTGTGAACCTCCTTTAAAACCATACTATACATAGCGCTCTGCTTCAGCATTCAATGAGCATTGAATTTAGCAGATATTTTAAAATAATCATTAAAATTACACAAGTAACATGTGCATTGTCAAAATTTTACAAAATACAGCAAAACAAAAAGAAGAAAATTAAATTCATTTGGTTTTTAACATTTAAAATTAAGCACTTTGGTTTATCATTCAGAATTTTACATATACATTTCATTTTTACAAAAAAAGAGGGAATCTCTGTTCACACTATTTTGTAATCTGCTTTTTCAGTTTTAACTGTAATTAGAATTGTAATTTCTTTCCATGCCAATAGATACACTTCTGCAAGTACATGTACTGATATTTTAAGAACTGCATGGGATTCCATCAAATGGAAGAATTTTAATTTATTTAATCCATAAGATTGTTTTTAACTTTTCACAGTAGGCATTTTAAATCATTTTCATTATAGGAAAATATACATCTGGCCTAGGATTTGTTCTGTTTCTCTGAGGACCAGGTAACCTGGGACTTGGGTGGGGGCCTGTGGGCTCTTCAGAGACTCACTGACATCCAATACCCAGGGGACTTCAGTGTGTCAACTACACACTATATATATTTTTAAACCTCTGAGAGGATTAAAACACAATAACCCAAATTCTTCTAAAACTGAACTCTCCTCTTACAATTCTTTATTTTCCTCAGATCTGAACGTTTTGGGGGAGATAGCAGGCTTTTCTGAAAACTCTAAAGGTGTAATTCCAAATTATTTCTGGTTTCCTCTCAGCCCTCTAGAGAATGAGAATCACGAGCCCAAATAATCCTAATAAGATGATGTTTCGGGCTTCCCTGGTAGCGCAGTGGTTGAGAATCTGCCTGCCAGTGCAGGCGACACGGGTTCGATCCTTGGTCTCGGGGTATCCCACATGCCGCGGAGCAACTGGGCCCCGAGGGCCATGGCCGCTGAGCCTGCGCGTCTGGAGCCTGTGCTCCGCAACAAGAGAGGCCGCGATAGAGAGGCACCCGCACCGCGATTAAGAGTGGCCCCCGCTCACCACAACTAGAGAAAGCCCTCGCACAGAAACGAAGACCCAACACAGCCATAAGTAAATAAATTTAAATCATATGGGATTCTAAGAAGACCTCTGCTTTAAAAAAAAAAAAAAAAGATGATGTTTCTACTCCACGCCACTCACTCTTGTCCACGTATGAAAGGCTTTGAGGGCCCTCTTGGATGAACTTTTCCCCCCCTTTTCAGAGAAAACCGTCCAACAGCAATTCACTAGGATTTCTACTTTGTTTTAACCTAAGAAAATCCTTTGAAGAGACCCACCCCCATCTGCTCGGAAAGTAGCCCAAAACATCTCCAAAGAGGTAAACTAGGGAGGCCATAAAAGAGAAACTGGTCAATATAAGAGTCAAACCACACTGTGGTGCATTTTTGACCCTCTTCAGCCCATGTAAAGATGAAACTATCTCCAGAAAGCATTGGGGGAAAAAATCTCTTTTTACCACAGATTTTGACAGTTTTCCGGCTAAAGGGTCACAGGAAAATGGGACTTAATCGTTTTGCCCTACCATCCTCAAATTTCTTAATGTTTAAAAAAAAAATTTCCTCAAGGTTTTGCCGCCGTGAAGAGGGAAGTTCCGGCTCGTGTCAGCTCCAGCCTCTCAGGCGCCCCCTTAGCCTCGAGAATATTTTAGAATCCTCCCAGGAGCCCCTTCGGGAAGGAGGCCCCGCCCCCTCATGAATAGCAAGAACCTCGGCTCCCATAGTACCCTCCTTCCTCAGGGATATTTTAGAACCCTCCCAGGAGCCACAGCGGCAGGGAGGCCCCGCCTCTCATGAATATTTAAAAGAACGACGCCCACAGTGCCCGCCTACACCATGAATAATTAACGAGGACGAGGCCTTGGGAGCCTGAGCTTAGCCCAAAGCCACACTTTGCTTCAGGCTGATGAGAGTAAGGGTTGGTGCCGTTAGAGACGCGGAGCGGAGGGTGCAAAACGAAGAGCCCCAACCTGGCGCAGCACACATCTGCTCCAAACCACTTCCTTTCCCTTTAACCTAGTTTTTCGCCGGTATTTAATTCCTCCCCCCACCCCGACCCCCCCGACCCAGAAGAGGGTAGGTTACAAGAGCTTTCATGAAAACTTATGTTGGGAAAAACCTCCAAACGTTCCTTTTTAAACCTATCTGGGTGCCTAGAATTAAAGGAGGGTGAGTGCCTCTGGCATCTCAAGATGCGGTCCAAGACAAATCTTCCTTGCAAGGTTGAGATGAAATTTAGGATTAATTGACATATATCATGCAGTTACAAATATTCATTAATTTTGACTTACAAAGTTTTTTTGGAGCCAGTTCCTTTTTTTCTCCCCTGTCTCAAGCATTTTTTATTAGGTCTGTGACAAGGTCTCAGCCCCTAAGCTGTGGGCTATGAGTGCCTAGTGGATACCAAGGTACAGAGTGATGAGAAGTTTGGATTTTATTCAAAGTGTCATGGAAAGTCATGGAGGAGTTTTAAGCAGTGATACAATCTCATTTACATCACTTAAAGATTGCTCTGGCTTTTATGTGGAGAATGAACGAGGTGGGTGAGAGCAGAAGAGGTAAGATATGTTAGGATGTTGTGCAGAGCTGGAGTGGTGGCCTTGGAGAGACAGGTTTGAGATATATTTTGGGGATAAAACTAACTGAATTTGCTGATGTATTGGATGTGGGAGGGAGGGGAAGGAAGGAGATAGGGATGATTCCCAGGCTTCTAACTTTAATAAGTGAGTGGATCGTAATCTCATTTACTGTGATATGCCAGTGGGGAGGAGATTTTCTAGCCGAAAATTAAAAGTTTAATTTTGCAGATGGTAAATTTGATATGTCTATGAGACATCCCAGCGAGATGTCAAGGAGGCAGTTGAACTACATCTGGAGGTTGGAGGAAAAAAATCTGGGCTGGATATATAAATTTAAGAGTTTTCTGCAATAGAAGAATAGTGACCTTCAGAGACTGGGAAAAGGAAGACAAGTTCTCCAAGGAGATTGAAAAGGAGTATCTAGTGGAGTAAACTGGAGAAAACCAGGAGAGAATGTAGTCACAGAGAAGGCTTGAAAGGGAGTGCTTCAAGAACGAGAGTGGTCAGCTGGGCCCGGTGCTGCTGATTTCAGCCAGGTGTCCGCTGGATTAGCAATCTAATTTAGGTAGAAGTACTGTGTGTCCACCTTGTCATTCCCCATCTCAGGAACCTATGGTGACTTTGCCTTGTCAGCCACATCAAACTCAAATCCCTCTGCCATTTCTTCAATGTCCTCTATAATCTATTCCTCCTCTATTGGTTCATTCATTATTTATGATCCATGCTCATTTTCTGCCAAGCCCCGTGTTAATTGCAGGGTAAGTATTGATTCTGTCTTCTTGTGGCTCATGGTCACAAGCACCCATCCTGGAGTAACATGTAGCAGGAATCAAATCTGCTATTTCAGCGAGGATGGGGGGGAAGGGGGAGAGGGATGGGAGGAGGTGTCTCTTCTTCAGCAGATTCACCCCCACTCTTTGTGCTGAACCTTCCATCAAAAATGACTTCCTTTCTTTCTAAATCTTCCTCCAGGACCCACTTTAAGATTGACACCCTGCGTAAAGCTTGTTTCTTCAATAAGTATGCTTTCTCTCCTAAACCAGGCTGTAAACTTCTTGAGATGCCGTATATCTCTTTTGTATCCTTCACAGATGAAAGAACAACAGACACAGAGATGGAGCTACCACGGGCCTTTGGAAAATTAAGCTTCAGAGCCTCCTACTTGCATAGGTCCCTTCCAAGGCCCCATACTTAATTTTGTATTCATAAACAGTAGGTGAAAATTGAAGACATATTTGCTGATAGTCTCTGAATTTACTAACTTCAAATATTTGTTGATTTATTAAGCTTGTTTTATTTATAGGACTCTATATGAGAATTGTAGTTACTGCTTATATAATTCCCTTGCACAAAAGCCTTCAGTGGCTCCTTACTGCCTTTAATTAAATAAAAGTTTCCCAACCTGGCCTTCAAGGACTGCTTACATGTGGCCAAATTCTATGTCTCCAGCCTTATTTCCCCCAAACTGAACCCCTCGCTGTCACCTTGGTATTGTTTTTCATACTGATTTCTCTGCTCGGAAAGGTCTCCTCCAACTCTACCTTTTGACTTCCTAAGGTAGCCTTTAGGCCCTTGCTCCTGGAAGAGAGGTCCCTAGATGAACCAAGTGACCCGAGAGCTTGTTAGAAATGCAGAAACTCAAATGCAGCCCCAGACCTACTGAATCAGAAACTGTATTTTAACAAAATCCACAGTCAAGGTTGAGATCTACCGACTTAGGCCATTTCGAAGGCCACCTCCTCCTTTTCAACCCTTTAAAATCCCTAAAGTGAGACATGTTTTTCCTCTTTTGCACCTTCTTCATTCTTTGCTGGTACTTCTCTATGGTCACTTCATTCGGCCTTGAATCGTGGTTAATTATGTACAACTCTTAGTTTTCCTGTTAGATTGTGAGCTCTCTGAAGGCTGTAACAGTGGAACTCAATTTAGGGATGAGTTAGTTGACTTGGTCTTTCTCTCGCTGCCCTTCTACATCCCCATATACACGTGTAAACCTACCCAAACCTAGGTGGTGCTAGTGCTGTTTTAGTTGTTTCTCAGAATTTTGCAAGGATCCATATGTAAATTGACTCTCAAATGTGCCATGTGTGGGAGGGAAAATCTGTTGCAATTATTTTTACTTAATAAAATGAGCATTTAACTATTATTTTATGTTATGAAAGCCTAAAATATCATTCCCTTTACCTTTGACTGCTGCTGAGTGATCAAATTATATCTTAATCCCTGAATTCCAGAGTAGGAGGAGAGCTGATATAAATTATTCAAAAACAGCTCGTTACTTGTAACATTACACAAAAATTTTAGGTAACGAAATTCCACAAATTTCTTTGATTAAAACAATATACAGGTTTCTTTTCCTTAAAAATATATATTTTAAATTCCTACAAGAAATCAATGTTTATTGCAGAAAAATGTAAAAATATACATATTTTCCCCCCCACCCCCCCAAAAATCAACCTAACCTTTCTACCTGGAGATAACCACTGATATCACTTTGGTACATCTCCTTCCTGTTGGAATCTTTCCTGGCCAATAAATATAGATCTATATCACCCCTTTTACTAGTTACATGGTATTTCACTATAAAGATATATCGTACATTTGTTTAATTGGTTCAGCATCAGTAGTTTGTTTCCAATTTTTTAATATTAAACAGTGCTGCAAGGAGCACTTTGTATATTCATCTGAGGGTAAACTTTCTCAAATTCTGGTTTTAAGAAGATAGCACTTAAAATTAGGATAAGCTTCAAGTGATAGAAAACTCCAAACTACAGTAGCTTAAACAAGATAGAAGTTTATTTTTCTTATATAAACAACGTTTTGAGATAAGTAATCAGGACTGGTGTGGCAGCTCCACAATCATCTGGAACCCAGGCTCCTTCTATCTTGTTGCTGCACATCCTCAACCTGTGGCTCCCACCTCATGGCCCAAGATGGCTGCTTGAGTTCAAGCTATCATATTCACATTCCAGTCAGCAGGAAGGAGGAAAGGGGGAAGAAGGGACTTCTCCCTGACACTTCAAAGACTCTTCCATTGACATGGATTTGGCCAGAATTTAGTAACATAGTCAGTCCTAACTGAGAAATATTTTGGAGGGCCCTGTGCCCAGCTTAAAAATAGAGGATTCTATTACTATATAAGAAGGGAAGAGCAGATATCAGAGTACAACAGCAGTCCCTGTACAAAAAGTAAGCACATTTTCCACATTTTACTTTCTGATTTCCCAACCCTTAGTGAACAGTTTTTTAATGTCCAAATTAATCTAAGAGGCTAAATCAATTTCCTGTTGGTTCTTGATAGAGAAAACACATAGTTGGCTTATATCTCTTATATAATTGAAAATAACTAAAGCTACTTCTAAATTCCCTTCTTTAGACAAAGTAATTTCCTTTCTAATTTGATTTCCTTGGCATTTCCAAATCCTATTCCATCCTTCTGATATATTTCTCATCTTCTCTTGATGTTGCTTTATTTTGGTCCCTAAGTCTGTTACCTTTTCTTCTGACTAAATCATAATTGGTTGAATTGAATTGAAACAGTTATTTGTCCTTTACTTTTGTGCATTTATTTCTTTAAATACTAAGAGTAAAGCCCACAGACCGAAGACTTTTTATCTTCTCTTTTGTCCTCATTTTTTTTTATGGAAAAGATGGGTATTTTCTTTTTTGACTCTTCATGTTTAAAGACTAGTCAGCTGAATCACAAAAATTGCAAGCAAAAATAATAAGGCAGATTCAAGTGATTGTATAGGGCAGTCAGAGAAAAATATACAAATGAGAATAAAAAGATGTATAAACTAAGGGCATGTGGAACCAGGGACTGTTACATAGAGTCCTTAGGATGTAACATGGTGACAACATTTCATCCAATAAAAGGCTTTGGCAGGAGAATAGCAAGAAATTCTTCACTTTTCAGACAAGGACACCAAGGCCCAACAAGTTGTGTCTTTCCCAAGATTTTCAACTCCAGTGTCCTTCCCGGCATGAAGCCAGTTTTAGTGATTACGTTTGGGTCATGTCAAATTTTGCCTGGAAAAGTGCTATGTTAAAAAGTCCACTATATAAAAAGAAGGAAAAAAAAAAAGAGAGAAGAAAAGTCTATTTTAAAGTAATGTGTGTGGTATTATACTATTTTAAAATGAAAAAAAACGTATATATAAGTATATAAAATACTGGAAGTGTAAGCTGATAGGGTAGGGGGGTCCCCAGAGAAAGAGAACCAGATACAGCCTTTTGACACGAGAAGCCATTTGAGGCTTAAGTCATTTTGCGATCTAAGTCTGGTCACAGTGCTTGCCCTTGAACAGGTCTCGGTAATAATGATCTTAAGGGAACAAAAGAACAAACTGTTATCAGGCAAGATAAGTAGCAATATTAAAGATAATAAATCAGTTGTAAATACTACAGGTTCTGTTTCAAAGGTAAAGATTGGCCTGAAGCACTTTCTTGAGCTGTTTTGCAGAATTCAAACCCTGGATTCAAACCACCCCCACCACCCCCACCCTCCCCCATCAAGCGCTCATCAGATCAACTGGAATCTTAAGGGATGATGATGTTGACATCTTCTGACCCTCTTGGCTTTAATCAACTAAAGCTTGAACTCTGTTGACCTTTGTCCCAATTCTATGCTGACTTCTCTGCTCAGACCCCTTCATGAATATGCATGTACCCTTAGCTTAAACTCTTACCCAATTTTGCTGTTTGGGGAGATACTGCTTTGGGAAAGATCCCTAGTGCTCTCCACTTGCTGCAAGTAATAAATCCCTCTTTCTCCCTATCTTTGGCCTGGGTGTGTCTTTTGGCTCAACACCCACTAAGAGGCGAACCCAGTTTTCAGGTACCAGGAGGAATGACACTAGTAATATGTCTGCAGTAGTTTTTTGGGTTTTTTTGTTTTTTCTGCGGTACACGGGCCTCTCCCGTTGCGGAACACAGGCTCCGGACTCACAGGCTCCGCGGCCATGGCTCACAGGCCCAGCCGCTCCGCGGCACGTGGGATCTTCCGGGACCGGAGCACGAACCCGTGTCCCCTGCATCGGCAGGCGGACTCCCAACCACTGCGCCACCAGGGAAGCCCAGCAGTAGTTATATTTGCATGGCAATATTAAGGGAGATTTAAGTAAGTTCTTTTTTGTTTTGTGCATTTCGGGGTTTTCCAAGTTCTCTGTATTGAGTCCATATTATTTGCATTATTAGAAAAAATATTTAAAATGTACACTGTTGTATATTACTGTAGCACAAATGGAAGAGATGGAGAAGGGTTGAAAAGGTGTTTTGGATATTTTTAAACGAGTATTGTCATAAACTGAAATATAGCAATAAATAAATGTACTCAAATATTTAAGCCAGTTGATAGCTCTGTCTGGGAAATTATGAGGTGGAGGAACAAATAGCACAGCAGTTAGTGGGCACTATGCCCTTTTCCCAAAATTTTTTTCTGATCTCCTTTCAAAAGGAGCCCTCCCTCAAGATTAGTTTTTAGAAAGGTGTAGGATTCTGAATTTTTTTTTTTGGCCTAATGGCTTGTGGGATGTTAGTCTGGGCAGTGAGAGCACAGAGTCCTAACCACTGGACCACCAGGGAATTCCCCAGGACTCTGATTTTATTACCCCTTAGATTGCATCAAGCTCCAGGCAGCTATACAAAAAAACCCCTGAGATAGTGAGAATTCAGATATGAAGGGACTAGCTATTGGCTCCCACTCTCAGAAACCAACTCAACCCCAACTGGCAATAAATTTTTTAAAAATTGAAGTATAGTTGATTTACAATATTGTGTTAGTTTCAGGTGTACAGCTAAGTGATTCAATTATATATTTTTTTTCAGATTATTTTCCATTATATGTTATTAAAAGATATTGAATATAGCTCGCTGTGCTCTACAGTAAATCCTTGTTGCTTATCTATTTTATATATAGTGGTGTGTATCTGTTAATCCCATACTCCTAATTTATCCCTCCCCCGGCTTTCCCCTTTGTTAACCGTAAGTTTGTTCTCTATGTCTGTGAATCTGTTTCTGTTTTGTAAATAAATTCATTTGTATTATTTTTTAGATTCCACATATAAATGACATATAATATTTGTCTTTCTCTGACTTCACTTAGTATGATAATCTCTAGATCCATCCATGTTACTGCAAATGGCATTATTTCATTCTTTTTATGGCTAATATTCCATTGTATATATGAAGCACATCTTCTTATCCATTTATCTGTTGATGGACACTTAGGTTGCTTTCATGTCTTGGCTATTGTAAATAGTGCTACTGTGAACATTGGGGTGCATGTATCTTTTTGAATTAGAGGTTGTTTTTTTGTCGTTGTTTGGCCGCATGACTTGTGGGATCTTAATTCCCGGACCAGGGATCTCAAACCCGTGTCCCCTGCAGTGGAAGAATGGAGTCCTAACCACTGGACAGGCAGGGAATTCCCTGAATTAGAGTTTTCATCTTTTCCAGATATATGCCCATGAGAAGGATCGCTGGATCATATGGTAGCTGTATTTTTAAGTTTTTTGAGGACCCTCCATACTGTTCTCCATAGTGGCTGCACCAATTTACATTCCCACCAACAGTGTAGGAGGGTTCCCTTTTCTCCACACCCTCTCCAGCATTTATTATTTGTAGACTTTCTGATGATAGCCATTCTGGCTATCTGTGTGAAGCCATTCTGTGTGAAGTGATATCTCACTGTGGTTTTGACTTGTGTTTCTCTAATAACACAATAACATCTTTAATAATAAAGATGTTGAGCATCTTTTCATGTCCAAATGGCAATAAATTTAATCCCATATTTTATATTTTATAATTGAATTATTTGGGCTGTACTTTTAGCATTGTGTTGAGAATTCTGGAAAATGGTTTTGTTTTAAAAATTAAGGCCGGGCTTCCCTGGTGGTGCAGTGGTTGAGAGTCCGCCTGCCGATGCAGGGGACACGGGTTCGTGCCCCAGTCCGGGAGGATCCCACATTGCCGCGGAGCGGCTGGGCCCGTGAGCCATGGCCGCTGAGCCTGCGCTCCGCAACGGAAGAGGCCACAACAGTGAGAGGCCCGCGTACCGCAAAAAAAAAAAATTAAGGCCAATAAGTCACAAACTGGGAGCAGATATTTGCAAAAGACATGTCTGATAAAGGATTGTTACCCCAAATATACGAAAAACTCTTAAAATTGTAAGGAAATGAACAACCCAATTAAACAATGAGCTGAACAGATACCCAAGAAGATATACAAATGGAAAATAAACATATGAAAGATGCCATGCATCATATGTCTTCAGGGAACTGCAAATTTAAACAACATTCAGATCCCGTTACACACCTATCAGAATGGCCAAATTCCAAAACACTGACAACACCACATGCTGGGGAGGATGTGGAGTAATAGGGACTGTCATTTATTGCTGGTGGGAACACAAAATGGTACAGCCACTTTGGGAGACAGTTTGGCAATTCCTTACAAAACTGAACATATTCTTACCATATGATCCAGCAATCATGCTTCTTGGTATTTACCCAAAGGAGTTGAAAACTTATGTCCACACAAAAACCTGCACATGGATGTTTATAGCAGCTTTATTCATAACTGCCAAAACTTGGAAGCAACCAAGTCCTTCAGTAGGTGATAGATAAATAAACTGTGGTATATCCAGACAATGGAATATTCAGTGTTAAAAAGAAATGAGCTATCAAGCTACAAAAAGACATGGAGGAACCTTAAACGCATATTGCTAAGTGAAAGAAACCAATCTGAAAAGGCTACATACTGTATAATTCCAACTATATGACATGTGGAAAAGGCAAAACTATGGGGACAGTAAAAAGAGCAATGGTTGCCAGGGGCTAGAGAGGAGGGAGGAATGGACAGGCAGAGCACAGAGGATTTTTAGGGCAGGGAAACTATTCTGTATGATACTGTAATACTGGATACATGTCATTATATGTTGTCAAAACCCTTAGAATGTACAACGCCAAAAGTGAAACCTAATGTACTTTGGACTTTGGGTGACAATACTGTGTCTATCAAGTTTAACAAATGCAACATTCTGGTGCGGGATGTTGATGCTGGGGGTTGGATGGGGGTGTGGGGGCAGATGGAAAATCTCTGTACCTTCCATTCAATTTTACTGTGAACCTAAAACTGCTCTAAAAAAATTAAAAAGTTAAGGCCAGCACTTAGTCTTTAATTCAGGAACACTTTCCCAGTTAAAAAACTAGACTTTCCAGATATAAAGCAGTCAGGTAAAAAAATATATATACATGCATTCCAGGTTGTGTGTGAGGGTGTGAAAGTAGATGAGCATTTGTACCCTTGTCTTTTAGAAGACAAAAATTAAATGTTCCAGAAATGTTTAAAAGATACTTTAAGAAAAAATTTTTTTCTGTTCTATTAAGTAGTTCTTATCAGATCTCATGAATGCGACACTAACAGCGATTATTAAAGCAAATTTTGTGTGCGTAGTTTTGGGGGGACAGTCATTACAAAACACGGGACAAGTATGGAAAATACTCCCCTGTGGGGAAAAAAATACTGCTAAAAAATTAATTTCAAGATGGTCAACTCAGATGGCTTGATTCATTTGGAATGTTTTAGAAATTAAAAACACTGAAATTGGGGAAACACTGAAATTGGGGAAACTCAGAAATCTATAATTCTCATTAATGACTGAAATTACTAAGTGAACAAGCCACAGGATCTAGAGAGCTCACTGGCTACTGAATAGAGTGCATTTCAAGTAGAAATAGGTTCTGTAATTTTCCAGCAGGTGACAGCAGAGAGCTGTGTAAAATTTAATGTTTTCTTAAATGAGGAGTGGAAATCCTCAAGGTGGGGAATTAGAAAGAGCTTTAGTTGTCACAGAACACCTTCAGTTTATAGATGAAGAAACTGAGCTACAAAAGATTACCTGACCTTCCTAAGGCAAAACTCTTCGCTAACATAAATTCCTCGAAACACATCAGACTATGCAAATTTCACTTATAATTACATTATACTCAAAGCAAACAAATTTAATTAGATATGAAAAATATAATATTTCACGTGAAATATTAAGGTGTGATAGAAAAGCTTTTGGAGTATTTCCCTTTTTGATTAAACCTTAAAAAAAGAAAGAGGGGCCATCTGAAAGCTTTCTGATGGGAGGTGCACTGACAGGGAAAAAGTACAGATTTGGGAAGCAAACCTGAATTTGATTCTTCATCCATCTCATTTCGTTGTCTCACCTTGAATAAATTATTCAAGCTTTGTGTTCACTTTTTAAAAATTTCCTTTAAAAAATTATTTTGTATATTTAAACAAATTTTTAATTGAAGTATAGTTGATTTACAATGTTGTATTAGTTGCAGGTGTACAGCAAAGTGATTCAGTTATACCTACATATATATCTACTTTTCTTCAGATTCTTTTCCCTTCTAGGTTATTACAAAATATTGAGTATAGTTCCCTGTGCTATACTGTTCACTTTTAAATGGAGTGATAATAAGTATCCCATAGGGTTGTTGCAAGGTTTAAATGAGATCACACTTGCAATGCGCTTGGCTCATAACATATGACACTCAGTAAATATTACCTCCTTTTTCTACCCACTCCGGGGCACTCAGAGGTGGAGAAGCTGGGTACTTCCATTAACGGGGCTGCCAGGTAAAATACAGGACACCCAGTTAAATTTTAATTTCAGGTAAATGACAAGTAATTTTTTAGTATGTGTATGTCCCATGCAAAATCTGGGACGTACATACACTAAAAAAGTGTCAGTTTTTGCATGTGACATACTCATACTAAAAATTACTTGTTGTTTATCTGAAATTAAAATTAAACTGGGTATCCTGTATTTTTCTTTGCTAAACCTGGCAGCCCTAATTTTTAAAGGCTCCTGATTTATTACAAAATGAAGAAACACCAAAGCAGTGTTATACAATTAATGGTAAATTTTAACATATTTACATTTAATAAGTTAGAATGCCAAACCAAGAAATATATTGCAATATAACTGCTAGTCAGAAGATAATGGTGGGACTTATAATAAATATCAACTCACAGGGCACTACAGGAATCATGGTCTGATATTGGGACATGCACTTCAAACTACATAATAAATGTCTTTAAAAAATCTTTTTTGTGTGCCTTTGTGACTGTATTGTAATCTCATTTGGAGATGAGGTCAAAGATCTAAATTTGGGGTTCTTTGTGGCTATGAGGGCTCTGCCAAACAGCCCTCTGCGCCCCCATAATTAGCCTTACTCACTTTCTAATATAATAGTAGAGATGCTTGGTACTTTATCCTGGAAAAATGTTTCCTTTGTCAAAAATGACAGGATCTTTTATGTGGTTGTATTTTATGTATTATTCCTTTGTTGATGCTGGGGAAAAAGGCAGAGAAAGCTAATGGGATGAATGCAGCCAAGGGACATAGTGGCCCAATTTCTACCCTGCAAGGAACTGGAGGAGCTGCAGCAAAACTTTAATATACCCCAAAGGAGGGCATGTTCTCCTTTTAACCACTTGCATAAAGGAGAGTTATGGTTTATTATCTACTAGAGTTGTCTGTTCATCACATCACAAGTACTTCTTTAGACCACGGAACCACAAAGGTATTAGGAAAGAAGTAGCCTAGACAAATCTAGTTAAGTAGCTGGCCTCGGTGTTTGACACTGTGCCAAACTTACAAATAAAGCCAAAACTCTAAAATATATATTGTTAGGGATCTCAGTAAAAATTACATTTATTAAACACTGAATAAATTTAAAAGAATATTTGAAAAATATGTGTGAGGATAGAAGAATCGTGATGCAACAGACTCCTGTGTATACCTCACCACTCAGTTTTAGGAAACAAAACAAAACATCATCATGACCTCTGAAGTCCCCTAGGGTCCCCTCCCAGATCCCTGTCCTTCCCTCTCCCTCAGAGGGAACCATTATCTTGAATTGGTGTTTATAAATTCCCTTGCTTTTCATTACAGGTTTACCACATACATTTATTTTCCTCATATTTATATGTATATATGTGCTTAAAATTTTAAGAGAAATATGGCATGCATACAAAATCAGGTGTGAAAATATATATGTTTAGTTTAAACAACAACAATGAATACCTGTGAATCTATTAGCAGGCCAAGATAGAACACTGTCAAGACCCATGCCTACTTCTCTCCAACTGCATCTCCTCTCTTCCTCCCAGAGATGAATATTATCTGGAATTTTAGATTAACCATTTTTTGTTGTGGTAAAGTACACACGATATGTACCATTTTAACTATCTTTGTGTGTACGGTGCAGTGGCATCAAGTGCGTTAATGTTGTTGTGCAACATCACCACCATCCATCTCCAGAACTTCTTTATCTTCCAACTGAAACTCTGTACTCATTAATACTAACTCTTCATTCCCTCCTCCCCCACAGATCCTGGAAGCCATGATTCCACTTCCTCTGAGAATTTTACTACTCTAGTGCCTTATGTAAGTGGAATCATACATTATTTGTCCTTTTGTGTCTGGCTTATTTAATTTAACATAAAGTCTTTGAGCTTCATCCATGTTGTAACATAGGTTACAATTTCCTTCCTCTTAAAAAAAGGTTTAAATTCATCTGTGGAATGGGATTGCATTGAATCTATAGATCTATTTGAGGACATCTGACATTTTTATTAATGCAAATCTTACGGTCTATGAACATAGCAAAGCCCTCTGTTTATTTTGGTATTCTTTAATATCTCTTAATAAAGCTTTATAATTTTTCCCGATAGAGATCTGGTGCACCTTTTGCTAGATTTATTCCTGGGTATTTCATATTTTTAATCTATTAGTAGCTGGTGTATAGAAATGCGCTTGATTTTCATTTATTGATTTTGTTTCTAATACACTTGCTTGCTAAATTCTCTCTTTTTTAAATATA
Organism: Tursiops truncatus; assembly: GCF_011762595.2. NCBI lineage: Eukaryota > Metazoa > Chordata > Mammalia > Artiodactyla > Delphinidae > Tursiops > Tursiops truncatus. The sequence continues at coordinate 37,102,977 of NC_047053.1, forward strand.
AATTTATTGATTTTTGGCTGCGTTGGGTCTTGATTGCTGCACACAGGCTTTCTCTAGTTGCGGCAAGCTAGGGCTACTCTTCGTTGCAGTACCCGGGCTTTGCATTGTGGTAGCTTCTCTTGTTGCGGAGCATGGGCTCTAGGTGTGCGGGCTTCAGTAGTTGTGGCACGCGGGCTCAGTAGTTGTGGCTCGCAGCCTTAGTTGCTCCGTGGCATGTGGGATCTTCCCAAGGGCTTGAACACGTGTATCCTGAATTGGCAGGCGGATTTTTTTTTTTTTTTTTTTTTGGCGGTATGCAGGCCTCTCACTGTTGTGGCCTCTCCCGTTGCTGCGGAGCACAGGCTCCGGACGCGCAGGCTCAGCGGCCATGGCTCACGGGCCCAGATGCTCCGTGGCATGTGGGATGAAGAGTGTGAGCCACTCTTCATCGTGGTGCGCGGGCCTTTCACTGACGCAGCCTCTCTTGTTGCGGAGCACAAGCTCCTGACGTGCAGGCTCAGTAGTTGTGGCTCACGGGCTTAGTTGCTCCGTAGCATGTGGGACCTTCCCAGACCAGGGCTCGAACCCGTGTCCCTTGCATTGGCAGGCAGATTCTCAACCACTGCGCCACCGGGGAAGCCCCTGCATGTATCTTTTTGACTTAGAGTTTTCTCTGGATATATGCCCAGGTCCCATTTGTTTATTTTTGCTTTTATTTCTATTGCCTTGGGAGACTGACCTAAGAAAACATTGCTACAATTTATGTCAGAGAGTGTTTTGCCTATGTTCTCTTCCAGGAGTTTTATGGTGTTCTGTCTATATTTAAGTCTTTAAGCCATTTTGAGTTTATTTTTGTGTATGGTGTGAGGGAGTGTTTTAACTTCATTGGTTTACATGAGGCTGTCCAGATTTCCCAACACCGCTTGCCAAAGAGACTGTTTTTTCTCCATTGTATTGAGTATATTCTTGCCTCCTTTGTTGAAAGTTAATTGACTGTAGGTGTGTGGGTTTACTTCCAAGCTCTCTCTTCTGATCCATATGTCTGTTTTTGTGCCAATACCACACTGATTTGATTACTGTAGTTTTGTAGTATTGTCTGAAGTCTGGGAGTGTTATGCCTCCAGCTTTGGTTTTTTTTCCTCAGGATCGCTTTGGCAATTCTAGGTCTTTTTTGGTTCCATATACATTTTAGGATTATTTGTTCTAGTTCTGTTGAAAATGTCATGGGTAATTTGATAGGGATCACATTAAATCTGTAGATTGCTTTGGGTAGTATGGCCATTTTAACGATATTAATTCTTCCAATCCAAGAGCATGGTATATCTTTCCATTTCTTTAAATCATCTTCAATTTCCGTTATCAATGTTTTATAGTTCTCAGCATATAAGTGTTTCACCTCCTTGGTCAGGCTTATTCCTAAGTATTGTATTCTTTTTGATGCGATTTAAAAAAGGATTGTTTTTATACTTTCCGTTTCTGATATTTCATTGTTAGTGTAAAGAAATGCAACAGATTTCTGTATGCTAATCTTGTATTCTGCTACCTTACTGAATTCGTTTATCAGTTCTACTAGTTTTTGTGTGGAGCTTCACATTATATTCTATGGGACAGTGCTGGTTTCAAATAATGATTAGTCCTCATGTTTTAGATGCCTAACTAAATGCTAAGCACTTTATGTGCATTCCTTATTTAATCTTTTCATCATCTCCACAATTTCATTGTTATTCTATTGAATATTTTACAGATGAGGAAGCCATGGCTTAAAGGAGTTAAGTATATAACTATGAAAAAGGGTAAGTTAAAACTAAATGTGGGGGCTTCCCTGGTGGCGCAGTGGTTGAGAGTCCGCCTGCCAATGCAGGGGACACGGGTTCGTGCCCCGGTCCGGGAAGATCCCACATGCCCCAGAGCGGCTGGGCCTGTGAGCCATGGCCGCTGGGCCTGCGCGTCCGGAGCCTGTGCTCCGCGACGGGAGAGGCCACAACAGTGAGAGGCCGCGTACCGCAAAAAAAAAAAAAAAAAAACTAAATGTGGGACTTCCCTGCTGGTCCAGTGGCTAAGACTCTGTGCTCCCAAAGCAGGGGGCCCAACTTCGATCCCTGGTCAAGAAATTAGATCCCGAAAAAAAAAAAAAGAAATTAGATCCCGCATGCCGCAACTGCTGCAACTAAAGATCCCACATGCCGCAACGAAGATCCTGCGTGCCGCAACGAAGACCCAGTGCAGCCAAATAAATAAATTAAATAAATAAATATTAAAAACAACAAAACAAAACAAAAAAGCTAAATGTATTTCAATGGAAAGTGTCCACAATAAATTGTGTTTGTTTTTTTTTAAACAGTGATCAACCATGATCAGAAAAATAAAATATGCTTATATCATTTATTTTAAATAAGACATTAAGTGACTTGCCCATGGCCATCTAATTGCAGGGCCAGGACTTGAATCCTGGGCCTGGGATGACTCCAAGTTCATGCTCTTATCCTCATGAGAACTCATAGAGGTAAAAAGGCTTTGGAGGGCAGAGTAGCTAAACTCCCACCCATGACAGGTCTTCTCTCTGTAATATTCCTGGAAAGCAGCTAAGTAGCGCCTGCTTGAATACCTATAGTAATGGGGAGTTCATTACCTTGCTAGGCAGCATGCCCCATTGTTGGCTACATGGTTATTAAGATTTTCCTCCATTAAATGAGGAGGAATCTGTTCATCCTAAGTTCTGTCCTTGAGTTTGGGATCCTCTTAGTGGAGGTGGCCTCCTTGAGCTAGGCTGAAAGGATGGGCTGGTTTGCACTGGTCTCTAAGGAGAGACCTCAGGAAAGAGTCCAGCAGGTTACCCACTGCTTCACAGGGAAGGGAGCCCAAACCTGGCTACACCCCTCCTCGATCCTCGAGGCCCAGCACTTCCTGCAGACTGACCCAGGTAAAACTTGCCTGCTTGGTGTGCACCGCCTCCCTGATGTGGGACCACAGACGCAGCGAACACCTGAATGTCCATTCACGGTAGAGCCTCCATCCGCTGAAAGGACAATCATCTGCCTGCTGCTCTGACAGGTTCTCATCGGGTGAGGGCTGAATGCTGGGTCTTTAGAAAAGACACAAGAAACGGCAAGCTCCTGTCCTGGCTTTGGCAGCTTCCCTCAGCTACCCTAAAGGGAAGAAAAGAAATTGCTGGGGTTGTTGGGGGTGGGAGTAGGCACAGAGAGGGAAGAAGAAGAAGAATTTGGGATGCTAATGAATTCCTTGTGATCTCACTTTTCTTCTTCCAGCGCAGGTCCCTCTGCAAAAATTGATGGGGCTGCTTTGCCAGCCAGAGCCTGAAAATGTGCCCAGGTAGACAGAACCCCAAGTCCCAGGACAGGCTGTGAAATGCTGGCTGCCTACAAACATATAAAAGGGCAGGACAGGGCTTCCCTGGTGGCGCAGTGGTTGAGAGTCCGCCTGCCAATGCAGGGGACATGGGTTCGAGCCCTGGTCTGGGAAGGTCCCACATGCTACGGAGCAACTAGGCCCGTGAGCCACAACTACTGAGCCTGCACGTCAGGAGCTTGTGCTCCGCAACAAGAGAGGCCGCGACAGTGAGAGGCCCGCGCACCGCGATGAAGAGTGGCCCCCGCTCGCTGCAACTAGAGAAAACCCTCGCACAGAAACGAAGACCCAACACAGCCAAAAATAAATAAATAAATTAATTAAATTAAAAAAAAAAAAAAGATACAGGCAGGACTTCCGTGGTGGCACAGTGGTTAAGGATCCACCTGCCAATGTAAGGGACACAGGTTTGATCCCTAGTCCGGGAAGATCCCACATGCCGCGGAGCAACTAAGTCCGTGCGCCACAACTACTGAGCCTGCACTAGAGCCTGTGAGCCACAACTACTGAGCCCACGTGCCACAACTACTGAAGCCCAAGTGCCTAGAACCCATGCTCTGCAACAAGAGAAGCTACCTCAATGAGAAGCACACGCACCACAATGAAGAGTAGCCCCTGCTAGCTGCAACTAGAGAAAGCCCACGCACAGCAACGAAGACCCAATGCAGCCAAAAATAAATAAATAAAAGATAAATAAATTAATTTTAAAAAAAGATACAGGCACCTCAATGTTTATAGCAGCACTGTTTACAATAGCCAAGACACGGAACCTAAGTGTCATTGACATTTAGATAAGTGGATAAAGAAGATGTGGTATATATATATATATATATTCCATCGTGTGTGTGTGTGTGTGTGTGTGTGTGTGTGTGTGTGTATAGATATACACACACAATGGAATACTACTCAGCCATAAAAAGAATAAAATAATGCCGTTTGCAGCAACATGGATAGACCTAGAGATGATCATACTAAGTGAAGTAAGTCAGAGAGAAAGACGAATATCATATGATATCTCTTATATATGGAATCTAAAATATGACACAATGTTACAGAACAGAAACAGACTCACAGACTAGAAAACAAACTTATGGGAGGGATAAATTTGGAGTTTGGGATTAGCAGATACAAACTACTATATATAAAATAGATAAACAGGGCCTTACTATACAGCATTATATTCAATATCTTGTAATAACCTATAATGGAAAATAATATGTATATATAATGTATAACTGAATCACTTTGCTGTACACCAGAAACTAACAGAATGTTGTAAATCAACTATACTTGAATTAAAAAAAGAGAACATAATGCATGTCCCATATGTAATTTAAAATTTTCTAGTAGTCACATTTAAAAAGTGAAATTAATTTTACTAATTTATTTAACCCAACATACACAAAACATTATAATGTTAATGTGTAATCCTAAAAATTATTAATGTGATATATTTACAATAATTTTTTTGGTACTAAATTTTTAAAATCCAGAGTGCAGATTGAATTTATAGTACATCTCAGTTTGGACCAGCTACATTTTAAGTGCTCAGTAGTAGCATGTAGCTAGTGGCTACCAGACTGAATAGTGCAGCTCTAAATCTTCCATCTTAGTTCTCCTTTGAGCTACTGTAACTTTGAGAGTTTAGTCAGCTTACCAATTTAGGCCATAAATATGGATTCGATTGTATTGTTTTCTGTCTGGAAGGATCTTATCTTGTCTCACTGACTCTACCATGAGTACCATAAAGGCAACTATCTCCTATGTTCTGTTTTTTGTTGTGGCTGCACCACGCAGCTTGTGGGATCTTAGCTCCCTGACTAGGTATTGAACCCCGGCCCCTGGCAGTGAGAGCACCGAGTCCTAACAACTGGACCTCCAGGGAATTCCCTATATTCTGTATTTCTAAAGCTCCTGCTTTGCTGGGCCCAGGTTGATGCCTAAAAAGTGCATTTTGATTGATGTCCTTGGGAATCCAGCAGTGAGTGAAGGTCACTGCCTTCCTTTCCACTTTCTGGCTGAAATGCCTATGAGATGCTTAGTACTACTTGGACTACGAAAGATACTCCATAAACTTTAGCTGTCACTGGTATATTATTAGTGGTGGGTGGAGTTGAAGTTCTGATGTGATCTCCTGGTCCGAGGCAGCGGGGCCTGGGAAAATCATTCAGTGCTCTGAGCTTCAGTTTCCTTTATCCTTAGTATGAGATGTAGGTTTCCACCCTGTTAATCTCAAAGGAGAACTAGTATGCTCAGATGAGATACCATATTGAGAAAGTGTTTTGAACACTAAGAATATCTATCAATATAAAGTATGGTTATTCTAGTACTGAACTCGGCATCTTGTTTGGCATTGGGCTGGGGGGAGGAATGGCATCAGGAGGTCCCGACGCCCCCCGTGGCATGACTTGAACAAGTGAAAGTGTTTTGAGAGCTGTAAAGCCCTAAAGGAGCGATCCTTTCATTACGAGTGAGAGTGGAGGCGGGAGAGGGAGCCCCTTGTATGTCAAACTGGTGAGGACCTTTGTTTTATTAGAGCATAGGGAAATACAAGTGCTGTGAGAGCTGTACTCATTTAGGTTCTTGTAATTGCTGGTTGTCAAATCTACAGCCTGAAAAGAAGGAACTCATGGAACTAACAGAAATCACTGTGGTGGATATATCTTCAACCATCACTTCCAAGTAGAAGAACTAGGAGAAAACTTATAGAAGGCCCATGGGAGCTTTTCTGCTTCTCTGAGCTCTGAGAGGCAGAATGACTTCCTCAAAGGGACTTTTCAGTAAATCTTCATAAACACAGAAAAGGGGATATTCCTTTGTAGCCCTTTGGTACTTGATTCTGACCCGCCCGGGGCCATGAACCCTTCCATGCCTCCCACTCTGCTAGGGGGTTTCCACTGCAGAAAGCGATTTTCCCAGAAATTGAAAATCTGGATTAGGAAGACCTGGGCAGGAAGGAGTTTGTTCCAGAAACGTCTCTGACACTTTGCATTTCCTCATTTTGTGTCCTTTCTTTATGCAGCAGGCTGCCTATGAGTCATATATTTGGGTGCTGAGGTCTGAGAGTTAATGTGTGCCTTTTCCCCCCAAATAACCAGAAACTGGCAGACCCAGCCCTGGGGCCTGTGTGAGTGGGAAATGCTTCCATGTCCAATGACCCATTGTCCTGCTTCTGGGGTTGCCGGGAACTTCAACAGTCTCCCCTCGTGAAGGAGAGGAAGCAAGCAAGAGGGAGCATGGAGTCTTACCCACTGACCACCAGGGAAGTCCCAAGAGAGCCATTCTCATAAACTGGGCTCTTACAGATGAGAAAACATCCGGTAAGAGTCTCTTAAGATGTGTGGCCCAAAGGATGGGAGGAGCACCCCCAAGAAGGTTCATTCCTACAGGGCTAAAGCCTAGTGAACTGGAGGTCACCCCATCTGTGGGGCCTCAGAGATTTAAAACTTCTACTTGAAACTAGGTCAGTGATGCCTCTTCCCACCCAATTTCACTTCCTGGCTGGGAAATGAGTCTTCCACAGAGACAGGGTCCATAGTGCCTTTGACAGAAGACGGGTCGAGGTGTTGAGGGTAGGAGAGTGGGCACGCTTTGGCCTCAGGAACCAAAGCTGAGGGCCAAAGTCCATCTGACTTCTAGTTACCTTTGCCGAGTTCTAGTTACATTTCCTGAGTGACCTTGCTGGTGACCTTGAGCAAATTCCCTCTCGCTCTGAGCCTCAGCGGCCTCCTCTGTAAAGTAGAGATAACAGTAGCATCTGCCCCATAGGTGATAATACAAATAACTCTCATAAAACAGTGCCTGGAACACAGTCAGCACTTAGCAAATGTGAGCTGCCACGCCCCCATCATCATCATGTCAGAGGACAAAAATAAGTAGATCGGGGCCTTTGTAAGTAAGCATTGCTAATGCCCAAAGTTGTGAGCACAGAGGCCTTGGGGCAGAAGGGCCCTGTATGGGTGGACCACTTAAGATGGCTGTTCTCTTGCTCTCTGTACATCCCCAGCCCGACCAGTGCCTATGCTTCGCCTATATCTTACACACATGACTGACCTTCCTAGGTACTTGGCCCAGGCCCCAGCTAGTGATTGTTCTAGTTAAAGGGGCAGTGAGGGGCGTGCCCTTCTACTGGTTTCCCTGGTGACTAATGAGCCCACCTGATGTCAATTTCCCTGTAACTGGCAACTCCTTCCCCCTGGGAGCAAAGACTGCCACCATGGCCTGCCCGTCTGCTGCACGTGGTGGGGTGTCGCTCCAGGACCCTGCTTCAGACGTGTAAGCTCCCCCATCCGTTAAACCATCGATGTCTCTGTTGCTGACTCCGGGCTCTTTCTTTGGTCTTGAATCTGGGCAAGCACAGGCCTTGTAGGCCTGTGGGGTGCAACCCAACCAAACCCAAGGAACAGAGAGGGGTGTCTGCAGCTCTGGCCACTGGAGACTGTGGGCCCTGGAGCAGGCTGCCCTTCTGACCTTGAGGGAGGCTCTTGGAATTACTTACTGCTCCTTGGGAGAGGGGAGTAAAGGCAAAACAATCACCATTAGGCACTGGACCCACTGCGTCCAAGTTTGTTGAGAGCAGCAAAACTGTGTATTCAAAATGGGGTCTAAACTGAGGGGAGTGTAAGGCGGATCCGTGGAGGAGAGATGGGATCTGTTATTTTTATTTATTTATTTATTTATTTTGGGGGGATCTGTTATTTTTTGAGGCTTTTCAGACTTTCTCAGCTGGACACGATGAGACATACATACATTTTGGCTACTCCATCTGAACCCCCGGTGGTGACAGTCAGTTTCTGAATAGAAAAATTTGAAGAGGAAACGCTGAAGCTGGAAGGAAAGGTTCTCACCCAAGCCTGGGAGTGTATGATGAGGTTTTAGTGGCTTATATTTAGATGTTTCTTTTCCCATGCTTTTAGCTTTGTGGAAAACTGGGGGTATGAGTTAGCTATCTCTAGGGACCAAATGTAAAAATGTTTTATGAACATCAGAAAAATCGTCCCCAGAAGAATTTCTCTTTGGTGTTAGCAGTTCAAGTAAGGATTCTCCCTCCCCTCCCCATCTCCCTTCTCTCCAGCCCCATGGGAAAAATGAAGGAATCAGTTGCCGTCCATTCAAGAAAATAAGCACCGAGGGGTGCCTTGGTGTTCTCTAAAGCCTTACGGAGAGTGTTTCCAAATCTTCACGTCGGAGGGTCATTGGAGTGGGGGATCCGGGTGAGAAGGAAGCAGTAAAAATGAGGATATTTTTAAGCTCTTGGGCTGTGTAAATAAATAGATGATAAGCTCATGGTTTCAGGACCCAAAAGTACATACTGTGCCGCATGGCACGCAGGATCTTAATTCCCCAACCAGGGATCGAACCCGTGTCCACTGCTTTGGAAGCGCCAAGTCTTAACCACTTGACCGCCAAGAAAGTCCCTAGAGTATGTATTTGACGTCGTTGTTCTACATCTTCTTGAGACTCTCTACAGGCCTGGAAGATCAGCTTCCCTGTTACACTGTGGCCACGTGGTTCTGGCGTCACCCCACAGTACCCGGGGAACAACCCCGGATGGGAATCCAAAGTCCTGGGTTTGGGGACTGTCTCAGCTACTCACTAGCCGTGTGACCTTGGGCAAGTCACTTAATGATGCCTGGCACACAGTATGTGCTTAATGAGTATTGATCAAATGAATAAATAAATAAGTAAACCACCTGAGCCTCAGTTTCCTCATCTGAGAAATGGGGGAATAATTCTGCCCCCCCCCCCCACCTGACAGGCTGTGATCATGTCAGTAAAACTGTTGCCTAGAAATGCTTCTCAAATGTTCATGCGTTTCACTTCAGTCACCTGGGGAGTTGCTCAAATGCAGATTCTGACTCAGTAGGTCTGGGTTGGGTGGGCCTGAGTTCTGCATTTCCAGCTGACCCCCAGGGGATTCCTGTGTGGACCACACTTTGAATAGGTAAGTCCAAGACTCTGATGCTCTACAAGTACTTGAGCTTGTTAACATCTCTTCAGCCAATGGGGTCGGGATAGACTCCAAGGATAGACTAACCAATTGTCCCAGCGGGCTCTCGACTAGGGGGTTTCCTGGGACACAGGGCTCTCAGTGTTAGAGCCAGGGAAGTCCCGGGCAAACAAAGTTGATCACTTCACCAAGATAATGGAAGCGAAAGGGATGCTTCCATCTGAGCTGCTTGTGAACTAGAAAAAACCAAACAAAACAGAAACAGATGAGCGTATTTGCTAAGGAGAGGAAAACATCCCCTCCTTAGATCAATAAGTCCTCCACCCCCTGATTTCACAGAGGCTCAGAGAAGTGGGGTGACTTGGCCGACAACACACAGCTCCTCAGGGGCAGGGCTGGGGCTGCAGCTCCGCCTCCTGACGCACTGTGGAGCAGCTGGGGGGCTTTCTCACCAATCCACATGGCCTTCTCCAACACATTCCTCTTTCTTTGGCAAACACAGCATGCTTATTTATAAATTGGCTTGTTTTTGGAGCCTGAAATTTGGCATAGCTGATTTTGGCTGTAAGAAGTTCAAATTTTTCCTCTTTTTGTTTTGGTTTGCTTAACCATGTTTTGTGAGCAAAATATGCAAAGTAATAAAAACGACGAGCCTACTAAAGTGGTTCAAAGGCAAAGCCTCCAGAAATGTGGCAGTGTCAGCTTAGCACATTTATTCTGTATTTCTATATAGTAGATTAGAAACCCATGAGGTTTACTTCCGGGGACTTACAAACCACGAATAAATAGCTGGAGTCTCTTTCCAGGCTGTTTCTCTTGAGGTGGGACAGGAGTTTGGGAAGAGCACCCCTGGTGGGCAGATTGCTGGAGGCTGTTCCTCTGCTCCTTAGCTCAGTCCTTAGAGAAGCTGGCAGTCATCAGGACTCAAGTCTGTGCGAGGATTTGTAGAATGTCACACAAAATCCTTTGCATTTAATTTTGTACACGGCAGAAGTCGTAAATGAACGTTGCCTTTTATTAACACTGAAATCCGTGCAAGGAATTTTCACGCTGAATATGTGAATACATTGCATTTAGAACAGCTAGTGTGCCCTCAGATCCCAGATCCTTCGAATTGTGCTGTAAGTTCAGGTGACTTTTCGTTGGGGGTGGGGTAGGGTGGAGATGGTGAGAGACAGGCTGATTTTATTTGTGACTCCACCTGGTGTAGGGAGTCTGGGTGTGGCCCCTGATCAGGGCTTCATGCAAATCTCTTATCTGTTCCTGTACCCAGAGAACAGAGTCTTAGCTCTGCCCACAACGAAATAAGTGATCAGCTCTGGTGGTGAACACTCTTCTTTTCACATAGTGTGATTGGCTGGCAGCTTCTGCCACTGTCTTAATATAATACAACAAGCTACAGGCTGAGCACAGCTACAAGCTTCATCCAATGTTCTTAGCAATAATCTATCTATCTATCTATAAATATAGATAGACACCGAAATATATACATACAAGAACACGTGACACAGGCAAGCCCTGGCAAAACACACACATTTTAAAGATCGTTTCCATAGGCCCACCGAGAACCTCTAACAGGGACAAAAGGACATTTTCAACCTCAGGCTCCAGGCTGAGACCTGAAGACCTGAAGAGTTAGTTTCCAGAGTCAGGGGCCAGCTGGGGTGAGTGGCTGGTGATACCTAATTATGGCGGAAGGGAGACGGCCAGTTAGTCAAGCTTGAAAAACCCCATCTGCTCTTCCTGGGGCATTTCTGGGTACTGGGGTTGGTGGCTGGGCTTATAGGCACCCATGTTCTAGAATCAGAAACCCCAGGGGCCTGACTGGACAGATCCACAAATCTAGGGGCAGCTGATTAAAGGGGAACTAAGTTGTGCTCACAGCCTGATCCAGGGGTCTCCTCTCACACTTGGCCTCTGCATTCTTCTTCTTCTTCTCATTTTCTTGTTGGCTCTCTTAAGAGTTCTGGTGTAAAACAGAGCCTCCCTGAGAGCTTCTGATTTCTGGGTACAACACAGACAGCTGTTTCAAGGGGTTGAAGCTTCCTGTCACAGTCATTGTATCTGCCTGTGGGATGGAGGGGACCGGAAGTCTGCAAGCTCTCTGTGGTTGACTGTGCACAGAAGTACCACTTCGCTGGTTGACCATGAAACCCCTGTCTCCTTCTGGTCACTCGCTGTGCAGGTGAGTCACTCTCTATAGTTACCCAAAGAACCCGCTCTAAACCTTGGAGTAAAACTCCTGGGTCTAAGAGATGCTTGATCTTGTGAGAGATCCTAAGGATATCTGGGAACCAGTGTTAACTCTGCGAGTTGCTGGCTGTTTCCTAGGAGCACTTTGTTGTGGCTTGAGGGACTCTTAGTGTCCAGGGGCCTCTCTTAGGGACACATCTTTAGTTCTTTGTTGCTGTTAACAAACCAGGCTACCTGCTACCAAACAGCTCCACTGCCCTCACCACTGTCATCCCAGGCGCCAGCTAGGCTTGCTGTGACTGGTCCGAGCTATCTCATGCTTTCTCTCTCTACCTGCAGTGTTACCGGCAGAGACCTCAGGACATCACCGCCCGTTTCTTCACTCTTGTGTTCTTCCCCTCCAGGAATCAGAACAATCGGAAGGGCTCCCATTGGGAAGAAGTGTGCTGGAGTTTGGGAGTGGGATCCACGGAGCTGTGCACTGCATTTGGCCACAGTGGGGACTGCCCCACTGGCCATTTTAGACACACAAAAGTCATAGATGCTCTGCTGGTCCGGCAAGGGCAAAAATCACCCTCCTGCCAGCCAGCAGTGCTGGGAGCCTGGAGTATTTCAGTGCCTGGCTGCAATTTTCCCATTAAGAGAGCTCTGTTTCAGACCTTTCTGTCCTTCAGAAGCTTGAAAAGAATCCTATTCTCTTTGCTGCATTACCTTTTCACTTTCACAAATTCTGATACGATTTCTCAAAACCATAGCTATTCCTTTGCCTGGTTTATGAAGAATACATATAGATAGCCGAGGTCCAGCACGTTTCCCACTCTGATTGTTACCATCCTCACCAAGGATAAACCATGAAACATCTGGAAAACCTTCAGCCCAGTGTTTGGATGTGCCTGGTTATTGGCAGACTCCCTACCCCCGCCTCAGGAGGCCTTGTATTTAAACTAACTTCTTTCTTTGGCAGCATCCCGGTGACATGCATAAAAGGATGTGACTAAGTGGAGACTGTGATTTAATATTTATTTGCTGATGATGTTTTTTTACTTTGAATGAGGGTGAACTATAGGTTTTCACTTGAAATGCTCTTCAGAAGCAACCCCAACTCATCCCTGGGACAGAACTCCCTTAAAAGCAGGTTAAGTTTAGGAGTCTAAACTCTCTGCCCCAAGAACTTCCGGCAGAGCTGGGGAGATGCAAGCAACTTTCCAGGTCAAGGTCTTACGTATAAAGTCCCTCTTTCCCACACCAGCTTCCTCTATCCCAATCCCTCTGGAGGCTTTGCTTTTCAACTGAAGCTCCCTGCTGGGTATGTTTCAAGAAGCCCTCTCTCCACCTTGTTTCTCTTTAATGGCTATAAAATTCCAGCTCAGAGGAGGAAAAATATTAATCAGGCAGGCCCTGCCTTTGGAGGTACTTACTGGCACTGACAGAAGACCAGGCCAGTGAATACAGTGGACACCAAACGTGCCATTGGAATGAAGAGCCCGCAGGGTAGACGCGGCCATGCACAGCACGGCTTGCCAGGCCCGGGCTGGGCTGCAGTTGGATAAAGCCCGCAACACAGGCAACACACATGTTTGTTGCAGAAGTACTGGTTCTCAGCAGAAACGTCAAGCTGGGGTAGTGAAGCCTAAAAATACAATCTTCCCACAAGTTCTTTCTTCTCTCCTTTGGCTTTCTTCTGATGCCGGCATGCCGGTCAGTGGCTTGCCAAAAGGGCTGGGAGCAGCCACACCTGTGTTTTAACAGATGGAGAGAACTCCTTCTTCAGACTTCCAGAGCACGGAAGCTGGGGCAAATTATGCTGCATCCATAGCCTTGAGGACCAGCTCTTGAGTCTATGGACCCTGGAATACAGCGGCCCCAGTCTAGAGCTGGGTTCTCGCGTGTCATATGCAGGGGCGTTAGGTGACCGGAGCAGGGCATCTGGCCGTCTCCAGGTGGGAGGGGATCTCTGAGGCAGCTACAGAGTAGACCATTGAGAGACTCAGAAGGGGAGACCCCTGGCATCAAAGCAGGCTGAAATTAGGTTACTGTTCCTTAAAAGTTCAATGTGGTTGCTTTTCTGCCTCCTGCTTCAATAGTTGGGGTGTAATGGCCAAACTATAGCTCTGGCGCCACAGACCATGGGCTCATCTTCCCAGCCAGGGTGTGTTCAGAGGAGGCCAAGGAAGGTCACTTCTCTGCTTTGCTTTGACTCGTTTGCTGAGGTCCCCGGGTCTTCCTTCCTACCCTTCCACGGGAGACCTGGCGCTCTCAGCACTGCTCGGCCTCCACGAAGCCCTCCTTCTCGTGGCCTGAGGGCTCAACTTCTGTGTAGGTGGAGTGGTTAAGGTGGCTGCGGAACTTCATGGCCGGCCAGCGGCGAGGTCTCCGCTGCGGGGACACAGGCGCAGAGTCAGTGGGCGCGATCCCTCCCCTGGGACCCTCCCCTCCCTCCCCCTTCCCCCGGGGGACGGCTCTGAGCACTTCTCAAAGGTGCTGGTGGAGGGTGAAGTTTAGGGCCCTCTCCCCCAGAAGGCTCCCGGCTGTGATCCTTCGCCCCCCTGGGAAACCTGCTGGGAGCCCCAGGAGTTGGGAAGGAAGAGGTCATTTTATTCCTCGCCGTGTGGACTGCAGGACGCAAGGTGAAAAGCGCAGCAGCACACTGAGTGGAGTCCTGAGACTGTGGAAAGTGAGGGAGTGGGTAAGAGATGGAATGATCTGGGAGGCTCTGGAAACGTTAAGATAACCCTCCAGACAGTACAGGTCCTGCATCAGAGCTGGGGAGCTGGAGGAAATGCAGATTCCCAGGCCTCCATCGGACCTGTGGTCAGCATCCCTGTGGCTGGGGATCTGCAGGTTCCCCAGGAGAAACAAGGTTGGCCTTAGCCTCAGTAGGTCTTAATCTTAAGCTAAGAATGACTGGTTAGAATTCATAAGAAACGGGGGGCATCTAAACAGAGAGGAGGGGGCTTCCCTGGTGGCGCAGTGGTTGGGAGTCCGCCTGCCGATGCAGGGGACGCGGGTTCGTGCCCCGGCCCGGGAGGATCCTGCGTGCCGTGGAGCGGCTGGGCCCATGGGCCGTGGCCGCTGGGCCTGTGTGTCCGGAGCCTGTGCTCCTCAGGGGGAGAGGCCACAGCAGTGAGAGGCCCGCGTGCCGCAAAAAAAAAAAAAAAAAAAAAGAGAGGAGGGAACGACCTAGGCCTCTGGGTGATGAGGTTGGGGCTTGTGACCCATGTGGAGGACTGCAGTCCCAGATGCCCCATCACTGTAGGATTCAGAGAGCTGGTCAGATGCCGAGAGTAGGGGGCTGGGGCAGGGGCTGCTGAGCGCTGTGGCCCAGAGTGAAGGGGCGCAGGCCTTACTTCCCATGCTGCACCTCAGGCTGACTCTTCTGAATCCTGAGATGTTGCAAACTGCAGCATCCTCAACAAAAGCTCCCAGACAGAGCAACTCTTATGATTACTATGGCCTGTCAAATCGAATCGAAAATCGCACACAGCAGGCCAAGAGGCAGAGACCTCAGTTCCATTATGGCTTTGAATAAGCACTAGGCCTGGAAGTTGGGTGTGAGAGACCATAAATCATTAGGGATGGTTGCACAACACTCAAGGGGCATGTGAGGCGTTTTTGGCCTCTTTCTTTCTTCTGGGGACTGTTCTGATTTCACAAATGGGAGCGCAAAAGCAGAGGCTGCTCAACAGGACAAGAGGGCTGGAGGAGTCCTGAGGGGTCAAGCCCTGGGGGGTTAGGGACTCAGAGGGTGCCCGCCAGTGCAAGATGTGCCTGGATGGAGTCAATGAAGTCCCTCAGGTGGAAACAGGAGGCCGGCACGTGGCGGGTGAGGGATGAGATGGGGAGAGGCAGGTATTGAAAGGCTGGGGAAACACTGATGCAGATGCAGACGCCAGAGCGGTAGCTCAATCCTGCACTGACCTCGATGAAGAAGAGCGCAGTGTTGGAGGTGGGGTGGCCATTGATATAGATCCCGGCCAGGATGATGGCCGCCAAGAGGAGGACGGCCAGCACGATGCCCACGATGGTGCCCAGGTGCAAGGGGGGGCCCTTTGTCTTGGGGGACAGGTTGTTCTGAAGGCCTGTGGAGAGACCATTAGGTCAGGGGAACAAGGAAGGTGGGGTCATGGGGTCCTGGGTTCTGACAAAGTCCCAGAGATGAAAGCCGACAGAACCTTCAGGTCTACTTATCAAATACATGAAAAGGTGGAGTCGGTGGAACCATTATGAGTATGACATGAACTTTGTTCTTAGCACGGTTCAGGTGGTTTTCCAAAATCGCTTAAAAGTTGCCCAAATGTCTACTAAGGATCATAAAATTTCTCTCCAGTACCCATCCCATATAAGTTCTTTGAAGGAATTCACAAAGGGCATGTGATGGTTAAGACTTGGGATCTGGAGCCTGGCTGCCTGGATTCAAATCCAGGCTCTGCTACTTACGAGCTGTGTGACCTTGGGCAAATTATTTAACTTCTCTGTGTCTCGGTTATCGTTTCTGTAGCACAAGGATAATAATGTTAAGTACCCGGTAGGGTTATTGAGAGGGTGAAAATGAGATAATTCATGTCAACTGCTGAGGATCACGGCAGGTATCTTGGACAACTTTAAAAAGTGTTAGTTATCATGATAGCAAAATGACCACATCTTTACCTGTCACTGTCCACTACCAGATTGTGACCTCCTGTAGGGCAAGGACAGTGTCTTAGTCATCTCTGTGTTTTCAACTCTTAGAAAAACCGGCAGACCCATCAGAGGAACTCAATAAAAGAAATGAACTAGACACTCGGAGGGCTAAGAAACCAGCAGACACTCTTTGTGAACATTCCAAGCATTTGAAATACATTCCCCAGGAGAAGACTGGGTATTTTCCATAGACTATCGAACTGGAAGCTCATCCAGTCCAACCCCTTTCTCGTACGGCTGAAGGAATGGAAATACAGAGAGATGAAGGGATTTGTCCAAGGACACAGTTAGTGCCAGCCTCCAAGAAACCTAGTTCCCTGATATTACCTGGGGTGGCTTTTGCTCCTTCTCCCTGCCCTAAAAGGATGTGGAGATAACGACACAGAGAAGACAGATGAGCATGTAAGCAACACAAATGTTGAATCCACTTTACATCGCTGGTGGGTGGAATGGGAGTCAACAGTGGGTAGAGATTTTTAATAAGATGTTGTGTGCATCCACAATCATTATGTTCCCCATCCCCGTTTCTCTGTCAGCAGAAAAATAAACCAGGAGAGAAACCATCCTGGGGCACTCCTGTGCGTGGTTCATGCCTCCATCTGCCAAGAGCTGGGGGAGCTGTGATGACAAGCCCCAAGCTGGCCTCTCCTGAGCTGGCCGTCAGACCTCAGCCTTCAGTGACCCTATGATCTGAGGGGCAGAGCTTGGGCTGATGAGCACATGGTGCAGAGTAAGGGGAACGTGGCCCAGGGCCCCCTGCTTCCCCACAGCCCAACAGACACACGTGTACATTCACACCCACAGCCCACAGAGCAGCAATGGCTCCGTCTCCCGTGGGAGACCCCATTAAGATGTGCTGCGTTAATAGCCCCTCCTCTCCTGCTGGAGCCCAGGTAACAGTCTCCCAGCCCCTGGGGCCGGAAGGTTCTTCCATCTCCCCTTTGTGGTAGTTGCAGCAAGGGCTTGAGCTGGCTCTGGGCAAAGGGCAGGGTAGGGGTGGGGTCACCCCATGTCCCCAGAGAGGAGGTTATCCCCCAGGCAGTCCTGGGGAAAGGGGACCCCACCTTCTGGCACCCTGTAAAAATTGTGGTGGGCAACGTTTATGTACTCTCTGGCAAGCCACTTGAGTGAGAGAAGCTGCTCTCCACCCCTCATTGGCTGGGAGGCCCCTGGAGACAGAAGCCAGGGCCACAGGCCACACAGCCATGCCTGCCCTAGCTTAGCCCTCACTTCCTCCTCTCACTCCTATCAGGGAAGCGGATACTCAAGGGCACAGAGGCCGGGAGAAGAACCACAGGAGGTTCCTGGCTGAGATGAGAAATGTCTAGATGTAGATTTGCTCCTTCAGTCTAGGGGGTCTGTTCCCAGAAGCCCCCTGCCTTCCCACCCAGCAGGAAGTCTGGGAAGCGCAGGCTGCTGTTGTTTCCCCCTCCCCCACTCAGAGTAAAAGCAAAGAGGCCAGGTGATGGCTGCACCCTCTTCCAGGGTGGGTCCAAGAGGCAGTGGTGTGTTGAAGAGGGGCAGGCAGTTCTGTACTCACCCTCTCCTTCTGCATAGGGATTCAACTTGGTGTCATCTTCAAAGGGAAAGGAGAGAAGGCACAAGATTAGTGGAATCATGATGGTCTCTGTCACTAGGTCTAGATGAGACTTTAGGGAGGTTCAAGTCCAACCCTTCATTTTGAAGGCTGGGAAACTGAAGCACAGAGAGGGGAGGTGACTTGCTCAAAGTCACACAGCAGTGTAAAGGTAGAAGGCCAAGACAGACAAGCCAACTTTTCGTAGTGTTCATACATTCAACAAATATTTACTGAGTGTTTACTAGGAGTTGACTCCGACTGGGGGCCTCGCCCAGACAAAGGGAGTCAAGAAGGAGGGATGAGCTATGGGGCTGGGAGAAAGGGTCCCAGACAGAGGAGAGAGCGGGGCAAAGGCTGGAGTCAGCAAGAACTTGGCCATTTGAGACAAAAAAAGCAGTTCAGTGCAGCTGGAGGGTAGCGAGGATGTGAATGAAGGGTGGTGAGAGTGAAGCGGGGGCGTGGGGGGATCAGCTGTCTGGAAAGCCAAGTTGAGGGCCTAAGGGGCAGCAGGAAGCTGAGGAAGGATTTGAGGAGAGGTGTGTGTGTCACAAGATCGAATCTGCTTGGAGATTTCCCAGTGTACAACACACTCCCTCTACACCTCAAGGAGTGTATCTTGCAGCCTCCTAAATAAGTTCCAGTGGGTGACCCTTCCTGTGGCTCTTCCCCACAGATTCCTATGGGGAAAGGACAGTGAGAATTCCACGTCAGGAGAATGTTCTAGATGACTGGAGCTTACTGCTTCAAGCATCAAAACGTTAAACCAGCGGAACCTTCCACAATGTAGGGCCTGCAACACGCGCTTCGTTCCTCCTTCCCCTCCAGCACCTCCACCATCCTCCTCATTTTAAAGGCTTCCACTGGCTCCCCTTTGTTCCCAGATGTTCAAGGCCCTTCTCAGTCCCAATCTTCTTTTCTCCTACCACTGGCCACAACTCAACAGCATGTCAGTGTCTGTGACAAGCTACCCAAGGCTCTCCAGACCTTGGAGCCCTTTCAGATCTCTGAGCCGCTGTATGTACTGTTCCTCCTGCAGGGGATGCCCTTCCTCCACTTCTCTTTCAAAAGTCCCAACCCTGAAATGCCCCCTGCAGGGCTGGGGCTAGGCTGATACATGTGACACAGGGTCTGATCCTGTCTTTTTAGAATTTTTTGAAATTTTGTTTATTATGGAATTTTTGGCATTAATTTTGATTTTTACAAATATTGCAAGAAAAGATTATTATCTTATTTATTGCTTTTTTTTTTTTTTGGTGCCTCCTTAAACTTGATACCTGCACTGAGTGCCTCACTTGCCTCACCCTAGTCCTGGTCCAGGCCCGTCACTTCCTGGAGGACAGATGGGTGTGTCCTCCCCTGTGTCCCATTGCATTTGGTATCTGTTTCTGTGGCATCTTGGGTCCCATTGATTCCATAGACTGTGAGCCTCTCAATACCCAGCTATTTACACTCCCAGTGCCTGGACGTGGCATACTGCCCTGCTCTACATTTCCAATAAATCTTCAAATATCAAAAAATCACATTAGATAATAAAAGAATAAACCATAAGAAAAATTTTAAATGGTCCCTTATAGAGGAAAGAGGGAATAGGGCGGAGGGGAGAAAACTAGAAACTAAACTTCTTTGAATATAGCTACTTTTGTAGATTTGACTTTGGAACCATGTTAATTATCATTTAACTGTTACATAATTTATAAAAAAGTTAAATTTAAAAAGCACCCCTCGGGACTTCCCTGGTGGCTCAGTGGTTAAGAATCCGCCTGCCAATTCAGGGGACATGGGTTCAAGCCCTGGTCTGGGAAGATCCCACATGCTGCGGAGCAACTAACCCCGTGAGCCACAACTACTGAGCCTGCGCTCTAGAGCCCACGAGCCCGCGTGCCACAACTACTGAAGACGGCGCGCCTAGGGCCCATGCTCTGCAACAAGAGAAGCCACCACAATGAGAAGCCCACGCACCGCAACGAAGAGTAGCCCCTGCTCACTGCAACTAGACAAAGCCTGCACACAGCAGTGAAGACCCAGCGCAGCCAAAAATAAATAAATAAATAAAAAATAATAATGAAATAAAATGATAAAAAGCACCCCTAAAAATTCAAAGTAAAACAAAACAAATAGAGAGTTGTAGGCATATAATAGAAAGATACGTTTTCTTCAGGAATTTCAATACACGAGGTATTTATGTATGCCTCTGAGTCTATTTTGTTACTACAAGTTGAAATGATGAATTGGTTACTCAACACTAACCAAAGTAACCCTAAACATAATTGGACAAATTAACTTGATTGGAATCAACTTGTTTTGAATCTAGACCATTGGAAATCCATTGTAGCCCAGTCCACATCTACCCTTGGCAGACAAAAGGACACCCACAGCCAGTCCCTCCCACAAGGTGACTGAAGGTGACCACCCTGTGCTCACAACGGCTTTTCTCCCACTCACTGAGGGCTGGTTGGGGTCCACAGAATGCAAACTGATTCCCTCATTAATGGACTGTGGCCCAGGCCCATGAAAACTCACAGAGAGAAGAAATGTGTGTGATGTCTCGTGAATGAGTTGTCATGTTCTGTAGTTAGTGGTCACTTCTGGCTGCTACCAACATGTTCTGTTCAGCTGCTCATCAGATGAGCCCTTATGCTGCGCACAGCTATTCCGGGTCAGTGCCTGTCTGTCCTTATAATAAACTGCATGGGCTTTGTGGCAGCTGCTCGCCACTCTGAGGTCTTTCTGGTTCACTTAAGTGGGCAGCATTTAAGCAAGTGAACAACTCTTAAAATCCAGCCCTCATACCTCCTGCTCTCCTGGTCCTCTCCATTTCTCTGGATGGCTGGTGACAGAAGGGCTCCACACGCCCTCCAGCAGCTGCTCTCACTAACTTCTCTGCTCTCCAACTCTGCTCTGACCAGGTGGGTCCCCCTGGCTGAAGTGCTGTATCCCCTTCATTCACAACATCTTCCTGGACCCCGTGATAAACTCTGCCTCCAGTAAGTCTCCCTGTGTGGGTTATAATTGCACAGGCAGGGGGTGACCCAAACCTGTCCCTCCAGACACCTTGAGAGTTTGGGGTGGGGGGAAGTCTTTATCAATTTTTCTTTTCTTTCTTTCTTTTTTTTTTTGGCTGCACCACATGGCTTGCAGGATCTTAGTTCCCTGATAGGGATCGAACCTGTGCCCCCTGCAGTGGAAGCGTGGAGTCCTAACCACTGGACCACCAGGGAAGTCCCCCCAATTTTTTTCTTATAGAGGTAACCTAACAATCTCTACCACCCGCTCCAGGACTGGAAGGACATATGTTTTTCTTTTGGGGACTATTACACAGCAAACAGAAATGACACATTCCTGGGCTGATAGAAGACACACACATGATAAAACTGATAAACAGAACACGCTGCCTTTATGTAGGGACAGCTCATCAGGGCAATAACCCGGGAGAAATGGAGAATACTTCCAAGTCAGGATTTGAATCCAGCCCCCAGATGCCGTGCGCTGGGCTCTCCACGCCCACACAGCCACCCTTCTGGCCTCAGGCACTGTGCCCCATGCAGACGTAAACCTCTGAGGGAAAGGCTGCGTTCGGATCTGGAGGATGGGGTGTGTAGCCCTCAGCCCAGCTCTGGGCTCAGACCGTGCCCTCAGTAGCACAGAGGGTTAACTCAGGAGTGACTGGCCAGGGGTTCTTCTTTTTAAGTAGAGTGTCCTTTAACTGGAAGGTCACCCCTGGACTCAGTTATTAACTCCCTGAGGGCAAGATCTCCTCCTGTGTCATTTTTCATTTGGTTTATTGAATCCCTCACAGCACTAGCACAGTCTCTGCTCTCAATACCTGAGCTTTAACCAGCTACTTGTTATTCCTGGGCAAGTTCAGAGTGTTGGGACCTGTCTGAATCTGCCCACTTGTTCATCCTTCCCTATTTTTCCACCCATTGAATCCATGAAGACACTTTTCTATTTTTTTTTCAGCACTGAGAAAGGCAGTGGGGTCGAGCAAGATTGCTGCTTTTGGAGCTAGCTGAGACCTGACTCCACCTCTTCCTGGCTGTGTGACCTTGGGCAAGCCATCAACCTCTCTGAGCCATACTGTCTCCTCTGTAAAATGGGGATCAAACAGCATCAACGTACAGGATTGTTAGGAAGACTAAGTGAATATTAATGGGTGCACAATGTTACCACCCTACGTGGCGCATGGTCAGTCCCCTTAAATATTTGCTCTTTCTATCAACTGTTCACTTCCCTCCAGCCAGATCCATGGGTTCCTGCTCTCCAGTCCTCTAGGCTGCATTTAAAAAGTCAGGAGGGGGGCTTCCCTGGTGGCGCAGTGGTTGAGAGTCCGCCTGCCGATGCAGGGGACATGGGTTCGTGCCCTGGTCCGGGAAGATCCCACATGCCGCAGAGTGGCTGGGCCCATGAGCCATGGCCACTGAGCCTGTGCATCTGGAGCCTGTGCTCCACAGTGGGGGAGAGACCACAACAGTGAGAGGCCCGTATACCACAAAAATAAAAGAAAGAAAGAAAGAAAGAAAGGATAAGGGAGGAATTTCTCAGAGATAGCCAAAGAATCTGAGGAGCCTACACGGGGTTCCCCACAGGGTGGCTGGACCTCTAGCAGCTTCAATAAGACTTCAGGCCTGGGTGAAACGGAGCAGGATCCTACGGTCCTTGCCCCCCATGTCCTCAGCCTCCCTTTTGTCTGTGGAAAAACTTTAGCCAAAGAGTAAGTTTAATCAGAGATGTGAAAAGATGCAGAAACAAGGGAAATAGTCCAATAAGACTGAATAATAATAGTCTAGGCATTAAGCATAGTCAAGGACCTTAGTTCCTCTTCAAGGGCTATAGATAATATTCTGAGCCATATCATTTGAGCTGTCTTATAGATACTGAAACCCCCATCAGGTGGAAGAAGTTAACTACATGACGACCAGACTGTAGCCATGACATAAGCTGCCACAATTCTGAGAACTGGCCTCAAAGAAATGGGAAGAAACGGACCGTGGAACTAAAGACCATGTTAGGTAGCTAGTCAGACGTGAGTGGGTCCCACCCCATCCTGGATGGGGTCATCTTTCCCTCCCCACCTGGACACTGGTGACCAGAACATGCCCAGAGATCCTCCCTTTTTGTGGTTAAGGACCACTAAGTTTCCAGCCTTATGAGGACCAAGCAAGATATTGAAAACCCAACAGGGTTTTCCGAACCATCAGCACCGGTTGGCGCAGGTGCACCCAGACCTAAGAGGTGACTCAGACTAACCTGGGGTTCATTATGCGGTATTTATAATAAGTTACCATTGTGGTTCCCCACCCCCACCCCCATTTCCGATTGGGTGCTTATGGGTAAGTGTCTGCATACAAGGAGAAAAGTTATATAACCTAAAGCTGTCAATCAACTTGTCAATCCAATGATGCAGGACACAGGGAGGGACTTGCCACGATTTTGAAAAACCCAGCCCTACCCTCACTGCGGGGCTGATTCTGGTGCCTAGACAGCTCACTGTCCTCCCTTCTTGAGGGTGTACTTTTGCTTTGCTTAATAAAACTCCTGCTGCTTAAAACCACTCTACGTCTCTCAGTTGAATTCTTTCCCTCCAGAGGACCAGAACCCAGGAGTCACCGTTCCACCGGTAACATGCGGGTGGCAGAGGAGGCCCAGGGACAACCAGGCCTGAAGAAGCAGCGATGGATCAGCAGCAACCCAAGGTGGTCAGAGCTGCCCACCTACCCTCCACCCACTGGACGCCACAGGACCGCGTAGCCAAGCCCCAGGACGGCAGGGGTGGAACTCCCCACCAGGCCAGCTCGGCGAGGGCTGGGAGCCAGAAGGGAAGTCAGAAAAATCAGGCAACCTTTCCCTGATGTCTGAGTGTGTGGACTGGGTTCATACCTGCTACCGGGATGCTAAGACCTCACAGGTTCTCTAAGGATCGCTATTAAGATGAACCGCGATATTATATAAAATACCTGGCAGTGTGCTGGGACAGTAGTTTTTCCCCTCGCCACAGTGAATTCCGTCCCACAGCCTTGATATGGGCGTGGAGTCTACTCGCTCTAAACCTGGCTTCTGCCTCTCACCAGCAAGTGTCCCCACGCTTGGAGCCTCAGGTGTGAAAGGATGGAGCAGCCCTCTTCCCTGAGATAATCCCCATCAGGGACAGTGAGGCTCCAGGGCGGTGGCTCCGCCCCACTCTTACCTTCCGTGGTGAGGCTGTCGAGGAAGACGGAAGAGGAGGTGGTGGTGAGGTCTCCGTCAAAGGGGCTGAAGGAGCTGTCGGGCGAGGATGAGAAGGAGTCCTCGTCCTGGAAGTCCTCACACGTCCTGCCCTCTGCCTGCAAGAGAGATCCTGTGCTGCCCTGGACAGAGGCCTGGCCGGCGGCCATGCTGCACACAGGAGGATGGTGGGGCGCTCGCATCCCTCAGCGGCCAGAAGATTTAAGATTCCAGTGCATGGCCCAAGCACGGTAATCTAACCAAAGCTGGGCTCTGAGTACATTTAAGCTTTCCACTTTATCCTGAAAGCGTCTTATCTTACAGGGCAATTTATCTGTCAGCTGCCTCGAAGCCCTCCTGAAAGAAGGAGCTGAGATGCCAATCTTAAATAAAACGAATCTGTACGTTCACCAACAGCCAGCGTCAGCAGTAGGCTTCTGGATGGACAAAGTTTGTTTTTTTTCTAAGGCCAGAAACGGCTCACCCAGCCTTACTGATAAAACAGATGGTGGTGAGCACAGAGCAGTAATCCTGGGGGTTCACATTTAAATGCTGGGCCTGGCACCTTCACCATCTCGCCGGCTGCGAGCTGCAGGCCAAATCACTAAACCTCTCTGAGCCTCAGTTTCCCGCTCCGGTAAGTGGGGGCACTGGCCCCCAGCTCCCGGGGACCGTGTTAGGATTAAATCAGGGCAAGTGCAGGGCAGCACGCGGTGAAGTGCTGGGTGCGTGCGCTGTGCTTGCACTGCAATGGAGGGAGGAAGGGAGGGGGAAAGGATGCGTGGATGAAAGGGTCTGTGTCAGTATAAGGTGTGAGAAGTGGAGGCTCCCCACCCAAAGTGTTGAGCATTCATGGAAAATTCCAGCAGTGAGAAGGAACCTGCATGGGATTCTAAACGGGAGGTGCCAGGAACAACCCTCCTCGTTCCCAGAACCACTGCCTTCCTCAAATGCCAGAGGGCTGGAGCCGGGTAGTCGCTTTTTGAACATCACCAGGTGCACAGCCTCCCGGAGGATCCCGCTGTGGCCAAGGCCACGCCCAACGTACCCTCTGTAAGGACCAAAAGAGCCCCTGGAGAGGCTCCGGGCCAAGTCACCAGAAGTGCTTGTCTCAGGGACCCATCGAGCCCTCGGAAACCTCCCATGTGGGTCTAATTGGCTCAGAGCAGACAGGGAGACAAGCCCCAGGTGGAGGGGAGAATTTCACCAAGAGCCAGAGATGCCTTGAGAAGAGCTACCCAAGCTAGTAGCCCTGCTCCTCCCCACACCTGGCTCACTTAAGCCTCTCACCTCCTGGGCACAGCCATAGGACAGCCACTCCTGGCGGTAGCGGTCAAAGCCACTGGAGCATCTGCAGGGGAAACCAAAAGGCCAGAGGTGTGATGGGATTGACAGAGAAGCCCTCCCCTTCACCTCCCCCTATGCGGTAACAGCTCTCCAATGATAGCAAGGAGGGGGCGAACCTCCCTAAGACCACTGGGCAGGTGCCGTGGGAGCGAGAGTCAGACCCTCCTGTCCCTCTACTCCTTTCCCCAAAGGAGGGGAAGCTATTCGTGGCATCTTCTCCCTCCTCCTGACCAAGCTCCCCAGGACCAAGGCCACATCTGCCCAGATGTGGTGTGTGTAGGGAGCTGACAGATTGCATGACCTCTAATGACCTTTAAGGCCCTCCTGACTCTGGGCGACCACGAAATTGCTGAGAATCCAGGGAATTCACACACATGTTCTCATCTGGGGAAAGTCTTACTCATTCCCCAGGCCCCACTTCTTCGTGGAGGAGCCTAAACTTGTCAAGGAGGGGCAGGGCTGAGGGTGGCCGTCAGCCAATCTGGCCAACACCCCCTGTGTGATCATTGAAGGGCAGAAGTCAGGGTCCTGCCAGAGTCTGGGAGAGAGTAAACACTGGTTGACAAGGGTTCCTGGAGGACAATGAGAGCTCAGCTGGGCTGGAAGTTGTCAAGTGCTTCCCTAGGGAAGGGGTGTGGTGCGAGGATGAACCAGAGAATGTCCTCCATGGCATCAGTTCCGCTCTTCACTCTTTGGTGCCAGGAGACTCCACCAAGCCCTACTTAAGCTCAGGAACCGCCGCATGGGAAGATAATATCCCGAGCCACCAGCGCTGCGAAAGGATTCGTAGCTGGTTAACTCTGCCCCGGCAACTGCCTGCCCATCGATCCGACACCTGGTGAGGCTGAGGCTTCCAGGCGCTGTCAGCCTTTCCTTCTGAAGATGCCTCTGAGCTGCTCCTCCTGCAGCAGCGGCAGCTGAGCTGAGCCATCCACACCCCGTCTGTCAGGTCCTCCGTGCCCCCTCCCTTGAGGGATGGAAGATTAAGGGCATTGTTGGGGGCTGGGGACTAAAGTTTCTTTTAGGCCAAACTAACTGGTTCTTTCAAGGACTGAGCCTTTGATAAATGTCTAAGAGCACTCCTTTCCAAGCTCGGGGCCAACGAACCCAGATGCAGAGGAGAAGGGCATGAGAAAGGGCCACCGTTCGAGTGCCTCCTGAATGCCAGGTGCTGCCCCAGTCCCATGCTGCTCCGGCACTATCTCATGGGACCCTCGTGACAACACTGTAAGACAAGGGTTACGTGTGACCCTCATTTTCAGAGCCAAATCCTGGAGTCAAAGTCACCCATAGACTTCAGAGTGGGTCACCGGGGGGCAAGAGGGATGAAAGGAAAATACCTGCATGATAAGTGAAATAATCTGAATCAGATCTGGCCCCAGCACGGGGAGGGGACGCTCTGGGAGGCTGCAGAGGGCAGAGTAGGTGGAGGGGAAGCCGAGAAGCCATGTGGTGGTTTCAAGCAGCTGTTGGTGGGAGAGACCATGGCGGCCGGCCCCCTGCACCAGCTCTGACCTCTGGCTTTTTAGGAACCTGGAGTCAGCTCTCAGTTGAAGCTGAGGCTCCAGAGATCTGTCAAGAAGGGGCCCGTGCTCGGTGAGCCCAGGCTCACGGACATCCGGGGACAGGATCCCTGATAGAGCGTCTTTGTCCCGTAGTTGACATAACCCAGCAAAGGCAGTATCCACACCCAAGGCCCTGCCCTCCCCCTGACCAAC
This sequence comes from Tursiops truncatus, assembly GCF_011762595.2. Lineage (NCBI taxonomy): Eukaryota > Metazoa > Chordata > Mammalia > Artiodactyla > Delphinidae > Tursiops > Tursiops truncatus. The sequence continues at coordinate 37,129,990 of NC_047053.1, forward strand.
CCTCATTAAACTGTCATAGTTTTCTGGGTTTGGGCGTATGCATTAAGTGGGGGTGTATCAAGCCAGGGTTTTGCTTTCATGTGAGCCATTTTGCAGTTCTCATGGCTCAGCTGCTGGTGGACACTGAGTCATGCGGTGGCAGCCAGCCCCGGCGTTCCAGCCTCCTCTGCAGTCATCTGGATGATCTCCCTGTGCTCAGACAGTGACTCTCAAACTTGAAAGTGCACAAGATGGACCACACTGCAAAGCTCCACGCCAGGAAGAACCAACCTGGGGTGTGCCCTGTGTACTCTCTCTGAGGCTCTGTGCCTTTCATGTGAAGGGCCCTGAACACTTTGCAAAAATACTATCTGGTATTTGAGGAGTTAAAATAACAGGCATGTTCCTCACCCACATCTCCCCGAATCACATAACCCCAGCCCATTTTACAGGGAAAACAAACTGAGGCCCCAAGAGAGTGAATAAGAGCACAGCTGTTGGGAAGAACACCTGGGAGGCCAGATGAGCACCCCTTTCTCCTCCCGGCCCAGAGCTGTGTCTCGTGTGCTAGGCCGGCGGCCTATAAAGGCAGTGGCTTCTATTTCTGCACCAGGATACTGGAAAGGAGCAAAGGAAACACTGACAGATTCAGGACAGCTGCAAAGAACTCAGAGCCTCTATAATTTGCAATTTTTCAAGATTGCCTTAAAGGCTCTTGTGGTTCATAGCTTTTCCCACTCTCATGGGAGCCCTAGTCCCCAAAGAAATTCTTTTTTTCCCCCCCGCCATTTATTTCTCTTGGACGGGAGAACAGGGCTCAGATTCTGAGTCTAATCCGTGAGGGAATGATTTCAGAACAAGGAGAGGAAGATGACTTGGATTTAAGAACTTTATGCCTGAGCCTGGATCTCATCCAGAATTTTCCCTGCTTCCAAAACCAAGCAAACACAGCTTTGTCACTTGCTCCAGCTTTCCACAGACGCCTGCAATTTCCACACCCATGGTTTTCAGGCAACCCTTCTGCAGCCTGAGAAAGATCTCGAGGTGCCGATTTGGGGTCATGGGGCTCTCCTCCAATGGCGATGGGTCTTAAGCTCATCCCGTCCCTGAGCCGGCGGATCTCACGCTTGTTTGCAGATGAGGTACCGTGTTAAAATGCAGGTTCTTGGGCTTCTCTCCCAGAGACCTGATGCAGGGGGCCAGGGGTGGGCCCCGAGAATCTGCATGTTTAGCGCAAGCCCTAGGTGATTCTGGGATGCTCACAGCTGTGGACCACTCTTTGAGAAGGCCTGCCAGAGGATGAACCAACCCTCCCAGGTGCGAGGAGGGAGCTGCAGTAGCTGGAATGGTCTTCCAGAAGTCTAGTGTCACCACAGGGTGACATATAGTCACCTTGATGGGTCACAAGCCTCAGGGAGACACTCACTTTCATGATATTCTTGTCCTAAGTGTCACAGTAGCGCTGGCCAGAGATACCCTCATGTTGGTAATGAGGCCCGAGGCAGGGAGTGGGGCCGTGCCACCAGCTGCCCCCCTGCACAGTCTGCCTGCGGGAATAAGAGGGTGAGCCTGGTACAAACCTCTGGAGGACATGGCACCAGCTGCAGTTGAAGATCAGGTCTGAGGACATGCAGGTGTCGCAGCTCCGATGCTGCAGGCAGGCTGCAAGAGAGAAGGCAGCGGCCCCTCAGTACCAGCCCCTCCACAGGCCTCCAAAAGGTGCAACTTTCCTGAATGCTGGGTCCTTACACAACTCTGGAGGTTCTGACTAGCAGGGACCCTAGAAGTTTTTAATGCCACCCTCACCTGAGTCCAGCCTTGATTCTCTAATTCTCCCTCCCACCCTTCTTTCCTCCCTCCCTCCCTCCCACCCTTCCTTCCTCCCTCCCTCCCTTCCTTCCTCCCTCCCTCCCTCCCTCCCTCCCTTCCTTCCTTCCTTCCCTCCTTCCTTCCTTCCTTTCTTCCCTCCATCCTTCCTTCCTTTTGTCACCAGAGGGTCAGGCCCTGAGCTGGTGCTGGTGATTCAGCAGTAAGACCTGGTACTTTCTTGGGCCTTCCAGTCATATGGAAAGACAGACCCTAAGCAGATCATCAAACAAAAATAACTACATAATTATCATCGTGATGAGGTTTACATAGGAAAATTGCAGGGCGCCACACGCACATACAAAGGGATCGCACCTAGTCTGGAAAGTTATACTTCTGGCCTATTGCCTACAATTATGGGGTTGCAAAGGATTTTTTTAAATCGACATATATTGGACATATAACGTCATGTAAGTTTAAGGTGTACAACATACGGATTTGATCCATTTACATCGCTGTATGATGGCCACTGTAGCATTTGCTAACGCCACCATCACTTCACATCAGTATCATTTCTTCCAGTGCTGGGAACAATTAAGATCGAGTCTCTCGGCAAATTTAGTGTTTACAGTTGTGTTGCCTACAATCCCTGGAAAGGATTTAAGATGTCCTGGTTTGACCAGCTAGCACTCCCTGCTCCTAGGGACTGTTTGTGTGGCTGGACTGCCGTCAGAGGCCCGCTCCTGGCCTCTCCGGCTCCTCCCAGGGAAGTCTGGGGGCTGAGTTATTGAGAGTAAACCAGGCCAGGCATACGGAATTCCATTCCTTTCCTCTCCCTCTCCTCTTGGAAGTGAGCTATTCCCAGGGGGTATGCTGACCTCTGCTCATCCAAGCTTAAATCTTCCCTGGAGAGTTACCTGACCTGTTGGTGCCTTGGTACCTCACTTGTAAAAGAAGGATCGGGATGCTGTCTGTGTGGGAGGCCAGCTGTGAGAGGGTTTATAACAGAGCTGGCCACACGGTGAGCCAGTGAATATGCTATTTGTTATCGACTCTGGTCCTTCATTCCCCTCAGTATACCTATCAGGTGCTCATTCACTCATGTATTCTTTCAACAAATATTTATTGAGCGTCTACCCCAGGCCCGGCACTGTCCCAATGCTGGAGATGCAGCGTGAACAGGAAAAGACAGAAGCACTGCCCACATGGAACCTGCAGTCCAGTGGAGGAGACAGCCAACGAATACACAGACAAACAGATCCACCCTAGGGTTGCCAGTGGTGAGAAGGGCTGGGAGAAAAGCGGATCAGGACAGGGAGGTGGAATGACGGTGGGGGATGTGTTTTACTCAGGGAGGTTGGGGAAGGCCTCTGAGGAGACTGAGAGAGCGAGGAAGCCAGCCTGGCAGCTCTCCCGGGAGAGAAGTCCAAGCAGAGGGACCTCTGTGTGCAGAGGCCCGGGAGGAACACATCCCAGGGATGCTCCCAACAGCTGTCAGCACGCTGGCCGGCTCAGCAGAGTGGAGAGCTGGAAGGTGGTAGGAATGGGGAGGAGGGGCAGCTGGGGCCTAGCCGGGCAGGGCAAGGGTGGAGAGCAGGCAAGCTAGTGGGAGCAGCTGCTGGAGGGTGCGTGGACCCCCGGCAGAGAGGGCCCGGGCAGCAGGAGGTATGGGGGCTGGATTTTAAGAGTTGTTCACTTGCTTAAATGCTGCCCACTTAAGTGAACCAGAATGACCTCAGAGTGGCGAGCAGCTGCCACAAAGCCCATGCATTTTATTATAAGGACAGACAGGCACTGACCCGGAATAACTGTGTGCAACGTAAGGGCTCATCTGACGAGCAGCTGAACAGAACATGTTGGTAGCAGCCAGAAGTGACTACTAACTACAGAACATGACCACTCACTCATGAGACATCACATACATTTCTTCTCTCTGTGAGTTTTCATGGGCCTGGGCCACAGTCCCTTAATGAGGGAATCCGTTTGTGTTCTGTGGACCCCCAACAAGGTGGCAGGTGGTAACCAGCCCTCGGTGAGTGGGAGAAAAGCTGCTGAGGGCACAGCGTGGTCACCTTCAGTCACCTTGTGGGAGGGACGAGCTGTAGATGGCACTGTGTCCTTTTGTCTACCGGGGCTCTGCAGGCTTTGGAAGGGTGGAGGAAAAGCTACCGGCAGAGAATAAGCAGGGACCGACTTGGCCCAAGAACAAGAGAGCTCTGGCGCGTCCACAGGGTCTAGAACAGCGCCCAGCACGTGGTAGGCAGTTAACAAAAGTTTATGGAATCGATGAATAGTTGCTTTTGTTATCCCCATTTTACAGAGGAGGAAACTGAGGCTTGGAGAGTCACAGAGCTAAGAGTGGCAGGTCTGGGTTTGAACGAAGGTCTGTCTGAGCCGAGAGCCTGAGCTCCTAGTCTCGAGGTCCCGCTGTGGGACTCCCCCTCCCCAGCTCCCACCTTCACCCCAGGCCACCTTTTCACGAGTCTCTTCTAGAAGAGGGACCAGCCATGGAGTGCTATGGCTTGAAAACAGTCCAGCCACACCTCTGGAAGAATTTTGGCTAAAAGTCCTCCCCTACCCAAAGGTAAGGGAGAAAGCCTGGGGCTGTGGGGTGCAGAGTTTTCTGAGGACAAAGCAAACCTGCCTCCCAGGGGTTCAAATCACAGCCCTGGTAGCACTGTCCCTTCCCCTACATGGGAGCCCATGATCATTCCCAAGGACTCTGGAGACCCCTTAAATGGCTCCAGTCAAACAGAAAAAACCCTGGGAGCCTCGTGGGATATTCATAAAACCCACTGACCTTTATTTCTCATCTGCATTTCAGATGTCCTGTGTGTTATTAAGTGTTCACAGAATTCACTGGAGGGGTGGGAAGTGGCTTCAATGTACAGACAGTGTCCCAGAAACGCGTTCCCAGGACGGTTCACGTCTTCCGCCCCAGCAGTTAGCCCTGCCCTTGGATGTCCTTGTTCCCAAATGCAGTGTATTCATTCCTGGGTTTGCTCTCACCAGTCCTCGAGGAAGCCCTGCCTAGGGGGAGGGCCACTAGGGTGGGGGCGGGGCTGGAACCGCAGGTGTCCTTGTCCTGTGACTAGGGGTCAGGGACCGGCCTCTTTTCCAGGCAAGGACACCTGCTGGGACGTGGCCTGGCATTCTAGAAGACCCTTCCTCCTCCTCTTCTTTCTTCAACCCCTGCTCCCAGAACCTCCAGGGAAGAGGAAGAGGGGGAAAGAGAGGCAAGAAATGCCCCAGAAGGCAGGGAGAAGGCCGCGGCTTCAGAGGGAAGCTGGGAGGTACCATGAAACAGGAGAAGAGATGAAAACTTTCTTTAAAACTAGAACGAGAGCGCTGTCCTTCCCTCACTCTCCCCAGACGCCCTGACCACATCCTGAAGAACATCCCACCCCGATCCCGCGGGGTCCGCAGCAGCGGCTGGGGCCCCAGCCATGGTGTGCCTTCAACGGCAGGTGAGTGGGGTACAGAAGAGGGACAGGACCAGGCCCCCTGGATCTTGGAGGGCTACTGGCTAAATCCCTCTACTGCCTCCTGCCTGTGGATGCCAGCAACATGCCTCCTCTAAGGAAAATACAATGATAAACTTATGGACCCATTCAGTTCCTGGATTATCTTTTCTGGGAGCTCAGTCTAAGTTCTCAGAGGTACCTCTTTCCTGGGTTTCAATTATGTGTTAATAACAATAGCTGTCATGTATCAAGCACAAGCCGTGCCCTGGGCCTGGGATGTGCCAGTTAATGTCTGAGCTTTCATTTACATCCTCAGCTCTGCCTACTGTAGTTCTAACCCTTACTGTAGCCCTGGGAGGGAGGTGGTGTTAGGCCCATGTTACAAATGAGAAATGGACGCCCAGAGAGGTTAGGTGGTGGTACCCAGACAGGGGACAGTGGTGGGCCTGGGATGGAACTCAGTCTGACTCCAAAGCTCTTTCCAAGATGGTGGAATGCCTCCCCCCTCATCAGTGGGAACAACCCCTAATTACTTGGTAATGGGGTGAACTCCACAGCAGATGTGCTGGTGACCTTGCTGGGGTCCAGCTCCACACGGTGGTATTCGAAGATGGTCCTTCGCCGAGATTCTGAAACATAGGCAGAGCCTGTCATCAGGAGCAGCTCATGGCCAGAGGGCTTCGGGGCCTGGACCTGGAGCCTGACAGGTGGGTAAGAGATTGTAGTGAGTGGAACCGGGAGTTAGTATGCAGCCACTGAGGGCAGGAAGTAGACCCATCATCCTGGGATAATGGTGTTGAAACTGTGGGGAGACAGGAGAACAGGAGTTGGCCTTGAGGGGAGAGCTTTGTGTTATAAGCAGATTAATAACGCAGAGGCCGGGCTGTTCCTGGGGTCAGGACACAGGGGGTCCACACTTTCCCACGCCTCTGTGACTTTACAGCTGCTGTTCCCTTGATCCATAATGCTCTTCCACCCTTTCTCTTCTTCTCCAGCTCACCCTTCCAGATCCAGCTCAGGGCCACTTCCTCTGAGCACCCACTCTAGACCAGCTGCCTCTTATCACCCCCTCTGTCCTGTGCCCTCCTCTCACTGCACTTACATTGTGTGGTCATTAGGGTTGATTTGGAGGGTGGGGACCATTCGACTATGGTCACCTGGTCCCGAACCTGACCCACAGTGAGCACTCTGCAAATGTCTGCAGATGGACAGGCTGACCTTGGAGAAACTCTCCCCTCCTTGATGCAGGGGACAGCAAGTTTCAGGGCCTGGAGCCAGGCTTATGTCCTGCCTCGCTCCCTGCAGAAACTTCCTACAGGACCTCAGAGTCAAGAGCCCTGAGTTCTGAGTCAAGTTCTGCTCCTGACAAGCAGGATAACCTTAGGGCCTCGGTTTTTTGTCTGTGAGGTGCATCTTCTTTCATGACCCTGCCTCCCTGGCCACACAGTGATTGGTCCAGGGCTGGGCATCTGATGAAGTCAGACCAATCAGAGACCTTCCCTGGGACTTTTAAACTATAACCAGAAGGCCCTTTGCTCTCCAGTAATACTGCTAAGAAGATGCAAGCTCGGCGTCCATGAATGGCCATGGTTCCAGTCTCAAGGGGAAAGCTAGAGGATGAAGCCACCTCGTGGAGAGAAACTGGTGGCATTCCAGGCTCTGGAGTCCCCACACCTGCCCTGGTCCTATCTTCCCAGTTGTTGGCTCTTCCTTTGGTTCTTTGGGCTACTTCAGTATCCCCAGTGCACTCCTTTTCTCACTCAGCTGAAGGTGATTTGAAGGAAAGTTTCCCGAGGTGGTAGCAACACTCGGTGGGGGCATCCATGAAAAGGAGGGTGTCCTGTGCAACCGCTGGGTGCCCCATCCTGAATGAAGGATCGAGGGGAGCATCCACTGCTCAAAAGAACATCTCAGCTACGTTTCTGTAATTTATTTATCCTCAATTTTGGAACCGTTCCCTCCTACTTAACCCAGGATTGAACCCCAGGTGGTCTGACCCAAAGCGTGCTCTCTTCGCACCACACCCCACTGTCCTGCCGCAGAGCCTGGAGACACCTCAGCCCCTGAAGCATCCGCGACCACAAAATACCCTTGAAACGTTCTGTGCGATGAAAAGGAAACGGCTCCGGCGCTGGTGGCCGCAGCACTACCCCGGAACTAAACAGGAATCTGCAGTCCACCTCAGAAGCTTGAAATGCAAGCACTACCCACTCACAGGTGTGCGCGTGTGCGCGCGCTCACACACGCACACACACACACACACACACACATACACACACACAGATTTTTTCTAATACAAGAAAGGTCCTTTGCCAAGCAGGGGTGGGTCTGAAGGAGACTGGGGTGAGGAAGGTCACTTTTCCGTAATTCAGCTGCCCAGAAGAGGCACCAATTTTCAATTCACCAAAGGCCCACATGTGCTGCAGGGCCCTCCCTGTGTGACACCAACTGCTCTGCGAAGGTGGACTGGGCTTTGGGTGAGCCTGCAGGATGTGAGACATTGGGTGGAGGATGGGGAAGTTCCAGGCAGCCTTTCCCAGCTCCATCCCACCCACTACCCCCAGAAGCCATCTCTCCTAAAGAATTACCCCTTTTAACACTGAAATGGAATAGGATACAAAATAAAGGTGAAATTTCAGGTCTTCCGAGGTGCCTGAGGCCATGGGGTCTGGACTCTGCGTAAACATTTCTTTCTTAATCTGCCTCGTCTTTCCAGGCTGAGTTCAAATGACAGGCCCCACTTGAAGACATCCCCCACCCTTGGGTGCAGTTAGTGGCCCCTCCACAGCCTCCTGTGCACTGTCCAGTGTCACCTGTTTCACAAACATTTACTTTGCTGGCCACCTCCCCCAAGGCTATGAGCTCCCCAAGAGCAGAGCCTACAAGTTATATGTCTCTGTCCCCCAGCCCCTCGCACCAGGCCCTGCACAGAACAGGGCCTCAAGAGACGACTGTGAATGAATGAATGGCTTACAAATAGTCAGGAAAACCCCAGCAACTTATTATAACTTCAGCCCGCAGCACAAAAGAAGAATGCCCTTCTTCCTCAGCCCACCTCAGATTATGGCCTTTCTCAAAAGGGCAGCCGCCAATGGGCCACAAAAAGTCAGACCCTCCCGAAGTTAGAGTTCAAAGGAGGAGGAGAATTGGCTTTCAGGATTTCTCCACCTGCAAGGATACAGGAGAGAGCCTGCCCTTGGTCAGAAGGCAGGTGAAATAGGAGGACAAAGGGGGTCAGGGTTGGGGCATGATAGAGACACGGACTTGTCAAGGGAGTCGAATTCACGGATAGAGACACACGAACAGCAGCTGGGGAAGGCGGGGCTCCCAGCAAACCCCACACCAGAATCTCGGAATGAGTCTCCCCACCAGCCTACTGGGGAGCAGAGGTGGGGACGTGCCTCAAGTGAGGGTACGGCCAGAGATGATCAGATATCCTCCAAAAAGCAACACAGCCCTACCAGCAAGGGTGGAGGAGATGTGTGTGGTAGGAAGTGGGAGGAGGGTGGGCGGGCCGAAACATATCTCTGATTAAAAATAGCTGCTCACGGGCTCCCCTGGTGGTGCAGTGGTTAAGAATCTGCCTGCCAATGCAGGGGACATGGGTTCAAGCCCTGGGCCGGGAAGATTCCCACATGCCGTGGAGCAACTAAGCCCGTGTGCCACAACTACTGAGCCTGTGCTCTAGAGCCTGAGTGCCACAACTACTGAGCCCATGTGCCACAACTACTGAAGCCTGCTCGCCTAGAGCCCGTGCTCTGCAACAAGAGAAGCCACCACAATGAGAAGCCTGCGCGCTGCAACGAAGAGTAGCCCCGGCTCGCTACCACTAAAAAGAAAGCCCGCATGCAGCAACAAAGACCCAAGGCAGCCAAAAAGAAATAAATAGATAAATAAATTTATTTTAAAAAAAATAGTTGCTCACTTCAACTGCCAACTTGTACTTTTTTAAGTGTCTGGTTTGGCAATACTTTTATTTCTTGATAAACAGATCCCTTAATATCCCTGCCTGTGTTATTTGTTTTTGGATTATCTCGCCAACATCTGGGGCTTGCCCAAGGACGATGACGTCCATCTGCCTGACCAACAGATCCCTGCTGGAACCAAGACAGTGGCCACCCCAGCGCCACATTTCTGGCAGTTTCAGACGTTTCTGTTTTATCTCTGCTTCCATTCATCAAAGATTCAAAAAACACTAAGGTCCAGACATGGAAAGCCCTGTCATGCAAGCAAGAGATGTTCATGGCTCAAAAGCGAGGTTGGCATGTCCTGTTCTGTTTCCACACCAGACACCAGCAGGGAGAGGGTTGGTTTGGTCAGAAGAAATCAGACTGACAGGTCCAGCCACAAACTTCCCTCCAAAACAGTGGTTACGATATAAAAAAATCTAAGATGGTGGCTCAGGAAAAAGTTTTCGTCTGCTCATTCACATCTTCCTTTGTTCATTTGGTTATTCTTTTACTAATCATGAATTGAGCCCCATCAGGGGACCCCAGAGATAAACACAATGAGGGTCCTGTATCCCAAGGAGCTTTCAGCCCAGCAGGGGAGGGAGGAGAGACCTCCTCGGCACAGATGCAACGTAGAAAAGGTCAGAGGGAGGAGAGGAGGTGAGAAACGGCAAGGCTCAGGGAGCAGAGTAGAGGGAAAAACAGAAAAGAAAAAAAAAAAAAAGTGAAAAACGGGGCGGGGGGGATGGGGAGGGGGGAGGGGAGGGGAGGGGGAGGGGAGGGGAGGGGGAGGGGAGGGGAGGGGAGGGGAGGGGAGGGGGAGGGGAGGGGAGGGGAGGGGAGGGGGAGGGGAGGGGAGAGGAGGGGAGGGGAGGGGGAGGGGAGGGGGAGGGGAGGGGGAGGGCCCCAGGATGGATAAAAAGCTACAGTGAAGAGCACTGTAAAGGATCCTTTATCAGGAGCAGGGAGAAGACAAACTGGGCCAGATCTGGTGATGACACCCCCCACCACCACCGCTTGGCTTCTCCTTCTCACTCCTCTGCAGCCAGTTCTGGGGCCTCCCCGTTCCCCACCCAGCTGCCCAGCACCAAGGTACAGCACAGGCCTCTGCCACATTTCTCAAGCCTGCTTTTGAAAGGAAAGGAAAGTTCTGGTAAAGGAGAAGGCCCAAGTGTTCAGGCCGTCCAAGGCCATTCTGGGGTCAGCCAAGGGGCGGGCTACAATAAATTAATGAATTAATACAATTCCATTAATTCAGAATCTCTGTCAGTTTTGACGCTGGCTACCCTAAAGTTGCTTTTATACTGCCCATGAAAGAAAGGGTTTCTTAAACAAACGAATAGAGGAAATTGTATTGACTTCTGGGGGCCCCTCCAGTCAAATAGTGTATCAGCTACCCTCTATGTTTTGCATGCTTCTTCAAACAGACGCTGCTAATCTGAATCTTTTCTCTGCATCAAAGCGTGCTCTGCAGACTCTGCTCCAAAGCCTGTGGAGCAGTTTCTGCGAGGAAGTAATGGTAAGAGAAACTCTGGCTGTTTTCAGCATTTCTTCCCTCAACCGCAGGAATGAGACTGTGCAGAATTCCCTCCACCCTCAGACAGGGGTGGGAGGAAAGTGTTTGGAGACTGGGGGGAGGAGAGAGTCCCCCAGACAGGGTTCAGGGACTGGGGGATTCTTGAATAGTGGGGAGTAAACTCCACTCCTCACAGGGCCGCAGGCAGGGAGGAACCGAGCTTGGGTACAAGGGCAGTGACATCACTCATTCTGTAGGACAGGTGGGTTGGGACAACGGGAATATTCGAGGTGAATATCCCGGTGATAGGGTCTGTGGACCAGAGGCCTCTACCTGAACTTCTATCATGGTTTTTTGGGATTTACTGTTATTTGCAGCTCAACCAAATTCAAACGAATTCCCTGCTTGCTGGGTTGAATATCAGACCCAGAGGAATCTGATCTCTCAGCCACATAAAAGCCATCACTCCGAAAAGCAGAGGTTGTAGCCCTTTTTTTTTTTTTTTTTTTTTTTTTTTTGCGGTACGCGGGCCTCTCACCGCTGCGGCCTCTCCCGCCACGGAGCACAGGCTCCGGGCGCGCAGGCCCAGCGGCCACGGCCCACGGGCCCAGCCGCTCCGCGGCACGTGAGACCCTCCCGGACCGGGGCACGAACCCGCGCCCTCTGCATCAGCAGGCGGACCCCCAACCACTGCGCCACCAGGGAAGCCCTGTAGCCCATTTTAAAACCCAATGAAGGCCATGGATACTGCCCCCAGAAAATGCATGCACGTGATATGCTCCACCCGTACCTCCATGTTCCTTCTAAAGTCCCTGCCTGCACCCCCAAGCTAAAAAATATCTGACAAAAAGAGATGCGATTATCAAAGCACTCACCCCCCAAACTCAGATGTCAGGTCCTGTTCCCACTTAGTGTCACCACAGGGCAGGGGACAGGGTCTCTGCTCCACCCATTCCCGTCAGCGCTCACTCTCGAGCTGCTACTCGTGTTTTGAGCACCTGCCCTGCTGCAGGCACTGGGCTAAGTGCTGGGGCCACGGCCAGCCCCCAAGGAGCTCACAGCCAGTTGGGGAGAACATGGATGAGCCAGACAGTGTCATGAGTTCTATATTAAAGCTTTTAACAAAGTGCCGGGGGGATGGAGGAGGAAGCCGTGAATTCTGCTGCATGGAGGAGGCAACATCTGAGCTGGACCAGTGAATGAGTAGGATTTGCCAAGTGGTAAAAGGACTTCGGGCGGGCGGCATTTCATACGAGGAACTGCATCAGAAAGATGCAGATAGCCCTTGGCATGTTTGGGGAACCCAGGGCATGCAGACCAGTGCTGCGTGGACAGAGTAGTGGGTGACAGGAGGGTCTGGAGATGAGCCTATAAAGGTGGGCTGTGACCATAACATACATGAGAAATATAATGAACACTTGTCTGTTACATACGGAGGTCGTTAAGAGAGTAAATCCTAAGAGTTTTCATCACGAAGGAAAAAATCTATTTTTTTCTGTCTTTAATTTTGCATCTATATGAGGTGGTGGATGTTCACTAAGCTTATTGTAATCATTTCGTGACGTATGTAAGTCAAATCATTATGCTGGACACCTGAAAGTTACACAGTGCTGTATGTCAATTACATCTCAATAAAAGTGAAAGAAAAAAAAAAAAGTGGGCTGTGCCCAGAATCAAAGGACTTTGAACTGATGCTTTGGGCAACAAGGAGCCAGAGAATGACGTGACCAGATCTGTCTGGCAGTGACAAGAAGGAATGGGGGACAGAGGGCAGGGAGACTGGAGCCCGGGAGCCGCTGGGCAGAGTGTGGGAGTCAGGCGTGGGTTTCGCTTGGCGGGTGGACCCAGCACCTCCGAGAGTCACTGAATCCAGCAGCTCCCACAACAGAGCCCTTGCGTCTCCTTCTGGTCTCACAGGACAGGCGCAGCTGCCCTCCTGTTATTTCAGGTGGGCTCTGCTTCCTCCTCCGCCCCTCCTTACCCCACCTCCTCACATCTCCCTGGCTTGCTCTAAAACAGCCTTTCATTCCAGAATCACAGAGGAGCCTCAGATGCACACACTCCTGGGGGATCTGACTTCCTCTAATCCACCCTCATTTAACAGCTGGATCCAACACAGATTTCCTGAGACTCTCCCACTGGGCACAGAGAGAGCCCTGTGAGCTGTGAGGGAGGCACAGACCCCGCCCCGATGATGCATTAATGCATGGGGAGGAGGGTGGCATGGACACCAAGAATGGTCCTTCCTGCAAAGCAGCCTGGGTGGGTGCACAGCCTGGGTGTGTGTGGGTGTTTGGGGAACTGAGGAGGAAAGGAGTCACCCCTCTGGGTGGAATGGGAGTGGGTCAGATTTACAAAGTTTCAATAGTGGACCCCAGGGTTTAAAAAACAGAAGATTTGGGTTTCAGTTCTACCTTTCATAGCTGTGTGAAAGCAAGTCATGGCACCTCTCTTAGCCTCCGTGTCCTCATTTAGAAAGAAACAAATGCACAGACTTCATTTACGATGCTGCGAGGATGGTCCAATAAGATGCTGTAAAGCTCAGTGTCTAGGGATGGGATTGTAATCGTGTGGTAAGCAGCCTCTAAAATGGCCCCCAGGGCTTCCCTGGTGGCGCAGTGGTTAAGAAACCGCCTGCCAATGCAGGAGACACAGGTTCGAGCCCCAGTCCGGGAAGATCCCACATGCCGCAGAGCAACTAACCCCGTGCGCCACAACCACTGAGCCTGCGCTCTAGAGCCCGTGAGCCACAACTACTGAAGCCCAGGCGCCTAGAGCCCGTGCTCCACAAGAAGAGAAGCCACCGCAATGAGAAGCCCACGCACCGCAACAAAGAGTAGCCCCCGCTCGCCGCAACTAGAGAAAGCCCGTGTGCAGCAACGAAGACCCAACACAGCCATAAATAAATAAATAAATAATTTTTAAAAATAAAATAAAAAAATAAAATGGCCCCCAATGATCCCTGCCTCCTGGTGTTCACACCCTGTGTAATCCTATCCTGGGTGTGGGTTGGACCTAGTGACTTGCTTCCAACCAGCAGAATATGGCAAAAGCGATAGGACCGCACTTCTAAGATGAGGTTACAAAAAGACTCTGGCTTCCATCTTGCTCACACTCTACCGCTGTCTTCCTTGCCTGCTCTGATGGAAGCCAGCTGCCACGTTGTGAGCCATCCTATGCGGAGGTCCACGTGGCAGGAACTGAAGGGGGACACTGAATCTTGCCACAACCACATGAAAGCTCTTAAAAATGGATCTCCCCCCAGCAGTGGCTGAGGTAACCCTGGGAAACACCTTGAGAACAGCCTGTGAAAGACTCTGAACCAGAGGACCCAGTTAAGTCATGCTTTGCTTCCTGATCCACAGAAACCCTGAGATAATGTGTTTGCTGTTTTAAGCCTCTAAGTTTTGGCATAATTTGTTATGCAGCAGTAGCTAACTAATACAATCAGGGTGATACTGAAACTGTTTAGTAACCAGCTCAGTACAGGCGTTAACCAATCAGAGCAGATGCTGACTGCAGCAACGGAGCAGGGTCTGAGCCACTCGCTAGAGCACTGGGAGTTCAGGGTGGCGACAGTGGAGGGGCAAGTGAAGTGGTGGGAATTAATCTTATGGAAATACACAAGGGCATAAAAGTAGCTATTTGCAAGACTATTCACTGCAGTTGTTGTAGTGAAAGATTGAAACAACTGAAGTCTATGCACAGGGGACTGGTTCAATTAAGGTACATCCACACAATGGGCTATCACACAGCCATGGTGATGCAGAATGATGGGCAAGATATACTTTGTTCAGGAGCAGAACAGAGGACATCATATGACATCTTTGGTGTTAAATATACGTACGTATACTTACCTGAAGGCTTGTAGCCCTAGAAATACCCTGGTAGCCCTGGTTGCCTCCAGGAAGGGGAATTGGAAGATGGGATCAGGGACAGGAGAGAAACCTAATTTTCCTGTCTCCTGAAACCCCCTGGGATGCCCCTTCTATCAACTGGGGGTGGGGAAGCAATTATGGTTATGTTCTGGGAGGACTCATAGACCCTAATTTGGTGTCTTTGGAGATTTTCTAAATAGAGAGTGTGCTGAGTGGAAGGGCCCTGGCTCTCCTCCCCCTCCGCCACCAGAGCAGTCCCTCCCCCTGGAGATTTTATTGGAAAAACCGGTTCCTCTGCTTGAACGAAGAAAAGTTGGAACTCATTCTGCCCCTTCTCTTCCCTCAGTTCCCACTCAACTCTCCACCACCCCTCCACTCCCTGTCACTGCCATTGCCCCTGACAACCTGGCTCAGTCTGAGCTGAGTCCAGCCCCATCCAGGGATCTCTGTGGATCCCTGGGGACTCACCTGGTACGTCCGGGGATGGATTGAGAATCATGAAGGCATCTGACAGGCCTGCTTTGACGGGGTGCTGGGACGAGCTGATTTCCAGGACGGGCATAGGGATCTGCAGTGGGAAGAAGAGGCTCTGTCTACCCCCCAAACGCTCTTGGGCCAGCCTAGACTTCCCCTCCGAGCTCCAGACCCATCTGCCTGCTGGGCCTTGCCTCTTGGAGGACTCAGACATCTCAAACCCAATGGGGCCCCATCCAAATTCCAAGTCTTCCCCACACTATCTCCAAACACATTTCCTTTTTCTTTTCTCCCTCTCTGTGAATGGTGCCTCCATGCAGGCCAGAGACCTGGGAGTCACCCTCAGTTCGCACCCCCCTTCATTTCCCTCCTCCTCCGTCTAATACATCTCTAATACATTAGCTTGCTAACTGGCTCTCAAATCTATCCAGTTCTCTCCATCGCCCCCTCCCTACCCCAGGCTGGCATCACCTGTCTCCCATATCATCTCCCAGCATCCCCTCTGAGCCCCAGCCCTCTGCTCTCCACTCTGAAACCAGAGCGTCCTTTTCAAAGGCAAATCCGGTTGTCCCCCTGCGCCCCCCTTCTTGCCCTCACTCTCTCCCCTCCGGCCAGGCTGCCTTCTTGCAGAGGTTTCTACCGGCCATGCTCTGTCCTGCCACAGAGCGTGTGTTTTCTCGCTCCTGGAGCACACTTCATTTCTTTGCTTCCTTAGCTCCTACACATTCCGCAGATTTCAATTCTTTTCCTCGGGAGAGCCTTCCCTGACCCCTGTTCAGGTAAAGAGCCCCGTGAAAGGCTTTCCTGGCATCTCCATTTAGGAGCACTTGTCACAGTGGCAATTCTATACTTGTCCCCACAATCTATCCCTCCAGCCAGACTCTCAGCTCCACAAAGGTAGGGCCGTCAGCCATCTTATTAACTGCCGCATCCCCGGCACCACGCCCTATGTCTGGCACATTGGAGGATCTCGACAGATAACTGCTGAATGAAAGAAAGGCCGTCTCTGCAGCTGGGCCCACTCACCTCTTTGTAGCCGAATACAATGCGGCCATCTTGGTGCAGAGCTGCCTGGAAGGTGAAGCTGCCCCTGTCCTCCCGGTCCTGGAGGTAGACGTGGTCCCACTGAACAACAAAGACTGTCCCTGGTGAGGAGAGCAGAGACCTGGCTGGACAGGGAGACAGTGAGGGGAGCAGGGCCCTGCGGAAACGGTGGCCAATGTGGATGGGCCACAGCTTGGCTTCCTTAGGGATGATGGGGCAGGAGGCAGGAGCTGGGCAGCCCACAGACAGCCTGACTTCCAAGCTGAAGAGGAACCAGAAAACCCTTCTTCAGCTTCCCCACCCCCAACCAGGTACTGTGATTGACCATCTCCAACCCCAAGCACGCCCTTTCCTTCTTGCCTATCCTGACCCTTTGGGATGAAAAGGAGGAGAAATAGGAGAAACAACTGTTCTCCCGGGGTGGAAGGTAGGTGTTCAAGGGACAACCTGGTGAGAATAAGAAACAGTAAAGGTCTCTGATATTTATTTCACCTCTACTAAGAGCCAAGCGCTTTCATTTCATTATCTCATCAGGTAGCAGGCATTTTTGTTCCCATCTTACAGGTGAGGAAAATGAACACAGAAAGTTAGGGTGGCTGTCTTGCTGTGTGACTGTGGGCAAGTCCCTTGCCCTCTCTGGGACTTGGGCTCCTCTAAATGGGCTGGACCAAGGGAGCCCTGGAGCTGGGTGACTTAAACTCTGAGCTCTGATCTCACCATTGTCAAAGTAAGCAACTGTGGAGTTGTCGGAGCGGCCAGGGTTGAAGTTGGCCATCAGAGGAGCCACGTACTGAGTAGCCGTGAGCATCCGATGGACCACATCACCCATGAAGATGAAGCCTGGGGTGGGAAGAAGTGTAGACAAATCATCAGAGATGGCCCAGAGGGGTTGCTTCCTCGTGCAGGAAAGAGCAGTGTAGACGGGGCTGGAAGTGAGTCTTGGACCTCCGTCCACCAGCCTCACATAGTGGGCACGGGTCTGGCATGTATGGAGCTAAAGGGCCCCAGACCAGAAGGTTCTCTCTGCCCCTCCCACCTCTCTCTGTCCCTTGGAAAGTGCACAGGAATCAAAGACAGGCTCCTCATATCAACTGGAAGCCTGGTCCCAGGAAGCAGGCTCTCAGTGCAGTCTCCTCTCTCTCATTTACAGACTCAGAAGCACAGGGGCCAAGGGACTGCCCACAGTGGCCTGCACAGACCCAGAGGGAGAGAAAAACACACACACACAGACATACACACACACACAAGCAAGTCAGTTGATGTGAGGAAGCTGGGCTGAAACACTGATGACCTCTCTCCTGAGAGTGGGGTCCCAAGAGAGCCACATGTGGGACCCTCCCCAGTCCATCTGTAAAACCCGGTCTCCAGGGAACCTTCCCAGATAGGTCCCAAGTTCTGGCTGAAATCTCCACACCCTCTCCCAGTCCCACAGACAAGGCCTTACCTCCGGTTGCTATGGTGATCTGCCGCAGAGGATGCCCGTAGAAAGGGAAATCAAAGGACAAGACCACTCTCTGCAGGGGATGGGAGAGAATCAGCATGGGCTAACCTGCAGGCCAGAGGGCTGGGCATCCACACTGCCCCATGCTTATCTGGATGGGACTGGTTGGGGGGTGGGCACAGGCATGTCCAGGGCAGTACCACAGGAGGGCGCTCCAACTCTGGCAAAGCCCCCCAGGGTCCCCTGGAAAGCACTTCCCAGACCACAGACCTCAGGCCACAAGCCATGCCCACTGACCAGGTGTGGCGGGCTGGCCCCCAGCCTCCCAGCCCAGGGCAGCGTTGCCAGGGACTGGGGCACTCACCGAAGCCTGCCGGTGGGTGTTGGAGAGGATTCGGTGAACTTTCACTTGGCTCTGGTTGGCCTTGGCCACGTCCACCCACAACTCCCGGCTGCGGGGCTCGCTGGGACCATAGAGACGGGACACATAGTAGCTGTGGTTGTCCTCCTGTCGTTATCCAAGACAGAGCCCACAGGAGGCATGAGGAATCAGGATGCCAAGAACTACAGAGTCTGGATACAAGAATTCATGGCCCTCCCAGGGGGGCAGACCGTGGCCCAGAGCTGGTTCAGGCCTGGGAGCCCTTTGGCCCCAGAGAGCTCAGTACCTGCTCCCTAGCCATGCCCCCAACAGCTCTGGCCCCAGCTAAATCCATACCTGCTGTAGCCATGCTCCACCCTGCCATCCCCAAGACAGGCCAGGAGGCTTTTCCTACAGCCCCTGAGTCCCCCGCAGAACACACCCAAGGCACAGCTCAACTTGGGAGGTGAGGGAGCAACAGGCAAGGCAGCCCCAAACAGAGCCCTTGTCTTCAGGGAGCTCCCAGACTGAGGGGGAGACATAGCCCCCTTCCCTGGGGAGCACCCAGTTTAGGGGAGAAGAAAAAACTGGATTCAGAAGCCACCAGTCTAAAGATGTTGATCTTGGGGCGTTGCTAGTCTGATGGAGCAGGTGGGACTTATACAAACAGAATACACAGACACAGACCCTCCAGCAGAGAGATAAGACAGGGCCCATGTTAGTCACTAAAGGCTTGAGAGACCGGAGGGAAGCGGCAATGATGCCTTCAAGACATATTTTTAAGCTTTACTATGTGCCTGATGGGGACAAAATAAAAGAACAAGCCAGAACCCAGAGGGCTGAGGGTTAACTCTGCAAAGCCTCCTCCTGTACAGGAGCATTTAGGGGCAGGATTTAAAGGAGGCTGGACATGGTCAGCAGAAGGTATGGAAGAGCCCAGGGAGGAGGCAATGTCAGAGCATTTCAGCCCATCCGGGAGTACCAGCCACCAGCCGTAGGAGGAGAAGAGGCAGAGTGGGCAGGTCCACTCGGCCGCTGCCACAGAAGTGGAGCTGCTGACTCGTGCGGAGCCCTGGCGGGTCATTAATCAGGCTGTCAGGCTGCAGTGGCCGCAGACACAGCAGAGCCGACCATGTTCTCCCTGCCAAGCTGCCAGCTGCCCAGCCAGCCCTTGCCCTGGGCCCAGCACGAGCAGGGCCGAGGGATGCCTGCTCTCTCCACCCGCCCGGAGACAGACTCTGCTCTTCTGACGAGTGACACACTCTGGGGACCTGGGGTCGGGGCAGGGCTGGGGGAAGACGAGCAGGAGAAACATGGGGCTGGGGGTAGATTTCCCACCGCCACTGCCTGGTGCCTCCCCTCCAGCCTCTAGACTGCCGGCCCCTCCACCCATCCTTAGCACGGACATCAAACAAATCTAAACAAACCTAAAACACATACGAGGCCACAGCCCTCTGCTCACAAGCCGTCGGGGGCTCCCACTGCCCTCGAGACAAAATCCAAACTGCAGCCTCACATACGAGGCCTCACCGTGAGCCAGCCCCACCTCCTCTCTAGCTTCACTTCTCTCTCCCTCTCCTTTGCCTGTGCCTCCTTGTGCACCCACGCACCAGACTGACCCCCCGACAGTCTGAGGCCACCAGTGGTCACTCATGCCTTTGCACACGCTGGTCCTCCTGCCTAGAATGACCTTGCTTTCTCCCCATGGCAGATTCCTACTTCTTCAATGCACAGCTTAAACATCACCTTCTTATTGATCTCCTCCCCCAACTTGCCCAGTGAGGACCTCCACCGTCCACAGGAGTCCTCCAGGGCTGACTCATGGGTGCAGTCTGCGAGAGTCACATGGGCCCATGCTTGCTGGCTTTCTGAAATGACTCATGAAGCCACCTGAGGGGGTCACCCTGATGCCACCACCTCTGGGGTGCCCATGCCAAGGATGCTGCCTCCCCTTGCTGTCACAGTCACTTACCCTGGGGTCCCAGAAGATGCCCAGAGGAGGAACCGCTGCCCCCCAGTTTGCCCATGGGCACCGGGGCAACTGTGCTTATGCCCTGAGCTCACAGCTTCCCTCAGGAAAGCGGCCCCTTCACCTTCTGCTTCTCCCCTGCCCCACAAGAGACCAGATGCCACGTCTTTTCTCCCTGGGTCTCCATCTCTCCTATCTCCATCCATCTCTGCTGGGGTCCCCACCTTGACCAAAAAAAAAAAAAACAACCAAAAAAATTACCTGCCACCACTATTGAAAACAGTATGGAGGTCCCTCAGAAAACTAAAAACAGAATTACCATATGATCCAGCAATCCCATTCCTGGGCATATATCCAGACGAAACTGTACTTCAAAAAGATACACGCACCCCTATGTTCATAGCAGCACTATTTACAACAGCCAAGACATGGAAACAACCTAAATGTCCATCTACCGATGAATGGATAAAGATGTGGTACGTATATACAATGGAATACTACTCAGCCATAAAAAAGCATGAAATAATGTCATTTGTAGCAACATGGATGCAACTAGAGATTATCATGCCAAGTGAAGTAAGTCAGAAAGAGAAAGACAGGGCTTCCCGGGTGGCGCAGTGGTTAAAAATCTGCCTGCCAATGCAGGGGACACGGGTTCGAGCCCTGGTCCGGGAAGATCCCACATGACGCAGAGCAACAAAGCCCGCGCGCCACAACTACTGAAGCCCACGCGCCTAGAGTCCGTGCTCTGCAACAAGGGAAGCCACTGCAATGAGAAGCCCGCGCACCGCGACGAAGAGTAGCCCCCGCTCGTCACAACTAGAGAAAGCCAGTACACAGCAGGGAAGACCCAACACAGCCAAAAATAAGTAAATATATTTTTAAAAAAGAGAAAGACAAATACCACATGATATCACTAATATATGGAATCTAAAATATGACACAAATGAACCTGTCTACAAAACAGAAACAGACTCACAGACATAGAGAACAGACTTGTGGTTGCCAAGGGTGAGGGGAGGTGTGGGAGGGATGTGGGAGTTTGGGATTAGCAGATACAAACTATTATATATAGAATGGATACACAACAAGGTCCTACTGTATAGCACAGGAAACTCTATTCAATATCCTGAGATAAACCGTAATGGAAAAGAATATAAAAAAAGAATGTACATGTATGTATAACTGAATCACTTTGCTGCACAGCAGAAATTAACACAACATTGTAAATCAACTTTACTTCAATTAAAAAAAAAAAAAATCACTGGCCAAGAAAAAAAGCCCCTTGCACACAAACTCATGCAAAGACATGTGAACAAAGGTGCCCAAGAGAAGAGTCTGAGGGCCCACAGCCTGCTTCCTGGGAGTCACATGGTGAGCAGTTTTTAATCCACCTCAAAGCAAAAACAACAGGGGGCCCTGACCAACACTGTGCATCTGACAGTCTGCAGGACTCCAGCGCCGAAGCCAGTTTAGGTTCAGCTGCATGGCTACAGCTCAACTCTTCTCTCCACTAGCTCCAACCAAGGAGTGGTTTATTAAAGGGCATCCGTCAGCCTAAACTTTTGCCTGAAGAAAGGAAACCAAGTTTAGATGCTATTCAGCCCATCCTTTAAATGTCTACTCCCACTGCCGCCGCCACCCCCAACCCCCAACTCTGAGCCCCTGACACACAGGGACAGGCAAGATCACCTCTGCACCCATGCCTGAGTAGTGTTTGCCAAGGTGAGGCGAGGCCTGTTCTGGGAGTCCAGAACCTTCCTTTTGCCCTTTTATAGGAGAAGAAAGAGGGACTGGTGCCTGGCACAGTCAAAATTTTGGAAGTAAACCTGCCTCTCTAATTCCTAGGCTGTCTTATTATGACCTGTCGGGGAGGGGGACGTGAGTGACCAACAGAGCAAAGTAGCGTCTAGGTGGCACTCTAGTCCTTTTGAACTCGCAGAAGGTTTAACTGTGTCCTGCAAAAAGCTTTGTTCAAGTCCTAACCCCCGTACCTTGAATGTGACCTTATATGGAAAGAGAGTCTTTGCAAATGTAATTAAGATGAGGTCATACTGGATGAGGGTGGGCCCGACTACAGGTGTTCTAGTAAAAGAAAGGAGAGGGAGATTTAGAGACACAGAGGGGACACAGGGAAGAAGGCCATGTGACAATAGAGGCAGCGATTGGAGTGATGCAGTTTACAAACCATGAAATGCCAAGGATGACCAAGGACCACCAGAAACTAGGGATAGTCAAGGAAGGATTCTTCCCTAGCTTTCAGAGTGAGTGTGGCCTTGCTGACACCTCGATTCAGACTTCTGGCCTCCAAAACTGTGAGACAATAAATTTCTATTGTCTTAAGCCGCCAAGTTTGTGATATTTTGTCATGGCAGCCCTAGGAGGCTAATACACAGGTGTGTGTTGCTCTGCCTCAAGTGGGGCAATGCTGAATGTTTCCCCTTTCACGTCACCACCATGTTTAGAACATTCTGCGGCTTCCCAGCTGTACTCAGATTGAAGGCCACGCTCCTCACCATGACCTACAAGGCTCTGTGGGGCCAACTCTAGACACTGCTTACCCAATATTCATTACCCCTCTTTTTTATTAATAGCACATTGATTTTGTAGCAAGCAAATTTGACTGCTTGTCCCTCTTGCCCTTGCCCTTCTCCTTATTCCTGCCTGGAATGCAGATGTGATGACTGCAGCTTCAACAGCCATCTTGTGAGCATAAGGACAAGAGCCACATCCTAACGCTAGTGGATTGGAGAGTTAGACAGAACCTAGGTCCCTGGAGGGATGCTCGTTAAGTCCTCGGATTCAGCACTCTGTTATACGCAAACATGAATTCTTCCTGATGCATAGCAGTCTGGCCCCAACCCACCACCTCTACCTTCCCCCTTGCTCTCCATGCCCCAGCCCTGTTGGGCTTCTCTCAATTCCTGAAATCACCAAGTGCTTGTCTGTCTTAGGACCTTGGTACTTCCTGTATCTCCAAACCTCTTTCTCATGCAGTTCAGAAGCTGACTCTTCTCTGTCCTTCAGACCTCAGCTCAGTGGTCCTTCCTGACGCCCCCGTTACACTCTCGTTGCACCTCAGGCTTCTCCCTCTCAATGTGTTGTACACTTGTGATGACTGACTTGCCTTTTTTTTTTTTTTTTGGCTGTGCTGTGCAGTGTGTAGGATCTTAATTCCCCAACCAGGGATTGAACCCAGGCCCTCGGCAGTGAAAGCGCAGAGTCCTAACCACTGGACCGCCGGGGAATTCCCTTGACTTGACTTTTAGATTTGTTTTCTCCACACTTGCCTTTCCTGTAAGACCATAACTTCCCCACGGGTAAGGTCAGCTTTTTCCTATGGTGTTTAAATGATAATAAATGAATGACCATTCATAGTTTCAGAGCAGGACCATTCAAAGCACAGTTCGTTGAAAGCCTTCTCATCCTTTGTTTTATTGCTACCACCATGCATTCTAGCGACCAGGATGGGATGGTATTACCAAACAAAGCAGGACAGCAGCTCATGGGGAACAGGTACTGTCAGGTACAGTGGGAGTCAATACAGCTCCCTCCTAGGAACCTGAGAGGAGGCCAATGTTTAAAACTGCTGCTTGGAGGCTTGGAAAGGGGTCCTGTTTCCATCACCTGATTCCTGGGACTCGCCTGGTCAGAGCGTCCACCAAACCTCCAAGCACCGGAAATGAGGGTCCCTGCACAGAAGCCACGCTCTGCAGCTGTGAAACCCAAACAGACGTTAACACGTCTCTTGCTGCCTCATCTAAGAGGCAAAGGGTGGGGTGGCTGGGGACGTTTAGCCCATTGCTCTGAGTCCTTGGTCCATGAAGGACAAACGGTCCACAGCCCCAGCCAGTGCCGCTCTGCTGCGGAGCCAGGCTGTGTGCTGTTGGGGGATCCTGGGACAGACCTGTCTCATTCTTTGAGTTCCCAAGGAGCCCTCCAACAGCACCTGTTAACTGACAAAAATTCTTCAACCGTGCTGACTCTAGGAGAGTCAGAAACTAAACGAGTTGCTGCCTCTAACTCCCAGGCACACACTCTCTCCAATGTGTCAGCAGATCCCCGGGTGAGCACAGGCCTCCGTACCTATGGGTCCCCTGCTCAGGCCAGGTGGGTGAGGCTGAGGCTCTGCTTCTGGCCTCAAAAGTGCCAGGTGCAGCTGGCCTGCGAGGGGAAGGACTGCCTCAGGGGGCAGCGCCAGGCAGGTCCCCAACAGGCCCCAACAGACCACCTCTCCTGGCACGGGGT
This sequence comes from Tursiops truncatus, assembly GCF_011762595.2. Classification (NCBI taxonomy): domain Eukaryota; kingdom Metazoa; phylum Chordata; class Mammalia; order Artiodactyla; family Delphinidae; genus Tursiops; species Tursiops truncatus. The sequence goes on from NC_047053.1 coordinate 37,154,120, forward strand.
GACTGCTTATCCCCAGGACAGTGAAGCCGGGAGCGGTATCTATTCCAAGCCCCGGCCTAGGGAGGCTCCATGGTGATGGGTGAGGCCAAACTGCAGCTTAGAGAGGAGGGGACAACTTGGAGCTGGGGTCACTCCTGGGCAGGGCGAAGAACGAAGCCCTCAGGGGTTGGGGAGGGCAGTGAGGTGCTTGGGAAAATGGGAGGAAAGAGAAGGGAAGTTGGCCTTTGCAGATCTGCGACAGTTGTGCGTGACAACCCTGGGAGATGAGTGCTACCATGAGTCCCATTTTATAAGTGGGGAAACCGAGGCCCACATAACTCTCTGAAACCAGGCCAGTCTCACTCAAAGGCAGTGGCTTTTCCTCTGTCCACTGTTTCTCGGGTCTTTAAGTGACCGCCCCACTGGAAGGCGACTTGGGCTGCTTATTAGTGATTAGTTAAAACGTCTCACATCAGAAGAACCAGAGTGGATCCTTTCTGGAGCACAGAGTTCAGGGACCGTGTCCCAATCCCCTCCTCACCCCTAGCACCTTCCCAGCACAGGGCTGGCACCTGGCACATGGTAGGTATTAGGGACCTGCTTGTTGAATGAGTGCAATCACCAGGACCCCACAGCTGTTGGTGCCGGAGACTGTGCTGAGAATGTGCTGTGTGACGCCAATAAGGACAGCATCCTCCCCCAGCACTGATGGCAGGTGACACAAAAGCCGCGTGTGAAGGAAGCAGCTGCCTCCTCTGGGAATTCAAGTCCGTGGAAATCATTCCCATAGCTGGGACATCCTGCCCAAAGGAATGCACCTCCAACTCCCCGTCTTCTTTTCCTGAAATGCCCGTATCATCACCTTAGGAGGCCCTTCCAGTCAGAAGACCTGAATTGCTGCACTTGAGGCTTGAAGCATGTCAGTTGGGCTGTATTCCTGTCCCAAGTGGGGCAGAGTAGGAGGAGTTTGGGATGCAGGGAAGGGGAAAGAAAAACAGTTCTCTGTCAAAGGAGGAAGGAAGGGAGGAGGGAGGGAGGGAAGGAGGAGGAAGGAGGAGGAAGTGTTAGCTTCATTTCTCCGAGGAAGCGAAGCTAACACGGGAGATGCTCTCAGGCCATGGAAGGAAACCCTGGCTCCACCTCCTCAAACTCGGAGGAAGAGTACTCGATCATGTGACTGAGAGTCCAGCAGGGCAGCAAGTGTGGAACACAGGGCCTCTGGTGTCATCAGGACCTTGTCCTGAGTGTGACTGCTGGGCCACAGAAACGAGAAGGAAGCCAGCCCTCACATCCAGCTTCAATAAATATATGCTGGGGTCTTCCCTGGTGGCACAGTGGTTAAAAATCTGCCTGCCAAAAAAAAAAAAAAAAAAAAAAATCTGCCTGCAAATACAGGGGACACGGGTTCGAGCCCTGGTCCGGGAAGATCCCACATACCACGGAGCAACTAAGCCCATGCGCTACATCTACTGAGCCTGCACTCTAGAGCCCACAAGCCACAACTACTGAAGCCTGCCTGCCTAGAGCCTGTGCTCCACAACAAGAGAAGCCACCGCAAGGAGAAGCCCATGCACCCCATCGAAGAGCAGCCCCACCTCCGCTTGCTGCAACTAGAGAAAGCCCACGCGCAGCAACGAAGACCCAATGCAGCCAAAAATAAATAAATTAATAAATCATTTTTAAAAAGACCCAACGCAGCCAAAAATAAATAAATAAATTTATAATAAATAAATAAATAAATGCTGGGTGAGTAATAAAGAGACAGAATTGAGGAGGGTGTCGAAAGACAGAGAAAGCAGCCCTGGTTCCTGACAGCTTTCCAGGTCCCTGAGGTCAGGCTGTCCTTCATCTCCAGCCCTTCGATCCCGTGACAGGTCTCTGCACCGTCTCTATAAACCTGTCCCCTGAGACAGCTGGAATGGCTCCTTGGACCCAAAAGAGCCCTAAGGAGTCTTTCTCACGGGGTGATCAGGGGAAGTACCTCCAGGGATACCAGCACAGACAGTGAGAATCTGCATGGAAAGAGAGAAATGAGAAACCAAATTTCTGGGAGAATTTTTTCCTGGCAACACACTAACCACCATGTTTTCTCTTCTACAAAGTCAATCACCACTGGCTTCTTGACTTGGCGGTGGCTTGGAAGTCAACAACCTTGGGGGTGCTTCCCGTCTGCCACTGCAGGTCCCTGATCATGCTGCCACCGGCACCCGCAGTTTTGAAGGCGAAGTCCACACACAGCAGAGACTGATAACTGTCTCCCAATAACCACTCTCCCCTTCTTCCTTTAGTAGCAGAATCTTCCAGCTTTAGTTAGGCACGTGGGCACCGAGCTAGACTACATTTCCCAGCCCTCCTTACAGCTAGGAGACATGACTATGCCTGGCCAGTGGAAGATGAGCAGAATGACTGTCCTCAGTAGGAACTGGGGGACTCTCACCTTGCCCAGTTCTCATTGTTTGGGACGCAGATGTGATGGTGGGAGCAGAAACAGCCATTTTGGACCACAACATGCGAGGCACATGTTGTAGAGGGGAGCTGGCTCCCTAACACCATAGAGACACTACATCAACTCCTGCTTACTTATGCTCACACAATTACATGTGAGAGAGGAATAAACCTCCTTCACGTCTAAGTACCTTGTCAGTTGGCCATTTTTTACAACAGCTGAAACTGTCTCCTAAGCCCAGTCAATCCGAAGCCTTCTTCACATATTCCATATAGATATGTCTCTTGAAAAGAATTTCGAGGCCGCGCCCAGCAGTGAACTTGCCTGAGGAATTCACCCAATTCACAGATGTCACCGCATCTGACCTGCTGTCTGTGGGGCAGTCCTGATAACCCAGAGGGCAGCCCTCCAGGCACTGTGGACTGGAGGCTAGAAGCTGAGATGGGGTGACCTGACATTACAGAGGGTCAGGAAGCTTAGCGCGAGCCAGACCATTTGGCAAGTCCGCCAAAGGGAACTATGTTTCCTTGAAATGCCTGCAAGAAACCCCAGTCGATAAACCACATTCATTTTGGTAGGCGGCATGATGTGGCTTTCAAACATTTTTGACCATGAAATCCTTTCTTCCAATTAAACTTCCATGGAGGCGTGATACATAAATCACATCAAAGTAAGGCCACTCGGGGGGAAGGAAAGAGAAGGGCCTGGAGCCCAGCCTACTGTGCTACTTCCTTCCCCCCCACCCTCCATCCTACAGCAGCCCATGAAGCACCTCTGGGAACCCTTAGGGTTCCGTGGAGTGCAACTTGAAAACCACTGCTTTAGGATCAAGGGCAGGGGCTGTGGAGTTAGCAGACCCAGGTTCAAAAACTAGCTCCACTACATAATAGTTGCTGCAAAACATCCCTCTCCTCTCTGAGCATCAGTTCCCTCATCAGTAACCTTTCTTGCAGAGCTCTTGAAAGGATTAGACAAAACATAGCAACGTAAAGCTCTTAGCCCAGTGCCTGGTCCGCAGTAGGTGTTTGAAACGTGGGAGCTATTAGCATGATTCTGTTGGACCTTTCCAGGAAAGGTCTTGATTGTGGAGGCTGCCTCCTCAAAACCATCCCCAGCCCCCTCTTCAGCACCTGCTGTTACAACGTCTCTTCTGCCTCAATTATTCATGCCCAGAGCCTGCCAGGCACTCCATTTCTGACAGCAGGGCAGCATTTACCTTGGCTGGGCTCAAGACGTTTCTGGACAGGAACTCTGGCTAAGCTGTCACCGTCAGCCCATCACCTGCCAGCCAACTGGCAAGTGGAAATGCCGGGGCGAGCAACCAAGGGCATCCTGCAGGGCCTATTGGAGAGGTCTGGCCAGCCGTGCCGGTTAGAATGGCACACCAGGAGGCTGAATCCTACCCAGGACATGCTGAGGGGAATGCTGGGGGAACGGGCATCCTACTCCCCGCCTCCACCGTTCTAGGAGGCGTTACAAGGCCAGTAGGAATGTTTCCTAGATCCCTGCTACTCAGAGTCTGGCCCAGAGACCAGCAGCATCAGCATCACCTGGGAGCTCAGCAGAAATGCAGAGTCCAGGGCCCAACCCGAAACCTGCTGGATCAAAATTCGCATCTGAACAAGCTTCGTAGGGGATTATTTTGCACAGTAAAGCTTGAAGAGCGCTGGTTAAGAAGCACCCTCTGTCTGGACCAACGCATCACTCATTTATGTTTCTGAAGACTCCAAGGACAGAAAGACCTGGGTTCTTGTCCTGGCTCTGCCACTCACTAGCTGTGCAACCTTGGGCAAGCACTTCACCTCTCTGTTCCCAGATAGTATTAGAAACACCTGCCTCCTGGGGTAGTTGGGTGGATGAAATATAAGGCCACAGAGTGAGGCCAGCGCTCAGGGAGGGCTCCTTTAGTTCCCTTACCTCATTCATCCACATGATGACCTCCATCTACCCTCTGGAGGTATTTACGCCTCAGGCTGAAATAAACCACCTGGAACACTTGTCATCACAGAAGTGCGGAAAACAGGTCCCCTGGACTAACCCGGGAAGGGAGGGACCCAGCCTAGACAAAGGGGTATTTGCATGGTGCTGAGGGCCTGGGGTAAAGAGGTGCCAGGGTGGGTGAGGCTGACCTGAGGAGGTCCTGGAAGTGGGGATTTGCACCAGGCTTGGAAAGAGCGTGTGAGCTGGCTCTCTAGACAAAGCATTTTTTAATACCCCTCACGCTTCATGGAAAGGAAAGAAGCATCTTATCCTGACACTGATTCTACATGTGGGCTTTTGGAGGATATCAGTCAACCAGAGATTTTGATAGCATCAATATATATCATATAACCACAAAGAATTAGGAAATAAGGAAAGACAAAAACAGGCCACCCCATCTCTCACCTCGTCCTGTTCTGCCGTATTTCCTTCTAGTCTTTTTCCTATGAATGTAATTTCACGCGGTTATAATCCTGCCGACTATCCAGTCGTGTGGACGGCTTCTGTCATGTTTCATGATATCTGAAGCAGTTTTTGATGTTGAACATGGTCCTTTAACCATCATCTGTAAAGGCGTCATGGCCATCTACTCAGAAGAAAACCCACAATTTTATTAACTTCTTCCTTACTCTTGGGCACTTAGGTAGTTTCCAGCTTTTATGCTCTATTTTTCTATTTTTAAATACTACTGTGATAAATTTGTTGATACACTTTCCATGTCCCGGATTATTGCCCCTGCTTCAAAGCCTTGGCTATAAAGCAGAACTTCTCAATCTTTAATGTGCATACAAATCACCTGGGAATTAGATTCTGATACTGCAGGTCTGAGGGGCCTGACCTGCATTTCTAACAAGCTCCCACCATACGTTGAGGAGTCGTGAGGATATGAAGGGTAGCCCCTGAAGTTTCAAGGCCAGGAAATCCTCTTTTGTTGCTGGGATCCCATTTTTGTACTTCCAGCTAAGATCTGGGGGAAAAAGCACTACCCTTTTTTTCTGAGACCTTTCTGGTTAACTTTTCAACCGATTAGTTCAACCGATTTTTATAACAACTCTATGAGGCATTCTCAGTCCCACCTTACAGATGAGGAAACTGAGGTTTAGAGTGATGACATGGCAAAGATACACACTATCTTCCATATTGGGACCAGAGTAAGATGACCAACTGTCCCGATGTACCTGAGACTGAGGGGTTCAATGCCAAAATCAGGACCATCCTGGGAAAACCGAGATGGTTGGTCACCTTGACCACAGCCTAATTCAGAGTCAGCTAATGTTTATCATTTCCAACCCTGGGCGCCTTTATGTAGATTACTGTATGACACCTTTGCAAGTACACTTAGGCAATATAGCATCGCCATTTGACAATGAAGAAATGAGCTCAGAGGGGTTAAGAAATTTTCCCAAGACAAGGGAATTCCCTGGCGGTCTAGTAGTTAGGACTCCATGCTTCCACTGCAAGGAGGCACGTGTTTGACACCCGGTCGGGGAACTAAGATCCTGCAAGCAGCGTGGTGTGGGCAAAAAATTTAAAAAAAAAAAAAGAAAGAAAAGAAAATTTCCCGGGACGGGAACTAAGATCCCACATGCTGCGGGGCAACTAACCCATGCACCACAACTAGGGAGAAGCCCGAGCGCCGCAACGAAGATCCCGCATGCCTCAACGAAGGAAGATCCCGTGTGCTGCAACTAAGACCCGACGCAGGCAAAAAAATAAGGGAAAAAAATTATAAAAAAAAAGAAAGAAAGAAATTTTCCCAAGACAAACAGCCCAATTTTTTAAATGGGCAAAGGACTTAAGTAGACATTTCTCCAAAGAAGATATACAAATGGCCGACAAGCACATGAAAAGATGCTCAACATCATTAGTGATTAGGGAAACTACAAAGCAAAACCACAATGAGATACCAGCTCACATCCACCAGGATGCTATAATTAAAAAAAAAAAAAAAAAAAGGAAAATAACAAGTGTTGGCAAAGATGCAGCAAAATGGGAACCCTCATACATTGCTGGTGGGAATGTAATATGTTTCAGTCACTGTGGAAAACAGTTTGAAAGTTCCTCCGAGTTAAACATAGACTTACCCTATGACTCAGCAATTCCACTCCTAGGTATACCCCCAAAGAGCTGAAAATAGGTACTCAAACACATACACATACACATGTTCACAGTAGCACTATTCACAAGACCCAAAGGAAGAAACTCAGATGTCTATCAACAAATGAATAGATGAACATAGCTGTGGATATCCGTATAATGGAAAATATTATTCAGCCATAAAATGGCTGAGCCTTGAAAACATTATGCCAGGTGAAAGAAACCAGACACAAAAGGTCATATATGATATTTCATTCATATATGAACTATCCAGAACAGGTAAATTCATAGAAATAGAACACAGATTGGTGATAACCGGGGACTGAAGGGGGTGAGGGATGGGGTGCAACAGCCTGAAAGGTCCAAGATTTCCTTTTGAGGTGGTGAAAATGTTTTGGAACTCGATAGAGGTGATGGTTGCACAACATTGTGGGTATATTAAATACACTTCACTTTAAAATGGTTAATTTTTTGTTACGTGACTCTCACCTCAACAAGAAAGAAAATCAACCAACCAACCAACCAAACAACCAGCCTGCAGAAGGAAAAGGAAAAGGTCAACCAAAGGGACCTGCGTGGGAGACAGACCGCCTGGGCCTGAGCAGCCAGCAGAGGGCGCTGTGGCACGCTCACCGAGCCGGGCAAGGGAGACCACCGGGACTGAGAACCCATCACATGCCTCGCATTTTGCTCTCGAGTCTCAACCCAGGAAGATCAGTACCTACCCTCCCCTATTTGGGAAATCTGAAGCTAGTAGGGGCTTGAAACGCCAGGTTCATTAACTGAGGGTTTAAGTGTCCAGCCCAAGGTCAGCAGCTGGTACGTGCCGGATGGAAGGCCAAGACTGCGGGACCCTTTCCACAGTGCTGAAGCCTGGACGTCTGGACTCCACCTCCCACCTCCCTGGACACCCATTCTTCTCACAAAATCTCTTATTGTCTGTCGCTTCAAAATTCAGCTCACGACTTTCCCTCCACCCATTCTCACCCTCAACCCCCAGAAGTCTTCCCCTAACAGCCTTGTCACCTCATCCTTTCCCCTCAGCGCCCGCACTGCCATGGCCGGGTTCTTCCATGAGCAGCGCTTGGGGCTCTTCATGTGTCGATGCTACAAGTCTGTCTGTCCCGTCTCCCCTAGGCCCTTCTGAAGGTCTCCTTTTGGGAACTGCCTCCTTTGGGAGGGTGTAGAAACCAGGAGGGCATTGCACTCACTTGTTCCTCTCGCTGCCCGACTGTCTTGGATGATGTGGTTCCTATCCCACTGTGTGGTCCCTCAGCATTCCTGGGCCTGCCATGGTGGTTGGATGAGCTGGGAAGTTTTGCTTGGGCCAGAGAGGAGAGGAATTCAGGGAAGCTGGGCCAGGAGGAAGACTGGGGTAAGAGGAGGGGAGTCAGAATTTTCTATTAGGGTGTGAACCTGTTCTATTAGGGTGTGAACCTCCAAATCTGACTGCTCTTAAACTTGGTTCCTCCCAAACTGTGACCCAGACATGAACCACAGAACCAAGAAAACCTTTAATTTGGATTTGGAAATCCCCAGGCTTGAAGACATCCCCCTTCAGCCTCCTGGAGAATAAACTGTGGTTCTTCCCGGATTTCTAACTTACCACTATGGCTCTCCCCAATCCCTCCCTCGCCCACAAAATTTCCAGTGTTCCCAGGGCCTCAGGATTGGTCTTGGTGGAAAAATCTCTGGAAAGCTTAAGTCCGGACAAGAATCCTATTTCCACAGGGATGTGGTGGCAGAGTGAGCGTGGGAATAAAATCCAAGGAGATGGCTCTGACCAGGGGCCTGCCAGCTCATCCTGGGAGCACAGCCTGGATGCCTCAAGGCCTCCAAAGCAAGAGGGTCTGAGTTGGAAGGAGCATTGTGGCGAGGTCGCCAGGCAGGAAGTGCTGCGCAGAAGGGACTAGGAAGATGGGGTTGGGCCAGAGGGGTGAGAAGGGAAGATGGTCAGAGGGGCCTGGGCCAGAGAAGGCCTGGGATGGGGGCTGGGCAGAGGGGCTGAGGTGAGGGAGCTGGGCCAGAAGGGAAGCTGGGGCCAGGAGGGTGGACTGAGGAACAAAGAAGGGAGATGATGGGGCTCCGGGGTGGGCGGGGGGGAGGCAAAGGGGATGGCAGCCTACCTGCCAGGCCCGAAGCCCCTCGATAACGGCCCCAGAGCAGAGGGAACTAAAGCCTGGTTCCTGTTGGCAGAGATTAGACTGTGATATGGATAAACCGTTGAAAGCCAAGAAAACTTTATGAAACAGAGCAAATCAAACTTGCTGAAATGTCCCCTTCCTTCCACTTCCCTCTTGCTCAGCCCTCTGCTGCCAAGATCGGGTTTCCTTCGGCCAGAGAGACCCCAGCTCTCAGAGACGCTGACCAGAGACACGGGAGAAGCAGCAGTCTCTGGGCCCCTTCCCGGGGCACCTGCAGGGACCAAGGGGGCCCACCATCCAGGGGAGGGTGAGCGCACAGCCCAGGTGGTGTGGAGGTCTGGCTGTGCTGAAGGGGGCGGTCGTCACCATGCCCCATTGACTGCTGCTCAGTGCAAGGCCTAATGGGTTCAAGGCGGGGTAGGAATGGAGCCCAGGCCCCTCTGAGGATTCCGGCACGAGGCCCCCCCGGGTCGCAGTGTGTGCGCACATGTTCCGGCATCTATGGCATGTATAAGCACTGACATTCTCTTATGTGTGTGAGAACCCGGGAGTCAGTAGAGTTTGGTCCTTTGAGGCCACTAAGTCCAACAACTCACCCCAGGCACAACCTCTTCTCTTCAACAACCCTGTCTTTCAAGGCCTCTGGAGATGGAGAAATCCCTACTTCCTTTGTTCCTTCAAAAGAGGAACACCCATCATGCACCAGGCACTGGCTACAGAGCGCTAAGACAGTCTTGGGTCTCATGGTGCCTCGGTTTCAGGGAAAGACAGGCAATAAATAGATAATTCAGGGCAGGAAGGGATATGAGCTGTGGAGGATAATAGTCTATTCCCTCTGCCCCAGTCACAGCCCTGCAGCTATTAGGAAACAGCCACATCTAGAAGCTTCTCTATACCAGGTTAAATACCCCAAACTCCTTCAACCACGTTGGACTACTCTGGTTTCTAGAAAGCCATTTGAAAGGGGGTTCAAACCCCTCAGCTGTGGTCAGGACAAGAAAAACCCCACAGGATCCCCAGAGCCCCAACCGTGGTCCCCGGGTTTCTGTGGGTTTTCGTGGGTTTCCATGAACACAGCTGGCTTTCCCACCTCCGTCCGTGGCAGCCACTCCACACTCCTGACTCATCCCAGCCCACAGGCAGTGAGGAGCCCCAAGTCTTTTCCTCATGAACTGCTGCTAAGTCACATCTCTCCCACCTTATTCTAAACGGAAGTGCCAGGATTTCTAATTATCCCAATAGTTTCCTCTGGCCTGAGGCCAGCTATCCACCAGCCTGCCAAGGAAGCCTTCCGGTTCCTAATCTGACATTCTGAGCTCTCTTCCAGCTAAGGGAGAAGCCTGGTCTAGAAGTCTGATCCTCCAATCTTCTGGGCAGGGCTGGGGACACCCCTAGCGCAGTCAGAGGGGCCTCCTGCCAGGGTGGTCTTGCTTCTTCACGTCCACTCTTAATGTGTGGCTACTGAGGGGGCCACAAAGCCCCCAGGATGGTGGAAGTCTTGTGGTCAAGTCCAGCCACATGGTGCCTGAGAAAGCCTCAGCTTCCAGTGTTCAGTTTGGCAACCGATTTTAAAATTGGTTTGAAATGTTACAGCTCCCAAGTTCCCACACCTAGAGAGCCATCAGGATCACATGGGGGGACTTTTAAAGAAACAGATTCCCAGGCTCCAGTGTTTCTCAGCCAATCAGTCCAGGGTGGAGCCCGAGAATTTGAGCTGGTTTTTTTTTTTTTTGTGGTATGCGGTCCTCTCACTGTTGTGTCCTCTCCCGTTGCGGAGCAACAGGCTCCGGACGCACAGGCTCAGCGGCCATGGCTCAAGGGCCCAGCCGCTCCGCGGCACGTGGGATCTTCCCGGACCGGGGCACAAACCCATGTCCCCTGCATCGGCAGGCGGACTCTCAACCACTGCGCCACCAGGGAAGCCCTGAGCTGTTTTTTAAGCTCTGGGGTTATTGAATCCATACTGGCTCTTAACGATCCCCACTGCCCTTTCTGAACACCCACAGATAATTGCTTCCAGAAGGCCACGTCTCTGTGGCTCTCTTCTGCAGTGGCCTCTCTGCACAGACTGGACCGTGGCCCTCTGACCATGGTGTCTGGCCCAGAGCAAATACCAGTTCTTTAACCAGTAGCCCAGCAAAGCTGGGGGCTGGGGACAGGGTGAGTTTCCAAGTGTTCCCTTACTTGGGGTACCTCTCCTGCCCTGGCCCTCCATTCCATCAACTCACCATAGCTCCTTGGTTCTGCAGGATGGAGAAGACAGGGCAGCATGGCGGGATTAGGGTGAGGCGAGGGTGGCACTGACCTCGGGTGTAACAGTTAAAGTGGCACCAACAAAAAGAACTTATTTATAAAACAGAAACAGACTCACAGATTTCGAAAACAAGTTTATGGTGACCAAAGGGGAAACGTGGAGGGGAGGGATAAATTAGGAGGTTGGGATTAACATACACACACTACTACATATAAAATAGATAACCAACAAGGACCTACTGTATAGTACTCAATATTCTGTAATAACCTATATAGGAAACGAATCTGAAAAAGAATGACTATAGGTATATGTATAACTGAATCCTTATGTTGTACACCTAAAACTAACACAACATTGTAAATCAACTATACTCCAATAAAATTTTTTTTAATAAAAACATTTAAAAAGCGGCACCTACAGACTCAGTCATCAAGAGAATATTTTAATGCCATATATTTTAAAATCAAATTAGTTAAACTGATGCAGAAAAATCCATGATGAACAAAAGATCAACATTTTAAATAAAGACAGGATCAGTAATGGGGCCAAGCCATGTCTGAGGACGAGGTAAAAGGAAAGATAAGTCACAGAAATGATGCAGAAAGAGAGAGAGTTCAGAGAGTGTATGACCTTGCTCCCTCCGCACCAGGCTGCAGGCTGGCCCTGGTCCGTCTCCCACCTGCACTGGTACAGCCCCTGTCCGGCACCCCTCCTGCAGAGGCATCACAGCTCTTGCTGCTTTGGGGACCCACCCTCCCTGCCAGCTCAGGCTCACGTGTAGAGGTCTTAGCTGCTCCCTGCTGCAGCTTTTCCTAACGTCTTCTCTTCCTTCACCCTGCCCACACCTGGCCCTCCCGTGTATACTGTCCCTGCATTAAATGGAAAGAAAGAAAGAGAGAGAGAGAGAGAGAGAGAGAGAGAGAGAGAGAGAGGGAGGGAGGGAGGGAGGGAGGAAGGAAGGAAGAAGGAAGAAAAGAAGGAAGGAAGGAAGGGAGGAAGGGAGGGAAGAAGAAAAGAAATGATGCAGGAAAAAATATTAAAATTCTAAAAATATCCTTAGAGAGAGAAGCTATTACATCCGTGACACAAGAACAATGGGAGACTGTTTTTAAGAAATGATCAGAAAAGAATAAACAGCTCTTGGAAATGAAAACTATGAAAGAAGAAAAAAAATCGGTAACGTTAAGAAAATAAGGTTGAGAATATCTCCCAGAAAGTGGATCAACAACAACAATTACAAGCAAACTAACAAATAGACAACAAAAAATGCAAAGGGATAGAAACAGAAGAGAGAAGGAAGTCTGGGGATCAATCCCCGAGATGGACATCTAATTGAGGGGTGTGGTAGAAACAGGAGAGTACGTAGAGAAAAGATGATCAAAGCAATAAAACAAGAAGACCTTCCAGAACTGGCGAATGTAAGTCTCTGGGTTGAAACAGTCCATCAAGGGTCCAGTGCAGTGAGAGAGAAAGAGCCCAAACAGGCACTTTCAGAATGCTGGGGTTAAGGGAACACCCCTGAAAGCTTCCAGAGGCGGAGAAAGCAGGCATCTACAGAGATCCGGCGTAAGCGCATCAGACCTCTCAACGGTGACATCAGAAGCCAGAAGACCATGTGAGATGCCTGCAAACTTGGGAAGGAAGATTATTTTTAATATAGAATTCTATATTCAGCCAAACCATCAATCAAGTGTGAGGATACAATAAAGGCGTTTTCAGATGTGCAAGTTCTCCTCTTCTGTAACCTTTCTCAGAAAGCTAAACAAACAAGGGAATGAAGTGGGAAAGAAAAGACACAGGGTCAAGAGAACAGGGTGCCCAGCAAGGAGAGAGATAAGGGAGTTCCAGGATGAAGGAGAGGGAGGTCCCGGGATGGCTGTGGGCAGGTAGGTGAGCACCCGGCCAGGTTGGAGAAGGATGACGACGGCTGAGAGGTTTCCAAAAAAAAACCCAAAAAACAAAAACTGACAGGTTTGGCCACACCAAAAATTATATTTAAGGCCAATGGATGTTTAAGATTATATAGCAGTGGACTTCCCTGGTGGCTCAGTGGTTAAGAATCCGCCTGCCAACGCAGGGGACACAGGTTCGAGCCCTGGTCCAGGAAGATCCCACATGCCGCAGAGCATCTAAGCCTGTGCGCCACAACTACTGAGCCTGCGCTCTAGAGCCCACGAGCCACAGCTACTAAACCTGCGTGCCACAACTACTGAAGCTCGCATGCCTCGAGTCTGTGCTTCGCAACAAGAGAAGCCACTGCAATGAGAAGCCCGCGCACCACAACGAAGGGTAGCCCCCGCTTGCCGCAACTAGATAAAGCCCGCGCACAGCAACGGAGACCCAGTGCAGCCAAGAATTAATTAATTAAGAAAAAAAAAGAATATATAGCCATGGTAAGTACAAAAAACTAAGAAAGTAGGTGGGGATTGGGGGCAAGAAAGGCAAAAATGATGCAAGAAAGTAAACAGTGATATTACCCTGATTGGATTAGTGGTGAACAATATTTACCTGATTACAATAAAAAGCAGAGCATATGGATTTAACAGTTGTATTGAGAGCGTTAAACCCCGCTTGGGGGAGTAGATAAAAGGCATATAAAAGGCACTCTTCATCTACACAACAGGCAACCAACAGATAATGTCTAAATGGATTGATCGACAGGTAGCAGTGTAAGCAAATTACTTAGAAATATGGAGATGACCTCCAGGAGAAGGTGCCCAAAGTGACACCTTCTGAGAGAGGGGTGGGCAGGTCCGGAGGAGAGGGGCGGACTGATGTGTTTTGTTTTCTGATTTTAGCACTATTTGGCCTTTTTTTTTTTTTTTTTTTTTTTTTTGCTGTACGCGGGCCTCTCACCGTTGTGGCCTCTCCCATTGCGGAGCACAGGCTCCAGACGCGTGGGCCCAGCCACTCCGCGTGGGATCTTCCCGGACCGGGGCACGAACCCGTGTCCCTTGCATCGGCAGGCGGACTCTCAACCGCTGCGCCACCAGGGAGGCCCTATTTGGCCTTTTTGACTGCATGCGCTTCTTGCATTTAAAAAATTAGTTCCTAACATAAAATAAAGAAATGCCAAGAAGCCCATCCTCTTGTTGTTTCTCTTTTCATAGTTTTTCTGCATCCTGAGAATCCATCCTCTTCACCGGGAGCCGTGCGCGCCTCCACACACAGCCATGGGCACATTCACACTCACACGGTCACACACACACACACACACACACACACGCACACACTCATCTCAGACACAGCAGCTCACGGTGACAGACACACAGGCAAATGTACATAATACACAATAACCCTCAGACATACACATGATTACAGATTCTCCCACAGACACAGAGGCCCCCATGAGCCTCCCAGGTAGCCAGCTGGGGAGCAGGGTCAGCTCTACAAGGGGCCAATTCCTCCCTGCATTGCCACCCCCAGAACTGCCCCAGGCAGAGGAGGTTTTCTCCTGCAGCATCACCCTAACTGCTTCCTCCACTCGGAGCGCCCTCCCCGGAGGCTGAGCAACCAGAGCCTCTGTACCATGAACCCTCTGGAGCCACATGGTCTGTAGATGGTGCAGAAATGAGGTCGGGGTGGGGCCAGAGCTGGCAGCCGGCTGTGACTAATAATGCCACCTTCATTCAGCTTCTAGTGGAGGCCCTAAGAAGCGGAAGAGTCCAGTGTCAGGAACCCTGCGGACATGCTGTGCATCCTTGAGCAAGTCACTTCACCTCTCTGGGTCCACAAGGAGGTAGGCAAGCCTATGAAGCTCTGAGATGCCAAGATCTTATGACCCAGGCTTGACCCCGCTTCCATCCCCTCTCCCGGGAGCCCTGTCTCCACACCGACGTCCAGGCCCAACCCCAAAGGATACACTTGTGTGTCTGACAAGTGTACATGGGGCACCTGGGGGCCCCCCCACTGCCAATTCCCTCCCGCTCCATGTCCCTCCAGCACTTACCACCACCCTGGTCCCGTTATCCGGCAGTGTGTCAATGGCCAGGGTGCCCCCACCCAGGTCCTGGCTCAGCTGAGTCCTGTCCGGCTCCGACACCTGGCCAGGGATCTCTCGGGCTCTCCGATTCCAGCCCTGCACGGTGGTCCCCTGGACGGCCCCTCCAGAGCCTCGGCCTGCATCCTGACCTGGGAGAACGGGACAGAAAGTTGAGTCCTGACAGTCAGCGTGAAGGCCCTGGAGGGGGACCAGCCTGCTTACTCTGCAGAAGCCCTGATTCCCATGCCGTCATTGACTCTGGGGACACTGACATTCAGGGCAGGAGATACCCAGCATGCACTGAGCTCCACCCACACACTTTGCACAGGAAACACTTTAGCCCTCACTCCAGCCCTCCACCGTAGGTATGATGCTCTCCATTTTGCAGATAGGAATCAGCAGCTCACAGAGGTTAAAGAAGGTCATACAGCAGGTAGGGATGGAGATAAGTTTCCCTTATCTGCCCCCAAAGGGGTGATTATTCTCAACTTCACTGGAATCATCTGGGGAGTTTTAAAAATTCCTGCTGTCTGAGTTCCACCCCAGAGATTCTGATATAATTGGTCTGCGGTGTGGCCTGTGCGTGTGGATCCTTAAATGACCCCCCGGAGACCTTTTGAGAAGACCTGGACCTTACACGGCAGACAAGGGTGAGAACAATTGCTCTGGAACATTCCAAACCAGTTCCCTATTTCTCTACCACAAGTGGCACACAATCTCACCTTCCAGGGACTAGAAGCCAGAGAGCAGAGTTCTTTTAGTTCAGGGCTTCTCATCCTTGGTACTACTGACATTTTGGACTGGATAATTCTTTGTTGTGGAGGACTGTCCTATGCATTGCAGGATTTTTTTTTTTTTTTTTTTTTTTTGCAGGATTTTTTAGCAGCATCCCTGGCCTCTACCCTCTAGATGCCAGTAGCACCTCCTCCCAGGTTGTGACAGTTGAAGATGTCTCCATAGCGGGGACCTCTGTTTAGTCTCATCACTACCTTCAAACACCTTGGGCAAGTCACTTTCCCCATGAAACAAGGAGCTTAGACACCATCAATGATGGCAAATAGATTTCATCTCAAAAGCCATCTCCAATCGATTAGTGACAGCCAGGAGCACTCTAATTGTGAAGAATTCTGAGGTTCCATTTGTGTTTAGCAGGAAAGGTTGTCATGATCAATTAGCAATGTCTGCTGCGGGCACAGGATTGGAGAGTGGCTGCACACAGGCCATCTAGCAGCCGTTCCTCGACTTGATGCTCTCTCCAGTTCCCTCTAGGTCATTAAATTTATTCCAAATGACACAGAAACCATGCTTTTCCATTTCAGAAAGACTTATGCCCCCAAAGATGTGTCTTATACGGTCTCTCCAATTGCCACACCTACTATGGACGTGTATATGGGACACAGACCACCAGACGGGTGGAGGCGGCATTCCCTGTGATCTCCATCAGTTTCAGGCCTGCACTGTGTCAGAGGCCCTTCTCCACCTCGACCTGCCCCACCCCCTCCCCAGAGCTCCTGGATGTAGCCCTCTCTCCTAGAGCACCTGCTGGTGGTCTAACTGTGCCTGTCTCCCTGGTAGCCTTGAGCTCCCACAGGACCCTCCCACCTTCCGTAAATGTGTATCTTCGGTGCCTCGCAAACAGTAGGTGCTCAATCACTGCATAATTGAGGACACTCTACTGGGGGTAACTTGGGAGCCATCAGAACAGAGGCTGAGAAAAGGCTTGCCCAGGACCAGGCCTGGGACCGGGGCCAGGACCCTGCTGTGGGGCTCTGGTTTGTCATTAGACATTTTATCCAATTAAGTCATTCTTGGCTGCTGGTGCCTGCTGGATCCTTGCCGGCCCCCTCTCACTCCCCTGCCCCTAATCGCAACCAGATGCTCTGGAAAAGATGGAGAGAGGGTGGTCTCCAGACCCCTTCCCCAAGATGTCCACTGGCTGAGATGGACCTGAGCCCAGTGCTGGGAAGGCAGCCTGCCTGTGGCCCAGACCCCAAGCCAGGGCTGTCTTGCCGCTCTCGGGTGGGGCCCACAGCTGCCCCTGGTGGCAGAACTACTTGTGCTGGGCTGGTCTGCCCAGCTCCCTGGGTCCTCCTGCAAGCAGCCCTCAGGCCTGGGCAGGAACCAGAACAGGAAAGGAGCATGTGCAGAGCAAGGAGAGGAGCTCAGCTGGCCCAGAAAGGGTTGCTGGGGATCTGCAGGCATCACCGTCCTGCAACCGAGAGAGGAGGGAGCCTGGGTGGTGGGGGCCTGAGGCCTGGGGAGAGGGCAGGGAGAGGGGCCTAGCCAGAGCTGGGGCCAGGGAGGGCACACCTGCCACCACAACCTGTGTGACCTTGGACCCATCAGTTTACCTCTCTAAGCCTCAGTTTCCTCATCACGAACATGGGGATGACAATCATGCCTGTGGCACAGGCCACCGTGAGCATCAAGGAAGAAAAATAAATGAGAAGGTTTTTTAAACAAGGAGGGGCTTCCCTGGTGGCGCAGTGGTTAAGAATCCGCCTGCCAATGCAGCGGACACAGGTTCGAGCCCTGGTCCGGGAAGATCCCACGTGCCGCAGAGCGTGCACCACAACTACTTGAGCCTGCGCTCTAGAGCCCGCGTGCCACAACTACGGAAGCCCACGTGCCTAGAGCTTGTGCTCCGCAATAAGAGAAGCCACCGCACATGGACCACAGGGAAGAATAGCCCCTGCTCACCTCAACCAGAGAAAGCCCGCATGAAGCAAAGAAGACCCAACGCAGTCAAAAATTAATTAATTAATTAATTAATTTTTTAAAAAAGTTAATGATATAAACAGGGATGCTCAGGGTCAGAGGCAAAGTGTCCAGGAGGGAGACAGGGGCGCGGGACAGAGAGGGAGGTTGCCGAGGAACCTTGCCCTACTCTGTCCTAACCCTGAATCTTGCCCTCCCAACCCCCGACACCCTGCCCCCTCCCAGTCGGCTAGGATGGGACACCACCCCTTCCGCCTGCAGAAGGAGCCCACATGGCTGGTTGCTCACGCGTGTGTGTTGGGGTCCACATGCACACACACACTTGCCTGAAGGCCTGGGCCCTCCTCCTGCAGGCTCACACACATGTTACACACCTATCCAACCCTCAGCCACCCCCTGCCCTGCCTTCTGCCTTGCCCTGGAGAGCTCCCTCTTCCCAGCAAGAAGCTTCCAGAGCATACGCTAGTCATGGATTCATCCATTCCACCACCCATGGCCCTAAGTGGCATACAGTCTAGTGGGATGTCACAATAGTGACAGTAATGATAAAAATAACAGCTGACTTTTAGAGAATGGGTACTCTGTGCTGGTACTATTCCAAGGGCTTTAAACCCACTAACTCATTGAACCCTCACAGTCACCCTCTGAGAGAGGTGCTAGTTTTAGATCTATTTTACAAATTGGGACACCTAGGCACGAGGACATTAAGGAATCTCCCCAGGTCACACAACTAGTCCAGGACAGGAATTGCACTCAGGCACAGAAAAAGTGCAGGCTCTGCTCAGACCACAGAAGGTACAAGAGGTGACCGGCAATGCCAGGCTGCGTCCTAAGGTGCAGGGGCAGCCCCAGGGCAGAATGCACTGGGTGCCATTGGGTCCGAACCTGGCAGCTTCTCTGGCAGACTGTAGCCCCTGGAATGCAGGGGGACGGTCCAGTGGTAGTGCCCCAACCCTCTTCTGGTGCCCCTGCCCTGCTCCAGGGCAAAAAGCAACAGGCTGACTTCACAAGGCCTGGTCACGCAATCCCAGCGCCTGGGCCAAGCCACCTTCATCCCATGCATCACACAAGCTTGCCATTCCAGCCTCATGGCCACCACTCAGTCCTGGCCACCGTCACCTCTTTCCTGGTGGCAACTTCAGCCCCCACCCTTAATGCCCTCGGGCCAGTCTCCCACACGCCTGCCAGGGCATCCTGTCCAGAGGACAGACTTCGTTCCATCTCCCCCATGCTCCCCGCTCGCCATGACCCTTCGGCTGAAAGCCCAGCTCCTCCCCTCAGCACTTGAGCCCCTTCATGACGGGATCCCTGCTGGCTCTCCAGCCTCCCATCTTCCTAAAGCCCTTTGCAGGACGCAGCCCTACTCTCCCTGGCCACGAGGCTTCACACATGCAATTTTCTCATCCTAGATCACTCTGCTCCATAAATAAATCTTTCTCCTAATGAGCTCTTGCTCATCCTTCAAGTCTCATGAGATGTCACTTCTTCCCAGTGCCTCCTCTGACATTTCTGCCCCTCACCCCAAATGCTACATGCACCGTCCCAGCCCTGATCCTGACATATTGCTGCTACCTGTGCCACCACAGGCTCTAGGTGCCTGACATAGAGCAGATGCTCATCAAACACACATGGACGATGGAAGGAAGGAAGGAGGGAGGAAGGGAGGGAGGGAGGGAGGGAGGAAGGGAGGGAGGGAGGGAGGGAGGGAGGAAGGGAGGGAGGGAGGAAGGAAGGAAGGAAGGAAAGGAGGGAGGAAGGGAGGGAGGAAGGAAGGAAGGAAAGGAGGGAGGGAGGAAGGAAGGGAGGGGGGAAGGGAGGGAGGAAGGGAGGAAGGGAGGAAGGGAGGGAGGGAGGAAGGAAGGAAGGAAGGAAGGAAAGGAGGGAGGGAGGGAGGAAGGAAGGAAGGAAAGGAGGGAGGGAGGGAGGGAGGAAGGAAGGAAGGAAAGGAGGGAGGGAGGGAGGAAGGGCGGAAGGAAGGGAGGGAGGGAGGGAGGGAGGAAGGGAGGAAGGGAGGGAGGAAGGGAGGGAGGAAAGGAGGGAGGGAGGGAGGGAGGAAGGGAGGGAGGGGGAAGGGAGGGAGGGAGGGAGGGAGGGAGGAAAGGAGGGAGGGAGGGAGGGAGGGAGGAAGGGAGGGAGGGGGAAGGGAGGGAGGGAGGGAGGGAGGGAGGAAAGGAGGGAGGGAGGGAGGAAGGGAGGGAGGAAGGGAGGGAGGAAGGGAGGGAGGGGGAAGGGAGGGAGGGAGGGAGGGAGGGAGGAAAGGAGGGAGGGAGGGAGGAAGGGAGGGAGGAAGGGAGGAAGGGAGGGAGGAAGGGAGGAAGGGAGGGAGGAAGGAAGGAAGGAAGGGAGGGAGGAAGGGAGGGAGGAAGGGAGGAAGGGAGGGAGGGAGGAAGGAAGGAAGGAAGGAAAGGAGGGAGGGAGGGAGGAAGGGAGGAAGGAAGGGAGGGAGGGAGGAAGGGAGGAAGGAAGGGAGGGAGGAAGGGAGGGAGGGGGAAGGGAGGGAGGGAGGGAGGGAGGAAGGAAGGAAGGAAGGAAAGGAGGGAGGGAGGGAGGGAGGAAGAGAGGAAGGGAGGGAGGGAGGGAGGGAGGGAGGGAGGGAGGAAGGGAGGCATCCTTAAATGTCCTAAGTACCTGCAACCCACAGGGTTGAAAAGACTCTTCCCTCATGGCACAGCCTCACCAGAAACCCTCCCTATAGTATCACAGCAATAAAAGCACAGGTTTGGGGGCTTCCCTGGTGGCACAGTGGTTGGGAGTCCGCCTGCCGATGCAGGGGACACAGGTTCGTGCCCTGGTCCGGGAGGATCCCACATGCCGCGGAGCGGCTGGGCCTGTGAGCCATGGCTGCTGGGCCCGCGCGTCTGGAGCCTGTGCTCCGCAGCGGGAAGTTATAAAAAAAAAGCACAGGTTTGGAATCAGACAAGCTTGAGACTGAACTTTGAATCTATCGCTTATTGACTATGACTCTGGACAAACTGCATAATCTCTCTAAGCCTCAGTTTCCTCCTCTGGAAAATGGAAATGATAAAACCTACATCGGGCGAGTCATTTTGAGTCTTAAATAAAATAACGTGCACTAAGCACCCAGCAGAGTCCTCCTGCCTTTCCTGGGATTCACGTGACGAGCAACTTTCTGAGGGGCCCGGGGAAGGCTCCAGACCCTGAGCTGAAATCCTGCCCCTCAGTTACAAAGTCTCCAACTGCACCCTCTCCCCTCCTGCTGGCAGGCAGAAACCCACTGAGGACCCTGATCTGGGGAGAGAGAGGGAGGCATGAGGAAGGGGCAGGGAGAGATGGCCAGTAGCTCAGAAGAAAAGAGGGGAGGAGAGGAGAAGAGTTTGCCTCTCTGAGTTTCTCTCAAAGGGACAGACTGGGGTCTGTGACCCCCTCTGATTCATTCACTCACTCAGTACATGTTTATTGAGACCCTACTGTGTGCCAGGCACCGTGCTGGGTGCTGGGGCAATAACAGGGGACAGGCAGACACAACCCCCGTGCCCACGAAGATTCTAGTCGGGAAAGACACACACAAGATGAGTAATTCAGCAAACGAGACAACGTGAGGCAGTGAGAAGGGCTGTGAGGGAAACAGAAGGACGAGAGGGCTGGGGATTGTTGCTACTCTGGACAGAGCCCTCAGGGTGAGCCTCTCCGAGAGGTGGCCCTTGAGCTGATGGAGACCTGGACAAAGAGAAGCCAGGGGACAGATCCCAGGGGACAGCAGCCTGAGGGTTTTGGGGGATGGCCGCAGGCAGAGTGAGAGCAGGGGTGGAGGTGGGGAGGGGCTGTTCGATGGCCACTGTGAGAAATCTGGATTTCAGTCTCGCTCTGCTTGGAGGTCCCTGGTGAGCAAGGAGGAGGCCGGAAGCAGAGTCAGAGCTTCAAGGGGCCCTAGAGGCAATCTGGTCCAAACCTCATTTTATGGATGGGGAAACCAAGGGTCAGAGAAAGGAGGAAGTTGCCAGGGTCACCAGGGGTCGGTGCTGGCCCTGGTCTCCTGACAGCCAGGAAGTCACGTCCAGCTGCCTTTTCCTTCTCTGTCTGCTGTAGACACTTCCGGTTTCCCCTGGACCAGACCCTGAGTGCCACCACCCCAACGCTCCCCCGTGCACCCCCGTATCTTCCTGTCTGTCCATCTGTCTGTCTATCAGCCTCTGCTGGTCTCGCCACCTGACTATATCTTTGGGTCACTCATCTTTCTCCTGCTCCCATTTTAATGATAGACGAAGTTTCAAGGCTCCACTAAACAAGCCAATTCATTAAGTGGGAGGGGAGATCTCAGCTTCCTCCTGAGCCCATCCCCACCGCAGCGCGGAAGGCTTGGAGCCTTGCGGCTGGAGGGCAGCACCCCTCAGGTCCAGCTCCCAGCTGCCCTTTCATCATCACCAGGGCTCCACCACCATTCGGAGCAACCCTCCCCCAGAATGTCCCACCCCACATCTCTTCTCCCCAGAAGACATCCCTCTGCCTCCACACAGGGCCCCCCTCAAATCCAGCCTTCCCTTGTGAAAAAAGCACAGCACTGGGAGTAACAGCTGCCCCCGCTGGCTTCTTAGAGCTTCCTTAGGTCTAACCAATCTCTCCTGCTGCAGAGAAAGTCCATTTCTCCTGGCTGAATGTCTGTCAAAGCCGAGGAGACAGGGTGTCCTCTACTGAGAGATGTGATTCAAATCTCTGTCTGCCCCCTCTTTTTGACCTCCCAGGGTATCTACTCTTCCAACCCAACTCTGAAAAGGCAGCCCTCAGCCAGGCCTGGGTCTGGCCCCCATGGCCCAGCACATCCTTGTTTCCTCCCAATGCCCCCTTCCCCAACCCTCTCCATGGTTCTCCCAACTCAGTCAGGTTCAGAGCCGTCTCTCATCCACCCAGTCACATCCTAAGTTCAGAAGATGCCACCAGGTTGGGTTTGCAAAGGACCTCAAAAATTGACCTGTCCAACCCATTCCTTTTTATATTGAGATCTAAAAAATTGTTTTCAATTACCCCATACACATCCTAACAAATCTGAAAAGGAAAGACAAACATTAAAAAAGAAAAAGATCTCTCATAATCCCACCACCAAGAGTTAAAAATTTTGCCCACAGCCTCACTTTATAAGGGAGGAAATAGGCCCAGAGAAGGAAAGAAACTTGCTCGAGGTCACACAGCAAGTGAGATGCTGGGACTAGAAACCAAGTCTCTGGCCACTCTCTGCGTGGTGTCTCTGAAAACTGGTGGCTCTTCACCAGCAGCCTCTTGCCATATCAGCCTCCACTGTCCTCTGCCCACACCCTCCTTCTCAACAGGGACCCAGGCCTGTCTCAGCTACATTCAGGGATCATTAAAGTCAAGCACACTGTCACTGACGCTTTGCCTGATGACAGCACACCCCTGAGACACAGCAGCCCAACTACAGCATCACCCTCGCCAAACCCTCCACCTGCTCCATCCATCTGGGGGACATGCATGCCAATGAGGCATGGAGTACTATCTTCCCAATTCTCTCTGTCAAGAGGCTTGACTGCAGTTACCCACCTCCCCAACCCCAGAGAAGTTCTATGTACATGAGGAGGAAAGAGGCGAATGTAAAATTACTTGTTGAAAAATGCTTCTCCTTTTATAACAGGAGGGACTCAAGGTAGATCTCAGAAAGGACTTCCACGTAACAGCGATGATTGTAGAGAACTGCTGTGCGGAAGAGGAGTGTGCAAGATAGGACACCCCCACCCCCCAATCTAGAACCAGAGAAGCTAACGGCCAAGGACCACCAGGGCAGAGCAGAGCAGGAGTGACAGGAGGACCCTGGAGGCTGGGGGTGGGGGAGTGGCAAGTTGCTTCTTTCTGGGTCCTGCTCTCCGAGTACCAAACGGAGAGAGGAAGGCGTCAGGCCCGTAGTGCCCTTGTTGGAGGAAAGATGCTGGGTCTCCTCCATCCTCCTGGCTGCTCCCACCCAGCCCCCAGCCTGGGTCAGCTTGGGAGTGGGGGCAGGGAAAAGAAAAAGGAGGCAACACTGGGACAGGAGGCACCCCAGACTCCGCATCTCATCAGAATTCAGCCTCATCCGGTGTGACCAGGGGTCCCTATGTCTCGCCCACTGCCCCCTTTGGGGCCAGAGCCCACTGCCTTATAGATCCCCCTCTACTAGGGTCCCTCCAGTGTCCTTCCAGGAGGGAAGGAGAGCTCGGGGCATCAGTGTCTGACGCTTTCTCCCTCACTCATACACCCTGTGTGTTTAGAAAAGTGGGGTCCCTGTCCACCTGCCACAGTCCACAGGGCGCCCGGCCTCCCGCAGACACGACCCCCCCGGCGCCCCAAACATCGCCAGCATGCCGGTACCTGCCCATGCCCACGCCCGCCTACCTGCCCCCCGACCCCCGCCCCGATCCACCTCAGCCAACTCCGGCCAGTCCTACCTGCTCCGGGCTGGGGGCTCAGCCCCCGGGCAGCCTCCCTGAGCACCAGCACGAGGAGCCAGAGCTCGGCCCTCATGGTGGGGGCCAGGCCCGCCCCCGGCCCGCAGCTGCCCCGGCCGGGCTCTGGCGGCGCGGTCCCCCGGGCTGGCAGGCGGAGGGGTGGGCGGCGGAGCGGCGGCGGAGCGCGAGGCCGGCGAGAGCGGCGAGAGCGGCGAGAGCGGCGAGAGCGGCGAGAGCGGCGAGAGCGGCGAGAGCGGCGGAGCGCCAGCGGGCGGCGAGCGAGCAGCGCGGCCTCCCGGAGCCGGGACCGGGGAGGGGGCGGGGCGGGGGGGCGCGGCGCCTCCAGAGCTCGCCCTGAGGCTTCCCCAGCCCTCCCAGCCCTGCCCGAGCGCTCCCCGAGAGCTCCCGCGGCCGCTCCCTAGGCGGGGGGAGGGGGGGCAGCGGACGCAGGAGGGGGACAGGGCGGGGGACCCTCGGGCTGGAAGAACCCCCGAAGAGCACCAGCTACCCCCACACCGCACCTTAGCTCCTGCCTCCCTTCCCCTCCTGACTCCCTGGGGGAAAGCGGTGGAGAAAAGGCTCGAGAGGCCAGACCTCTTCCTCGGACCATGAGCTCCTACCACCCACCCCCCGACCCAGCTCCACCAGGCTTCCCGACTTTCTGGGCTGTTCCACGGAGTTGTGTGGGTTTCTGATGCCCACCCCCACCCCAGAATCTCCCCTTGCAGCAGAGGCCTGAATTCCACGCCCTCCCGTGGCTCCTCTCCACTTTATCCCACCCCCATCCCCCATGGCCAGCAGACAATTGCCTTGTCCCCATTGTCTTGCCCCCCAGCCCAGCAGACATGGAGGTGGAGGGGGCCTGGCTCACCCCTACTTTGAAATAACCTGGACCCCTTCCCACCCCCAGGAGGTAACCGAGGCCACCCTCCTCTCCGGGGACCCCAGGCCTCCTCAGGGCCCGACCCAGTCAATCTTCAAAGCCAGTCCCAGAGCAAGGAAATGTCTCACCCCAACTGCCACCACGTTATAGCAGCCTCTGGGGATAGATTCCCCCCCACCTTTTTTTTCCTACCACAACAGAATAAAATACCTGCAATTTAGGCTATTTAATAGACGGCAGGGAATCAGGTCAGGACACGGAGGTGCCTCTTCCCTCCCCGACCTACTTCGTACGACAGCAAGAAACTCGAGCGCTGGATGGAGGGAGATAGAGGGGCGAGGGGGGCGCCCTGACATATACGGGGCTGGGGTCCTAAAGACTCTCTAATCTTTCAGAATCCCAGTTCCTCCTTCCTCGGGACCCAGGGTCCCAGAAGCGACCTCCTCCAGTCCTAAGGCCTCTATTCAATTACAATGGGACAAGACAAGGCCCATCTGTAAGTTCTTCTTCTTGTCTCATTTAAATTGCTATTTTGCCGACTCTCAGGATCAAAAAGACTGCTGCTTCCAGCTGTAGCTTCTTGCTGCCCTCTAGTGGGCACATGACGAGCCGCAACGCGCCTGTTCTGCGGTTTTCCTCACTTTTCTGGTCCTGGCCTGGAGCTGCCCGCGACCTCCTACTGCAGCCGGGCAGGTTCACAAGTCTTTGCCCCTACCTTCCGAGAGGTCAAAGTGAGAGGTCCCAGGACGAAATTCCAGCTCCGGCACTGATTTCTTTGTACATTCCCTCGTCCGGGATGCCCCGCGGTCTGTTTTAAAAGGTCTCTTAATAAGAACTCAGGCTGAAACAGCAACTTGGAAATAATTAGAAGCAAACGACCTGTAATTTTTTTTAATGTAAGCTTCTAGAACTTGAGTGTACATCAGAATCACCTGGAGGGCTTATTAAAACATAGATTTCTGGGGCCACCCCCAAGCTCAATAGAGATAGGGACGAGAATCCGCATTTCTAACACGTTCCCAGGTGGTGGTGCTGTTCTCGGTACCACATTTCGAGAGGCACTGCTCTAGAATTCCTGTATTTCGTACTCTCGCCGTTCCTCATCTGCCCAAAATAGAGGTGGCGGAGGAAATGTCAACACAAAATTGTGGAAGGAAAAAAAAAGCTGTAAAGAAAATAGTTGCTAGAGAATCGGAGTCCGGTGCCTTTAAAAAGGCGCTGAGGGGGCACCCGGATTTGAACCGGGGACCTCTTGATCTGCAGTCAAATGCTCTACCACTGAGCTATACCCCCTCTTGTGGCAATGCTAGGCAGATGACTTGTTAGTGCTTCTCTAGCGCAGGCGCTGTGCTGGACGCAAGAACAGAGGTGAGGTCCAATGTTTACAAGAGATGGAGAGAAAATGAATCTCAAGAGATTACTCATCTGGGTGCAGGGTTTGTTTCCTGAAGCTCTGAACTAAAGAATTCTAATGATGTAAGAAACTTGCAGTTTGAGAATGTGGGAGGGGAAGTCCCTAGAGATTCCACACTTCAGGGGCCTTCCTTTGGGCCTGGGTGCCCCTTTCCTGCCCTGCTAGAGTTCCCTTAGCGTTTCTCTTACCGCCCACTTCTCCATCCTACACGCTCTCGTAGACTCCTCTCGGCCTTCCTTCCCTAGCCCGAGCCCGGCCCTTAGAGACTCAGCTTCTCTTGTTCCCAACAGCAATTGGGGTCCCCGGGCAGGGCCACCTGCGGGTGCTCCCGCTTCCACCCTACCATTACGAGAGTGGGCCTTTGTACAATCCACCAGCAGACTGAGGACACGATCTGGCAGGGCCGGGGACTCCACTCCACCCACGCCCGACTGCAAAACGGGTCAGCAGTGCTGGAGGATCCTTTCCCTCGCGCTTGTAAGTAATCTTCAACGTGTGCATTGCAAGACCAAGAAAACGCGAAAAGTCTTGCACGGAGAGGGGGCACCCGGATTTGAACCGGGGACCTCTTGATCTGCAGTCAAATGCTCTGCCACTGAGCTATACCCCCATCCTCCTGCTACCCTCCAGTGAGAATGAATTTCCGTGGAATACGGGGATGATATTACCTTTGAACTATTGTGTTTCTCTTTGAAAATAATCTAGTGAAAGGAAAATAGAATCTGAACGGCGATGTTTAGAATTCCTGAGTTCTTTCTCCACAATCACGCCTTATGTAAACCACAAGGTTAAAAAAATCCTGAGCCCTCTATATCTGTGTCCAGCCTCTCACAGAGATGTCACTACCTGACTTGGGAAGGGAAGAGACCCCACTGATCTCAGGACCATCCCAGGTCTTCTGGGATAATAGCACTGCTCCCTGTACACAGATGGGTAGCCTGGGTTTCCATCCTGTTTCCAGCTCTGCTTTGATAGGACCCCTAGGCTTTTCCAACCCCGAAGGGCCCCTCCTCCCCTCCTCCATGAGTTAGCATCAAACCACTCTTTTCCCTAGGCCCAGGCAGAGCCCAGAGCTCTAAGTCCTGGCAAGTGCGGTATCAGTCACCTGGCAGAGGGCTGCACAGCCCAGGACCAAAGAGCCAGTCCCCTAGCCAGACAGACCCTTGAGGCAGCCCCCCTCCACTTCCAAGGTGGATTTCCCCTGCCTGAGAGCTTTGTATGAAAGCCAAAAGCCAGTCTGAGGCACAAGCAAATAAGAAATAAGAGGTGAGCAGTTTTCAATGACATCTATTACACCTTCATAAAATTCCTACTACAGTGTGAAAAAAATCACTACAAAAAGACAAGAAAAGCAAATGCTCTAGGAATCTGAGATATTTGGGAGGAGTAGGATTCACACAGGAAGGACACTGGGAGTGAAGGTGTGGCTTAAAGCTCAAAAGCTGTGGTCGGAGGGAAGGGGAGGGTGAGGGAGGAGTAGAAGTCCCTGCAGTGTGAGGGACTGTCCCTGGCCAGAAGGTCCTGTCCTCTGCCCTCTCCCCTCCCAGCCTTTGGTTCTGCCCTCCTTCCCCTGAGCCGACCCCTTCACCTTTCTGGAATCTCCTCTGATCAAAGGGTAGGGGACAAAGATGGCTAAGGGGCCAGAAAGCTGGAGTAGGGGGTGAGGGGCTTAGGGTTAGGGTTCTAGGAAATAAAGAAAAATTCCAGGGTTTCTTACTCTGTCCTCCATTTTTCCTACAGAGAGGTTGAGGGCTGAGGGGAGGGGGCTCCACTTCCGAATCCCCCAGCACATCCAACAGCTTCCCTGGTGTCTCCAAGAAGGATACCTGCTCCCATGGAGTGAAGGGCAGCTTTTACTGTTGTCCTGTCTGCAGCAATTCAGGGTGCTCAGTCTAGCTCCTCAGTGCGGCTTGGGTGGATAGTGGCAATCTCACTGCCCATAGCTGTCCCTGGTCCCATCGGAGAATCGCAGAAAAATAACAAATAGTCACTTGGGTTTTCCACCCACATCGTCCATGCAAAACCCTCAAAGATTCTGGTTGGCCTCAGGCTGATGTCAGTTGACAGTGGCCCAGGACTGCATGCACTGAAGCCCGGCAGGCAGCCTGCAGGGACAGAGGAACAGGGCAAGGGTCGACATATCCCATGAGGATGATGGCCTTCCCAGCCCCCAGCCCCTGCTGACTGATGGAACGACCAAATTTGTGTGCAGTTAACAAATATAAACGGACTGTGTACCTACCACGTATCAGGTACTGTGCTAGGGGTTACTGGTGAAAAAACAGACGTGCCCTCTAGGGCTTACAGTCTAGCAGAGGAGATAGATATTAAACAAATGATCAAACAATTCTGTAACTACGTGCTGTGATAAAGGTTAGAAAGGAGATGTACAGAGGCCTCCGGATGTCTGGGAGTCAGGGAGGGCTTCTTTGAGGAAGAGGCCTGGAGACCCACCTTAGCAATGTCTTTGCGCAAGGCTCCAGTGCCCTTTTCCCACCCGCTCCATCACTGGGTCAGTACCAGGGTGGCCTCAAAGGCCTGGGAAGAGGCTCCATAAGCAAGTTCTTCCATTATACTGTGAGCAACCCCAGAGAAGGAGTAGAGTCTTGGTCATGTCTGTATCACTTGGCACAGTGCCTGGCACATGGGGGTTACTTAGGAAATGCCGATTGAATTGAACCAACTGTGGTTTGGGGGAGGGGGTCCTCCTGACCCAGGAGTTGGCAAGGACACTGCCAGAAATGTGTGGTTCCTTGGGCTGGCCTGCCTGAAGTCTCCCCTTCTTCAACTGGGCATCCATGTCCCCAGCCTGCTGTGACTCCACTTGAGAGGGAAGAGGAAAGGGAATTCTCCAGGCCTGATTCGAGGTCCTTTCTGTAGGACCATGACCTAGCTCTCACACATCCTTCAGGTGTTTAAGCAGCTACCTTCTCAGCAGCCCCTCCCTGGACACCTTATCTAAAACTGCAACATTCCCCACAACAGACATCCAGCTTCCCTTTCCTATGGGTTTTTCCCCTTTACACTTATCACTTTTTAACTTACTGTATATTTTTCTTATTTTTATTGTTTATTGTCTGTTTCCCAACCCCCCCACCCCACCCCCACTGGAAAATAAGCTCCACAAGGGCAGAGATTTTTGTCTGTTTTGTTCACTGTTTTGTTCACACTCAGGTGCCTAGAACAGTGCTTGGCACAAAGTACAGTCATTTCTCCATATCCATAGGGGATTGGTTCCAGGATCCTCGCAGACACCCAAATTCTCGGATACTCAAGTCCCTTATATAAAGTGGCATATATTTGCATATAACCTAGGCATATCCTCCTATATACTATAAATCAACTCTAGATTACTTATAATACCTAATATAATGTAAATGCTATGTAAATAGTCGTAAATACAATATAAATGCTACGTAAATCATTGCTGGAACACGGCAAATTCAAATTTTGCTTTTTGGAATTTTCCGGCATTTTCTTTTTCGAATATTTTCAATCTGCAGTTGGTTGAATCTGAGGATGTGGAACCCATGGATATGGAGGATGGACTGTAGGTGCCCAATGAATGTTAAATGAATGATATCATTTATTCTCTATAGGAACACTGGGAGGGAACAGGTATAATCACCCTCCTCTTTACAGACAAGGAAACTCAAGGCCAAAAGGACTCAGAGATTCCTGCCTGGAAGGCTTGTCCCCCAGGGCTTCCCATGGCTGTCTCTTCATTCAGGTCTCAGCTCAGAAGTCACCTCCTAGGAGAGATGGTCCCTGACGACCAGAGCTAAAGCAAACCCATCCCTGTTATTCAATTTCACTTTCTTCAAGCACTTCTCAGTACCTAACATGTTTGTGTTCAGGTGGAGTGTCACCTCTCTCCCCACTAAAACAAACCCCTAGAGAGCAGGGACCCTGTCCTGTCTTGCTCACTGCTTACCCACAGCATCTTAACCATGGGTAGATGCTCAGCTGTCTTGACCCAGGAGCTAACTGTGAGCCAGATTCTGACAAGAGAGAGACAGGAGAAGGTTCTGATGGTCAGTCGTCAGCACCACTGGTTAGGCCAAGCCCTGGAGGTCCAGGTGGGACAGCCATTAACCTTTCCCCGGTGAGGGCACAGCAGCCCTGTGTGTGCCATGTGCCACGGGTGGTCTTTCATGGCACTAAGGGTGAGGAATTGGGAGATCTCCACGGTGGTCATGGAGTCCTTCACGTCCTGCTTATTGGCAAAGATCAGGATGGAAGCATCTCACAGAGCCTGTGGACAGAGCTCTGTGGACCCAGCCCCAGTCAGCCTGCCAGGATCCAGCCCCCCTTCCCATGGCCCCGTGAGTCCTCCCTACCTCCCCTGCTTTCCCAGGTGGGGTGGGGATGGAGGTCCTGCCCAACACTAACAACCACATCCAGTGACACCGACAGCTCCTGGAATGCCTTTCAGCCACATAGTATCCTTACAATGATCTCGGGAGGTAGGAATTTGATGATCCTCTCCGTTTATACTTGGGGAAATTGAGGATTAGAGAGGTGAAGTAACTTGTCTGGGGTCCCACGATGCGTGAGAAGTGGGGTCAGAACCTGAACTTGCAACTCTGGCTTCTGTGATCAGTTGTGCTGAGGGTGTTATTGCCCTTCATCTGGGATAATCTCGCCCCGCGCAAGCTGCTGGGATGGAGGTTCTCAGAGACTGGGGCATTAGGAATAATGCTCAGAGAGGCTAAGTGAGTAGACTGAGGTCACAGAGCTAGTACACCAGGTCCTCTCCCAACTGCAGGGGTCTTAACTCATGGGCCAGCATCTTACACAGCTCCGACAGAGTGGTCAGCAGTCGATCCCGGGCCGTGCTGTCAATCACAAGGATGATGAACTGACCAGCAAAGGCGAGTTGTGAGTGATGGGCTTTCCCTTCAATGAACGTGTCTCCTTGCTCACTGCACTCTGCCCTGATGTGAGTCCCACAGAAAACAAACTGTGCATTCTCAAGACCTCACTCACTGCCCTAGTCCCATTTGAGTTCCCTTTTCTATCCAGACCCAGGGTGGACTGAGCACAACTTCTGATTGTGTGCCAGAGGTTATGCCAAGCACTGGGCCTTCATGACTCCATTTAGGCCTCATCACAACCCCGTGGAACTGGAACTGTTACTATGCCCATTTACAAACTACGAGACTGAGGGTCAGGGAGGTGATGTATCTTGCCCTTGGCCACACAGCCTATGAGTAGCAGTACTGGAGCTTGAAATCAGCTCTCACTCCAGGAATGAAACCACTGGATTCTGCTGCTGCCGGAATGAGAAAGTAAGGCCCCCAGGGACAAAGGGCCTGCCCCATCCAAGGCATCAAACAGACAGCTGCCAGCAAGCAGACAAAGCTGCCAGGAAGTATTAAAGAATTTTAACGGGCTTTGCGCTGCGTTAAGTATTTGACACATCTGAATTAGCTCTTGTTTTATTATTTAATTTTCACAACCCAGGGAGGTCATTATTATGGTCTCCATCTCACAATGGGACAATCAAGGCCCAGAGAGGTTAAGTGACTGGCTAATATCACACAGCTCCTCCAAGCCCAGGCACCCTCCTCACCTCAGCACTGGAGGAGTATGTGTTCCAAGCGGAGCGCAGAGCCTCCTCTCCTCCTATGTCCCCCATGAAGAAGTGGGTCTTTTGCAAAACAATCTTCTCCACGTTGCTACAGATGGTGGGACATGTAGGGACCACCTCATTCTTCAGGCTGGGGAGGGAGGAGAGGGTACCAAGTGCTCAGCCCAGTCCTCTCCCAGCTCTGGTCCCCCACCTGAAGTCAGGCTGAATCTAACTTAGAACAATTCAGCCCAGGTTGACGGAGCCTCTGCTGGGCATGAGGGAATGCAGACAGGAGTGAGACCAAGTCCTGCCTGGCTTGGACCCCAGAGAGGGGAGATTTATGAGAGCAGTCTCCCCAAACTTTAATATGCAGCTGAATCACCTGGGAGTCTTGCTAAAGTGCAGATTGTGATCCAGTGGGTCTGGGCTATGGCCCAGCATTTTGCATTTCTAACAAGCTTCCAGATGATGCCAACACTGCCGGTCTGTGGACCACACTTTGAGCAGCCAGGGATCGGAAAAAGGAGACAGACATAAGTGAGGGCCATCAGAAAGGGGCTTTGTTTAAAGTGACTTAGAAAACACACACGTTTTTATACGTAGGGAATGCCTCTGGAAAATATGGGAAGTGAAACTGGGAGTTAGGGATGAGAGGGAAACTTACTTTTCACTATATATGCTTGTATTGTTTGAATTTCTCTTTTCTTCTAATTAAAAAAAAAATATATATATATATATATATATATTACTTTTTCAGGGGAAAATTTTCCTAAGTAAATAGGTTCCAAACAGGAGAGATGCCATCCAGAGTAAATATCGGGAAAAGCTCCGATGGATAATTACTCAGCACGTGTCCCAGACTCTGCTAGACCAGGAGCTACAGAGACCAGGCAGACCCAAAGCTGGCCCTACCTTCTGGGTTTGAAGAAGGGGGAGAAAATGAAGACACAAGACTGGGGTGCAGGAGTTAGAAGGAGAGACCTGACGCTAGGGGGAGCGAAGAGCATGGAGACCATCGGGCAGGTTCGGACAGCTTCAAGCCCGCAACCGGGTTTGGCAGGGGTAGGGGGTAGACGGAGGGAAGCAGTGGGGTTGCTCATACCGAGCAGGATTCAAAGGCCTGGCCGAGAAGTCATTGAACTGAGCGGCCACTTTACCAGGAAGGTCACACCAGGTTCCGCCAGTCAATCCTCCTGGCTACAGGGGAACCCGAGGACGCTGGGAAGGGCTCCGGTGATTGGTCCAAATGCTTGTCAGTCTGGTGGGAAGGCCCAGCCCCGCCCCCCATCCGAGAGTCGCTTACAACTGGTAGGGAATGGAGGTCTTTCCTGCATTGTCCAGTCCCACGATGATAACCCTGTGTTCTGGACGCATGCGGGGGAAGGGCAGGGTCAGGGCCAAACCCGATGACCAAGGGATTGTGTGCTCCACCAGGTCTCCCAGGAAGGAGACAAGTGTTCCCAGCAGGCTGGGGGGCCTGTCCCCACCTTACTACTTCTGCTCCCCCGCCCCCTTCCCCCACAAAAAACAACAGGGCGGGTTTCTTTCCCACCGGGCCGAGACACCTGCGCCACTCCTGAACAGTGGAAATGGGAGCTGAGCCCCACATTCCCTGCTCCACATTTCCAGAAAAGCGATTGTGCCAAAGGTCGGGGGCGCTCAGGGCTTGCCAAGAGAAGGGGTCTGAGGAAAGAGCCGAGCGAGCGTGAAGTCACAATCGCAGGAAACCGGCGACAGCGTTGAGCCGGAGGAAGGAGGCTCGCCCAACCCTGCGCCCCTGGGCGCACCGAAGCGCGCGACCACCGAGGAGTGGGCGGGGAGGGGGCAGGGGAGACTGCGGAGCAGGCGGGGAGGCCCCACTCAGGACCCTCCGAGCCCGAGGTCCCCCATCACATCCGCCCAGACGACCCCAGATCGGGGGGATGGGGGGACAGGTGGGAGCCGGATCAAAGCGGTCGCTCGGATGCCCTGTGCTCCGCTTACCCTGTTTCCCGCAGATGCTCATCAACTTGCCGATCAGTTGTCCCATGGCACGTCCCGGGTCGGACAGGGATAGGACTCGGGGGCCTTCGGGTGCCCGGGTGGGGGTCCCGGCGCTTGGAGCCCCGCCCCCTCCCACACACCTCCGGAGAGCCGGGCAAGCTTTACCTACGGGGTTGCGGACGCCCCATGAGTCCGTCCCCTAAGGGGCTTGGGAATCCCCTGGGACGGTGGCCCCTCGAGGGCGCTATGAACCTCACAGTGACAATGAGCTACGTGTCCAGAGCCCTGGAGGTGTAAGGAAAATGGGGTCCAGACTTCACATCCTCCCCCTCGCCCTGAGAAAAGCCCAGAGTTCTCTGCATGGACTACTCCCCACTGCAAATCAAAGAGACCTAGCGCAGGGGCCCACATCGGATGCCAGCTCTCCCTTCTCCGAGTGCCATGTCTGAGGCACTAGACAAACAAAACCCTAGGCCACCCGCCTTCTGTACTTACTAGCTGTGTGAAGCAGACAGAGCCCACCCATCCTCTCTGAGCTGGGAGAACATTCCAACCCTCTACAGGCCTCTAGTTGTTTCACCGGTGTGGGTCCTGTAGGCCTACTCAGAGTGAGTTCCCTTGGGGAAGGGCAAGGTGTCCCCTCCTTTTGCAGGCCCCTTGGTGATGAGCATCTTCTAGGAGTAGAGCAGTGCTGCTTCCATGCTTCACTGACAAAACTACTGCTCCAGCACAGCTTTCTGATTCCCAAGGGTGGGCATCTGAAGACAGTGACGGAGCACAAAGAGAGATCTCTCAGCCGGAGACCCTGCAAAGGGGGCCAGGATACTAAGACCCAGCCAGGCAGAGCCTGGGCCAAGAGAGAGCCAGGCTGGAAGAGGGAGAGGAAGGGGGAGCTGCTTGTGGCTGTTTGTGAATTTCCTTCTGCGCTTAAACTGGGAAAAACCAGAAGACAAAAGGAGACATGGGGAAAAGGCAAACCGAACTCAGGCTGAGGGGGTGGTTGAGAGACCAGTCACCACACAGGAGACTCGACTCCTAGCCCACTGCCACTGCCCTCTTACATCCCATGAGTGCGCCCCTTCCCCAAGGGAACAACACTTTAACTGGTCTCCCTGCCTCCCCTTTACTCAGCATCCTCCGCACATCCCTACTAACCTTCCTAAAGCACAGCTCAGAGTCTGCTACGCCACAGCTCATAAACCTTCGATGGCTCCCACTGGAGTCAGGTCAGTCTCCTCACCTGACATTGAAGAGCCACCATGAACAACCCCCACCTGCGTCTGCAGGTTACCCCCCCCCCCCCATGCTCTGCGTCCATGGTCCTTGCCCACACAGGCCCAGCTATGATTTTGCTTCTCTATTTCCTCCACCTGAATGTCCTTCACCACCTCAGAAAGGTGGGTTCCTCTGTCCCTTTAGGTGCCTGCCATAAAAGCCACTTACTTCCCAAGCCCTGGCCTGGTTCTCCAACTAAATGGGACTTCTTTCTACCCTGAGATGATAACTGGCATGTCTGCTTTCTCCAGGCAACTGTGAGTCCTAGGGAATTCCCTGGCAGTCC
Organism: Tursiops truncatus; assembly: GCF_011762595.2. NCBI lineage: Eukaryota > Metazoa > Chordata > Mammalia > Artiodactyla > Delphinidae > Tursiops > Tursiops truncatus. The sequence goes on from NC_047053.1 coordinate 37,189,525, forward strand.
GGCGGTTAGGGATCCGCACTCTCACTGCCAAGGGCCTGGGTTGGATCCCTGGTCGGGGAACTAAAATCCCATGAGGTGTGGCCAAAAACACCAAAAACTGTGAGTCTTAGAGGGCGGGGTCATGTCATGCTCATCTGTGTACCCCACCCCCACTCCCTGCCCGAGCCAGCGCCTGGCATACAGTGAGGATGTGTTGTTATTGGATTGAAGGGCCGTAAGTTAAGTTACAGCCTGAGAAATGGTCTTTGGAGTATTAAAAAAAGGAGTATGAGCACAAGTTGAAGAGGATTGAGGAAGGCTGGGAAGTTTGTGGAGAGAAGAGGGAACAGCTCACTAAATACAGAAATTTCATCCCACCCATGGTGGTGCCCAGAGTTACAAGGAAGGAGAACTGACTACCAGAGCCCATCTGGGCTGACTCCGTTTCAGCCCTCGTTAAAAAGGAGCTGGGGCTGCATCTGGGTGGAGTAGGATAGGGGCGCAGAGGGTGATAGGGGAAGCAGCAATGTTTAAAGCATTTTTACCATCTGTTTCCTGGAGGGGAGGCGGGAAGGAACCTCTTAGTGCACCCTGACCCCACCATCAATAGCAGAATTGAAAGTGACGTTCTGCTCGCTGGAGCACATTCAGTAAACAGACAAGAGCTGCCTCTGCTGTGAGGCCCAGAGCCTGGATCCTAGGGGGTACTCATTCATTTACTCATTCATTTGACAAACGTGAGTCAGGAATTAGGAACATGCCAAGCAGACAAAACAGACCGTGTCCGGGAGCTTGCCATCTAGTTCGGGAGACAAATACACGCACCAAAAACCAAAAAACAACCCTGAGAGACAGTAGGCTGGAAGGCCTGATTTAGAAGGGAGCTGAGGCACACGTCTCTGAGGATGTGATTACCGGGGCTAAGACAAGATTTTTGTCAAGGGTACTGGGCTGGAAACCACACTCCTTTCCACCCTGCTCCCAGGCCCTGGTGGCCTCACCTCAGCTCACTTTTACAGTGGTGGAAACCTTCAGTCTCTCCGACCTCAGCTCACTCTAGTGTAGAACCTACTCAAAAGACAGAAGCAGCTGGTCAGGGAGGGAGATAGGAGGGGTCCCCAGCATCTCTGTTCCTGAGTCCCTGAGGTGGCTGCGGTCAGAGCACCAGCCTCTCTGGGCCTAGTCCCAGCCGACTTCACGGTTGTGGAAATCCTCACCAGTTGACAACCACCAACGTGCTTATTGTGTGCTGGTTGAGGGCTTCTGGTTACCAGGAGACAAGAGTCTCTCTCTTCAGGGACTTCCCTGGTGGTCCAGCGGCAAGACTCTGCACTCCCAATGCAGGGGGCCCGGGTTCGATCCCTGGTCAGGGAACTAGATCCCACATGCCACCACTGAAGATCCCACATGCCACAGCTAAGACCCAGCGCAGCCAAATAAATAAGTAAATAAATAAATATTAAAAAATAAGTCTCTCCTCATCTCTCAATATCTCTAAGCCACCTAGAAATGCCTCTGCTGGCAAGTTCTGGGCAAATGTAATTTCAGGCAGAAGGCACATGGAGAGATGACAGAAACATACTCAGACACCTGCCTCCTCTTCCCCTGCACCCCTTCCCTTGCAGAAGCTAGGGCATCCTGGGTCAGGAGAATTAGCACGAGACTTGGGGGTCACGGACACCACAGAACTTGAAATCCGATCTCAGTTCCTGTCCTTGCTTGATGGCTGTGTTACTATGGACAGACTGCTTAACCTCGCTGAGCTTTATCTGTAAACTGAAGCTAATGAGCTCTGCCTTTGATTTTAAAGTACCAGGGTCCACTGCAGATGGAGTTCCTCTGTGCAGCCCCAGACCAAGCCTGTTTTCTGCTCTTCTCCTCTTGGACGTTCTCCCACATGCACCTTAAACCCACCTTGTCCAAAGCTAAGTATCATTTCTGCCTCTGACCTGTTTTTTCACCTGCTTCCTCTATGTCTGGGAAGACCCTCACCCACAGTCACCCCAGATGCCTCCTTTTTTCTCACTAGCTGCCTCCAATCACTCTCCAAGAGCTCTCAATCGTAACTGCTAGATGTCTCTGGCAGCCACCGCCTCCTTCCCCATTCCACTGAAAACCCTCCTCATTTTTCACCTGGAGCATTGCAGCTGTTTCCAAGCTAGCCCCCCCCCCCCCCCCTCCGATCTATGCTCCAAACTGCAACCGAGACAATCTGACCATCACTGCTTACAGTCCTTCAGTTTCTGCACACCAGCTTGAGGACAAAGCCCAAACTCCCTAATGTGACTCAAGGCCCCTGTGACTTACTCCCGATGACCCCTCTCTTACCACCACCTTGAGAGCACACTTTGCTAGCAAAGTGCCAAGAACGTGTCATGCGTGTCACCTATTTCCTCTGCCTTGAACCCTTCCCCTCCTTCTCTGCCCAGGTTAATTCCTAACCAGCCTTCTAGACTCCACTCAAGCCTCACCTCCTCCACGAAGCACCCCCTGATCTCCCCAGGTTAAGGCAGGGACCCCTCTTCCAGGTTCCCTCAGGACCCACTGCTTCCCACATCAGAGAGCTCGTTGTGCTGTCCTGAATTGTCTGTAGCTCCCACTTAGACTTGTGCCTGGTACATAGTAGATGCTCGATAAATGTTTGCTCAATGAATAAACACAGGAAAGAAAGATCGATTCCATTGAAAGGCAGTGGGAGGAGCACTATGATGGCAGGCAGACTGGGCTCCAGTCCCAGCAGTGCGGGCTTTGCCATCACCTCCCTGTTGACCATGGGCCAGTCACTCGACCTGTGGGCCTTCCCAGTTCCTCTTTCCTTGGGTTTGCTAACCCCTCATCTGGAGGGTCCTGACGTCTGTTGCCCTCTACACACACACTTTGCACAGGAGCATTCAGGTCCACCACCCCAAAAACAAGAACCATGAGAGTGGAGAAATGGTTTGTGCGTGCTGGGTGAGGCAGGATACAGGCGACAGCAGGAAGGATCAACCATCACAAGTCCACATCCGGCCAGCTGATGGTGGCAGGAACGGGCACTGTCACGTGCTGACTTTCCTCCTGGCTTTTGATCTTTCTCTCAGTCTGGGACTGGGATGGGGGTTCCTGATTCTCTGCCCTTCCCCACAAACAGACCTCTTCCCCTCCCACCAGGCTGGTTAGCAGGGCCTGGGGTGGGTAGTTGTGGAGGCATCAGTGGAGGGAGCCGGAAGCTCAGCCCATCCCTCCCTGGGAAGCTGGGGAGCAGCTGAGGCCACAGGAGCAGAGAAGCAAGCACAGGCCTCTAAGACAGTGTGCCAGTGGCTCTGGATCTGACCCCCTGAACAAAACCCGGGGCACCCCACTTCCCATCTCAGCTTGCAGTTTTCCCTGGCTCTACTTATGGGGAGACGGACCGGACAGGCATGGGGCTGGGGGCTGAGCAGAGCCAAGACTGGCCACAGCTTTATTCCTGCACCCACCCCTTCACTCTCCCTCCCTGCACATCGGCAGCTCCCACACACCTAGGCTGGCAACCGTGCGGCGGGAACAAAGAAGCAGGCTCAGGAGGTGGCCGCAAAGGACAGGATGGCGGTTTTATATGTGGCAAAATACTTCTCCTAGGGGAGTACAGACGAACAGACAGACAGATGGGGGCACAGGACACCAGACAGGAAGGGGAAAGGTTGGGCAGTGGTCTCTTCTAACCAGTAAGTGGAAGCTGCACCCCACCCCCGGGTGGGGGTGGGGGGTGGGACAACATTGGCACAGGAGGTGGCGAGACAGGCATGAGGCACCCATCCCTGAGGCGGGCAGCCGGGCAGGGCCCAGTCCTCGTTGGCACAATCGGCTCTCTCTGGCCCAGCTGGGTGCTGGTGGGGGTGGGGGACGGGGCTGCTGGGCTACGAGATGCTAGGCAGAGGGACGATCCAGGGCAGAGGGGGTACCAAGGCCTCTCCTGGGGGGCGTGGACATGGGTAAAGGACGGGATCACAAGAGGCAGATACAGAGCAGCAACAGCAGCAGCTAAGCCCCCCGGGGGGATCCGAGGTCCTGAGGCCCCAGGGGTGACAATTACCCTCTCCCCTGGGGCCTCAGGGTGAAAGTGAAGCAGTTTTTTGGTTTCAAAATGAGCTGGACCAGAGTGTTCCATGGGCTCCACACCCAGGTGACAAGGGGATGGGGGGGCTTAGATGGAGAGGGGCCCCCTCTTCTGATGGCTGCAGGCAAGGGATGTTGTAGGCAAAGCTCATTCCTGGGGTAGGCAAAGCCTTGAGGCATGGAGGTGGTGGTGGGAGTAGCAGCATCTCGGGTTGCCCCCTCCTCAGGGTTCTAGGTCCTGGGCGGGCACAGGGCACTACATCTGATGCCTGCCAGCTTCTACCCAGATCACTCCCCAAGACGAGATCCCGGTGGGGTTTCCAATGCTGTACCTTTCACCTCCCAGACAATGCTGCCAGGAAGCTAGGGGGAGGGGTGGGCATGGTGAAGGACCCTGGATCTGGGGCTTGGGGAAGACAGCCCTCATGGGAAAGAGTCTGTGGTCTCCCTCTCCAGGAAAAGCCCCCCTACCCTTCCCAAATACTCCAGGTTGGAAAAAGAAAGGGCCACCCCATTTTAGGACACTCATTTAAAGCCTGGAGTAGAAGGAGTTAAGGAACTGCACCTTTTCTCTGGGCGAGGGGAGAGAGCCCCCTGAGGTGGGGAAGGGGATACTGCAGGAAGGTTGTCATCCCCCCCATGCACCCACAACATGTAGGTAAAAACCTACCGCTGAGGCTTAAGGGAGTCTCAGGAGCTGGTTGGAATGCTACCACCAAAGAAACCCCGAACATTGAGCAAAGGCATCTGAAAGGAGGGGGACAGCGCCCCCTGGAGGCAAGATACATCCGCAGTGGTGAGCCCCTCTGTCCCGCCCCTCCCCTGGGCTCAGAGCCCTTCCTCCCACTGTGTGGCCCCCGCCTCTCAGCGGATGTAGACGCCCCGCCCCCAACCCTGCAGCTCATTCTTGTTGCGTCCTAGGACTGGACCCCCGCCCTCCGCGCAATAGCGCGCCTTATTCCGGCCGCGGTTCCGGTTGTTGGTCAGCTCCTCTTCATAGTCTTCCTCATCCTCCCAGGATCCCTGTCGGGCTGGTGGGGTGCTGCCCCCTGCAGGGTCTCCAAGCCCTGGCCCCTCGGAGGGGTCAGTCTCCATGTCCACACACGAGTCTCCCAGCTCCGTGTAGGCAGAGTTTCGGTTGCCAGGGGTGTCGGCATCAAACGTGTCTTGGTGGGACAGTGCGCGCAGGGTGCCCGCCCGGCCTGGCGGCTGGCTGCTGGGGTAAAGGCCTGGGGGCTGGCCCAGCTCTCCCGGGTACTCGTGCACGCTGGCGTGCTCCCCGGTGGCCCGTTCCAGTGACTGGTCCCCGGAAGCAAGGTATGGTCCCTGGTTAGCAGGCAGACGGCACACACCATGCAGATCAGGCAGGAGTGAGAGAAACACAACAAAGCAAGGCAGGTTAGTGAGGGCACCAAGACACCCAGCCTGGCTGAAGGAGAGGAGGGTGCTGACCCTAGGGGATGGGCAGCCGGCAAACGGCTCTGGAGCCCAGCCAGAGAGCCAGAGGACAGAATTCAAGGCATTTGCTCCTCCACTAGGAGAGGGGGCACCGGACCTTCCTAAGGTGGGTGAAGGCGTGAACTCTCCTGGTAACCATGGTAGAGAGCCCACGAACAATTAGTCATCAATTCCTCAAGGCACACATTAATGCTGTCTTGGGCTAAATCATCATTAACAGCTCATTAGTATTGCCACTCGTTAGTGGTTGATTGGGTTAGTCATTGCCCCCGTTTCCCAAATATACTAAGGGGGGGATTTCAGCCAGCTCCTTCAGCCCAACCAGACCCTAATCACAGGCCTCCGGAACCCCACACTTCCCCCCACCCCATTGCCTAGTCAGATGACAGAGTCTCCAAGGTTGATAGGATTCCTCCCCTGCCCCCAACAAAGACTCAAAGCTGCAGGCTGGGGAAGGCTGATGGGTCTTTATCCCCCACTGGCAACAATGAGATGGCCCAATGTCCTCAGCACCAGATGCTACATGAAGATGGCCGTAGAGGCTGCTGGGTAGCGTGCAAAGAGACCTGGGTTCTAGCCCCATTCCCTGCTACTTCAAGCTGTGTGACCCTGAGCAAGTGACTCCCGTCTCAATGGCCCAGTGTCTCTGTGGTGGTGTGATGGGGATTAGACTAGAGCAGCAATTTCCAAACTATTCCCTGGAGATCTGGGGTGGGTGGACAGGGCACAGAGTGCTTCAGGGGTCCCCGTGGAAGTGAAATGGAGGCCAAGCCACTAGCTCCCTCTGAGCAGAGCAAGGATGCCTTGTCTACATACTGAGCTTCCACATAAGATTCAGTGAACAAGTGGGCTCTGGTGCTGAAAACAAATTTGAAAAGCAATGGTCTAGAATGACTTCATGGGTTTCTTCTGGTTCTAATTGGAACCCAATACTTAATGGTTTGACCTCAGAGACAGGCCTTGGCTCCCATGGCAGGAGATCAAGAATGCTTAGCAGTGGTCTAGAATGATTTCATGGGTTTCTTCTGGTTCTAATCTGGAACCCAATACTTAATGGTTTGACCTCAGAGACAGGCCTTGGCTCCCATGGGGGGAGATCAAGGCAGGGTGGAGAACCCACAGGAGGGTCTTTCCTGGAATCTGTTTAACTGGGAGAAGGATGGAAGGTTCAACTCATGGAAGATGCTTCGCTTTGGGTCCCTACCGAGAAGTCTCCCGAGATTAGGGCTCTGGAGGAGGGGGCAGTTTCTCTGGTTTGAACGGCCCTGCTCTGTGGGATTCCCTGCGTCTCAGGGCCCTTGGTCTGCTGCGTCTAAAATGCTGTGACCTCTGTTGGGTCTAAAATGGGTGTAGAGTCCAGCAAACATATTGATTTTCCTGTTTCTTCCTGGTCACTTATCCTACAAGGCCCCCAAGGCAAAAGCCCCCAGGGCCGCAGATATGGTCCTTTGAGACCAGGCCCAGGGAGGCCCCACCAGCCAGCCCCAATCCCATCAAAAACCACAGACACCAGAAGCTGCCACTCACCACATTTTTTACAAAATAAAACTCTTCCCTTCCTTGCCCACGTTCACTGTGCTCAGTTCCTCAGTTCCGAGCCCTGGGCGGGAGGGGACATGGGCGGGGCACCTACACGGTGTGCTCCTGCTGCTGGGGCACCGCCCTGGCCCTCTGCGAGGCCTCCAGCCCTCCCCAGAAGCTGAGATTTCTCCTGAGTGAGGTGAGCACCTGTACCTGGAGGTTGGAGACAGGGGCAGGGCTGGCAGCAAGGGCTGCAGTAGCCATGGTGCGGTTCAGCAGCGGATTGGGCGGAGTGCTGCTGGGCGGGTGTGTGGCCTTCCAGTAGGCTTCCAAGTACTCGGCCAAATGCTCGCAGGCATCCTCCAGTTGATTCTCATCCAGGATGATGTCAAACATTTCCTGTGGAGGCGGGGTTAAGGGCAGGGCTGGGATGAGCTGGGCATGACCAAGGGGTGAGGGTGTGGCCTGGGGCAGTGGGTGGAGTCAAGGGGTTGAAGGACAAAGTTAAAAAGAAACCTCTGGATGTCCAGGAAGGGGAGGGCTCTTAGACATATAAATCGACAGAACTACAAGAGGTCTTGGTACCCCGATACTCCAACTCCCTCATTCTAAATATAAGGCAACCAAGGCGTGGAGAGGGGCTTAACTCCCCACAGAGAAGTGGTGCTTCTGGGACTTGAACATCCAGCACTCTTTTCCCTGCATCTCTGGACCCCGCCCAGGCATTCCCGGTCACTCTCTCAAGCAGGCCAGAGGACACGTGGAGAACCCAAACGTTGCCCCTTCCCTTCCCCTGGGTCTGAGCACTCACGGGAGGACACTGCGCGAGCTTCTCCGAGGCTGCTATTTGCACATTGAGGTGTTTGGACTGAGACTTCCCTCGAGACTTGATGAGCCTCTGAAGAACCTGGTTTGTGGGGGGAGAAGAGGAGCTAGAGGGACCCTGCAATGCACCAAGCCGGAGAGGCAGGTCCTGGCTGGAGCCAGTGTGGAGAGACAGTATCGGGGCCAGGGGATGTTCCATGACTCTCAGCCCTGGCCGCCTCTTCAGAAATGACCTCACCAGTCCTGTGTCCATCCTACACAGTGCTCAGGCTCTCTCCTGGGTCTCATGCCAGCCTGTCCTGGGAAGTTCCAGCAGTGGCTGTAATGAAGGGCAGTGATTCTCCTTCCCAACCCCTGTAACCTTTATAGGCTTCATTCTCTGGGCCAACTTCCCCTCCACGTTAGCAGCAGTAGCCGTCCTTTATAGGGACGTGTGCTATGTCCTGGCACTATTCTGTGCTTTTTACACAATCAATTCATTTAGTCCTGACAATAATGCCATTATGCAGCCACTATTATTATTCTCATCTCAATGATAACAGTAATAATGATGATAATAGCTACACATAAAGCTACAACCTTAACTAAGTGATCAAAGTTAACAGCACCAATGATACAACAAACCGACATCCTGTGCTTCCTGATGCAACGCACTCAGAAGGACACATCGCTTTGGTGATGTTCCTACCTGAAACGTAAAACCTAAATCTAGTCATGGGGAAACATCAGACAAACCCACACCGAGGAACAATCTACAAAATAAGTGATCTGTACTCTTAAAAAATGTCAGTGTATGGGGCTTCCCTGGTGGCGCAGTGGTTGAGAGTCCGCCTGCCGATGCAGGAGACACGGGTTCGTGCCCCAGTCCTGGAAGATCCCACATGCCGCGGAGCGGCTGGGCCCGTGAGCCATGGCCGCTAAGCCTGCGCGTCCGGAGCCTGTGCTCCGCAATGGGAGAGGCCACAACAGTGAGAGGCCCACGTACCGCAGAAAAAAAAAAAAAAAAATGTCAGTGTCATGAAAATCCAAGAAAGGCTGAGGAAAATTTTCAGCTTAAAGACTATAAAGAGATATGACAACTAAATGCAACACATGATCCTGGATTGAAGGGGAAATTGCTATAAGGGGCATTATTGGGACAACTGGTGAAAACTGAAGATGGACAGTATTTTAGATAAGATTTCTTAAATTTGACAATTGTACTGTGGTTATGTAAGTTAATATCCTTGTTCTTAAGAAATACATGTTGAAATATTTAGGGATAAAGGCATACAATATCTACAACTTACTCTCTAATAGTTCAGGAAAAAAGATACACATATATAAGCGCACATATACATAATACATACATACATAAAGCAGTGGCAAAATGTTCAAAATTAGTGAGTCTGAAAAAAATTAAATTGTATACTTTAAATGGCTGAATTGAATGGCATGTGAATTTTATTTCAATAAAGCTGTTAAAAAAGTAGTGAATGTGAGTGAAGTGAATTCAAAGATAGTCCTACTATTCTTACAACTCTTCCGTAAATTTGCAATTATTTCAAGATAAAAATCTAAAAAAAAAAAATAGAATAGATACAGTGCTTAGTAGGTACCAGGCACTTTGCATGGTTAATTTGTTTATTTAATCTTCACAAGCACCATTTGAGGATTCCTATTTTGCAGGTGAGGAAACAGAAACATAGAGAAGTTAGGTGACTTGCCTAAAGAGCACAGAGCCGGTAACTGGTGGCACTGGTACCTAAACTCAGGCAGTCTGATTCCAGAGTCCCCACCCTTAACCTCAGTCCGTGCTCAGTGGGGGCAATGGAAGTGTCTGTTAACTTTCTAGTTCACAAAGTGTTTTTGCAGCCATTGTCTCATTTGATCCTTTCAACCACCCCAGGAAGTACTTAAATCCCATCACCCCTTTTATGCTTATTAGAAACTTAGGACTCAGAAAGCTTAAGAAACTGGGTGCTCAGGGACTTCCCTGGTGGTCCAGTGGTTAAGACTCTCTACACAGGGGACCAGGGTTCGATCCCTGGTTGGGGAACTAGATCCCGCATGCCGCAACTAAAAGATCCCACGTGCTGCTACGAAGATCCCACAGGTGGCAATGACGATTCCGTGTGCCGCAACTAAGATCCAGAGCAGCCAAATAAATAAATATTAAAAAAAAAGAAAACAAGAAACTGGGTGCTAGCATGAGATGTTAACAGTTACCACCTCTGGTTGCCTTCATCAGTCAGACAGAACTCTGGGCTCTTTACATCATTACCTCCAACCCTCTCAATAATAACATATGAGAATGATTATAATTCCCATTTTGTAGGTAAAGAAATTGAGGTGCAGGAGCTTCCCTGGTGGTGCAGTGGTTGAGAGTCCGCCTGCCGATGCAGGGGACATGGGTTCGTGCCCCGGTCCGGGAAGATCCCACATGCCGCGGAGCGGCTGGGCCCGTGAGCCATGGCCGCTGAACCTGCGCGTCCGGAGCCTGTGCTCCGCAATGGGAGAGGCCACAGCGGTGAGAAGCCCGCGTACCGCAAAAAAAAAAAAGAAATTGAGGTGCAAAGGCTAAATAATCCCCCCAAGATCACAAGCTCAATAAAATACAACCCAAAAAACCAAAACCAAGATTTAATTAATTAAATAAAAATAAGCCAATCAGAGCTAGGATTTGAACCCCATACTGTCTTCTCATTTCAAATCCTTCACCTAAGCTCACCTTCCATGTTTCTCAAACCCCTACTAATGTCTAGAAGGGAAAACTAACGGAGCCACTATATGACCAGAAAGTAAATCAGCCTTCCTACCAATTTCATCTCTATCGAGGCCTACATGAAGGCAGTGCAGCAAAAAGGGCTGAAATCGAAAGACAGGAAAGGTCTTTTCCCAGCCACCAAGCAGCTGCGTGACACTGGGACAGAAAGCACAGAATTCTTTCTGTTTTCTGGACTCAGGAGAAGTCAACAAAGTAGAGACAGGGGACTGGCCTGCATGACCCTAATAATATTTAAAATAGTTAATACATGAAAAGGGGGACTTCCCTGGTGGCGTGGTGGTTAAGAGTCCGCCTGCCAATGCAGGGGACATGGGTTCTGTCCCTGGTCTGGGAAGCTCCCACATGCCGCGGAGCAACTAAGCCCGTGCACCACAACTACTGAGCCTGTGCTCTAGAGCCCACAAGCCACAACTACTGAGCCTGCGCTCTAGAGCCTGCGAGCCACAACTACTGAGCCTGCGCTCTAGAGCCCGTGAGCCACAACTACTGAGCCCACATGCCACAACTACTGAAGCCCGTGCGCCTAGAGCCCGTGCTCCGCAACAGGAGAAGCCACTGCGATGAGAAGCCCGTGCAACGCAACGAAGAGTAGCCCCCATCACCACAACTAGAGAAAGCCCACGCGCAGCAACGAAGACCCAACGCAGCCACAAATAAATAAATAAATAAATGCTTTAAAAAACAAAACAAAAAACATGACCAGGTATATTATACCAGACCCTTTGCTAAGTGCTAAGTATTCGCATTAGGTTGAATCTTCACAATATCCAGACAATGGAGTTCGACAGAGCAGGGAATCTGGGCTCGAGGAGATTAAGCCACACGATTAGTAAGCAGCACCTGGGGTTTAAACACAGGCAGCCCAACCAGAGCACTCCTGTCTCCAATAGGGTCAGACTCCTGCACCCACCTTGGGAGAGGTGATCTTGATGTAAACAATGATGGGGGCCAGTGAGGTCTTGGAGAGCTGGGCTGGGTGGTTGATGGTATCGGCATCCAGGGCAACCAACTGAAGGGTCCGGGCCAGCTCGAAGATTCGCTCGATCTCGCTCTGAACCTCAGCTGGGGGAATGGAGTCATGGGGCAGGCGGAAATGTAAGGGGGCCTCCCAGGAGGCCGTGGGCAAACAGAGCATTTCCGGAGATGCCCCCTCCCCCCCCACATCTGGCCCCAGAGCAGGGGTGCGGGTGGGGTTACGGGGTGGGCTCACCCAGGCTGGAGCGTGTGTTTGAACGCTCGATGATGATGTGTTTGCTGGGGTTGTTGAGGACTGAGCGCTTAGCCAGGGAGATGTCCGCTGTCACACGAGTGATGGAGATCCTGGGGGATGGGACAAGAGGAGCCAGGGGTCAGGGTGGCCTAGAATGCCCTGCCTGCTCCCCAGGCTCCAGGACAGCCTCTTATCCCTCAGTCCAAGAGTTCCAGGATTGTCCTTCCAGCCATCCTGCCCATCCCCAGCAGCAGAGAACCACAGTGGGAGCGGAGAGCCAGCTCCCAGGGTCTTACCTGCCATCAAACCGATGCTTCAAGAAGTCAAATAAAGCTTTCTGCATCATGTCTGTAACCTGAGGTTGGGGGGTGGGGTGGGGGGAGGAGAAGTCAGGTGTTTAAAGCCCCTCAGGGAAGGTGGACCGCTAGGTATTTGCCCCCTGACATTCCATTTTCTTCTTAAATCCCTGAGATGAGGAAGTCCCTGTTGTGGGGAGGGGGCAGTCCTTTTGAGTCTGAGGGGCCTCCACTGGGGTCTCTGATTGCAAAGATCCTTTTAGGTGGGATCTCTGGGAGGACTTCTCTGGGGCTCTTTTGAGAGGACTAGACCCTTCTGGGGTCTCCCTGGGGGTTGGGCCCCCCATGGAGGGGGGTGTCTCTGAAGGTATGTAGCCCTCTGGGGAAGAAACCCTGGGAGGGCCCTGCTGGGGGATCTCTCTGGGGTCTGAAGACCTGTCTATGGAGTCTTTCCGGAGGTCTGGGCCCCTCTGGGTCCACTCGCCTCTAGGGGCTCCTACCTCATAGCCCTTGAGCGACGGTCCCACCAGGATGATGGGCCTCATGGAAGGTACCACGTCATAGGGGGGCACATGCTCTGTCTGGGGGGGGAAGCAGGGAGGGGAAACCCCAGAGTGGAGATGGCATTAGCCCCTCTTCCCCCACCTCCAGGCTCCCCCATGCATCCTTTCCTCCCCCTGGTCCCAAAGTCCAGATGTGGGGATCGGGGCGGGGGTGGGGAGGCATGGCGAGGAAGGGTTGGGGAAAAGGGGGGCAGATATGGGAATGGGTGTTAGAAGGTCCCCCTAGCTCATCCCAGGGGGTGGGGAGGGGGACACAGAAAGCTGTGATACTCACCAACTTCTGCTTCTGTTTGGCTGGGTCCAGAGATTGCCAAGAGGAGGGCGGGGGAGGAGAAAGGGGAAGGTACCCAGGCAGGGGCAGAGGGCAAGGGAGGAGCCAGGACAAGAGAGGGAGGGAGAGCGGGCAGACGAGGAGAGATAACAAGGCATGCGTGTTAGTGACAGACAGAGCCAGAGAGAGGGGACGGGACCCCGTGCCAAGGGGGAGCCAGAGGTGGCCCTGGATCAGGGCTGGGCGCAGGACTGACAGCCAGTCCAGTGAACTTGGGAATGTTCAGACATCCTGTACCCCCTTTCTGGGTCCTGCTCTGCAGCCAGGAGATCCCCGTGTGCCCACCTGAGCCCCGTGGAGTCCGGAAAGGGCCAAGAAGGTCACCATTCCACCTTCCCCTTCACATGTGGCAGTGGGGGCAAACATGGCCTAACCCACTGGCAGTGAGGGGGAAAAGTCAGGTCTCATGACCCAGACCCTGCTTTCAGTTGAGGGGTGGGGGCAGCCTTCCAAGAGAAAGGGTGCTTCCACTGCAAGAACCATCCCTTCCAGGGAAGTGGGCCAGGGTGGAGTTGTGTGTGGAGACAGACGTGCCTATCCTCGGTGTCATTCTACCCTTCCCTCCTCCTTGGCAGGAAGGCCTGATTCCCACAGAATCAGGCTGAGACCACGTCGGAATCCATTCCAGCCCCCTCCCCCCCCAAAGCACTGGGCTCTGACCTCCCCTATCACAAGAACCCAGCAAGAATTACCTTCTTGAAGAAGGGGATGCGCTTGCCGTGGGGTGGCGGGGTGGTGACACTGCTAACGCTAGTCTTGGCAGAGCCACTATGCTCACCGAGCTCTGCCTCCTCATCCTCTAACTCCAGGGGGTCTAGTTCAAAGGCTAAGTTAGTCATTTCATTACCTGGACCGCAGAGTCAGGATGAGGGAGGAAGGAGGCGAGGTGGGGAGGAGTGAGATGGACATGAAGACACAAGTACAAAACGCAGGGATGGGATGGGGAAAAAAGAAAGAAGAAGAGGTGAATGGAACAGGGCTGGGAGAAATGAATGGGGGGTAGGGGGCAGGGCAGTCAGGCAGAGAGATGGAGCTACCAAAGAAATGGGAGAGTAGAGACATGACAGAATGGGCGCTGAGGGACAGGCCCAGCTTGTGGGGTGTCCTGCTCTTCATGGAGGGGGTACCACCGGAGGTGTCTGGAGGACTCAGGATTGGGGTACCCCCAACTGCAGGGAAAGGAGGGGACAGGCAGTGGGGAGACCACCCCGCCCAGGAGCTCCACCCGACCCCGTGGGGTGGCGGTAGCTCTTACCACTGGCAGGGGGCGTGGGGCGGCGGGTGCCAGTCACCACGTCTCCCAGACTGGAGCTGGAGTTGTCACCTGATTTGCTGTGTGGGCAGAGAGGCAAATGGAGCCGTGAGCAAAGGAGGTGGGCGTGAGGGTGGGGGATCTGTTCTCTCACAGGCTGCCCCCCGCGCCCCGCCCTCATTTGCCAGCCCCACTGGTGATGCCACAGACAGTTTTGTGTCCTCAGGGCAACGCGTCAACCCTCAGGGCCTACTCCCGGCTGGCTGGCTGGCCTCTCCCGGAGGTGCCCTGGCCCCAGCCAAACACCTGGAGCTGAGGCGGTTCTGGCGCAGCTTCTGTTCCTGCAGCAGGCGCAGGCTGTCCAGTTTGACAGGGCTGGGGATGAAGCCAACCTCACAGCCCTCCTTCACCAGTCGCCCAATCCACCAGTCATTATTGTATTTCTGCAAACGACAACGGCAGGTGGGGTGGGGGAGACCAAGAGGGAGATTAGAGGCACAAGCCAGCAGCCAGCTCCAGGGGACACCACCCCCAGCCTTGCCTACCCCGCCCAGGGGGTGGCACCCTCAAACAGCCCTGGCACCAGCCTCTGATTACAGCCCCCAATTCTCAGGACTCTCCGGAACCAGCATCCTCTTGTGCCATGGACCACCCACAACCCCAAGCACATCCCTGTTCTGAGAGTCCTTCCTCCCCCATGTGCCAGCTCTACCCTGGAAAGGCAGGGAGAGAAGTTAATGCTGACACCTCCATGTGCCTGGCACACTGCCACCCCACTGACAGGCCTCATCACAAACCCTCCCAACAGCCTTGTGACCTAGGCATTACCATCCCATTTTACCAATGAAAAATGCAAAGCTCAGAGAGGTGGAAAGATTTGCCTCAGGTCACACAGCAGATTTAGCCTAGCTCTGCTTGGCTCAGAAGTCTTTTTCCACTAGAGGTCTGACAGCCCCTCTCCTGGCACCCACTACCCTGCCCTCCCTCCAGATGCCAACACATCCTCCCCACCTCTTTGATGTGCAGGAAGTCCTTGGGCTCGAAGGTGATGGCCACTCCCTGAACAGGCACCTCATCCCCTAGAGATGGGTTATAGCCGACATTTGTCCTCACAGCAAATGCCACTGGCTTGGTCTAGAGGAAGATGACAACCAGAGGGTTAAATCACAATGGGATGTACAACTTCCTGACTGTGGTGGTGATTACGGAGAGGTTTGTTTTGTAAATTGTTTATTAAAACATATACTGTACACCCTACTATACATAAGATAGATAAACAACAAGGACCTACTGTATAGCACAGGGAACTATATTCAAAATCTTGTAATAACCTATAATGAAAAAGAATCTGAAAAAGAATACACACATATATGTATAACTGAATCACTTTGCTGTACACCTGAAACTACACAACATTGTAAATAAACTAGACTTCAAAAAAATTTTTTTTTAATAAAAACATATACTGAATGGCTTATGCAGTTTTTTACTGCATATATTAAATTTCACAATAAAAAAAAAAGCAAACCATAGAACTCAGTCCTCTCAGGGTGGAGGGGGGCATCAGGGAATGCTAAGTATAGGTGGTGGGAGAGCCTAGAATAACACCAAGAAGGAATAATAATAATAGTAACAATAACAATAAGAACAAATAATAGTAATAATAATGATAGCAGCTACTGTGTAGTGTAACAGGTACTGTGTTATATGTTTCACACCCATTATCTCATTTATTTATTACAAAAACCCTATGAAGTTAAGTACTATTACCATATTCATTTTATGGGTTTTTTCTTTTCTTTTTCTTTTTTTTTGCTGCGCCACGTGGCTTGTGGAATCATAGTTCCCCGACGACCAGGGATTGAACCCGGGGCCACGGCAGTGAAAGTGCTGAGTCCTGACCACTGGACTGCCGGGGAACTCCCACCATATTCATTTTAATGAATGAGAAGACTAAAGTTCAGAAAGGTTAACTGACTTGCCTAATATCACACGGCTAATAAGAGCCCAGAAAATTTGACTCTAGAAATGAGTGGAAATGTTTAGCTCCTATTATGTGTAGAAATTAGGCACTTATTGTACTTCATAAGGAGGCAGGTATTACAGCTTACACTTTACAGGTGAAAGGCAGGGGCACATCAGAGGGGTACATGAGCTAGGAAGTGGCTAGGCCAAGACTTGACCCTGGGTCTGTCCAGGCTGTCTCTGAGGCCTGGGGTAAGGAAAATAATGCCAGCACAGCCCTTCCCATCTTTCTCACCTTGGCTTTCTCGAGCTGGGCTAATGCCTGGCGCTCTGCCTCCTTCCTTAAGGCTTCTCGGTCCTCCTCCAGAGACACATCGGAGTCTGACGGACGGCTGGTATAGGACTCTGCTGATCCCTGAAAACAGACAGGGCCAGCTCAGGGCCAACGCTGCCTCCCCAGCTCCTGGGCCTCGGAAGGCACCCGTCGTGGTTGCCTCAAGCCCCAGCCAGCCCAGCATGATACCACAAGGGCTAGGAGGAGGTGGTATTAGATGGGAAGAGCCGGAGAATGAGGTCTGCAGGCCCCTGGAAAGAGTGTGGCCCTAGGAAGGGTGACAGCAGCAAACAGGGGATTACGGCAGGTCCAAGGACAGCTGCTTGGGGCCCAGGGAGGGGTAGGAACCTGATAGGGGCACAGCGCAGGGGTGGAGTGCCAAGGGACAGTCTCCACTCCCTGCTCCTCCTTCCCTCCCCTGCCCCCAGCACCGGCTGAGACAGACTCAGCACAGGCCCAGTGAGTCCTTCCAGGGGCTGTAGCCACCAGCTTAGGCCTGAGCTCTCGGCACTGGCGGCAATGGGCAGCCTGCTCCATGGGCTAGGACCACACAAAAATTTGCCATTTTCTGCTCAAGGGTGAGGGAAGATAGAATCCTACCTCCTCTTCCAGAAGCTGGGGAGCCCCAGCCCTCAGGCTCTCATAAGATACAAAAAAGAACCCAGGATTCCTGGGGTGGCGCAAGAAGAGGCAAGTTAAGAGAAGGACATGAGCAGGCCTTTCCTCAGTACTAGGGCTGCCGGCTGCCAGGGTTAAGGCAGCCTCAGGAGTCTGGGTGTGCCAGGAAGCAGGCCTTGATCACACCGACCATCCCAGAGCACAAGGAACTCCCTCAGTGATGCAGGCACAAGTGTAAGACACGCATAGCCTGTCCAGACCCAGGGCGTGAATGAACATGCTAATTCACGGACGTGCTTGGATGTGCAACTTCAAGGGTATGTTCTATGGTATGTCCTGGTGTGTATGACTGAATGCATACAGGTACACGTGCGTGCATACGGGGCGGAACGGGTGGACGCCCTCAGTGTCTGTGTCCCTGAGGGCATGTGAGGGCAAGAGCCAGGAGGTGTGGATTTGTGTGACCGTGCAGCGGCGGTGTTGCTACAAAGGGCAGGAGGGGACCTGAAGAAAGAACAAGACTGCAGAGGTGAGGGGGTTCTTTCCTGAAGACAGAAAAGGGTCACCTGGCCAGGAATGCCCATTAGCTTCGTATGGAGGGAACCTGGGAAAGACAGAAGACCAATTCCCACCTCCCCAGAGCGCCCTGGTGCATCAGTGAGAGCAGCTGCCCATCAAATCATGAAAATGGGAGAGTGGAGAGGGGAAAGGTGGGGGGTGGGTGGGGTACTAAAAGAAGCTGGAAAAGAGATGCAAAGGAAAGAGAGTGAAAACCAGTTAATCTACCACTCTCCACCCCTCCTGACGGGAGCACTCAGAGTCAGAAAG
The DNA here is from genome assembly GCF_011762595.2 of Tursiops truncatus. Classification (NCBI taxonomy): domain Eukaryota; kingdom Metazoa; phylum Chordata; class Mammalia; order Artiodactyla; family Delphinidae; genus Tursiops; species Tursiops truncatus. The sequence continues at coordinate 37,207,549 of NC_047053.1, forward strand.
ACAGATGCCAGGAGAGCCAGGGGAACAGACCCAGAGATGGAGTGGCAGAGAGACACTTACTAACCCCAACACACACGCAAACACGCATACACACACACACCCCCCCAAGAATGGCGGGAGACAAGGAAACAGTGAGGCAAGGAGACAGGCTGGAGTGAAGGCCTCCCACCAGCTTTCCTGAGGGGCTGTTCCCACCTCCCCCCACCTTCACTCCATCCCCAGCTCACCACTACGAGGGTCCGGTTGGACGCCTCCATCCCGGCGCCCTCAGTGCCTGCCCCTGCTGGCCTAGGGGGTGGCCCAAACTGCCCGTTCCCCCAAGGGGCTCAGGTTACAAGCAGAGTTGCTACATGTGCAAACTGCTAGGGTATATTTAGCTCAGAGATGTGGCAAGGACTGCCCCCCCACTCCCTGCCACCTACGGGGGGTCAGAGCTGGGGAGCTAAGAGGAGGAAGGATTGGAGACTGGGGTCTGATCCCCTGGGTCAGCAAACACTGAAGGAATGAGGCCCTTTTCTGTCAAGAGGGGCTCCACTGAGCACAGTGTCATTCTCCTAGCCTCGGCCCTGGCCCAGTCCTGCAACACAGGGGATGAGGGAAAGATCAAAGAAAGGACTTCGTGTTTGTATGGAGATGCTGGGATGAAGAGCCCCTTTCCTGACGCTCTCAAGTCAGGCCCGGGCTCATATGTGCCAAGTGTCGTGGAGACAGAAGAAGTGAAAAGAAGGGCCCCTCTCCAATCTGTAGTGGATCTGCCTGGCATCACCCTCTCTCTCCTGGCCCGAGGTGGGGGGGGGGGCGCGGCTGACTTCCCTACTGTCCTCTGCCCTCATATGCTGCCCATGTTTTCTTCAACGTACTCCTTTCCTTGTCTGATCCTAAGCCCCTCTTGCCTTTTTTGGGTACCAGGCTTTGTTGAGATGCTCTGTAGTCATAGCAACTGCATGGCTCTCTCACTGCTTCTCCCTGAGCCTGAGATGGCCTGGGGTTGACAGAACAGAGATGAGAACAGCATCTTCCTGATGGGAGAATAGAAAACCCCAGAAAGCCATTCAGCTACACTACCCCCCTTCACTCAGGGATGCTGGGCTAAAGTCCTCTCTAATATCAACTTCCTCCTGCCTCTCCTCCACCTCTGTCAACACACGTTCTCTCTCTGCGTATTAAAGAAGTCACATCTGGATGTGAGGAGGGTGTTTCCCTGACCCACACCTAATCAGGGCTCCAGGGACCCAAATGTCCTGGCTCCTCATTTCTTAGGACCTGCCTCTACCCCATGCTGTCACAGATTCTGGGGGAGGACATGGAAGGAGACAGCCGGCAGGGGGAGTGGGTGACAGCCTGAAGCCAGCTAGAAGGAGGCAGGCCAGGCTGTCCCTGAATGAGATGACGCAGGCAGGCAGGCAGCAGGGGCTGGTGTCTGGTGCTGGGAGAGGGATTGGGTGGGGGCTGAAGGAGTGGGTACAGCTGACAATATATGCAGAGGAGGTCATGGGGTGTAAGGGTATGGGGTGGTTGTGGGCAGGTGACAAATGACACGGGGGAGGGTGCCTGGAGAAAGCCTCAGACCCAGCTCACCAATCCTGGTCTCCACCAACCAGCCATCTCCCTCCTCTCAGCCCAGCCTACCCATTACCTGGCGGACAAAGCTGTTGGATGTTGTATCCGAGGATGTGCTCCCATCCGACCTTTTGAACCGCCCTTTCCTCTTGCTGTATTTGCCCTGGAGAAGCCAGGAAGGGACAAGAGTAGAATCAAAAAGGCCCTTTCCCAACCCTCATCCCATCAGGCCCAGAACCACAGCAAAGCCTTGGAAATATCATTCCCTGATCTCAACAGCCCGCCCCTCTAGCTTCTTCCTGAGATGGTACAGCCCAAGCGGGAGGGAGAACCCAGACCACAGCCATGGGGTGGGGGACAGTGAAAGAGAGCCCTAGGAAGCACACACAGAAACCCCCAAACCAAGACAGAGAGGTTGGGAAGGGGGAGGCAGTGAGAAGCTGGAGACTCATTAGGCAGCAAAGCTAATTGAGACGCTGGGCAGGCGGCAGAGGCCTCAGGGGGAAGGGAGAGGCTGCCTGCAGTGCTGGGGGCGCTGAGAGAGCTCCTGGGAAAGTTCCCCGCCCTCTCTACCTCAGCTGGAGCAGAGCGGGGCTGAGTGTGCCTGTGGCCCCCAGAGAGAAGAGGATTCGCCAACCCAGGCCCAGCTTGGCTTTCCCCATGCCCAACTCCTGCCTTGTTTCTCGCAGAGTGGGGAGGGGAGTTGCAGCTCTCAGCTCTTGGAGACCTAAAGCTAGATTCCCAGGGAAGGGTAGGGGGCGTGGAACTGTATTTGGAAAGTAAACATCTAACCCCAACCCTGACCCATGGGGGCAGATTTAGCACCCTGCCTCCAACCTGGTAGGACTTCTTCTCAGCCCGTCCTCACAGTCACAGTGATCATACTTCTCCCCAAGGGGGCAAGAGGGATCAAGCCCTCTAACCCTCAGCTGCCAATGCCCACGTCCTGTCGCCATGATATCCACCAGGCTGCAGCAATCTAAATGTCCCCTGGCCCTGCCCCAAGATGAGTCTAGGTCACAGCCCCCGCAGGGCCTTGGTGAAGAGTTGCTCAGTCCCACAGGCTGGGCTCCTGGCTTCGGTGGCGTGGACACTGCCCGACCTCTCACGCAGCCACCCATTCAGGTATTTCCAGGCCTCCTGTAAAGGGGGCTACTTCTTTGCTCTCCCCAACTCAAATATACACATTGGCCCCCAGCCTGTCTAGAGTGGGGTGGGGGGGAATCATTGATGGTTCAGGCCCTCCAAGCCCCTGCCCCCAGCCTCCATCCTAGAGTTTCTTTGCCAAAGAAGCTAGGTAAGCCATGACCAGGCTAGAGGCTCTGGTTCCTTGGGCCTGAGTACAAGGAGGAGGGTGGATAGATGGGAGAGAAGGGCACCTGGGAACCCTTTGAGAATCCTCCCTCCCATCACCTTCTCTCCAGCAAGACGTATCTCCAACCTCGAGGACTGAGGATCCCTATGAACTTAAGAGGATTCCCCCAGTGAGCCCCAGACTCTTTCAGACCACGACCACTATCCCAGGCAAGGAAAAGGGAGTGGCACCCAGAGGGACAAGGGACAGCTGAAAGGAAGGCCCCAGTCAGCTGCCTCCCAGGCTCCAAGGGGCCTGGGGTGGAGAAGGGAGGTATTTTTAGGTCTGACCTGACCCCCGCACCCCACGTGCCCACATTATCATGGTGGTTACAGTTGCTCCAGGCTCACCACAGCAAGAAAAGAGTTAATGCTATCCTAGCCTTGGGGTGTTGCCAGGTTGGATAAGGACACGTCCCAGAGAAATCCCCTGGCACGACCACCCCAGACCTTGCTGGTCACTCCATGGGCACCCTCCCTACCCAAGAATACCCCTTTCTGGGGGTAACCTGGGGGCAGAGGAGAAGTGTGAGGGGGGCGGCAGACCACCCCCATCCCCGCGCCCCCCAGGTAACACAGTTTCTTCCTCTCCAGTACAGTGAGTTGGCATCCATTCAACTTTCCAAACTTCGGAGGCATTTTCTGGGGCTGGGGGGATGGGGTGGAGGAGGGACAACGTGGGTGTTTGTTGGGGGAGGGGAGGTGGTCCAATATAGGGGTGGAGCTGAAGTGGCTGGGACGGGGGCCTGGCCCGGAGCTGGCCCCTTCCCCGCCCTCGAAGGCCAGTGTCCGCAGCTCTGAAGGCCTGCTGGCACTGCCCGCTGACCACCGCCTCGGCCACCCCCGCCCCACCCACACCCGCCCGGCGCCCCTGAGCGTGCTCTGCGTCCCCCCTTTGCCTGAGCTCTCTCTCTAGCTTCCTTCAACCCCCGGGTCCCCCCGCCAGCACCCACACTCTCAACCCACTGGAGCCGGTACCCGAGCAGCAGAGACCCTGACGCGTGGGAGAGGAGGAGGCGAGGGTGACAGGCGGCCCGACCGCCTCCTCCCCGCTCTGCCAAACCGCAGCACAACTCCCGGCCAAGCGCCCATCAATCATTCACCGGCAGAGCTGGGGGGCGCACAGCCCTCTCCCCTGGGCGCTGGGCATGTAACCCCTTTTTCCCCGGCCCCCCTCGATCCGACCCCACAGGGTCCGCGGGACAGGCCCCCTTCCCTCGATCCCGGCCACCACGCCTCACCTGTGGGCTGGGGTCGAAGACCTCCATGGGGATCTCCTGGGAGGATGGGTAAGGGCCCCGGGACATGCTGGTCTTCTGGACCATGGAGAGGAGCCTCCCCTCCGGCCGCCGGTCCGGCCCAGCCGGGCGCCCTCAACGCATGAGAGAGGCCGTCGGAACCGAGAGCAGCGCAGCCAGCACCCGGTCGAGCCACCTGGCCCAGCCTTCGGTTGCCCTCTTCCTGCCTTCCCTCCCTCCTCCCGCTCTCTCCTCTGCTGCCGCCGCCTCCTCGGCCCCTGAAGGCTCAACATCTCCCCCCGCCCCCTCCGCTCCCACCCGCCCCTCCCTCTCTCCCTCCCTCTCTCCCTCTCTCCCTCCCTCCCTTCTCCGGCCCCGGTCCCGCCCCTCGCAGCCCCTCCGCTGGCTCCGCACAGACAATGGGAGGACGGCGGAAGAGACGCATGTGTCTCCCGGCGGGCGCTAGCCTCCGACTGGCCTAGGGTGAGGGTGGCCCATTATGGGGGAGATTAGAAACCCGCCAAGGGGCTGAGAGCGGGGTGGGGTGGGGGTTGCCGTATACCAGTGGATGCCAGGCGCGGATGGAACTGAAGCGCGGATTAGCATGGCTGGCACCGCCCCCCTCTTCCGTCCCAAACCGCTCTTCCTAGCTGGTCTCCCCATTCCACTCCAGCTTGGGCCACCGGAACTTCACGGCCCTGGTGATCCTGGGACCCGGCTTTAACTCTTTTCGCCCCACTGTGGTCCCAGGCCGACTTGAACCAAACGGAAAGTCCCCTCCCTCGCCAGTATGGTGGTGCTGGCCGGCTGGGGGCTGAAGCTGTGGTGGGGAGGGTGTCCAAAAGGAGTCTCAGCAGAGACAGCAACAAGAAATCCTAGGGACTCAGGAGTCCTATTGCCCTAGTGCTAATATCCCCCAAGCCCTTCCAAAAGGCCAGGGGTGGGCCTGGGTGAGGTCTGTGTTCCTCGAAAGAAAGGAAAAAGGAAGAAATGTGGAGTTGAGACAGGAAAGACTGGCAAAAATCAGATCTGTGACCTCCTTTTTTTTTTTCTTTTCCCTGTATTTTGGCCGCGCTGTTCGGCATGCAGGACGGTTCCCTGACCAGGGATCAAACCCGGGCCTCCGCAGTGAAAGCTCTGAATCCTAACCACTAGGCCACCAGGAAACTCCCAGATCTAATGACTTTTGACCTAGAATTGCTCCCGCTTCATCCTTGAATTGGGGACAGATACCCAAGGCCTGAACCCCACCCACCATGATCTATGGAGAGAAAAAGAGTAGGGGATTCTGGCAAGAGACCTTAGTGCCAACTTGGTTCAGGCTCTTTGTGGTGGTGGCCCTGGACGGATCAGCACACCTCTCCTGTAAAATGGGTTTGCCGGTACTGTGGTGTCTTTGTCACCTGGGATTACTGGGAAGAAGAGGGAAATGAAATTAAATGATGGATTGCTGGGGTGTTTGGAGATGCTGTAAGGTGCTGTGCAGGGGTCAATCATGACAGGAAAAACTTACCTCCTTGTATGACCCCTTCCAGGGCTCCACAAAGAGGAGAGATGAGAAGTAGAATGAAGAAGATTTGTGCAGGTTCAAAGACCCTAAAGTAAGCCAACCTGGGAATTCCCTGGCAGTCCAGTGGTTAGGACTCTGCCCTTTCACTGCCTAGGGCCTGGGTTCAGTCCCTGGTCTGGGGAACTAAAATCCCGTTAAGCCAGTGCAGCCAAAAGTAAAAAAAAAAATAAGGCAACATGCTATGTTCTGCTGGAGGGGAGACTGTGAACACACTGACTCCTTTTTACCCTGGGTTTTGCAACAAGTGATGGCCAGCCCCAAGAGCCAATACTGAGCAGGGCTCCCATCTTCCCCTTGGGCACAGGAGAGCCTGGCATGACAGAGAAGGCATGGGTTTTGTAGTCAGAAAGACCTAGATTTTCAATTTTTGCTACCTCAGCTGTAAAATGGCAATGACACTACTTGTGAGGAAGTGGCATAAATTTTGCATCCCTTCCTCTTTTTAATTTTATTTTGGGGGGTGGGGGCGCACCGCACGACTTGTGGGATCTTAGTTCCCCCGAGCAGAGATCGAACCCGGGCCCTTGACAGTGAAAGCACGGAGTCCTAATCACTAGACCGCCAGGGAATTCCCTTCCCTTCCTCTTTTTGACCTTCTCAGCTCTATTTAGCAGCCAGGAAAAGTTCAGATGATAGATACAGGATTATCAGCTGGAGCGAAGCAAGGAGTTGGAGCCAGAACTCAGATCAACGTTTCTTGGACCCTGGAATGTTCTCCTTGGTTTTTTGCCTTGGATGCTCCAGAGCAAGAGGAAATAACTATGAGAGGGCCTGTCGTTCGATTTTTCTTTTTTAGACTTTCGCAACTATTCATTCACTCACTCGCCATTTCTCAAGTGCTTACTACCTGCAGAGCTCCATGGCCACTGGAATACAGCGTGAGCCAAACCAAAGACTGGTTCCCGCCATCAAGGAGCTTGTCTTAATGCCTTCTTTTGCAAGTTGCAAACGTCAACTCATGTGATTTTCACAACTAGACGACGGATATATTAGAACTAGGTACACTATACATAAGAGAAAACTGAGGCACTGAGAGATTTAGAGGCGCAGTGGCTCAAAAACATACACTTATGTCTTTGGTGATCTATTCTGCACTCCAGAGGCTGCCAATTACCGGAAGAGTGAATAAAAGGTTGCTTTTGTCTGATATCTGCCCTTATTACTCTCTCTTGCTTCATTTTTTTCCCGCTGATAAATCATCCTTCCATAGAATCCAGTATGCCTGGGAGGAGTGGGCCGCTCTAGTCAAACTACTTTATCCCGCCTGCGCAATCCAGCTGACTTCCGGCTTCCACTGCCCACGTGATCAGGTACCATTGCTGCGCATGCTTAATAGGAAGTCGGGCTATACCACTTTGCCATGCCGAAGGGAGATATTTTCTATGTTTTAAAGTTTAAAACCGATTCCTGATATTAGGCTTCTGTTATCCCGGGTATTAACAGAATATATAAGTAAGTTTAGGGTGGCGGAAGATTAAAGGACCGGAGGGGAATACGGGCGAAAGCGGAGCGGGGGGTGGGCTCTCCCCTTCACAGATAATGGGAGGAGCCTGGGGAGAGCAAGCTCTTTCCTTTGGCCCCTGCGGTCGCAGCCATGAGGTAAGGGCTCTCGGGTCTCTGATACTGATTGATCCTGGCTGCGGCCGCACTGCGGGGCTGTGTACCGCAGCCCGTGCTGGAAGAGACGGGGTGGAGGCGGCCCTGAAGCGGCGCGTCCCGGAGCTTGGGATAGGCCGGAGCACACTAGCTCCCAGCCTCGAGAGGAGGGGGTGGGGGAGCGTTCCCGGAACTCTAGGACGGGGGAAAGGTGGGCTTCGCGCCCCACGTGTGTCTGAGGAGACCCACGCGGGCAGAGGAAAGGCGGCGGCGGGGACTGGGTTGTGGCCCCCTTACTCACTGGGCCGATCTATGGCTCCGAGCAGATCTCTGCTTCCATGTGACGTAAGACAGGTCGCGAGTAGGCCCCAAGCCTCCGACTTTATTACTGGGATAAGAAAGGGAAAAAGAGCCCAAGAAGCAAAGGACTAGATTAACTAGCACATCAGGCCCACTGGCCTCGGATTCTTCACGTTAAACACTTGTTTTTAGTGTTGGGTACCAGAAAGGGCATAAGCCCCATCTTCATTCCAATTGTATCCGTTAGTCTCATTTTCCAGAGGAGAAAACTGAGACACAGAATAAGACATAACCTAGAGGTTGTCGACATCCCAGGGTGGGCTGTTCGCCTACAGGAACGCACAGGCAAAGCTTTACAAAGGTCTTGGTATAGGGAAGATTATTAACCTGGGGCTGCGTCGTGGGTGGCCGAAGTCTGGGGGGACGTGTTTGTCTTTAGTACTAAGTGCACATACACATGCACCTCCCCCCGCCATGTTTCATGACATTAGAAGACTTGGAAGGGCAGGTCTTGTTGGGGATGCTCATTCTTGCCCAGGAATGGTTTCCAGGGCCTGATAGTGTTTTCTGTTTGTCGCAGTATGCTCAGGCTTCAGAAGAGGCTTGCCTCCAGTGTCCTCCGCTGTGGCAAAAAGAAGGTCTGGTTGGACCCCAATGAGACTAATGAAATCGCCAATGCCAACTCCCGTGAGTTCTTGGGGTCTAAGTTCCTTCTTCATCCTACCCCTTTCTCATCCTTTGTGCAATGAAAGTTGACACGATTGTGTTGACTGTTAACAGACCTAGGAGAGCTCATAGTTTGGGGGGTGGTTTATAAAATGGAGGAGTCACAGAAATATGGAATGCCAGATGTTCTCTTCCTGCCACTTGCCAGAATGACAGGATGGAAGTTAATGGAACCACCCGATGTTATATTAATAAATATCGCTAGAGTGGATATTCTGTTTTATGGCTGTGAGAAGGATTTGTGAAGAGACAGTACAAGGACTGGGGCGGGGTAGAGATGGCCGATGAAATGATGAATTGGAAAGACCTGGGGCCTCAGACTTTATTAGAGACCTGTTTGCATATAATTCAAAGGAGTAAGACAGTGTCAGTCCTGCAGATAACATCAACATGCCCACATTACTTCAACATAATATTGTTACAGGGAAAAAGTATTCAATGACATTGTTTAAAATTGTAAGGCAGACTTTATTCAGAACAATTGCAGTAGTTACAGGGACCAATGGGATTTTACTTTGGGGGAGAGAGATTGAACTCAAGTCAGAATATAGCGTGGGCCAAGGAGCATGGTTTAGGGGATCCGTGGATGGAAAATTAATAAGAGGGCGATAAACTATAATGGAAAAGAATATATAAATATATAAAGAATGTATATATGTGTATAACTGAATCACTCAGCAGAAATTAACACAACATTGTCTTAATTGTTTCTTTTTTAAAAAAGAAAATTACTAAGGAAACAGGGGTAAGGGGGATTCTGGCCTGGGTGGTCAGTTATCAAGGGTAGGGGCTTCTGCTTAACTAACTTAAGCAGAGTTTTTTACTAAAACTAGAATTTACAAGGAAGCGTACAGATGGGCCTAAGAGAAGCTTCAGGAACCTGATGAAAGTTTGGTCAAGCAGGAATCTGTGAATATCAGGGAAATCCTTTACCTGTTTGGGTTTGTGGTATTGTAATGTGTGCTCAAAAAGTCCTTATTTTAGACTGGTAGCTAACAGGTGAAACAGGATCTGAAGGACTAGGCCGTATTTGTGTGCTGTTTTGATCACATATCCCCAAATATGTATATTTGGAGTGTGCTGTAAAACATCTAAAAGGGTAGAGGTTTTCTGTTGTTGCTGCTGTGTTTTGTTTTTTAAGAAAGAAATAGAAGTTCCCCAATTCCCACCATTTTTGAAAACCAGGGATGTGGGCAGCGTCTCTGGCATGTCCTGTTTGGACTCTGCGTTGTGACTGGTGTACTTGGGGCTAGGCGCCACCTGACTGACCAGGTGCATTGTGGTTTCCCAGGTCAGCAGATCCGGAAACTGATCAAAGATGGGCTGATTATCCGGAAGCCTGTGACAGTCCATTCCCGGGCTCGATGCCGAAAAAACACCTTGGCTCGCCGGAAGGGCAGGCATATGGGCATAGGTAAGTACATTCTTCCCTTTTCTCCAAGACTTAGGGAATGATAAATGATTAAGTCTAGACTAGGATATATTCAGAAACCTTTCCCATTCTGACTCATTTTGAGCCCTTTTCCTACTCCATGATACTTGGTGTGTTTTTCTCTCTGCAAATCAGAAAGTTGGCACTGGTGTTGGAGTTGAAGGTCTTGGTAGAAAGAGGTCACATTTATTGAGCACCTGTACCCCCGTACCCTACCCATCCATTCTACTGGATGCTTGGGAAATGTCCAATAAATCCTAAAACCGCTTTCTAGGCTCAGGATGACCTAGGGAGATGACGGTCACATCGCCTTTTTAAAGCCCTTCCAGCTTACCGTGCTGCCTTGGTGCATGCCCTGTCATATCCACATTCTGTGGAGTGAATGGGGAATAATTGCCTTGTTTGTGCTTCCTTAAAAATTGAGTAAATGAAAGAAATTAAATACTTGGGATCATCATCTGTAAAGTGGAAATAAAGCTACTTAAAGTGAGGTACACTCTTGGCACATGACCCAAAGAGTTATAAAGTGTTTCAGAAATTGGTAGCTATCGTTGTGACCAGTCAGCTGGCTCTAGTAACCCAGATGCACTACAGGGAGCCTGACTCATCTTCCTCGTAGGTAAGCGAAAGGGTACTGCCAATGCTCGAATGCCCGAGAAGGTAACCTGGATGAGGAGGATGAGAATTCTGCGTCGGCTGCTCAGAAGATACCGTGAATCTAAGAAGATTGACCGCCATATGTAAGTACCTTCTCTCGGACCCACCAAGACCCATTGTTGTTTCGATGGCTTGTTCTTTGCACAGATACACAAGCTCTGTCTCATTGGCCTTGGGGAGAGAGCCGTGTGTCTTGGTATTTTCTAAGAAAGTTCTTCCGTTCTGTCCTGTTCTGCTCACATACACCATCAGGACAGCCCAAGAATTAAGTTTATCTGCCAGGTGAGCTCTTCTGTCTAGAAATTGCACAAAAAGTCCTAGTTTGGGGGAAAGAAGTCCCTGCAGCAAGAAGAGAGGAGAGGAACCCTACATGCTTAGGGGCCTTGTGTAGAGGAGCAGATCACAGGCCAACCTCGGTGTTGGTCCCATTGCTGACCAGAACCTCTAATCCTTGTACGCTACAGGTATCACAGCCTGTACCTGAAAGTGAAGGGTAATGTGTTCAAAAACAAGAGGATTCTCATGGAACATATCCACAAGCTGAAGGCAGACAAGGCTCGCAAGAAGCTTCTGGCGTAAGTTTCTTTAGGAATTGGTGTCTGTCACAGGGGCAAGTTCTGAGACATTTAAAATGTGCTGATGTCTAATCTCGACTTACATGCAGTCTGTCCAGAATACAGTTGTTGTGTTAGAGGTGTATGCTGCTCTGTCCTGTACATACCCACATACCACCTACCATCAATGTCAGGGTGGTGTGGGGACTTATTGGCTAGTTGAAGCAGGAGCTCTTGGTGTCCCCAGCAGCTCACCCGTCTTCTCTCTTCCATTACCCAGGGACCAGGCTGAGGCCCGCAGGTCTAAGACCAAGGAAGCCCGCAAGCGCCGTGAGGAGCGGCTCCAGGCCAAGAAGGAGGAAATCATCAAGACTCTGTCCAAGGAGGAAGAGACCAAGAAATGAAGTTCTCCTTTTCTTCTCTGTACATAGTGGCCTCAGCAGTTGCGTAGATCACTCATTCAATAAAAGACAAGGCTTTATCTGCCTGCCTCTCTGCTTCCAGTTTCTGGCTGCTTGGTGGGTCTTCACTGTGTACAGGGCCAGAACTGAGGAATGAGATACAGGCCCTTCCCTGGGTTCCTGCTTCATTTCTCCCTTGGCTCCTGGCCTCTGGTCAGGCTTATGCCCCCTCCGTCCATGGGGTGTGGGGCCTACTTTGAAGGGAGGAGAGGAATGGCTTCTACCCAAGCCTCGAAGACTGTGCCTCAAAACTGCTCTTTTCAGCAGAGCATGAGTGGCACCTCAGACATGGTCTCAAATGTTGGTTGGGAACCAGTATTCAGTTGTGGCATGAGTTGTCACATTATTTTAAAACAACAGAAAATATATGCTTGCACTGCTCAACTGCACTGAGGTTCAAGGTTGTGGTCTACTGCCTTGGAACTCCAGGACGGTGGGAATTTGAACCACCACCAGTCCAGAAGGTATGGTCTGGACTTGAACTGCTGGCGACTGCCTAAGCTGTCTTTAGACAGCCTTATTGAGATAGAACTGAAGCTGTCATCTTGAGCATCCCAATTTCTATTTCTAAACTTTTTTTCTTTCCTGTCCTTAAAAGAAGGATTGTTTCCTGTTTTGGTTTTTGGTTTATAACCATCAAAAATGTCCCAGAGAAAAAAGGCTTTCTCAGCAGAAATTGGAATAAAGGCACATAACATACAAACTTGTCACAGCAGTTTTGAGTTACTTAATTCATATCCCTTTTTACAAATGAGAAGTAGGTTTTATTTTGCCTATTAACTGGTAGTAGTAACCACCAAGGAATTTTTCAGTAAAGTATCTGCTCTGTGAGCCAAGTACTGAGGCACTTTACACTGACTTGTATTGATTCTATAATTTTCACAACATTGTAAAGTAGGGTATTAGCTTCTCCATTTTGCAGATGAGAAAAGAGGTGAAGCCAGGTGTTGGATTCACCTGTTAAGACGACCTGAATGGGAAAAATGGATTCAAGATGAAGTAAGATAGGACTTTGTAGACTTACTACGGAGGCCTCAGGAAGAAGGCTAGCTTGGTCCCCAGGCCTCGAGCTTTGGAGGACTGGGCAGAAGATGCCTTTGGTGATCAGGAGAAGAAACTAGTGGTGGGGAGGATGCCTGGAAGAGCCAAGTTGAACATTTGGAGTGGGTGGCAGTTTGAGTGACAGGTGTCCAGGTGGAAGGGGTCAGTCAGCCAGTTAAATACAGGAGTGTCAGCTCAGGTGAGAAGTCGGGGGAGGAAAGTTGGGCACAGCTATGGCTGGTGTGCCTGTCCTGGTTACCTCTGCGGTCTACCGGTCTCTGAGGAACTCTTGTGGGCAGTAATGCGAAGGCCAATGAGGGGTCTTCAGGATGTGTACTGGGCACATGTTTCCATCTGCACTTGGTGTGGGAAAGGCAGGGCTAAAGCGATCCTGGGGGCAGCAGACCTATCCCCAGCTCTGCCTGCAGTGTCCTCGTCCAGTCCGGACAGGTGGGGATGTGGGTAGCCCAAGCCAGGGAGGCCCGGACGGAATAGTCCAGACAACCTCCATCCCCACCCATGTGCATCAGAGCCCCAGCTGAGAGGACACTGCTTTTTGGTTTCCCTGTTGCCGCCATAGCAGCCTGTGCATAATGTATCCTTAGGCTTGCTCTAAGCCTGTCATTCCATATGGGGAAGCTGTGGCCTGGAAGAAGGGCCTCGGCTAAGCTACTTGGAGCATGAGATGCCTTCTTCTCAGAGGAGGAAGGGCATTGAGGCCGCCCACCTCCACTTCCTCCAGGCAGTAGAGGGATGACAGGAAGGAGATAAGCACCTTTACTGAGGCTCGTGAGCCTGCAGCACAGAAAAGGTTTCCACCATGGACCAGGAGATGGTGCTGTTCTCTCACAGGTCACTGAAGGTGTAGGAAACTGCCTCACTTTTGGCGGAGTGGTGGGGGGGAGGAAGAATCAGGTTGTAAGAGCCTATCTCTTGGGAAGCCTTGCATGTAGAAAACACTTCTTTCTGAAGCTCACCCCAGGCCTAAGCTTACCTCTTTCCAGCACAGGCCTCTAAACCCTTCCTGGGGCAGGGCCTAGGAGGGCCCCCTTAGCAGGCAGACCCCTTAAAGTAACCGCTGGGTCTCTTCCAGGTCCTGGAGCCTTGTGGAATTCTGATGAAAAGACATGTCCATTCTCTCAAGAGTTTGCAACTGGTCCCATCATATAATTTTACCCTTTAAAGGGGCTCATGGCCCTGAGGTAAAGACTCCATGAGCAAGTCCAACTCCATTTCTGGAGGAGGAACCTGAGTCCTGGAGGGGCCAATGACTCCCCAGAATACCAGTGTGGCTAGAACACTAGCACCCACCTTTGAGTCCTCCAGACCAGACGTGGGAGGGGGTGACTCGGAGTGGGCTGCAGCCGAGAGGTACGGAGCACAGCTGCTGCTGCAGGGCCACGAGCTGGAGGAGGGGTACAGGGTACAGTGGGTGCTCTCTCTGAGGCTGAGACGGACCACCTAGGCTGGCTCCCCAAAGCACAGGGAGGGCCGAGGCCGGAGGTACACTGGCTGGTCGCACTCTCCAGCAGATGCCTCCAATGTCCTAAGCACTGGGGAGGGGGTGTTAAGAATGGGGGGGTAAAAAAAAGGCTGAAGGGGCCAAAGAGAGTGGTGCTAGCAAAATGGGTGGGGTTGCACAGAGGGGACCTGCGTCCCCACCCACTGCCTCGTATCCATCTCTCTGCCCTTTGAGGCCTCTTGTCTCTTGCCCCCAGACTCCCCCTCTTTTTGTGTCTCCCCTAAACCTTCATCCCCGCAGGATACATGCCAGCTTAAGCTCAGGCTGAGGTGGGGGGATGGAGGGCACGTGTGGGTCAGACAATAGAGCCAAACGGTGGGTTGGCACCACCACAGGTTGCTTGACATCCTCTGCCCCAGGCCAATGGTGTTGCTGGTCCTGCCACCCCCAGAGTGGGCACGGAGGAGGGCAGAGGCTACAGTGGGGGCACCAGCTGTTCCCAGCCCCAGGCTGTGAGCATGCTGTTAGTGGTCCAGCCACCACCGGAAGAAGCTGCTGTGCTCAGCAGTGCGTCAGATGAGCTGGGGAGGAGGCAGGGGTCCAGGCCAGCTGCTGGCCGGTGCAGACACAAGTTGGTGTGCAGAAGGTTTGGCTGAAAGGCTCTGACCCTCTCCAGTGGAGTAGGGTCTTGATCCCTGGAGCCCCCCGCCCAGCATTTCAAGGTGTCTCTGTTTCCATTGTGCTGGTTTAAGCCACTGAGGAACCCAGGGTCAGGTGGGGGAAGAGCTGAACTGAGAGGCAAGAGATAGAATTTCTGAGACCAGTTTGACCGTTAATTTGCTGGGTGACCTTGGGCAAGTTTCTAGTCTGCTCTGGGCCTCAGTTGCTCCAAGTATAAAAGGGGAAAGGTTGGGCTGGCTAATTTGTATGACCATGGACAAGCCACCTAATATCTCTGGGCCTCAGTTTCATCATCTGTGAAAAGGGGACACCACCACTTTCCTCACTGGGTCCTCAGAGGATAAAATAAAATTAAGTTCCTGGCATAGTTTCCCCGGCACTGTTTGTGTGAGTTCCCCTCTTTTTAAGACTCTGGACTGGGTTTGTGACCCCTTTATCCAGTCCCATCATCAGGGGTCCTAGGAAGGGGGTCACCCTCCTTCTGCTCCCCCTACCACCTCCAAGCTCTAGAGTCATCCCTGAAGCAGCCCAAGGAAAGCGGTTGGGGACCCAGGGTCTGGCCCCACGGGGCCTACCTTGATTTGGGGGGGCTGGAAGGCAGAGCCGGATGCATTCTGGCAGCACGGCGTTGCCCTGGCACCGCCGCAGCCTGCCTCTCTCTCTCTGCCTCTCCCCCCCTCTCTCTCTCTCCCCCCTCCCTCTCCCTCTCCCTCTCCCTCTCCCTCTCCCTCTCCCTCTCCCTCTCCCTCTCCCTCTCCCTCTCCCTCCCTCTCCCTCTCCCTCCCTCTCCCTCTCTCTCTCTCTCTCTCTCTCCCTCTCTCTCTCTCTCTCTCTCTCTCTCTCTCTCTCTCTCTCTCTCTCTCTCTCTCTCTCTCTCTCGGCGCTCCCCATAAATAGCACAGGACGTGCTCGCCTGGGCGATGACGCGGCCGGCCGTGCGGACGGGAAAGAGGCGGCTCAGCCGGAGCAGGTGGGCGGCGGGCACCGCTGGGGGCGGGGCGCCACCGCGGCCCCCTGGCGCCAGGCTCCCGATGAGTCATCTCAGGGCCCCACCGTCCGCGGCTGTCCTCGCCGCCAACGTATCTGCCTCGGGTTTAGGGGGCTGCGGGGGCGAGGCTGATCTCGGGTGGGTATTGAGCCCCCCCGCCCCCGACCCTGGGTACGGAGACTGCTGGTCTCCGAGGGCATCTCTGCCTGGGCAGGAACGGTCCAGACGCAGAGGTGTGTGCCCGCCCCCTGCGCGAGGCAGGAGCGCCTCGAACCCGAAAGTGGCCGCAGCCCCACCCTCTCTCTTTCCGGCGTCCCCCAAACCTCCTGCCCCACTTCCTCAGATCCCGCCTGGCTCAGGCTGCTTGGGTGGAAGGGAATGAGAAGGCTTGGGGACCCTCACTGTCAGGGCCAGCTGTCCCCATACCCCTCCTCTCGGAGATGAGCGCATTCTCCGATCTTCAGGCTGTCCCCTTTCCGTACCTCCACCACCCCCCGACCCCTTCCCCCTTCCCTTCCTCTAGCCCAAGCAGATAGAGCAGACAGGTTGGGACAAGAAACATTTAATTAGGAGTCTGGGGGCTCAGCAATGCCCCAGCAGACGCCTCATGCAGCCTCATGTACAGTGGGCATTGGGCCCGCCCCTGGGACATTGCTGGGGGGGGGGGCCCTCATGGCAGCAAACAGGGCAGTGTGGCTTGAGTACCCCTCTCTGCGAGGGAGAGGTGGGGCAGGGGCCAGTGGGTAGGAGGATGTGTGACTGTGCCTAGGATGGGGGGTGGCATTGGCTGGCACGATCAAGGGCACAAGAGGAGGCTCTGAGCTTGGGGGGAGAGGGAAGTTGGTACCAGAGAGAAGCAACCTGCAAGGGAGGGGTCCTCTTTGTGTGGCCCCCCCCCCCCCCGCCCAGGATGCCTACCCCCTTCCCCTCCTGGTGCTCCAACAGAATTCTTTGTCTGTCTCCCACTCCCTCTTCCTCCCAGGGCTCTGTGTCCTGGACAAGGGAGCAGATGCAACCAGAAAAGGAACCCCTGCAAAGGCAGCCCTGTCCCCTGCAGAGCCTGGAGAGAGGGGGTGAGGGAGGGTCACTGCGGGGTCAGCCCTGAAGGTTGGGTTCCTGGGGTGGGCCTGGAGAGGACTGGGACAGGAACTGAGCTTTTAGAGTCCTGACAGTGAACTGGGGTTTATTTTGAGCAGGCGTGGGCCAGTCTTTTGTTCTTAATCGGGTTTCTGTGTTCAGGCCGCTCTTGGGTGTCCTTTCCCAGTGCACAAGGGTAAGATGAGGCTGCTCTGTGGTGACTGTGCTACTTGAGGGACAGTCTCTGATTTACCACAACTTCCCCAGACCTCAGCCCTCCCCTCCTCTGTCCACCCGGGTTTCAAGTAATGGGAGAGATAACCGCAGAACTTTCCTGAGAATTGATGGAGTGACAGAGGTGGTGAGACCAGGATCCTCCTGCAGCCCTGAATTCCCTCCCTACCCAGAGCTGGGGCTAAGGGACCCGGGAAGGCACCTTCCCAAGGCCCCACTTCCAAAGGGGCAGCTGCAGGGTCACACACACGAAGACCCAAGCAGAGGCTCTGTGAGGAGAGGGGAGCTGTCAGGCAGGCAAAGATGCTGTGGGCAGGGGAAGGTCTCTGGAAGAGGCAGCAGGGAAGTTCCCCAGGAACTTCCTCTCAGGGCTGGACTCAGCATGGCAACGGGCTTTGGGAGTGCATGGGCACCAGGGGGTCCCACCTGGAGCTTTCCCATCCCCTCCCACTCTCTCCTCCTCCCCACCTCCAAGTCTCAGAGCAGCAGCCTCCTCAGGGCACCCCAGGACCCATGAAATAAAACCCTCCTCAGTGCAGAAGCCTTCCAAGCCATGGTGACTGGCCCCAAGGAGAAGGGCAGAGGGAGGGAGAGTGTGGGCAGAGGCCTGCTCCCCTCCTGGGGCCAGAAGCAAGGGCCGGGCACAGGCAGGGGTGGCTTCCGGGTTCTCTTGGCTCTTCTCAGATCTCGGTCAGGACGTTGGCTGGCACCAGACCCCGCTTCTTGCCGCTGCTGACGCGGATGAAGCCATCAGCATCCTTGCTCCTGCCCACGCCCACACAGATCTGAGCGGAAGAGACATGAAGCTGAGGCTTGGCACTGCCTGCGTCCCTGGCCCCAAGTCCTGCTGGTGGCTCCCAGGCGGTCCATCCCAGGGGATGAAGGGACCAGCGTCAGATGTGGTTGGAGCCCGGGTGATGGGAGCAGATCCCAGGAGAGTACAGGGTGCAAGACCAGGCAGTCAGCAGACACAGAGCATCACTTCGGGTCTGACCTTTGAGATCAGCTGGTCTAATACCCCTGACAAACTACCGTTTCACAGAGGAGGTAACAGGGGGAAAAGGACTTGCCCATGGTTAACAAGAACCCAAAGGCAGAGCCAGCATTCAAACCCGAGCCTCTAGACTCCTAATCCAGTGTTCCTGCCCCGACTCTCTAACATAACTCAGCCCTCTGCCTGTGTTAGCTGCCAGCCCCAGTTCCCAGAGGGGAGGACAGGAGAGCCCTGCAGTCCCACTGCTGCTTTTTTTTTTTTTTTTTTTTAACGGGAATTTCAGTTCCTGGACTAGGCATTGAACCCGGCCACGGTAGTGAAAGCCCAGACTCCTAACCACTAGGCCACCAGGGAACTTCCCAGTCCCACTGCTTCTAGCCTGCCTTCCCTCCTGCTGCCAGGCTGCAAGCATCCTCCTCCAGGGCCCTCGCCCACACCCTGGCCGCCTCTCTCCCACGCCCACCTCTCCAGCCATGCAGGGCCCAGGCCCTCACCTGGCTCTCCTTGAGGCTCATGTAGCCCTGTTCCTTGTTCCCGGAGAAGGGTTGGCAGCAGCGCCAAACGTTCTCGCCTGGCCTCACCCGCTGCACAAAATTGGCTGGGAAGAAGCCAACCCGGTCGCCGATCTTGCCCTGGGGATGAGGCTGGCAATGAACACTCGTGCCACCCCCTGACCCCCACTGCTTTCTCTAGACCTAATGCCCACTCAGAGCCAATGCTGTCATCCTCCAGATTTGGCTTCTCTGTATTTGAGCCCCTAGTCGGGTGGCTTCTGGGCTGGAAAGGGCACAAGGTGGACGGAGGAACAAGGCTGGGGCGGGGAGGGGCACAGCGAGAGTAAGACCTGAGGGTGGGCCTAGGCCTGGCTAGGGCCGGTGGAGGAAGGAGAGGAGGTCTTTGGGGCTGTGTTCTCTGAGGGTGCGGGCTAGTGATGTACCTACCACCCCCCACCCTCCGCTCCCCACCCTGCCAAGTCACCTTCCACCAGTCCTCGTTAGAGTCATCCACCAGCATGATCCGGTCTCCAGGCCTGGGATGAGAGAGCAGAGGTAGCACATGGGGCAGGAGGGACCCTCCCACTCTGCATCCCAACAGTCCTAGGCCCCCAGATCCCCTGCATGCCCCCCTCAGCTGGGAGAGAGTTCTCGATGCCCTTGGAGGACCCTGAGTGACCACAGGTATGGCAGACGCTCTCCAGGACAGAGGCCGGGCAGGGGGCAGGAAACATGACATTAGCACCAATCCCTCTTGGACTCTGGCACCTCTGTCTCCTCTTTGGGCTCAGTAGCCTCAAGTGTGCCAGGAGGAGGTTCCTGAAGGTCTCCCTCACACTCGTGTTCCAAGGTCTGGGAGCACAGAGCCCTGAGGTTGGAGCCAGGCAGCTGCCCGGGGCGGGGACTGGGCCGCTGGAGGACTTACTGCAAAGCCAGGTCGTTGTTTTCCTGGGGCAGAAACTTGTAGAGCGCGACATAGGAGTACATGGGCCCCACATCCTTCCGTAGAAGGGGCCTGGGGGCCTGTGGAAAAGCTCTGGGTCATTGTGGGGGGGACACCTTTCTTATTCCACCTACTCTCCCCTTGCCCTGACCTTGCCTACCCTGGGGGCTAGGAGATGGGGCACAGCGCTCCTGGGTCAATGACAGGGGAGGTGAAGACTGTCCTATCTGCCGTGCTTACACACCCCTGAAGGGACTGGGCCAGGGATGGAGAAGAGGGATCCTCCTCTGCCTGCTGCACCCTAGAACTGCCCACCCTTGGGGCAGTAGGAGTGGGCACAGTAGGCACTGGGTCAGTGGAGTGGTAACACCCCTGCCTCCCGGGCCTACTCACCCCGGCATTGCCCATCCCTGTAGACTGAGGATAAATGATGGAACAGGGATACTCCCACTCAGCACGCTGTCACCCACCTAGGGATCAGTGACAAGGAGAAGAACAGCCCCTTCCCACCTGGCCTGCCGGGGGCTCACTGCCAGCCCAGCCTCACCTGCTGTCCAGGGCTCTTCTCCTCTGGTCCTGACCCTTCGCTCTCGGCCGGGGCTGTGAATACTGGAGATGCCAGGGTGGGGCGAGGGTGTGAGGCAGCAGGCAGCGGCCCGTACTGCGCTCCATTCCTGCCCCTGGTCCCCAGTCCCACTCACCGCTGTCGCCAGGGCCCTCCTCTGAGCTGCGGATGCTGCCTTCCCCGTCCTCAATCAGCTCATCCCGCTCGCTCTAGGGACACAGCGAGGGGAGGGCTCAACCCCTGGACCCCCCACCCTCTGAGACCTCTGCCCCCGAGGCTCCCCTTTGGTGCTCCCCATACCTACCAAGCTCCGCGTGGGGGACTCAGAGGTGCTGCTGAAGCTGGAGCGGTTCATCAGGGCCAAGGAGGTTCCGTAGCGCAGGGTCTCATAGACGGGGTCCACCTTCCCGCTGGCCCCTACTGAGGAGTCACCATCAGGGCCGGGCACCCTGCTGCCAGCCTCGCTCTGCCCTGACGTCCTGCATCTCAGCCCTGGCTGCCCTGCAGGCTGTCCCGCTCAGCCAGCCCTAAACTGAAATCTGCACTCCTCTCACCTGCCCCTCCCAGGTCTCCCTCACGGTATGAGAGCTCCGTGTCCTCCCACGGTGCCCAGGCACAAACCTGGAGCATCCTGGACCCCTTGCCCGCCTCACTGCCTGTGTTCACTCCATCACCTCATCCTACCTCCCAAACACTTCTAGAATCTGCTCACTTCTCTCCATCTCCACTGCTACCAGCCTGGTCCAAGCTACCAAACTCTTTCCTGGCAACCATCATGGCCTCCCAACTGGTCTCCCTGCTTCCAGTCCAGCCTCTCCAACCCACACAGTAGCCATAATGCTCTTGTAAAAACACAAAAATTGACCTTATAATAAAGTCCAAAGACCTGTGGTTACCAAGGGGGAGGGGGGTGGGGGAGGGATGGATTGGGAGTTTGGGATTAGCAGATGCAAACTGTTTATACGCAGAATGGATAAACACCAAGGTCCTACTGTAGAGCACAGGGAACTATATTCAATATCCTGTGATAAACCATAATGGAAAAGAATATGAAAAATAATATATATATGTATAACTGAATCACTTTGCTGTACAGCAGAAATTAACACAACATTGTAAATCAACTATACTTCAATTAAAAAAAAAAGAGAATAAAGTCCAAAGAACACTCTTAAGATGGACCCCGAGGCCCTGCACCCAGGGTCCCATCTCACCCTTTTACTCTGACTCCCTCAGTCCCATCCTCATTATCCTTTCTTTAACTCTCTGCCTCTCCCTACCTCTGGCCTGCCTCCTGTCCACACTGGTCTTCCCCAGATCCTCAGACTAATTCCCTATCTGTCAAGTCTCCCGGATGCCTTCTTTGCCTCTGTGGATGAGGTCGGTGCCGACTTTATCCTCTCTTTATTCCCTATCCTTCCGTTTCAGGCATTCACCAAATGATGGTTAATTGATGATTTATGTGATTATTTATTTCATGTCTAGCTCCCTTACTAGACCATGAGCTCCACCTTCTTCAGGGCTGTGTTCCCATGTCTAGCACAGTGCCTGGCACTTAGTAGGTGTTCAATAAAGTGTTTGTTAAAGGATGGATGAATGAATGAATGAACTCTACATTCAGGACAGCAGCATTCAAAGAAGGGAAGTGGGGAAGAAAACCAAAACAAACAAACAAAAAGAAGAAGAAGTCTAAAAAAAAGAGAAGGGAGTGGTAGTCGTGCCAAGAACGGGCAGTGCCATGTGACTCAGGTGCTCCTCTGAGGAGTGCATGGGTCTCTCATCCCACCACAGTGGGATCAGGGGCAACAGTGGGCACTCACCAGTGGGTGGGGACTCCTTGCTCATGGCACAGGCTGGTGGCGGCTCATGCACCAGGAGCGGGGAGCTGAAGTTGCGGCGGAAGGAGGAGGACTGTGGTGGGGGGTGGGGTGGGGCAGAGAGAGGGCACAGGGAGGTCACAGCCCCTTGAGAGTTTGGCCTTCCCCAAGCCCAAGCACCACCCCACATGAGGAACCAGCCCTGCAGGGCACTCATTCCCCCACATGCCAGGCCTGGGAGCATCAGCCAGCCATCTCTGTGTGGTCCCCACTCACCGTCTTGCCTGGGCATTGTTGGTGGGAGATCTCCTCGGAGCACCAGAGGTGGACGCTGACTTTGCATGTCTTACACCGCAAACCCTGCTTGGAGTTTCCTGGGAAGAATGTGGGTTTGGCAAGAGGGGGTGGTCAAGAGAGGCTACATCCAAGGGCAAGGAGCAAAGGAGGCAGGTTAGGGCATGAGGGAGCAAGGGACTGGGCATCCTCATGCCAGCCTGGGGCCTAGCTCCGACCTCCACACAGTCAGGGTGGAACCTGAGCTGTTAGTAAACACAGCAACACGGGGTCCCCACCCACCCCCAAGGGTGCTCATGTGTCCTCCCAGAGGGAGGGGCACAGTTAGGTTTAGCAGCAGCCCAACATCAGGCAGTCAGGTCCATGGGCCCACACCCACACTCACCCCGACCCCTTCTGTTGCCACCCAGGCACCTACCCACAATGAACTGTTGGCACAGCTCACAGGGGCTGGCTCGCTTGAAGACGTGTTCCTGGAAGCTGTGCAGCCTCACTGGTTTGAGTGGTGCCAGGGGGCGTGAGATCGGGCAGGGGGACAGGGCTGGGGTGTGTAGGCCCCAGTCTGCAGACGCTGGTGGTGGGGAGGGAGGTGGCAGCGGGGTCGGGGGCGTCAGCAGCACCTCGGTGGGGCATTTGGGCTCAGACCCCGAGCGAAAGAAGAAGTTCTCCATGCTCTTACTTCGGAGGATGTTCTTGAGGGAAAGTGAGCGCTTGAACCTCTGGAGCTGAGAGAGGAAAAGGGGCTGTGAGCCTGGAGGGGACTGGCTCCCCGGGATCTCTCCTTGGCCAGCGGCAGCCTGAAGGCTGAGAGCCAGAGGTGAGATGAAGTACTGAGAAAGAGGCTGCCAAGTCCCAGAAGGCAGGTCACCATCCCAGGTGCCCACAAGAGCCAGGCAGGGAACCTCCTCGAGCAAAGGAGCTCTGGCTGGACAGGCACCTAATTAGGAGTGGTGGGAACTGGACAGTCAGCGAGTAGCTGCTGGTCTCCTTCAGCCAGCTGAGCTAGTCTGTAGGGCAGCCCAGCGTTGCCAGGTTTCTCAATTTTCAAAAAGAAATCTAGACTTTGTTTTTTAAAAATATTTATGGGGCTTCCCTGGTGGCGCAGTGGTTGAGAGTCCGCCTGCCGAGGCAGGGGACACGGGTTCGTGCCCCGGTCCGGGAGGATCCCACATGCTGTGGAGCAGCTGGGCCCATGAGCCATGGCCGCTGAGCCTGCGCGTCCGGAGCCTGTGCTCCACAACGGGAGAGGCCACAACAGTGAGAGGCCCGCGTCCCGCAAAAAAAAAAAAAAAAATTTATTTATTTGGTTGCATTGGGTCTTAGTTGTGGCAGGCAGTTTCCTTAGTTGCAGCTCACCAGCTCCTTAGTTGCGGCACATGGGCTCCTTAGTTGCAGCATGTGAACTCTTAGTTGCAGCATGCATGTGGGATCTAGTTCCCTGACCAGGGATCGAACCCGGGCCCCCTGCATTGGGAGTGCGGAATCTCAACCACTGAGCCACGTGGGAAGTCCCTAGGCTTTTTTTTTTTTTTTTTTTAACCTCTATATTGGAGTATAATTGCTTTACAATGGTGTGTTAGTTTCTGCTGTATAACAAAGTGAATCAGCTATACATATACCTATATCCCCATATCTCCTCCCTCTTGCATCTCCCTCCCACCCTCCCTACCCCACCCCTAGACTTTTTGTTTATAAAAGTAATTTTTTAATAAAAAATATTCATCCATTTCATGAACTTATGAAATTTAAAGTCAGTTAAGAGGGACTTCCTGGTGGTTCAGTGGTTAAGACTCTGTGCTTCCATTGCAGGGGGCACAGGAAGATCCGCATGCTGCGTGCAGCCAAAAAAAAAGAAGTCAGTTAAGAAACCTAGAACTTTATGTGACATTGGATAGAAACAAATTCAAGAGGCTTTATTTCCTTTTTAATTTGCAGAAATGGTAGAATACTATTTCTCCCGTGCCTTGCGTTTTTCTTGGAAGTCATTCCATACAAATACACACAGAGTTTCACCATTCTTTTTGTACGGCTGCACAGGAATTTCACTGAATGGAGGTACCATTTACTCGACTTAACAAAATAATACTTTGGGGGCCAAAACACACCAGGTCCTCGGTCCTTGAACGGGGAGTGGGGGAGTGGTCACCCTGGACCCTCATCCTCAGGGCTGATTCTCCCTCCAAAACACCTCTCCAGTTCATCCCCTGTAACACCTCAGCACCCCAGAGCCCTGCCCTGGTTCAGGTTCCAGCACCCTGTCGGGTTCAGGGCCATAGCTCTTTGCCTCCGCCTTGCCCATCCCCACCTGTTCTCCATGCACCTGCCAGGGAGGTGATCCCTGACCCCGCAAAAAACCTTTCATGGCTCCTCAGGACCCAGCCAAGCCCCTGTCCCAGCCATGAAACTGCAACTTGGCCAAACCTGCCCTTGCAGCCCAGGCCCTCCACCTGAGCCCACATGTGAGGACTTGAACTCATCCGTGTTTCATGCCTCTGCGCTTTTTACGTGTTTGTCCTCTTTGCCTTATCCAGTTATTCCCCGCTTTCTTCTTCAGGGCTTCCTGTGATTCTTCCTTCTCTGGGAAGCTGTCTCTTCTTCTGCAGGAATTCCCTTCGGTGGGACCACTCCCTCCTCTGGCTGGCTGCATCTGGACGGGCTTCCATGATAGCTCCGATCAGGTTTATGTTGTCCTTTACTTCTCACTCCTCCGGGAGGCTGTGAGCCCCTGGAGGGCGGGGAAGGTTGCTTCAAATGCCCATAACGGGCCTCAGCACATAGTGGGTGCTCAGTCAATGTTTGTGGAATAAATGATGAGCAAGTGGCTGGAATCCTAAACAGAGCACGTGTTCTGGAGTGCACGGTGGATTCTGCGGTGAGGCCAGAGTTATTCCCATTGCTCACTCAAACACACCCTTATTCTACCCGGAGTGAGATCTGGACCTCTCTAGCCAGACCCCTGCCCTACTCCCCTCCTGTTGAAAGCCCCTACCCCTCCCATTCCTTTCTACCAGTTAAAAAAAGAAACGGGTGGAGGTGGGGGGCAGAGGCCTGGCTCTAGGCAGGGAGACTTGGCCAGGGTTCCCAGCTGGGACACCAGGCAGCCTGTGTGCCAAGGGAATGGAAGTGGTGGCCCCTCTAATCCTAGGGAGGCCAGCAGGCCACATGACAGAGGGGAAAGCAGAGGGGGAAATGTTTGGGCAAAAGGCGGGCCCGGTAGGCCAGCTGAAAGGCCAGAGCCCTAGGCGGACTGGCATGCTGAGTTGCTCAGCTCCTTCCAAATCCAGCTTCCTGGCCAGCACTGTGGGCTTCTTTGTGTGTCTCTGAGAAGCAGGGCCCCGGGCCCCAGCTGCCTGGGCATTGGGGCAGAGGTCGAGGCCCAGAGGGACAATTAATTAGAACACGAATATGTTCTATGTGGCTCTCGGGGCTCTGACAGGCCCAGAGGGGCGGGTGAACCACCCACTGCTCTGCACAGGGGCCGTGGGCACAGAGCACAGGAGGTCTCTGGGAGGATGTGCTGGGGGGGTGGGGGCAGAACGCAATCTGCTGCCTGAAGGCAAGTTACTTCACTTCCTCTCTCTCTAAGCTTCAGTTTCCCCACCTCCAAGTCAGGGTTAGATGCTATCTAAGCAATACAGGCTCAAGTCCCCAAAGCAAAACCTAAACTTATGAACATAATGAGGGACTGTCGTTGTCAGAGTCCTGGAATTGATATGCAGAATCTCATTAACCCTGGCACGACCCACTGAGGTGGTGACAATTATTGGCCCCCTTTGCAGATGAGGAGCTGAGGGGGTTAAATCACTCACTCATCATGAGTCCGCAGCGGCTAAGTAGCAGAGCCGGGACTTGAACCAGTGGCTTTGGCTATTGAGCGCAAGTGACCAGGAGCACCCTGCCTTGGCCCTCAGCTCTGGCCCTCAGTTGTGCCATGGGCTTGTCATGAAATGTAGGGTTAGAAGGGACTTGAAAGACTGGGCACATAGAGCAGTCCCCACCCCGCACTGCTCTGGCTATGTCCCCTCTGAATTATTGTCTGACTCTGTTGGTCACCTCTTGTGACGGCAAGCCCATCCTCTCTTGGGACAGTCATTCCATCTTTGGGCAGCTGCAACCGCTGGAAAGTGCTTCCCTATTTAGAGCTGAAACCTGCCTCCCTGCCTATCGGCCCTTGTCCCTCCCTTGGCTCCAGGAAGGGATACTCCCGCTTACACACATCAGTTCTTCAAATATTTGAAGACATCAATAATGTTCCCCCCTCCTGAGGCCATTATTTCCAAAGTAATCCTCACAGGATGAGATTTCAAGCCTCCCTACTCTCCAGCCTGTGCCCTTTCCTGGTCCCCGCCTGGCCTCAGTGCCAAAAGCCACCCCTGCAGGGTACCAAAAGCCTCTGGAACAGAATGTTCCCTGCCACCAGGGCAGCCCCAACTCTGCCCCAGATCCCAGGAGGGTGGAGAAGTGGGAAGGAATGCCACCTGGGGTGGCTGGCAGATGTCAAGGGCTGTGGCTGGAGGGCAGATGACGGCATCTCTGCCAAATGGCTTAATGCCCGCCCACACCAGAGACATCTGGCTTGGCCACCCAAACCTCATTTGGGCTCAGCCTGGCCAGGTATTTCCATTCCTGGGACTCCTAGTTCCCAGAGAAGACCTTTCTCTACCTCCCCACCCTCTATCTTTTTGGTGCCCCCACTGTCCCAGGACCCATTCCCTGGTGTGAGAAGAAGTCACCATACACCCTGGCAAGCTGGCCCACCTGGACCCCATTCCCTCCCAAAGCACCAGGAGCTTGTCTGGCTTGGAGCCTGGACCATCAGACCTGTTATTCTGAATCCCCTCCTGGAGGCAGGACCTGGCCTGCCTGCCTCCTCCCCACCTCTCCACACCCTGGACAGTCCTTTCCTTCCTCAGCTCCTGCCAGCTCCTGAAATGGCACTAGGCAGCTGGCAGAGGGTGGTGGCAGATGTGACACAAGCTGACTCAGATGGCAGAGCTGGCATGGCAGGGTCTTTCCAAAGATGGCAGCAAAGGGGGTGCTGGCAGGACCTATGTAGTAGGATGGGATGGGGACCCAGAGAGGGCGATGCTGACACTGGGAGGGTGGCTGAGTAGCTTGGGTGCCGGAGTGAAACCCGACTTTAGGGTGAGCAGGAGGCTGGACTTGGGCTGGCAAGAAATCCCCAGGGAGCCCCAAACACTGATGAATAGGCCTGGAATGTTGACTTCACTGCCTAATGAAGACAAGTACACCAGCCACCTCTGTTGTACCTGCCTCAAACTGAGCTGGGTGGGCAGCACCGACCCTCTCCCTTCCTCTTCTCCACCTCTACAGTCTGAAGACAGAAGCTACTTTGGGACAAGTTGAGGTGGGGGAATGGAAGGAGGCTGGCAAGTGTTCTGAATCCTCTCTCTGCCCACCTCTGCCCTCCTGAGTACCTTCCCCCAGACCTGCAATCCAGCTTGTGTTGTTATTACTGAGTCCTTCATAAATGAGGTACGGGGAGGGCGGCAAAGGGGCAGGGCTCCAACTGGCCTGGCACAGAGGGACCAGGTCAGGTGTACACTCCCATTCCTTCCCTGCTCCTCAGATCTCCATGGCTCAGACCCAGAGGTGCTGGCATGGGACAGTCCTTGGGCCGGGAGGAAGGAGGTACAGACCTGCCAGGCCCTGACCACCCCTCCCCACACAGCTGAGCCTGCAGCCTGCTGACTGCTGAGGCAGCACTGCCCAGCCCTCCTGCCCGCTCTGGAGAACTCTTAAGGAGGGGGCTGAGTGGCCAGGCCGTGGTGTGGGAATCAGGGCAGGACCTGGGAGGCCCTCAGTCCCCTGGGAAGCAAGCAAGGAGTTTGTATGTGTCTGTCCAGGGTGACTAGAAGGCAGCTGTGAAGCTCAGGGGCGCTGGAACTCAGGATGCGGCTCAGTTCCCTCAGGATGGGGATCTTCTGCTTGAAAGAAGCTGTCACAAATATTCCAAGCAATATTCTGCCCCCCAACACCTCATTCCTTTCCCAGTAGACTTGGCTCTCTGAGGGGGAGGTACCTCTGTGGTCTGAGAGCCCAAGGTCTGGTTCTCAGAAGGGAGCAGGAGAAGGTCAAGTGTGAATCTGAAGACTTGGCTGTGGAGACCCACCGGGTCGCTTTGGTTTAGGCATGGGGAGCCTACCTGGGGTGCCTCAGCCAGACACCAGCCACTCTGGTCCTACTCATCTTCCCTTGGTCACTCCCTTGAAGACCTTGACCTTGAATTAACCTCATATCCTGGGGGCGGTCAAGACAGAATTAGGAGGAAGATGGGCATTGGAAAGAGCTATAGATGAGCCAGTGATACCAGGGGGAGCCAAAGACCCCACCCATTTCTGGTCCTGACTGCCCCCCTCCTCATCTGGGTAACAGAAGCCAGGTGGGAACAATTTACCAGGGTGGAAAGGGAGAGAGTAGTCTGGGCCTGAAATCTGGGGGGGTGGGGGGTGGGCAGAGAGAGCACTGCCCCTTCTTCTCTCCCCATCCCCAGGTCCCCCGCTCAGGTCGCTTCCTGCAGAACTTCTTGCGGGTCAGCACCTAGAACTCGGGGAGGGAGCAGGCAGAATAGAGGCGTGGGGGGGGTTGAATGTGAGCAGTGTTCTCCCCCACCCCACCGCCTTCAGCGCCAGGAGTCTGCGCTCCGCCTGACTTCCTTGGGGAATAATTTATTCATTGTGACTCCCGCAGGAGTAGCAATCATACATAATTAGGGTTAATTATGACATTCATTAATTATGATGACTTCCCTTTTTGTTTCTAGCTGCTCCCCGCCCCCCTCCCCGGCACACGGCCCGCTGGCATGGGCTGCCTGTCTTTCTCATCCGGAGCCGCAACAACAGTCCCCGGGTCCCCGCCAGTGATGGTCCGCCCTGCAGCAGCCCCCAGCTGCGAACTCAGAAGCTGCGCAGCCCCCGGCCGCGGCCTCATGTCCCCGAGCCTAACCCGGTTGGGAGGGGGGCGAATGCAGGACTGCGGCGGGTCAGAGAGAGACATCTAGAGAGACTCAGAAATAAACACACAGAGACGCCGAGAGGACCCGAGACGCACACAGAGAGATACCAAGACAGAGACAAACAGGTTGTAGAGACATTTTCAGAGAGACACAGGCAAAGAGAGAGGGACAGACAGAGACCTGGCGGACACGGGAGGGGTGCGCCTCGCACGCACACGCGGGCGAGTATACCAGCCCACACCCGCTACACACCGCTACACACTGCCTCCGCCTTCGCTGCGCCGACTCCCTCCAACAAACGCGAGTTACATACAATCTCCCTGGAGGGTCGCGGTGGAGCGTCCGCTCATCACGCGCTCAAGGGCGTGTCGTGCTTGTGTGATGGGGGCTCCTTGTGGCCCCTCGTCACGAGCCCACTGCTCCCGGGTCGCCGCGCGGAGCGTTAGGGACCACACGGGCCCCGCTACTGTGACCCCAGGGCACCCGAGGCCACAGTGGCAACCGCATCGGGAAGAGGGCGCCCGGGCTGGGGGCGCGCTGGGCAGGGGTCCAGGCCTCGCGCCTCCCGAGTTACCTTGGTTTCCTGGAGGGCAGAGACGGTCCCCGGGGGGGTGTGGGTGGCCGCGTCATCCGGTTCGTTCTCCTTCTCGCTCATTTCGGTCATGGTTAGGTGAGAGGGTGCCGAGACCCGACGGCAGCCCGGCTGGAGGCAGGCTGAGGGTGGCAGGCGTCTCTGTGGGACCCTGAAGCCCTTCTCTAGAGACTGCCCCCCAACGAACCCCAGGAGAAACCCGCCCAGGCAAAGCACCCCCCCCCCACTCCCGGGTGCTGGCGGAGAAAGTTCCCGGGTTCGTGGGTGAGAGGAGGTAATTACACGGAGCCGCGGGAGCAGGACGACCCCAGAAGTGAGGACCAAGGATGCTGCTCCGAGCGAGGGGAGGAGGGAAGTGGGGACTCGGGGATGAGCCGAGGGAGGGAGCGATGGAGCTGTCAGTGTCCGGCACGCTTCACTGTCCTCTACGTCCGCCCCGCCACCCCCTCCCCTTCCCCTCCCCCCGCCGGCCCCAGCCGGGCACCCCCTCCGCCCAGTCCTCGCCTCCCAACTTTGATTTAGGAGGTCGCCTGGTCCCTCCCCTTTCCCTCCGCAGTTCCCCAGCGCCTCTATGCAAATAAGGTTCTCAGCTATTGGCAGCCGCGGTGGCCAGGAGGGCGAGCTGGGCGGAGCCTGGGGGGGGGGCTTGACATGATGGGGAGGGGCTTGGAGGGTAAAGAAGTGGAGGGAGCAGTTTTACCTGAAAAACCCGGAATTGGGGGCGTGACAAGGTTGAAGGAAGCCTCAGGAGATCATATTCGAGTCTGGAAGGGTTGGGGGGGGGGAATAGAAATAGGTTGGATCTGCAGAAGGATAGCTGAAAGTGAGATAAAGGTAGGACCTCCTGATAGCGACGTGAAGAATGGGGACACTTCCGCCCAATTAACTGGATGTCTCTCTGCCCTGGAGACACTCTCCCCAAATGTGTCTCTCCTCGGACTATGTAGGGGTTTCCTCAGCAGAGAATGGACAAATGAACATCATGTGTCAAAGGCCAGCCCTGTCCTGGAAAGCAGGACAACTATATTGTTTTCCAGTCTTGTTGCCTGGACTGCAGCAGAGAAGAGGCCTCGGTCCCCACACTTGAGGTCCCCAAACCTCTCCAAGACATGCCCCCTCCTAAAGATCCTACCACAAATGGAGTTAGATGGGGGTAGGAGAGGTGAGGGGGAAGAGGTTTCTTACCCTCCAAGGTGTCCTCTGTCCACTTGGCCTGAAGCTAATGCATGTCACCTACCTGCTATTTCCCGAACTTCCCCTACCTCTCCTCCTGCCTCTTCTGGTCCTGATCAAAAGGTCTAGCTTCATCTCTGGGCCTATCCAAGAAAATGGAGGTAGGTTGGAGGTTGAGAGAATCCTTCCCTGGGTGTGGGTGGAGAGACTTCTGGGTCTGAGTCTCCTTCCTCCTCATCTGCTGTGGGTGATGAGATGAGGGGGTGGGTGGCACTCAAGAGGGTCCTGCCTTTATGCCAGCCCTGGAGGAGGGGCTGAACCTAGTGTTCCGTCCTCCGCCCGCCCTCCCCCCATGCACCTAGCCATTCATGCCATCTATCTCCTCCTGAGGATGAGCTCACCGGTGGAGCACTGCTCAGGTTACTGCGTCCAGGAGTAGAGATTTATTTGCCACTGGCAGAATTAGGACAAGGGTGGACGGGAGGGTTTGTGGTAGTGGGGGCTTAGTCCCCTCCCCCTCCAGATCCACACACTGCAGACTCTCTGAGTGCTAGCTTTCCTGAAAGGAGTTTGAATAGAACCTGGCCTCAGCCCTCAGACCAGTTTCCCCAAAGGCCCATTCATTACCAACTGCTCCCCTCTGAGGGCCACCCTCCTCCCTCCTGCCCAGCACAGGTCAGCCCAACGACCCCCACCTAGGCAACACAGACTTAGAAATGCTTGGAGCGCCTGAGATGGGGTCATCAGCCCTCTATCTCTACCTGTCCTGGGCTGGAGCAAACAGGGGCTTCGTCTGTGTTTGTGAGGCCTCCTGGGGGGAGGTACCCCTGTTTCCCTCCAAAGAGAAGAGGCTCTGGGTTCCTTCGAGTCCAGTACCTGTGTAGTCACTAATTCACTTGACCCTGGGTAGGTAACTTTTTTTTTTTTTTTTTTTTACGGTACACGGGCCTCTCACTGTTGTGTCCTCTCCCGTTGCAGAGCACAGGCTCCGGATGCACAGGCTCAGCGGCCATGGCTCACGGGCCCAGCCGCTCCGCGGCATGTGGGATCTTCCCGGACCGGGGCACGAACCCGTGTCCCCTGCCTCGGCAGGCGGACTCTCAACCACTGCGCCACCAGGGAAGCCCTGGGTAGGTAACTTTTAAAGCCTTGATTTCTTCATCAGCAGAATGGAGGTTGTGCCTACCTCACTCCCGGGAGAATGAATGAGACAGTGTAGTACACCACTTAGCCCAGAGAAGATAGGCACAGAAAGTTCATTTTCTTCTTTCTCTCCTTCTGGGAGATTTGTCTCTTCCGAGGTCTTTTTCTGAGGTAGAGAGAAGAACAGCTTCCTTCCCTCGCTTTCCTCGGCTGCTTGCAGCCTGCTACTCCATGAGAGAACCGACCCAGGAGACTCTGACTAGACGTGGGAAAGAATTCCCAGGGGAATCAGTGGGGCAAGGCAGGGAAGTCGGTACGCCCTGGGGCCCATCTGGTCTGGGTTTTAGAAATCTGAGGTGGGGCAGCTGTGGAGGAGGCAGGGGGCTGGATCCCATGACCTCTGGATGTCCTTTCTGGCCTGTGGCCTTCCTGTTTCAGAGCGGTCTTTAATGATCTCAGTCTGAGTCACTGTCTCAGTGCCAACAGTTCCCACTGCAGTGGCTCAGAGATGGGGCAGGAGCAACTGGGCTAGCTTCTCTGGGAGGAACATCTTAGATTTGGAGGGCAGAAAGGAGGGGTTGTCAGATGGGCAGAAAGCAGCAGGGCAGAAAGCAGCAAGGTGGTCCAGGAGGATGAGTGGCAGCCGTAGTCTCAGAAGGGCTCTCAGACCAGACGTCATGATAGAACTACCAGGGGGCCTCTTACTAGGAGAGCTGAGTGAATGAGCATGGGCGCTGGGCTCTCGGGAGCCTGGGGACAGAGGGATGGATGGAGGGATGGACAGATGGCTTCAAATCTGCATATGGCACAATGTCCAGCACATTAAGACATTAAGAGCACCTGGTCCTCATCCTGGTCTGCCCTTTTTTCCTGCTCTGTGACCTTGGGCAGAGAGCTATCCGTCTCTGGAGGGTCTTTGGTTTCCTTGTCTTCTGATTGGCAGAACTGGACTAGATTAGTTTGAAATGGAGTTGGATTAAATGGGGGCAATAATTGTATATCTCTTAGTGTTCTTTTGAGGATTAAATGAGTTAACATATGTAAAGAGCTGGACAGAGTAAGTGCATGATAAATAATTATTATTATTATTTTATTTTAAAAAAATATGAAGGATTCTTAGGACTTCCCTGGTGGTCCAGTGGGTAAGACTCTGCACTCCCAATGCAGGGGGCCCGGGTTCGATCCCTGGTTGGGGAACTAGATCCCACATGCATGCCGCAACTAAGAGCCTGCGTGCTGCAACGAAGATCCCTCGTTCTGCAACTAGGACCCGATGCAGCCAAAATAAATATATAAATAAATAAATATTTAAAAAATTTTTTTTAAGGATTCTTAACCTTGGGCTTGTAGGTAAGTTTCAGGGAGTTCGTGAACCGCTTGAAGCTGTATCAAATTTTGGAGGATAAGCATTTTCTGGGGGAGAGTCCAGAGCTATCATCTGCTCCTCAGAGAATCTTAGATCCCCAAAAGATTAAGAACCGCTGGCCTAAATGACCCAGGGCCCCTCCACTAAGGTGTTGAGATTCTCTAATGTGAGGGATTGCCTCTGCCGTAAGGACTGACCTATTTTCTCCCACAAACACCTTCAGTTCAAGCCCCTCCCTGCTGTGGCCTCTGCCCCCATGGGTTACCAAGGACAGCCCAAGCTGAGCACATGAGTGGCTGGCCTCTCCCTCCAGCTTTAGAATCGGGGCTCCTAGGGTAGGGGGGTTCATCACGGTTGAGGTCAAGTCTGGGTTCTCATCTCCCAGCTGGGGAGAGGAAGAGGACCCAGCCTCAGTGGGGCTGGGGATGCCGAGAACACAGTGAAAGGTCTGGCCTTGCCCAGTCTCCCCTACGTCCCTCTGCCAGCCCACCCCAGGGCCTCAGAGGCAGATACCGCTCTAATGAGCTAAGGCCCACGGCAGGCATCGGTAATTATGATTTTACAGAAATATAGAAGACTCTTATGCAAGTGCCTGACATACTTCCTGGCTGTGGCATCTGCGACAGCTAGGTCCCCAGAGGCTGGAGAAGGGCCCCTCCACCCGCTGCTGCCAACAACCCTTGGAGCTTGGGACACTGGCATAGAGCCGCCTTCCCACTGCCTGTGGCGCTGTCCCTAACACGCCCTGGGTGAGCTGTTCCCTCTCTCTGTGCCCCAGGCTCCCTGGAGGGGAACAACACGGGCTCCAGTGTGTGCACCCCTCTCCCTACCCTGCCAAGTCGAGGCTGTCCAGGAGACTTGTTTCCATGGGAGGGGGATAATGGTTTTGGGGATGTTTCCCTTTCTCTCTGTAAGGAAACCTCTCTTTCCACAAAGATGTCCCCTTCTATTCTATTTCTTTTCCCCTTGAGGCTGGGGACATAGGGATGACAGCAGCCTGTGGTGGGGGTCACAGCCCCTGGCTGCCCCTCCCCAGGCCCTATGCCAGTTTGCCCACCCACATCTCCCATGCCTCTGATAGTGTCCTGAAGCCACCCCTTTCTTTCCCTGGTCCATTCCCCATACCCACCCACAAAGCATCTGTTACCAAGGTAACAGCAATGTCATCACTTTGGGGTGAGCAAGGAGGTGGAGCCCAGTGGATGGGATGGGGCTGTTAGGGGTTAGAATTTTAGAGATATGAGCACTGAGGGCCCCTAAACTCTTAAAGGAGGATCTTTGGCTGCAGAGGGGCCCTGGGCACAGACTGGGCTGCAGGGTGCTGCTGAGAGCTGGTGGAAAAGAGGGAGGATGAAGTCTGGAAGCAACTGGATCTGGGTGTTAGGGGTGAGGGTGACTGGCTTACTAAGTGGGAGAAGCGTGAGGGTGATGATGCCAAAGAGATGTCGAGGCAGGGAGGATGGAGCCTGCCTGTAACTCCTCCTTTGGAATTCAGCTTGTTAACTCCTCCTGGGGAGAGGTTTTCTGGCTGGGAGAGTCTAGACCCAGTGGAAACAGCAGCTGGGGATCCTGGGGCCAGCCTGGGTCCACACTGCCCCCTGCAGACTACACAGAAAACAACGTTGGATGTCTTCCAGGGAGGAGTGTGTAGGTGGGGCCTTTGAGGGTCTACATTTGAGACATCTAAACCATGTGGTCCTACTAAGTGCCTAAAGAGGCTCTGGGCACCCGGGGTGCCAGTTTCCTGCATTTGAGGCCCTCCTGTAAATCCTGACCCAGAGAGTGCCCTCCTGCCCAGAGGATCCCTCTGAGCAGACTTGGGGGTAGGAAGCAGCGGGGACAGAGATGCGCCTTCAGCTGAGTTGACAGAGGCCATCAAGAGGACTAGAAGGCAGAGGGGCCAGAGTATTCTAGACACATGCAACAGCCCGGGCAAAGGCACCGAGGTGTGAAACAGAAAAGACTGTTCTGGAAGTTGCCGGTAAGCAAGGGAGAGAGGGAGTGGTGACAGGGAAAGGCAGAAAAAGGTGGACAAACAGCCTTGGATGCTGGGCCAGGAAGATGCGTTTTCCTGCACAAACGGGCTTCTCAAACTTGCTCATTGGAACCCAGGTGAACCATCCAGGGGTACCATGGAGGCATGCGGGGCGGGGGGCAGGTGGGCAAAGTGGTTCACTCAGAAATTGAAAGGAATTTAAAAACATGTCTCTAGGGCTTCCCTGGTGGCGCAGTGGTTGAGAGTCCACCTGCCGAGGCAGGGGACACGGGTTCATGCCCCGGTCCGGGAAGATCCCACACGCCGCGGAGCGGCTGGGCCTGTGAGCCATGGCCGCTGAGCCTGCGCGTCCGGAGGCTGTGCCCCGCAATGGGAGAGGCCACGACAGTGAGAGGCCCGCGTACTGCAAAAAATAATAATAATAAATTAAATAAGTAAATAAAAACAAGTCTCTATATTAAATGTTTGTGCAAGCCTTGCGTTTGAGTCCAAGAATATCTATACTCATATCTTTGAGTCCAAGGACTGTAACCTGGTGGCCTGGGTTCAAACCCTGGCTGTGTCTTCTCTTAGCTGTGTGACCTTGAGATAGTTACTTAACCTCTCTGTTATATAAATAAACCAACAAATGATTTTAAGCACTAACTATGGTGTGCCACAGATGCCCTGGAATATGGGCATGGTTACCCAGGTGTTTCCATAGCCCAGCTTGAGAATAGCGCTGCGAGTGATTATGGTATGGTCATTCCTGTGTCTTAGGAAGATCCCTCTGGCTCCCAAGGGCAGCCACGTGGAAACAGAGCCAGAGTAGTGGGCTCAGGGTCTTCTGGCCAAGGCTTCATTGCAGGGATGGCCTGGAAGGAGTCCTGTGTCTTGGTCTGGGTGCATGGCAGTGAGGTGACTCAGGTTCCAGCCCACCCTCACTAGCTAATAACCTTGGACAAATTGCATAGACTGTAACTGGGGACCTTCTTACTTCAAGGGGTGGTTGTAACGTGCAGTGGGACCTGGAGGGTCGCATACCCCCGAAAAGCTGCTTCCCTTGCCTGCAATGCCGTTTTTTTTTTTTTTTGCCACGCGGTTTGTGGGATCTTATTTCCCCGACCAGGGATTGAACCCGGGACCTCGGCAGTAAAAGTGCAGAGTCCTAACCACTGGACCGCCAGGGAATTCCCTCCTGCAGCCTCCACTGCTGCTCATCCCAAGGGAATTGTCAAGCCATAGCCATCCTTGAGGAGACAAAAATCCCGTTTCCTGCTCCTCCTGCCGTTATTAATACCCCCCCGCCCCCATCTATCAAAACCACAGCAGACCAGCCACTGTCATTCATATTTACTCATCCTCAGGGCTCACAGCCCAGGACTGGAACAGAAAGTATTTTTCTCCATTTTGCAGTTGAAGAGGCCGAAGCTCAGAAAGGCCAGAGGTCCCTGCCATCCAGGTTCCGGGGTCTGATACTTCTTTGGGAGCCGTTAAATAAATGAATGCATGAACGATGAACACTGCCCCCCATCAGCCCCTCTTTCTTTGGGGGAGGGGTGGTAGACCTCATTCTCCAGCTCCCCAGGTTGGACTGTTGCCTGGTTAATTTCAGAATTCCACACACATTTGTCCAGCAGAGTGGTCATAGTACAGTCATTAGGAGCAATGTAACCCGGTGGCCTTGGTTCAAACCCTGGCTGTGTCTTCTCTTAGCTGTGTGACCTTGAGATAGTTACTTAACCTCTCGGAGCCTCAGTTTCACCATCTGTATAATGAGGGGGGCGGTGATAATAGAATAATAGAAAAAAAATAGCATCTGTCTTAGAAGATAGACTGAAAAGCACTCTGGAGTCATACTGAGCACTGAAGAACTGTTTGCTAAATAAGAAGACCCTCTACATTTATAAGTGTTATATAAATAAACCTACACTTTTAAGTGTTAAATAAATAAACCTGTATGATATACTAGGCACTGGAGATATGTAGAGAAAAAGACACCTACATTTACTGAGGGCTCATTATCTCATTCATTATTATCCAGCCCTGTGGGGCAGAGGTTCTCACCATCCCCCCCTCCCTTTTTTTTTTTTTTTGCAGTACGGGCCTCTCACTGTTGTGGCCTCTCCTGTTGCGGGGCACAGCCTCCTGACGCGCAGGCTCAGCGGCCATGGCTCACGGGCCCAGCCGCTCCATGGCACGTGGAATCCTCCCGGACCAGGGCACAAACCCGCGTCCCCTGCATCGGCAGGCGGACTCTCAACCACTGAGCCACTGGGGAAGCCCACCATCCCCTTTTTATAGTTGCCGCACGAAGCTCAGAAAGGCTAAGCCTAAATCCACCTAAATCCACCTAGTTGCGCTTGCACTCAGGGTCTATCGAGAGGTGTGTTTACCTCTTAGTCCCTACCTTCAAGGGGCTTCCACTCTGATGGGAAAACAAACATTAGACAAAGTACATTAAGAATAAACTGCACATCAGACGACTGCTGTGAAGGAATTTGGTGAAGGGCAGAGGAGGGACATGGGGAACATAAATGCCAGCTGGCTGGGTTGCAGGAAGGGTTTTAAGAAGGGAGCAGTAAGTTTGAAGCGTGAACAGAGTACCTTTCCAAGGTGAGACTTACTGGTGGTGAGAGGGACTCTCAGGAATAAAAGATTGGAGACTTAGAGCCAGGCCTGTGCATCCTCGAACTCTAGGGGTGCGCTGTTTAGTGTGGTGCCCTGTGGAGCTGCACACCCAGAGGCCTCGGAGACAGTTTGCTGGAAAAAAGGACCACCCTCCTAGGGTGGGGGCATTCGTGTACACAGACACACAGAGCACACAGGGATTGCCATATGGTATTGCCAGCTTCCTGTGTGCGTGCATGTGTGTCTGAAAAATCGTGCTCTCATCCATTCCTTTTAGGGAAGGGGAGGGTGGGACGAACTGGGAGATTAGGATTGGCCTGTATACACTACCATGTGTAAAAGAGATAGCTAGTGGGAACCTGCTATATAGCACAGAGAGCCCAGCTCGGTGCTCTGTGATGACCTAGATGGGTGGGAAGGGCCGGGGGTGGGGTGGGAGGGAGATCCAAGAGGTAGGGGATATATGTATACATATAGTAGCTGATTCACTTCATTGTACAGCAGAAACTAACACAACATTGTAAAGCAATTATACTCCAATTTAAAAAAGATAAAAAAATAAAAATCATTTCCCTGGAACTCAGTGCCCAGACCCTTTGACCACTAATGTAGGGGTAACAGCGGTGCCTGAGCCCTGGATAGGTTAGGATTCCACCCACCCAGGTACCCTGCCCCAGGTCCCACACACCAGTGAGGGAGGGAGGGAGGGAGAGAGAGCCTGGTACATAGTAGGCACTCAATAACAGTTTGTTGAATGAATGAATGAATGAAGAACACTCCCCTCCGCCTCTGTTTCTCTGTGGGAGTGGTAGGCTTCACTCTCCAACTCTCCGGGTTGGAATGTTGCCTGGGATAGAAGACAAAACAAAACGATAGATTTTGGTTAGAGGAGAAAGACACTGACTTATTTCTCAGCAATTTTGACAGATAAAAACTTACTTCCTTGGCTCAGGGAACCCCGAGGGTATTATTAGGATCGTGTTATGCCGTGGCCTAGAAAATGATAGAGCATTTGGGGTATGAAATTCATCTGTGTTGGGGGAAGTTTCTGGGACAGTCATGTCTGTACCTCCAGAACTAGCGAGGGACACCGCCAAGGAGGCTGGGGCCCTCAGTGGTGTCCTCGCTACCCCAAGGGAAGCTCCTGAGGGTTAAACACTGGGATAAGGTGCAACTCCACAGAACTTCCTTGGATCCTCACGGCCACACTGAGTGGGACGGAGGCCTTGATCCTATTTTACCGATGAGGAAAGTAGGTTCAGAAATGTGTCCCTGCCTCGTGGGGGCCTCAGACCACCCAGAGGCTGAGACTCCTCTGAGAGTGGGGAGCCTGGACCAGAAATTTCCTGAGGCCTCTCTGGGCCTTGGATGGGCTGTTTATACCCTGTGCTGTGCTGGCCCGGGAGGTACAGCGAATGGGTCTG
This sequence comes from Tursiops truncatus, assembly GCF_011762595.2. Classification (NCBI taxonomy): domain Eukaryota; kingdom Metazoa; phylum Chordata; class Mammalia; order Artiodactyla; family Delphinidae; genus Tursiops; species Tursiops truncatus. Next base: position 37,246,866 of record NC_047053.1, read on the forward strand.
GTGGGGGCTCTCAGTGACCAGGTTCTGTCTGCCTCAAGCCTGGCTTCTTTCCTTGGAGAGACAGAGCCAAGGAAAACCAGCAACAGGCCCAGGGACACCTCTTTGGGGACAGAAGCCCAGAGACTCTGAGATGGGCGGAAGGAGGGAGTAGCAGCAGGAGTAAGGGAGAGGTGGGCCTTCCCTGGTGGTCCAGTGGCTAAGATTCCGCGATCCCAGTGTAGCAGGCCCGGGTTCGGTCCCTGGTCAGGGAAATAGATCCCACGTGCCGCAAGTAAGAGTTCGCATGCCGCAGCTAAAGATCCCTCCTGCCAGCAAAGAAGATCCTGCACGCCACAGCTAAGACCCGGTGCAGCCAAATAAATAAGTAAATATTTTTTTTTTTTTTTTTTTTTTTTTTTTGCGGTACGCGGGCCTCTCACTGCTGTGGCCTCTCCCATTGTGGAGCACAGGCTCCGGACGCACAGGCTCAGCGGCCATGGCTCACGGGCCCAGCCGCTCCGCAGCACGTGGGACCCTCCCGGACCGGGGCACGAACCCGCGTCCCCTGCATCAGCAGGCGGACTCTCAACCACTAAGCCACCAGGGAAGCCCAGTAAATATTTTTTTAAAATATGAGTAGGAGAGAGGGGGTGCTCAGAGGGGGAGGTAGAGGACAGGCTGGGGGGCGGTGCAGGGGGTGGGACTGGCTTATGGAGCAGGAGTCCCCTCCACTGGTGTCCTCGAAGGGGGCCCGCGCCAGCCTCCACCTTTCCCACCTCCATCCCCCATAGCAAGCATAACAAGCCCCGCCCCCCCCATCTACCCCCATCCCCTCTGCCCCACTGCCACCCTTACACCCTGCTCCCCCGAGGCCAGGGCCAAGCCCTCCCTCTGGACCCCTCCTACTCCCCTTCCCCTGGCCTTCCTGGTATCTTGCTCTGTCCAACCTTGCAGGGTCCCATGGGGGGCCTCCTGACCTTGGATCCAGCTTTGGGCAATGGGTGAGTCTTGAAGTCTTGGGGGTCTTACTGCAGATCTTGGGGACTCAGGTTTCTTTGGCCCCCATTGTCAGGAATGTTCCCATCCCCTTTTCCTCCTTTTGTCCGGCTTCATGAGAGAAGACCAAGGGCCAAGGTACCTGGAGGTACCCTGCCTGCCCATTGTGTGTGTGGGCATACTCTTTGGTTTTCCCTCTCCCTGCAAGGGAGGCCCCCCAGAATCACAAAGCCTAGATAGTTAGGGTCACATGAGGTCAAGCCGCATCTTTAGAGCCCCATCTGTGCTCTCTGCAAGGCCCTTATCTATTTACACCCAACACAGTAGTGGGGGGTGGGGGCAGGGGGGCCCCTGAGCTGACTGTGTACAGTGACAACAGGGGCTGAGCCTGGGGAAGGGGGTCGTCCCCCAGGCAAACTGTATTTGTCCATAAACACAGTGCACCCTGAGCCCCAGGGCAGAGGAGGGGCAGAGAAACCAGCCCAGCTGGAGCGCCTCTCCTTCTACCTCCCTGGGAGGGGGGGCTCTCCCGGGCCCACCCCCTCCTCCTCACAGGCACGCTCTCTCTCCCAGCACCACCCCCCGAGTTGTTTCCACAGCAAGCTGGACTATGTTCTGTAAACTCCAGTCCCCTAGCCAGGTAGCCCCCAGCGACAGGACAGGTGTCAGGCCATCACTGCACCTGTGTGTATGGGGGCGGGGTAGAGACAAGGAAGGAGGCCAGGGGGAGCAAAGGCCCTTTGTTGGTCCATGTGATGTTGTTTGTCGCTCTTCCCGTCCCCTGGAGCGGTCAGGCTCCACCCTCCCCCCATGGGGTCCTGTGAGGGGTCTGGGCCCATAGGTCTCCAGGACTCTCTACGTGGCTTATGGATCTGGGGCCAATCTTTTAGCCTGAGGGTGCCCCTCGTTGTTCTGGGCCTCTGGGGGAATGGTGGGGCAGTGGATGTCCGTCCCGGTGACTTGTTTTGCTGCACCACCACTTCCCCTTTGAGTTAATGATTGGTGGGGAGCCCTAGGGATGCCATTTCTTGATTCCCCTCAGCTTGGGCTGCCTAATAGGTCCTGAGTTTCCTAGAGCCCCGGTTGCTCAGCCAATAAGAGGCTGAGGCCTTGCCCCACCCTTTTGGGGCTATGCTCTTGTATATAAAGCCCGAGGCCCCGGGTGGATGGCCCAGTGGGTCCAGCCCAACCCGGTGCTGAGCCTTCTGTGACACAGCTGGTCCTGCTCTTTTTCCAAGATGCTGTTCTGGCACAGCCAGCCGGAGCACCTGTGGCCCAGCCCCGGGGAACTGTACCCCGGGCCACCAAGCAGCTTGCTCAGGTAAGGGCCACATCCCCTTCCCACAGTCCCTGCGGAAGGCCCTGCTCTGAGTTGAGATGGACACGTCAGGGCCCCCTGTTTCAAGCGAAAGCTTATGGGCCTCCTGATCTTGAGTTCCTCTGGGGGTGGGGAAGTGGTCAAATGTACCTGGAGTTCAGTGGGTCCCAGGACGTCTCAAAACATCCTGACCACCCACCCACTCAGGACACTTGCGGTGGGCATTCACTGGGTGTCAGGCAAGCCCTGAGGGTGCAAACGAGTAATTAATAGCAGATGTTTGCAAAGGCTTGGTAGTATCTGGGATCTGTACCTTAAGGGAGGTCTGCTGGAGGCCAGAGGAGCTGAACAGGGGCCCCTTAGGCCCTGGCTGCTGCAGGGGTGCCTGCTACAGCACACTGTGGGCTCCCTGAAGGGAGAACCTGGCAGAAAGAGTCAAAGCCTCTTAGAGGATGGGGTGGACAGGGCAGAAAGCCAGCAGTGCCCTCCTCTCCCTGGCAGGGAGGCCTTGCCCTTGCCCTACCTGAAGCAGGAAGAGCCGCCCAACATCCCCCGTGCGGAACCACCCTGCCCCGCCTTCCAGTACGTGCTCTGCGCAGCTACCTCGCCAGCTGTGAAGCAGCAGGAGGAGACCCTCACCTACCTGAACCAGGGTGAGCTGGGCCTGGGGAAGGAGAGGGGCTAGCGAGGCAGCAAGCTCTGGAGGCTGGGCCCAGGGCAGGCTGGGGGTGGCAGGCAGCATCTCTGCCCCTCAGAGTGGGTCTCACACATCCCCTTAATCTCTCCCAGGCCAGTCCTATGAGGTGAGGATGCTCTGCAACCCCAAACTGGGCGATGCCACCCAGGGGCCCCGGCTGCTGAAGGTAGGTGCATCCCTTCCAGAATTGGCAAAAGCTGGCTATGACTATCCCTCTGGGCAGGAAGCCAGTGTCATCACTATGATGTCATTGTCAAGTAGAACCCTCTCAAGTCCACCTTTCAATCTGACCTTCACAATAGCTCAGTGGTGGGCAGGAATTGTTGAGGAAACAGGCACAGCGAGGTTAAGTATTTTCTCAAGGACACAGAGCCAGTAAGTAGCAGAACCAGGACTTAGAAATACATTTACATAGCATTACTCACACACATGATTCCTTCTTTCTCAAAAAAAAAAAAAAAAAGTATTTAGCTCCCATTCTTTGCCAGAAACTGTTCGATGAGCTAGAGATCCAGGGGTAAAGAGACAGATGCAGTTTCCTTCCTCAGGGGGCTTGCATTCTGCTGAGTGAGACAAACATGTAATTACACAAATTATTAATATATGCAATTACAAATTGATTTACAAATCGCAAACTGATAAGTGCAGCGAAGAAAAGAAATGGGTAGAGTGACTACGAGTGGGAAGGGATTAACTCCTCCATTTTACAGATGAGGAAACTGAGGCTCTAGGTTACTTCCTCAGTTTCACAGCTTGTGAGTGGCAGGTGGCATCTGGACACGGATCTAGTGATTCTAAGTCCTTCTGCCCCTGGAGGGTGGGAAGCAAGGTGGGGGAGAGGCTGGAAAGGTTGGCCTGCCCCAGGTGTGGGAACTGGTTCCCAAATGCCCACGCGCCCTCCTGTGCCCGCAGAGTGTGGTGCGTGTGGTTTTCCACGACCGGCGCCTGCAGTACACGGAGCAGCAGCAGCTGGATGGGTGGAGGTGGAGCCGGCCTGGGGACCGCATCCTGGACATAGGTGAATGGGGAGGGACCAGGGACCCTTTAGGGCTGCTTTCTGTCTTAGAGGCCCTTGTGGATGGGGAGGGCTGAGCCCGACTCCCTGCCTGCAACCCTGTGCCTGCAGATGTGCCACTGTCCGTGGGGGTGATAGAACCCCAAGTGCTACCCTCACAACTCAACACGGTGGAGTTTTATTGGGACCCGGCCAAGAGGACCTCCCTCTTTCTGCAGGTGAGTCTGAAGCTGAGACAGGGAGGAGGCTGGAGCTCAGATGTGGGTGGCAGCAGCCTAAGTGGGGAAGGAAGGTGATTTTGGGTGGTGGTGGGGGGCGTGATAAGAATGAACCACTTCTAGAAACACCTTGAGGAAAAAAAGATGGATAAATGTTGATCGAATCTCAACAAAGGCAAGGACTTGTTAAACATTAAGGCAATGGAAGAAATTAAAAAACATAGGACAGAATTTAGCTTCATAGAAAGTAACGGTCTGCAATACACAGGCAAAATTAAAAGGAGACATCAAATGGGAAAAATAGTTGCCACATATGACATATAATGTGTTATATAAAATGCTAATAATGCTAATAAAATTATATATGTGTGTGTGTGTGTGTGTGTATATATATATATAACTGGCAAAGACTTTTTAAAAACTGTTATTGGTAAGGTTTGGAGAAACAGACACCCTCACATCCTGAGAATGCAAATTGGTGCACCCATTCTGTAGGTATGTGGCACGTGGGCAAATTTTATTAAATTTAATGTTCATACTCATTTACCCAGTAGTTCCGCTATCGCAGTGTTCAATAAGTACACAGAAATATATTTACCAGCTATTCATGCCAGTGTCGCTTTATATATTAAAAGATTTTAAATAATCAGATGTCCATCAGAAGAGGATTGACTTTGATATAAGTGTTTAGTACAGGTTTATAATGGACATTGTGTAGCCATTAAAATGATGTCTCTGAGAAATATTTCATGACAAGAGAAACTGCTTTCCCATAAGTAAAGGCGGAATATAGACTTGTATTTAAAGTTTGATTTCTATTTTGTAAAAATAAAAGTGTGTGTGTATACAAAAGTTGTGGGGTTTTTTTCCTTGCCCAGAGAAAAGATAGGAAGAGACAATACTTGAATGTTAACAGTATTATCTCTGAGAGGTGGGGTGATGGGAAATGCTTGTATTCTTCTTTATACTTTTTCAGTGTTCTCCATATTTTCTATGCTGGAAGATTTCCTTTTATAATCGAAAAATATTGTCAAAACTCACCTGTAAGTCCCTTTTCTGAGTGTCCACTATAGTCTAAGCATCTGGATTTGGAGTCAGGTGGATGTGGCACGATTTCAGTTCCACCACTTCCTGGCATGGACCTTGCCCAGGTCACATGATCTCTGTGAGCCTCCGCTTCCCTACCTTTACCTGTTCTTCACAAGATTTGGGGAGGGCTACAGTGGGTGTGCAGGTCAGGAAGGCTTCCTGGAGTAGACTGCTAGATTTAGCAAATAAAATACAGGACACTCAGTTAAATTTGAATTTTAGCTAAAGAATTTTTTTTTTTTTAGTATCAGTATGTCCCATGCAATACTTGGGAATACTGATGCTAAAAAATTATTTGTTTCTTATCAGAAATTCAGATTTAACTGGGCATCCTGTATCTTAACTGGCAACCCTACTCTGGAATGGGATGTATTGGCTCAGATGTGAGCAGAGAGAGCTTTCCCGGTAGAGAAAAAGCTATGCAGGTGTATTGAGGTGATGATTAGGCTGGATCGGTAGGTCAGCGGGTTCATTGATGGGGGAGAGAGAGCAGCCGGGCAGAAAAGCTTGACTTGACTCTTTAAGATGCTTGAATGCCAGCCAGGGTCAGGGACTTTGCTTCTCATCTCATAACCCTGGGGAGCTGCTGAGGGATTTTGAACAAGGGAAAGAACCTAATAAAGTTATATTTTAAGAAGAAAGTAGATCTTAAATGATCTCACCACCAAAAAAAGGGTAATTATGTGATGGGGTGTTTCTGTGATGGAGGTGTTAGCGGCTAATGCTATGGTGGGTGGTAATCATTTTCCAATATATAAATGCACCATATCAACACACTGCAAACTTTAAACATACACAATGTTATATGTCAAGTATATCTCAGTAAAGCTGGAAAAAATTGTTCCCCTTAAAAAAAAAGTTATGCTTCAAGAATAGACACTGGTTGGGGGTGGGAAGTTGCTGTGCTTAATGGCTGACAGGTGACAGACAGGTAACAGCTTTCAGGTGAGATCCCTTGAATGTGGGTGGGACCTGGAGGCACCCTTCTTTTCCACCTCAGGTTCACTGCATCAGCACCGAGTTCACTCCTAGGAAAAAAGGTGGAGAGAAAGGTGTTCCCTTCCGCCTTCAGATCGACACTTTCAAGCCCTGTGACAAGGAGCTTTCGCCGGAGCACCTGCATTCAGCTGGCTGCCTCATCAAGGTGTTTAAGGTACATGCAGCACGGGGGCCCTGTCCCCTCCCTCTCAGGGCTGTCACCCTGCCTTGCTGGCTGTGTGGATCTGGCTCTGCTTTGCAGCGGACCCTCAGCCTGCGGTTCCCCTCTCTGGGACTGTTTCATTCTCCGTGCACAGAGGGATGGGGCTTGGTCTCTTTCTCAGAGCCCCTCCTGTAATGAGAAGTGGGCAGGTGAAGAAGGCCTCTGAGGTTTTCTTGTCACCCTCCTGCAGCCCAAAGGAGCTGACCGGAAACTGAAAACTGACCGGGAGAAGATTGAGAAACAGCCCGTGCATGAGAGAGACAAGTATCAGACAGCCTGTGAGAGCACAGTCTTCATGGAGGTGTGTGTACTGGGTGCGGGGGCGGGAGGGGAGGTCTGGAGAAAAGATCCTCGTTGTATACGCTGGGAAACTGAGGCCTCAGGGGCTGCGACTGCTCCAGGATCATCACAGCCTCCCAGTGATTCCACCTGTTTCCTGCGAGGACAAACTGCACTGCCTGTTGTTCAAGACTCCCAGGAGATGACGCCTTGCCGGCTGCCTCTCCTTGCCCTGCCGTGGCCGCCCCTCACTTCTGCTCCCTCTGCCTGGAGCACCTCCTTTCCTGCTGTAGCTCCTCCAGGAAGCCTTCCCCAAATCCCCCAAACAGAGCTGCAGGCTAGTTTACTCTCTTCTTTGTGTGGAAACTTGATCAACTTGTCAGGGACTCCTGGGGCAGGGGCCAAGTTTGGCCCAAGGCAGGCCAACAGCCACCACTGCCCACCGCCCCCACACACACCCGAATGTCCAGGCTAACCTCACTGCTTGTCTACCTGCAGTGTTCACCGTGGCCAGAGCCCAGTTCGGGACCCCACCCGCCTCTGAGCCCTCTTGCTCTGACCTCCCCCAACTCCTGCAAGCTCCCCCCGGAGAGGTGAGGCAGGACGAGCACCTTCTGTCAGCCCTTGGGGGTGAGAATGAAGAGAAGAGCCCCTCAGCCTAGGCAGCGGGGGAGGGGCCGGCCTGAGGGTGCAGCTGAGGCAGCTTCTGGGGAACACGTGGGTGACACCGGGACAGGCCTGGGGAAGGATGAGGGGGGCAGGAGACTGGCCGCACTGTTTCCCTGAGCCTGACTCCCTGCTCCCCACAGGCTCTGCTCCTCACCACCATTCGCCTTGGACACCTTGGGGGGCAGCCCAGCCCAGGTGAGTCTTTCCTTTCCACACTCCCACACCCCCTATTGCAAAGCCTTCTCAGCAGTGTCACCTCACTCTCCAGAATAGGGTGGCCCTGCCCCCTGGTGGGGAGATGAGGTATGGCCACAGATAGTCAAATGGTTCGCGGATGGCGCTGGGCACTTGCCTCCGCCAGGATGAGCCTCCCGTCTCAGACTTGGGACCTCCAAGGGCAGGGGCCATGTTTCCCCTCCACCTTGTTCTCAGTCCGTGGGTCCACGGTGTTATCTGGACCGCTCTCTTTATACCTCAGGATCTGAACCCTGGAGCTTCCATCCTAGAGACACAGCAGTGGTTGCATCGGCACCGGTTCTCCAACTACTGTCGGTCGCTGGCCAATTTTACTGGTGAGGCTGGGGTCTGGTAGGGACCTGACCTGTAGGGGACTGAGGGCAGACAGTCGGGCAGGAAGCCTGTCTCTGTCCTGGCTTGCTGTGTGACCTTCAACTAACTTCTATGTAGAACTAAGAGTTGGCAAGCACACTATGCTGGCTAGGCTCTCTTCTCGTGTATTATCCCATACAATTTATACACTACCCCTGAGGACAGGGCTCAGAGAGGTTAAATAACTTACCCAAGGACACACAGCTAGCAAGTGGCACAGGTGGGATTTGAATCCAAGTCTGGTTCCCATGTTTGGGCATACCAGGGCTATTTGTAGACTAATGTTGGATTGTATCCCTTGCCACCCTTGATCCCAGTGCTCTCTTCCCCTAATCTAGCCCTGTCTGACTCTGCAGGCACTGATCTGCTGAAGCTTACCCGCCAGGACCTTATCCAGATCTGTGGAGCTGCCGACGGGATCCGCCTTTTCAATACTCTAAGAGCCAGGTGCTGGGCACTGCCAACCAGGGTCCCCTTCCCACTGTAGTGGCACTTACCAACTCAGCTGACACTCACGTTTCATAGACTGTTCAAGCCAAAGGCTCCTGAAAGACCACTTAGCCCCACTTCTCTCTTTTTACAAAGGAAGAAACTCAGGACCAAAGGACAGCGACCTGCCTGAGGTCACAGAGCAAGCAAGGCTAGCAGAATTGGGCTTAAAAGTTAGGCTCCTGTGACTTCTTTCTGTGGCCAGCCCATCTGCATCACTCAGTTTCTGGGGACAGAGATGGATTCTTCTCATCTTCTCTCCCCTAGGGTCCAGCATTCACTAAATACCTAAGAAAAGTTTGGTGACCCCCTATCCCTAGAGACCTGGGAGGACACAGGGTTTCTCCCAGGGATGAGGGCTAAAACTGGGACCTGTTAGTTCAGGTATGAATGTAGACTATTTTCCTGGCCCAGGCCCATCCGTCACCGGCTGACCTTGTATGTCGCTCAGGAGGCCTCTAGGCAAGAGAACGAGGTTCCTAAGAACCCTGATTCAGGTGAGGTTCTGGCCTCTTCAGAAGACAAGAAACTCAGGTGTGGTTGCATGAAACCTCTTCTGGGCTGGGGAAGGGGTGATGCTCCACCATTCCTGGGACCCAGGATGCCCTTGGCATTCTCATCTTCCATGACTAGATTAGTCTTCTTTCAGGATGACTCCCTGGGTTTATTCCTCCATGCTCTATACTCTGACTCCATCTGATTCTGTCATTCTATCATATGGTGTCCCATCTCTTCTTTAAACTGGGGGTTCCTCTCAGCCTAGGCCTCCCCAAAGGTGAGGAATAGGAGGTGAAAGTGAAGAGGATTTGTAAGGTTTATTCCTTCTTCCCTGACCTGGGCCCTCCCAATGAGCCTGTCGCCTTGTCTTCTCCTTTCTCCTGATATCTGGGGATCCCTCTGGGCCGCAGCCCCCACTGACTCCTGCCCCTGTGCTGCCCACACCCCCAGGCTTTTATCAAGAGATCTCTCTGGATGAACTCAGTGCTGTAGAGCTCATGGGGAAACTGGCTGAACTGCTGGCCCTCCCAGCCAATCAGATCCATCGGCTCTTCCACCAGGGCCCTGGGGGCATCCTCATTCTCCTCAGTGACCAGGTAAATCGGGAGCGGTTCCCTGCAAGGTTCCACAAAGGCCTGGATCATTCTTCCAACACCAGGCCCAGTCTCCCTCTCCCTGTCCTAGCTTATTCCGTTTGGTTCTAAGAACAGAATCGTCTTAGTGACCCCTCTCCCTTGCAGGTGGTTCAGAATCTTGAGGATGAGTCGTACTTTGTGGCTGTGGTGAAGAAAGGTAGGGCTTTGAGAGGGAGAGGCGTGTGTCTCACAGGCCCTAGAAAGGGTAAGATTGTTTATAATACTGCCTCCTAAATGAGATTAAAAGGTTCCTTGAAGGTGTGTTACGGGTGCTGTGTCCCAATCAAGGGGTAAACATCTGCTCAACACCAGCTTTGTGTCAAAGGGACAGGGTCATACAGCTACGAGACAGCCATTTATTGCTCAGGAAGAAGGAACTGAATAAACGCATTCTCATGAGGGAGACATGCCCTAGTTTCAGGGAGCTTATCAGAAGGGAAGGAAAGGCCCCTACCCCTCTTCCCGCACACCCCCACCCCCCCCAACAGTCATACAAGTCAGAAGGGCAGGTGCTTGCTGGACACCACCTGGAGCAGAGCACTTCCGATCAGCATTTCCGATCAGCTGGCTTGTGGTCCTGGTATTCAGATGCCTGCCCTCTATCCCTCCTCTGTGCTCCGGTACCCAGGGAGGCTTCCTAAAGAGCTGGATCCAGGGTGGGGCTGGAAGAACACCTGGGTGTGGCAGAGGCCCTGCAGGCCGCTTAGGGGTTTAGAAGCAGCACAGCAGCTAGTGGTGGTTGGGGCCCGTCTCACCCCGGTGGTGCCCTTTCTTTTTTTTTTTTTTTACTGCTTTCAGTGCAGAATCCAGATGGCTACTACCTGGTTCTGACCTAGGCCCAGGGGTGCCCTGCTGCAAGAGGAGGAGACTGGTGCCAGCCTGGTTCTCTGGGGTCCTGTGCTCACCAGAAGCCTTGTTAACATCCTCAGCTGCTTCACCAGGCTTCAGGTGAAGAGCCAAATCGTCATGTGTCCTCCTACCCCTGGGGAGGAGCCAAGCAGCCCCCAGGCTCACGTTTCTTTCTGCTCAACAGCAAGTTGTTGGAATCCCTGAGACACAGCCTTCCCTGCTGAGCTGAGCTGGCCAAGCCTGTGAGGCAAAAAACCCCCTGGCAATATGGATAAGGAGCTTTTGCCCCAAGCAGTGCTGCTGAACAGAGTGCATTAATTCATGTTTATTTAAAATTTTATTCATCCCCTTTAAAAGTAAAGATACATATATATATATATATTCAATATATATATATTATATATATATATATATATATATATATATATATATATATTCAATGTGTTGTCCAATTCTCTTGGTGTTATGGTCCTCTCGGGGATATGTCCCCTGCTTAAAGAGACCAGGGCAAGGGACGGAGTCTGGGACAGAAATATAAATAAATCCGACTGGACTCTTTTCCCAATTAGTTTGGGCAAAAACTAACCACTAAAGCCTCCAAAAGATTATTCAACTATTAAATCACTTATTTAAAACTTCAGTTCTAGAGACTTGGGAATTACTATAGCTCTCTTCTTGAACAATGAGGCTATAGGGCTTTATTATTTTTTATTTAAGAAATGTAGTTGAATTAAAATTAATCTTTTAATTTTTAGGTCTTAACAAATCTTTCCATACATTAAGGTAAATATAATTTCCTATGAATGTTTTTCAAAGTTCAAACTTTAATTTTGTGTTTCACTTTTAGGCCTATAATCTACCTGAAAGTGATTTTCTCTGTGTATTTTTTTTCTGTGTAGAAAACCAATTTTATATTAAAGTACTTTAAAAAAAGGTAAGTGATTTGGGGCCATATTTTATTCCACTCCTCTTTTTTCATCCCCTTCCCTCAAAATTTTTATTATGGAAAATTTCAAGCATACTGAAAAGAGAAAACCCATTTGCATGCACTGGGAGATAGGCCAAGATGCCATTATTAATCATTTACCCCATTTATCATTTACTGATCATCTTTGTTGAGTCCTAAACCTGGTGGCCTCTGGCTAGGGAAGGTAGGAAGGAGGAAGGCTCTACACTGGCTGAATTAACAGGATTAAAGCACAGGGGAAGGGAAAGTCTGCTTATTGAAGTTCAAAGACCTCGAACTTGCCTCCCTCAAAAGCCAAGGCTGTCTCAATATGGACAAGGAAGCAGGCTTGCTTCCTTGCACCCCTGGAAGGGACTGTGGGACCCCGCTGGCCCCAGATGACCAATCCAGATTAGGAATTTAACTCATGCAGGATGAGCGGATTTCGAGTGAGGCCTCCGATTCCACAGGGCTCCCCAAAGGTGTTTCAGGGCACAGTAGATACCCTGAGATTTAAATCGAGGTTGCTGATTTGGCTCCACTGCTCGTCTCCACCAAAAGGACAGGGACCAAAGGCATCAGCCTTTGTGCATCTCTCAACCTAGGAGCCTCTGGCACAGATTAGATACTGAAATATACTGAAATGAAGCGACTAAAAGCAGGTAGATGTGAGCGTTTACCATGTGCCACTCTTATCACTTTTAATCTTCACAACTCTAAAGCAGGTACTGTTATCCCCACTTTACCAACAAAGAACTGAGACAGAGGGGTTAACTGGCCAAGGTCACGTGCAGTGAGTTTGTTTAACCATTACACCACTCCCTCACTCCTTCCTAGTCCAGGTAAGGGCAATGCTTTGCACAGATAAGGGACTCAGGTTGAATTGTTATTATCCAATTAAGACAAAAGTTTTTTAGAAACTCTGATTTATATTATGTCTTCTGTTTTTCTTAGAAGCAAGTGGAGTGCAGGGTATTAAATAAAGGCTATTGAAAAGGTACTAAATAAAGATTATTAAACAATTAATAAATAAATAAATAAAGGGTACTCACTAAAGGATATTAAAAAAAAATAAAGATGCCCAAAAGAAGCCCCTTCATTCAGCCTCAGGAGCCTTTACAGATCAAGGGTTCAAGGAAGTTAAGAATCACAGCTCCAAGTCAGGCTATTTCCGCAGTAAAATGAAAAGTCTTCACAGCTTATTTCCTTTAATTACATCATAAACCAAAAATTAGAACATACAGGAAACAATAATAGTTACATAACAATTTACTTTATATATTCATATATAAAAAAACATTTTTTTAAATTTTTTTATTTTTTTAGTCCAAAGATTTTTAAAGCAAAAGGAATCCTCTACTGCCACCTTGGATTTTATTTATTTTAAATAACCCTCCCTCCCTCCCCCCATCCTCAAGCGCCAAAAGTACTGGGTGGAAACGCAGTCGCTTGGACAGCTAATGGAGGCTGGTGTTAAGTCACCATGTAGGGAACTGTGTTGGCCCCAGGGACCGGCTAAGTGTTGGGGCAGGCCTGGTGGAGAAACAAGCAAGCAGCAGCTCCCACACACTGAAGCTCTCACTCCAGAGCAGGCCGAATGGCTGGACAAGGCTTAGGCCAGACAGCAATGTTGGGGATCAGACCCTGCTAGTCAACCATCCTCTGCACTTTACCCCTTCCTCAGGGGAGTGGGGATGGAGGCGGGGCAGTGCAAAGGGCGAAACAGCCTGGTTTGAAGATAAAAGTTGCTCCCGCAGCACCATTTACCCATCCATCTCTGTCCCCAAGTAGAGTCTGAAAGGCAGGGGTAGTCCTCACAGTTCTCTGAGCTCTGCACAGGCCCCGTCTCTCAGGTCTGTGCTCTCAGGGTCACTGGAAGGTGGGCAAAGGTGAGGAGAGCAGTTGGGAAATGACCGAGGCAGGTTACTTGGAAACAATTCCTGGGAGGAAAAAGGAGGCCGCCAGAATGGGAGGCATCTGAAGGGTGATCATAAAACAGGAATGGAGAAAGACAAAATTAAGAAAGCCTTTCTCTGCCTGTAGTAACCCTTCGGACTGGGTAGTCACAGATCCTCAGGGGCCAGCTCTGAGAGCTGCAGCATGATGAGAAAAAAACCCCACAAGCATCTTATGATGAGCCCCATCTCATGGATCTTATATATGTTAGAGGTTAGTGTATAACTTGGGGGTAGCGTGAGGAGGGGAGTAAGAGAAGAAATCTCAGGTTCACCTCTTCCTGTACTTACTAGAAATTAACAGTCATAAGAGAAGCACAGATAAGAAATTATTTTTAAGGGAAGGAAAAAACTGATGTAAACCCAGAAAAGTAGCAGCAAAGGTTTCACTTATTACAGATCTATTATATAGCACTAGGGAAGAAAATCATTCAAGTCTTTAGGGGGAAAAGGTAAAGTAATTAATCAAACCATGCCAGTTAGAGACTCCTTTTCAAGTTAGGATTTTCTAAGACTTTAGGTTCTCATTCGCTAGTGCCATAAAAAAAAGAAAACACAAAACAGAAAAATGACTTCAGGGGCTGAGAAGGGTTAGGCTAAGGTGAGAAACACATACATGTATGTGAGCAGCAGTGTAGTACAGATTTGAATGAATAACAACAAGTAGTATAAGAGACAGTGACAAGCTAAAACTTAGTGGGGTAAATCTTTCTTCATCCACTTTAATTAAAAAAAAGAAAAAAAATCACTTCAAAGATTTCCCTGGGTTCTTGGGGATATGGCAGAAGAGAACAGGTATGTGTCTGAACACCTCTCTTCTCTTATCTCTCCCTGGGGTGGGGATTCTCATTTACTGCCTACTTGCTCTTGCCCTGGTGAAAATCATGCCCAGAAGCCGATGGGAAGCACTGGTGGTGTTCAGTGGTGCCAATCCCCATCTGGATGACACTGGTTAGGTGTGTAGAAAGTAGAAGCCCTCCTTGCCACTAAGAAGGGCATGGAGTTCATTACATGGAGAGGAAAGTAAACCTATTCACATGTTTCTACATATTCAGCTGTTTCTATATATTCAGGACAGATGCTTGTACCTGAAGCAAAGTACCCCAGTTCCAGAACTGATCCTCTCCTCTACTTTGAATGTCAACTACCATTTCCCCACCCCAATTCTTCAAAACAAGACACTGAAAAACACAGAAAATAAACAATGTCAACTGATATAGTTTTGGTTGTTCATGGTTCTTTTTCCTAAAAGGGCAGTGAACTACCCTGGCTGAGGAAGCACTAGGTCTCAACACCTATGAACCAACCTCTACTAAGGGGTTACTCAACAAGCACAGAAGGCAGAGACGGAGGAAGCACATTATGGAATTTTCTTAACACACACATGATTTTGTCCAACAATTTTTTTCTCTGCTGAAAATTAAGGGTAACTCTCTTGGGCTCCAAAGATTCACTCAGACTCAGCTGAGAAGGTCTTACTGACTTTCCAAAGGATCAAAGGCTTCAGAGATGCAGAACTGATGTTCTTAAGAATAAAAATGGGCAAAATAGGTAGACTTGCCTTGGGAGGGCACGGGGTTGGGGTGGGGTGGCGGGGGCGGTGCTGCAGAAGCCCTTCACGCAGAAAACTCACTTGCCTCAAATGGTAGTTTCTGGTAGGTAGAAAGTTTGTCCCAAGTGAGAGGGCAAGGTTAGAGCAGCACGTTCTTTGCTGGAGACCCAAGATGTTAAGTCTGGGCATCTGGATATAGCAAATATAAGCCAAATTTTATTCCCAAATTACCTGGGTTAATTATACCCTATCGACATGGTTGTATACAGCTCTCTGTATCTTCCAATCTTACAATTAAAATTTATGAGAGAAATAAAGGTGAGGAGAGGCTGAGACTATTAATTCCCCTCACCCTCCTGACACTTTAGCATTCTTTGGTCCAAGATCATTGTAAGCGGGAGGGTTCTGCCTCAAGACCTCCAATGAAACATCCTACACGTCTTCTCAAACAAGACTTGACTAATTCACATGGCCTGGATTTGAGGTGGTTAAAAATCCTAGAACTGGTGGGCAGACAGAGAAGGCAATCTTTGTATAAAATGTTCCGGAAGCTCAGAGCATACCACTGAAAGAGTCTGTCAGCCAGGATGCACAACAAGGATAGAAATCTAACCTTAAATCATGTACACAAGGAGGGAAAAAGCAGAACAGTCCAATTTTCTTTAAACCCTTCCTCTCTCACTAGTGGCAACTGTCATAAGCAATCTGACTTCCAATAAACATTAAATGGACAAGGGTCCACCATGATCAAGTGTTCCTCCCCTCTAAACAATACAGTCACCAAGGATACGCTGCCCACAGGCAGGCAGGAAACCACCTCTTCTTTCCAGGGACACTCTCACACTTCCTAACAACTTCAAACCAAGACAGGTTCCAACTCATACTTTGTTTAGCGCCCCCATGGCATTAGTGGGTTATCAGACCAGTAACAATGCATTTTACAAGGCAATTAGAAGAAATAAAAGAACTTGACTGCTATATAGCATTGTAGCTATACTGAACCATTCAAACAGTTTGGAAAGCCCAAAATAAAGCCTCATAAAAATATTTACCAGGTTGCCCTCTAAAATGTGATAGAAAGCATATGAAAAATTTCTGACTTGTATGTCTGCTAAATCAACTTAATGGATGTGGAAATTTATAAAAACCACTTAATCTGAAATACTTTTACATCCACTAAAGAGCAGAATAGGAGGAGAAAACATTTTTTTACATAAAGCACGATGTGCTTTCACATTCCAAATATTGGAAAAAGGATGAGGGTAGATTCTCTTACTCCTCATGTCTAACAGTTTGATTTCAAATCCAGTAAGCAAACATCAAAGATCACCCAGTGAAAAATGGCCTGAGCTACATGACAGTTACTGAATTCAAGGCTGCCCAGGATAGTTTGCCCAGATCAGGACAAGGATCCAAAGAGGAAGCTAAACTGAAGACACGAGAATAAATTAGCAGCATTGCTGGGAGTGAGATGGAAGCTTTCCAAATAGAGGGCAAGGATGGGTATAGAAAGGACATACGAGAAGTCAATGCAAAAAAAAAAAAAAAAAAAAGCTGGAATCATCACCTTGATGGGGCCAATGAAGGTGTAAAAGATACTGATGATGCTAAAACATGTAAGGGGAAAAGGCTGCTTAGGAAAGAGATGATCCAGATGCATAATAACTTTGAGGGCACCTTCTTACTTATCCCAAATCTCTTCTCTCCGTTCGCTCTGTATTTTTTTTTTATTATTGAAGGCATATTGTGGAGTGGCTCTGGAGTCAGACAAATGGACCAATAAGTTTTTCCTAAGGAAGAGTTTCTCCTACATCAGTAAAGCCTTATTGGACTTTCAAGAGTGTCCCTGAAGATGAGACAGGAAATACTACGTTCAGATGGCAGGGCCCTTCCACCTGACCAAAACTTACCATGTTCTGCGTTCTCGAAGTCCTGGTACATTTCATCAGCTGACATAGGTCTTAGATTGGCATAAAAAATACATGTCCTTCCAAGCTTGGTGGGCCAGAAGTTTGCTTCAGAAAGGAGCAAGGTTCCTGCCTGACCACATACATGCCAGTGCTGCACACTCCAGGGCCTTTATTCCCTCTCTTGACTCTGTTCTTGGCCCAGACAGGCAGGGCTCGCCTCCACATGGACCTGCACATGGGTACACTCTTTGAGAACAGAAACAGCATTTCTAAGATCTTCATGTACTGGTGAATAGGGTTTTTTAAATAAAGAAGTACCTCAAGAGCTTCAACTATTGGGAAATTCGAATCCACACTCACTAATAAATCAGGGTTTTGTTCAGACACTATTTTTTTTTTAAACTTGTACGTTAGAGCACCTGCACCCTAAATATTCTTCTTTTTAGTTTTATTTGAGTGAGGACCCAGGGATCTGAATATTATCAACCACATCTGGAAGTGTGTGTGCACATGTGTGTATCTGTATATGTGGGGTATAGCCAGGAGAGTGGGTCTCACTTTAAAAAGTATATTCCTTATATGGTAATCTGAAAAGAGGATAAGGGAAGGGAAATGAAAAACACACATAATCTGAGCTTAAAAGGGCACAATGGGATTTAAAATAAATTAAGCGCTAAATAATGGTGGATAGTACAGATTCCTAGGACCTTTTCAACTGATCGCTTGTGGAAAAACAAATCACACTTTATTCTTACATATGCTGGTAGAACCAGCACCTACAAGCATTAAAACAAGCCTGATAACAGCCTGGATCATGCAGAAGATGACCTAAGATTATAGTGGACTGGACATTAATGTCCTAAAAGACAAAAAGTCACCCTACTAAAAATCACACAAGGTCTCTAGCCTTGATATTTAGAAGTCTACTTCTCGTACTTCAGAAACTCATTATATTTCCCTCATCCTCCATGATTTTTCTTTTTTCTTTTTTTAGTGGGGGGAGCTTCTTCTTTGACTCTGAGTCACGGGCACTAAATTCCCTGCCCTCAGCTCTGGTGACCAGGCTGGGAAGAGACACTGAACCCCCTACTTCCTCTCAATGTTCTCTTTCTGCTGCCCCAATGCCTTCACCTGGCTACTACAGTATTTCATTCACAGAAACTCTGGAGCACAAGAGGGATATGGCTGACAGGTTCTGGTCCTTTGAGGCTCCAACATTAGATACGATACCATCAACAATGACATACAGTTGACCAGCTGTGATAGGGTCATTCTTGAACCCCTGATAGGCTGAAATGGGGGGGAGAAAGAGAAACTACCCGGCTCAACCGCACAACTCCTCTAGCAGCATTCCTGCTAACGCAGAACAAACCTCAGAGACACAAATCTTAGATGCCACTGATCACACCTAGATTTCGGTGAACACACAACACATCTGAGCTTGGGTGGCGGCAGCTTTCAGGTTCAGTTTTGGGATTTGCCATTCCACCGTTTCCTAATAAGGCATTTCTCTCTCCTTATTAAGTTAGATGGAAGGAAAAATGTGCAGGGGGAATACCGGGCATATCATGCATGTTATCATTTATCACAAGATATAACAGAAACCAAAAGGCAAAGTTTGTTTTCATCAAAATAGTCCTAGCTCAATTTCTTCTCAGAATTTTTCTTGCTTTTGTTATAGTTTCCCTTTAGACTGGCAAAGATTCAGGCAGGGTCCCCTAATGGTAAAATTTAGAATTAAAAAAATATTTATTGATAATGTCTCTCTTAAAAATGTTTGGTAACCCCAACTAATCATCCAAAATGCAAACTGTAAACATAACAACAGCGAAGGAGTAACAAGTGTGAGTAAGCAGACTGTGCACAGACGACAGACTGAGCAAGAGTGCAGGAGGGAGCAACAGAGAGTGAAAGACAGGTACACAGTGTGCTACAGAGAGTGACAATTTGAGTGAATACGTCATCACTTTTGGACCACAGCGATTTCAATGCAACCATTTAGGAAACCTCTGGGCCAAATACTAAAACACAGGAGGAGGAATGGACAAGCCTTCTTTGTGAGCACGCTCGGCATGTTGGCATGGGAACAAGGAAGCACAGAAGCTCTGCAGTCATCTTACAATGGATGGCTACCATTGATAGGATGCAAAGAAATCTTCTCTCTGGTCCCTGGATACAACATGTATTGTTTTTCTATGCTTTCCTTGACCCTGGAGGACTGCAGCTGCTGTTCCAAAACTGCCAAAGAAACCCCTTAACAAAATAAAGAAACCACAGTAGCAGTAACACTGGGTTTGCTGGAATGCCCCCTTCCGTCTACCTTGCTTCTGATTTTCTTCTGGGCACATCCAACAGGAATGGTGAAGTTTTACCAATCCGCATGATAAAGCCAGCACAAACCCAATCCCCTGGTCACAGAGACAGAGTGGGTGGGGGTGAGAGTGGGTATGCGTATGTATGTGTGGCTCTGGGGATCTGGACGCTGCCCTCACTTTGTAACCTTTGCCCGGAACACTGGGGTCGCTTCCAATGGAGATCCATGGTAACTCTAGAAGTGTCATTAAATACTCAGTTCACCAAGGTTGACCACCTCCATTGTCATAGGATGATGCAGCATCTGCAGAAGCGCTGTCTGCTGCCCCCTACTGATGGGGGTGGAGTGACAGGTGCGAAGTAGGCGTGGACTTTAATATTGGGTAAATGGGTCTGAAACAAGACAGAAACATTACTAAGAGAGAGGGCTTAAACAGAAAGAGCAATGTTGCTTTTCAGAAAAACCACTGAGGGACTGAGTGTACATGAGGGCAGGGCAGAAGCTGAGCACAGACGGGATGTTGAGAGACCTGGGTTCTACTTTGTACCATCCCATGTTATTCTAAAAGACCAAAAAAGCTCATATAACTGCTTCCATAATAATAAAACTGGGGAAAAAATTCATGCTAATCTCTTAACCTGTCCCAAAGGGGTTCCCAGAGCTGGAAGAAATTATATAAGCTTAAAAACTCAATTTTTTCCAAGCCATTATGGACAATGTTTCTTCTGATATTTAAAAAAAACCTCATTATCCTCTTTTAACAACATGCTTCTAATTTTTACTACATAGTTTCTAAATTCCTACTATGTTCAAGGCACTGTGCTAGTTATGTAAAAGGGCTGCAAAGATGGTCAAGATGGAGATCCTGCTTTTAGGGGACTTATAGTCTAGACATGCACATAAATAGCTAAATTAAGAGTGTCAAAGTGCTAAGTGACTCTTGAGGATTCAGAGGTGGAAGAGACTCCTGACAGCCAGGCAGGTCCAAAAACCCTAATGTACGTAGGCCATAGAAGACGCTCTGGTTGACCTGTGGCTCTCTTCCTCTTTTGGTGTTGAAGACATATGGGTACAAGGCCTCCCCATTGCAGTTATGTTCTCAGTCCTCTAGGTCTGAAGGGAGAGGCGGAACTGAGGTCAACTGGAACTCAAGATGAAGTGTGCTGCTCCGTTATGCACTCAGATGCCATAAGGCCAACATGGATATTTTTAAAGGTTGATTGTAAGGGCCAAATTAACACAGTGCCTTTCCCACAACAGGCGTCAGGCAGATGTTCCAATAAATGTCTGTTGAGCTGAATAATCCAACATATAGATTCATCCAGTCTTTTATAAGCTCCTTGCTGGCAATCTGTCTTTTAGTCATTTGGCTATACATGGGTCTCTCTATTATGAAGGATGGGGCAAAAGGAAAAGGTAAAAAACTATGTGATCCATTTGTTGCCTTAAAAAAATATGAACCGCAGCAAAACACTTTGATATGAAAGGAAATACAAATTAAAAATTTAAATCCCATTTAACTAAATATTTTCTTTATGTTACTCCTTTTTTTCCTTTAGAACCAAAATCTGACATTTGCTTTTCTGACTCTGGGCATGTTATCAGAGAGACTCTGCTGGGAGGAGATCTACTTTTCGTCCCTTCAGTGGGTATTTTCCTACCAAATATCTGGAACAACAGGTAAGAACTATCTACCCTTAGGTTTGCTCTCCATCTTTTTTTCTCTTTGCTGAATGTCCACATAAATATAAATAATCACAGGAATCTAAATCTAAAAAAAGGAAATGGAGGGAAAAAATAAAGAAAGAAGGAAAGCGTGCTGAGAACACTAGAGCCAGAGGGTGATGCCACCATCTTTACCCTGAGTCTCTTGATTCCAGCCCGTGTGATTTGCTGGCAGTCATAGAGTTCTATCCGTTCAAGGCTGTGACAGCTCTTCAAGTGCTCCAGGGATGCATCTGTAATTAGGGGGCAGTTGTCCAGTTCAATCACCTCCAGCTGGTCATGGGCGCAGGCCCCGTTCCCCAGGTGACGAATTCCATCGTCTGTGATCAGCTCACAGTGAGACAGACTCTGCAGCCAAACAGAGCAAGGAAGGACACTGAAATATTTAATGGCATTCTTCTACCCAGAGGCCTGTGTGCAACCAAAAAGGAGAATTTTCTGGTTTGAGTCTGAAGTATACGGAGCCATCACTGGAGCCATGTGGTGAAATAAAGAACGTATACTGGAGTTGCTTGGGTTCTGCTTTTGACAATCAATGATCAACATTTCTCTGTGTGATTCTAAATATATTTTGTGAATTCCTATAATGACTGTGAAATAGTTGATAAACAAAATATCTCCCCCCACGCTCTCCACACACAAATTATTGATACTTTTCTTCTCTACAGGGACAAGTGGGGCTTAAGCTTTTCCTGTAAAAAAATTTTCTGGAATTTGGACTAAATGTTGAATACCTGGTGCAGGGGCATGCCCAAACAGTTAATTAACCTAAGATAACTCTTACAGCTGTAAGATGTGGTCATCTCTTCACTTTACAAGTTTTCCTTAAATCCCTGGTTCCTCCATGCGAAACTCAGAACCCTCGACCGAAACATAGTTTAAAGTGCCACAAAACACCAAAATAAGCCTAGGTACAGAACAGTCAACCAGAATGCTTTCCCACAGTGTTACTGGAAGCAGTAGCAGAGACCGACCCCTAGTAAAGCCTTGACTGGTTCTATTTTATAGGAACACTTGGTCCCAATGGGAAGCAAGCCGTATTTCAGGCCATCTCATCTCCTGGATCTCTGGAAATTTAAGCACTGTTCAGGCTGGAGTGTAATTCATGTGGGAGCGAGAACTCATACTCTCCATGTCAGTTTTCAAGCTCCAAGCATTGATACAGAAAATGTTTAACTTTTCCAGTTTCTATCTCAGTTTCTCCCTTCACGCAGGTCCTCCCTTGGTCCTCTGTAAGTTGACAATTTGGAGAAATATGCTTTCCCCTAATGGTAGCCAGGCACCAAGATGAAAGTAAGAGCTGGGTTTTGATTAAATCCAATAGATACATAAAACTTCCACAGTGAAACTCACCAATACTTGAAGTCGAGGACAGTGTATAGAAAGTTGAATTAATGTGCTATCTGTTATCTGAAAGAAACATATAAGTTTATTTTAGGTATAATTCCAAAAAACTCATAGGTCATACGTCATTCTTGACTACACTAGTATTTTAGACTGATATCCTGATATCACTCATCAAATAACAGAATCGTAAGGTTGAAACCCCATCAGCTACCAGAACCTGTTCTTCTTCTTTTTTTTTTTTATAAATTTATTTATTTCATCTATTTTATTTTTGGCTGAATTGGGTCTTCGTTGCTGCATGCGGGCTTTCTCTAGTTGCGGCAAGCAGGGGCTACTCTTCATTGCGGTGCACAGGCTTCTCATTGCAGTGGCTTCTCTTGTTGCGGAGCACGGGCTCTAGGTGCACGGGCTTCAGTAGTTGTGGCTCGTGGGCTCCATAGCACAGGCTCAGCAGTTGTGGCGCATGGGCTTAGCTGCTCCGCAGCATGTGGGATCTTCCCGGACCAGGGCTCGAACCCGTGTCCCCTGCATTGGCAGGCAGATTCTTAACCACTGCGCCACCAGGGAAGCCCCAGAACCTGTTCTTTGAGAACCTATCCAGGCTGGGCTTAAACTCATCTAGTCATCTTTGAACAGGTCTGTCGAAATTGTTTGTTTTTGAAACAAATGAAAATGTGTTCCCTCATAACTTCCACCCACTGGACTTTGACCTCCTTAGAACCATCACAGAAGTGAATCAGAAGACGCTGCTCCATGAAAAAATTTAATGTAGGAACATCGTCAAATTTTTAGATATCTGGCCCATATTTTTATAAGCCATGTCATAACTCAGGATTGATAATTGGCATGTCAGTTATTTTCCCTAAGGGTGGCAGAAAGAGGCTGCTGCTGGGTTAACTACGAACATTCAGTAGGAAGAACTCCTGAAGGAAGAACAGTATTTTATAGTTATCTTAGGATGGAGAGTAAATCAGCATTTCTTTTCAAATTTCTCTCCAATTCTGAGATTGTTGTTATAATACACATAATTTCACAGGGGCTAAGAAATGGCAGGGGTGGGGGACTGGAGTGGGCAGGCGTGTGCACATCACTCAGAAGGACTAACACTGGAAAGGACACACAGGACATTTAGGCATGTGCAAGAAACAGATGGATGTGAATAAGTTTTACTTTAATAAGAACTAATAGGGACTTAGTGTCCGGATAACAAGTAATTTAGAAAAATTGGTGTCTATAGTTATTGAAGTATGTTCTCTTCTTTATTTTTACCATTTAAAAAATTCACTGTTCTATCTTCTTTTTAGGAGTCCCTCTTTAAAATTTCTCCCCAGCCAACTAATAAGCTGAAAGCTCTTAAAATTGGTAATAAAAAAAAACTGTTGATAAGAAGCTAAGTCTGCCTGCCTGAAGGGCAGGGTTCCATACAGAGTTGGGTCTCCAGGGTTAATGATGTAAGGGGCACTGGGTCCAGTTAAGCTAAAAAGGGGCAGTGATATCTATCAGTGTGCTGGGCCTTTAATTGTTTATTAGCATCATAACCCTGTAGCTCTAAGGAAATATCTTAGTATCTTTATGGTCTAAATGCCTGAGCCATCTTTCTTTCCAATGGCAATCTTACCGATGGCATGTATTTTCCTAGTTCCTTAGCAAAAATACCATGAGCACCTCTGCTGGTATGCCTGGAGGACACCTCAATAAATGGAGAGTCAGCAGTGCTGCAGGCTCCCCACTATACTAGGGTAGGGAATTGAATGTTCTGATGTGCGTGTATTGTGTAAGTCTCTACCGTACTATATTTCTGAGTAAAAATCCACAATCTTACCTGAACACACTCTTCCAGGTCCATCTTTTCAAGCTCATGGCAATTCTATAAGATATAAACCCAAACATTACAGTACAAACATTTAAAGTTGGGAAAAAATTAAGGCGAGAAAACTAAGAAGTAGTATTAAATAGACTGATGAAATCTTAAGAGCTTCAGTGTTGGTATCATTCTTACATCACTTCCTGCCTTATTCCATTAATTACACATTTTTTTAAAATTTATTTTTATTTATTTATTTTTGGCTGCATTGGGTCTTCATTGCTGTGTGCGGGCTTTCTCTAGTTATGGCGAGCAGGGGTTGCTCAGCAGTTGTGGCGCAGGGGCTTAGCTGCTCCGCAGCATGTGGGATCTTCCCGGGCCAGGGCTTGAACCCGTGTCCCCCGCATTGGCAGGCAGATTCTTAACCGCTGCGCCACCAGAGAAGTCCCTAATTACACATTTTTAAAAGGCCTTTATCACCGTGAAATTTCTCAACTATTCCACACTTAAAAGTATCTAACGTCTTAAAAGTCCAAGGGAATAAATTTCCTGAACATTGATACTGAACTAATACAGAGATCCTTTCAACGAAAAATAATTTAATGAAAATGATTTCTTTGTAAGCACAGAAGGGGAATTTGTATGTCCTCATCTAGTTATGCCATGGGCTGCCCCCGCCCCCATTAGTATTCCACTGATCTGCCTGAAAGCAAATGCCCTTCCCATGTTCCATTACACTCGTCAAAGATGGTATAATTTTAAATACTATTATTATACAGTGATTTACAAACCACTCCATGTATTAAAATCTTGTGGAGAATACAGAAAATCTCTTAAAACCTCTCCATTTAAATCAGGCTTATATGTTTCTTTCAACATTACTCTCATCCACCAGTTGCATACCAAATAACCAAATAAGCTTCTTTCAAAAGCACTAGGAAATTCCCACTTAGTTTAACATATCTTATAAGGAGGTGGAAAATCAAGTCTCACGAAGGAATGTCATGGTATCCAACGCACGTCTGCCTTTCCAGAGCAGCTGCCTGTAGCTGCAGCCCAAGGACGCTCAGGAACACCAGCCACAGAGACGTCCCCCCACATCCTACACCCTCAATTCTGCTGCCATTCCACATTTCCCTCATTGCTCATTCTTCTGAAATAAAACAAACCCTGAACAAAACCTACAGAACCTGAAGAAAACACTTACCCTGGCCAGAGTGGTAAAGCCTACATCTGTTAGTTGAGAACACCTTGCGACTTCTAATATTCTGTTAAAAAAACAAAGTGAAAGTCAACCCATTGGTCCCTGAAAACTGGGTTTATTAAAACAGCAAGAATTTAAGAAAACAACCTCTTATTCCCTAAGGACTATATAACACGGAGTTACATTCACAGCTAAGCAAGTCTGTATACAGATCTTGCTATTCATTTTCATGGAGTCATCATAAAGTGGTCCTGTAAATACCACATTTTAGGGTGATGCAATCAGAAGAATATAATAGAAGCTTGTAGTTAATGCCAAAATGCATGAGAAACGCATTTAAAAGCCTTCTTGATGGCATACTGCTTACCCCCAGAGGGCAGCCTGCTCCTAGAAAACAAAGGAGATGGAGATAAATACTCTGTCTCAGTTAATCTGTTGCTAAAGTAAATTATTCTCTTTCCCTATTTTACATGTAGGCTCACTAAGATTTAAATAGCTTTTCAAAATACTATGACGGGACTGGTTAATCATAGACCTGTCCCAAATATGAAATTCCATACTTATGAAAAAATACCCTTAAGCTTCCTGCCTCCTCCCACAGGCTCCCAGGGAGGCCCAGTGGAGAGGGCAGCTGAGCCCCTATCGGAACTGCTGAACACCACCCTAAATATCAACCACAGGGCTGGGGAATCAAAAATAGTAGCTCTTCTTTGTGAAAAGTCTGGTGGTGCCTGCACGACAGTACCAAAGAACACTGTATGTCTGCTTACAAATTACTATAGAAGTTGAAAAAAAACATAAAGCTAAAGTATAAGGAATCATTATCAACTGACAATCAATTAAAATACTGTATCTAATGGGAAAGTATGATCTGACTGAACCCAACTTTTAAGTATCACATTTGAGAGCCTTTCTTTTCT
Organism: Tursiops truncatus; assembly: GCF_011762595.2. Classification (NCBI taxonomy): domain Eukaryota; kingdom Metazoa; phylum Chordata; class Mammalia; order Artiodactyla; family Delphinidae; genus Tursiops; species Tursiops truncatus. The sequence goes on from NC_047053.1 coordinate 37,273,084, forward strand.
AACAATAAAATAAACCATGAAGGAGAATGGAGCTGAACATCCCTGTCTTTAAAACAGAAAAAGGTAATACGTAATGTTTTTTAGAGAGAAGACTGGCTACCTCCTCAGCTCCTGGCGAGTATTCTACTCTAGGCTTCCGAGATTACGAAGGCCCGTGGCCAGGTGATTACAAAAAAGTTTTAAGAAAGTTTTTATTGGTTTACAATGATTCTTATGTGTAAGACAAGTGGTTTCATAGGTTCTGGAGCTAGACTGCCTGAGATGGAACACTTGCTCCTGCACTTACTAACTGTGAGACCTTGAACAGGTTACTTGACCTGTGCTTCGGTTTTCTCACCTATAATATAGAGATAATAACAGTGCTTGTATGGTGTTATGATGATTAAATGAAGTAATATTTGTAAATAATTTAAAACAGTGGCTGACATGTTTACTATATAGTAAATACAATATAAGTTTTGTTTTAAAGAACAAAAAAGGTATACGGGGATTATCCCTATTTATTACAAATAGTGTGCTGTGTGCTCTTACAAAATCAATATGGGCTTGATACCATGTGCATGCTAACACTGCATTCTTAGTGAATAGTCAGCCAATCCTGTATTTAGGTAGAGAAGAGGAGCCACAGAGAAATAAAGCTTGCTTTAAAAGACCATCAGCACAAAGGAAGAGCTGTTTTTTCTCTTTAAATACTCCCTGCTATGTACCTGGCATCATTACTACAATATAAATGATCACAGGGTGGGCTTCTCAAAACTTTCTTCAGAAAGGAATTATATGAAAGCATTAATAAGAGAAAATGCCTTTATTTCTTTTCTCAAGTAATGTGATAAAATGTTGATATTTTTCTAGTATGGATAGCCAAGAAGCAGAAAATGAGGACTATTACCCCCTGGTTCAGGCCAATTACATGGAATCAAATGAGGTACAAAGCAAGTAGGTGCGCATCTGAAAGGGTAGTAGTGGCCTTGTAGTGTCTACCTTAAAAAATTCAAGGTTCCAAGGAATAAATATGAGTGAAGGAGGCCACTGCTCCTTTCCCCTGATTTTTTGAGATAACCAAGAAATGTTTACCTAAGCCGTGGGCAGTTCTGACCTAAAGCGTTCAGGATGGCATCTGTGATGTTGGAGCAGCCAGAGGCACAGAGGGACTGTAACTTATGGCACCCTCTGCATATAGTAATGAGACCTTCATCTGTGATTTGCTAAAAAAAAAACAAGAGGGAAAAACCCATAGTTATTAGTAACTTGGCAGAAGATAAAGACAGAAAAAAGTTACCTCTGTGAAACAAGTGCCAAAAAGAAATAAAAGCAGATTTGATATTAACCATGTAGCAGACCTAAAAGAAAATGAATACACTTTGTTTCTTCCTTCCAGTTCCTTTTGATTTAGCTTTCAAGAGAATCTGTGCTCATTTCTGGTGCAAAGGGAAGAAGCTATAACAGGGTTCTTTTAACCTAATGGGACTGACAAGACTGGGAACAGATGGGGTGCATCATGGTGTAGGTTCAATTAAATGATTTTAAAACCTAGAAAACAGATAAAAACAGCAGTATTTTAATAGTATAAATGCATTTACAAGTTCAAAATTGATACTGATATTAAGGTACTTTAAAAAAATGAAACAACCTGTGGATCACAGCTGTAATCTCATATCAACCATAAATCCATTTATTTCTAAATTTTAGTTTTATAATATAAAGACTATCCTACCTGGAAACAACCTAAATGTGCATTGACAGACGAATGGATAAAGAAGATGTGGCACATATATACAATGGAATATTACTCAGCGATAAAAAGGAACAAAATTGAGTTATTTGTAGTGAGGTGGATGGACCTAGAGTCTGTCATACAGAGTGAAGTCAGTCAGAAAGAGAAAAATAAATACTGTATGCTAATGCATATATATGGAATTTAGAAAATTGGTACTCATGAGCCTAGTGGTAGGGCAGGAATAAAGATGCAGATGTTGAGAATGGACTTGAGGACACAGTGGGGGAAGGGGAGGCTGGGACATAGTGAGAGAGTGGTACTGACATATATACACTACCAAACGTAAAATAGGTGGCTAGTGGGAAGCTGCTGCATAGCACAGGGAGATCAGCTCAGTGCTTTATGACCACCTAGAGGGGTGGGATAGGGAGGGTGGGAGGGAGGCTCAAGAGGGAGGGGATATGGGGATATATGTATGCATACAGCTGATTCACTTTGTTGTACAGCAGAAACTAACACAACATTGTAAAGCAATTATACTCCAATAAAGATGTATTAAAAAAAAAGACTATCCTAATTTAATGGAGATAAATAGTTGTATCCAACTCAAATATAATTTTGTATGTTTTAAATTATTATTTTATATTATTTTAAAATGAAAAAACACAAAAGATGTTACATTAAAAAAAAGATGTCATATATAAAAATCTTAACATGTTGGATATGATCAGCATTTTAATTTGTCCTGATAGATTTGCTAATTTTGTGTAAGCCTCAGAATAAAGCTCTCCTGTCATTTCTGTTTAATCAAACAGTATTCTTAGGTTACAAGGACAACTGAAACAGAAATCAAACTTTAAATATTCACTGCCTAAATCAGTATGTTCTCAGTATTATAGAACTGAAACAACATACAGATGAAAAATGGATGCTAAGGCAGATGCAAGATCTGTCATGAGAATAAACTGATGAGGCATATACACATGTAGAAGTACCTTAAAAAGGTGCCACACAGGGGCTTCCCTGGTGGCGCAGTGGTTGAGAGTCCGCCTGCCGATGCAGGGGACGCGGGTTCGTGCCCTGGTCCGGGAAGATCCCACGTGCCGCGGAGCGGCTGGGCCCGTGAGCCACGGCTGCTGAGCCTGCGCGTCTGGAGCCTGTGCTCCGCAACGGGAGAGGCCACAACAGTGTGAGGCCCGTGTACCGCAAAAAAAAAAAAAAAAAAGTGCCACACAAATGTGACGTATAGTTATTACTAAACAAGGATAACTGAAAGAAATGTAAATAAAGAGAGAAGCAGCAATCCATAAACCTGCATATTTAGCAGGCCAATGGAGTTTGCGTCACACATTATTAACAAAATACTGGGAGGGCTGTGCTGCCTTTTCTTTCTTAATGTTTTGAAATCTACAAGGGATTACTGAGGAAGAAAGTCATATTACCAATACTTTAAATTGTTAAAAGAGCAAAATCTACTAAACTTCTGTGTTTTCAAATTAGTCAAGAAAAAGAGACTACATTAAGTGTGTACTTTGGTCCCTTCAATAGTTCTGGGCAGACACTTCAAGAAGTGTCACGAATGCTGAGAATCATTTCATCACATTGTACAGAATGACAGAAGGAATGACTCATGCCCTATGATCTGGGTGAAGGTAAACAGTAAAATAAACATGACAGAGCTGGTTCTTTATGCTTACTAATTGGTTTCTGTCTGCTGGAAGGGTAAAGGAAATGAAACTAAAAAGGCAAACGGTAGGTATGGTATACATGTATTTATATGTATGTATGTGTGTACGTACGTAACACACACACACACATATACAGAGTGCACATGTGTATATTTATGTATGTATATAAATAAAATCTGAAGATGTGCAAGAACAGTTTTTTCCTGCCACTGTAAGATGACGGTTTCGTGTTTACAATAGCTGTGTAAGATCTTTCTTTCAGGCCAAATATTTGTTTCATAAATGAAAGTAGGCAAATTCTGGTAGTTAGCAACTATGGAAATCAAAATATCATTCCTTTAACTCAGTCTCTAGGAGCCTCTGAAACAGATCGCTATCAGCACCATCCCTTAAGGGCTGGGAGGGCAGGGTGCTTAAATTGCACAAAACGTGGCCCTATATGTGTCATCTTTAAACTAAACAACCACTATGCTCTAAAGTTTCAGGTGACCAAACAAGAAGGAGAGAGTATTATACACAGAAGGCTTAGCAAAAACAAAGAAAACCCTCACCAACTTTTTTCATTGCTATGAGAGGCTCTCACTCCAAGGCAACACATATATGCAATTTTCAAGGCAAGAGGCAAAAGCTAAAGGTGTATTGTCAATGTTCTAGGATCCTGAATAGTTTCAGCAAATTCTCTGAACAAAATTCAGGGGGTTTGGGATAGACACAAAAAAGCTGATAGTCTAAACAAGCCAAATGTGAACTACAAATACTACTTGAAAATAATTTAAAGGGTACATTTTGCTTGTCATCTGCTTGTATCAATGATTCCCAATAGTCATTACTCCCTGATAAATGTTAGTCGGTGTGACTGCAATTAATTTACCAAAAATATTTTAAATGCCGTAGTCTGTGAAAAATTTACTTCTAAAAAGTAGAGTTTTCTTAAGTAGAAGAGAAAGGGGTGGAGCTACAGTTTAGCTTATTTGGAATTCTGTATAAGCTACCCTCTATCTCATCTACGTCAAAGCCCCTAGGGGCGAGTACTGTTGAGCATTTAAAAAGTCATCTATGATTACTGCATCCCCAGAGTTGAAGCAGACAAACTACTGGTCTTTATGACTGAAACTCTTACAATAATATTATTGAAATGAATTACTAATACAGAAGAGTTGTGGGAAGGACTGCTTACTAAGCAAGTCTGCAAGTTCAAAGTCACCAGTTCAGGACAGTGTGCACCTATGTACTTGAGAGCTTCATCTTCTAGCTAGAAAGATTAAAAAGAGAGAAGAAATTATTACTGACATTGTTTAAAATATTAAAACCTTAAATCTTAAAGATTTAAGAGTGTACACATTCATCAACACATTCTAAGTATAGCCAACCAACTTTCAAAGGAACAAATGAACCAGAAACAATGAACTATGATCATATAAACGTGTAATTCAAATGATTAGTACAGTTATCAGTATTTGTTATCAGTTCTGACCACGTCAAATTCATATTATCACCAAATCAAGGGAAAGATAAAATAAACATTGCCTAATGTTTATGGATTTTTCTTCTGATAAATTAAAGATGCCTTGCAGCATTTTGCTGAGGGATTTTGAAACTAAAATAACTTTCACATTGCTACACTCCCTGTAAAGTTTCTTAACAACAAACTTTTGGGAACAGGAGCTGAGAAAGAAATCTGTAGTTTATCTGCTGCTAGAAGATCAGTGCTATGCGTACAGTGCGGAGAACAGATCACAAGTAATTGACTATAATGACGCACCCCAATCAATATTTTTCAGGATTCCATAAATAACCAGGAGCTCAAGTTGTTGTTTTAAGGTGGTCATACTTTCAAAGCTCTGTTTCAAACCGTGGAAATCCTCCCTTCATGGTGAAAGAATGAGGGCATTTTTGAATAGAATACAAGGCATGGTTTTAGCAACCATTAATAAAATAAGGTAATAAGAGCCTAGCTCTACTTTGTCAGTCACTTCTAAACTCACTCTTGATCATTTCCTTCCAGGTGTTGTTACCATGTCAACTCCTTTTTTTTTCCCACTGTAAAACACTGTGATATTAAAAATTTTAATGACAAAATATGTTGGATTTGTGATGTGACTGGCAGGAAATTAGCATCAATACTATAAAATGTAGCTTGCTGTATACTTGGCACATTTAAGAAAAGCTCTTGGTAGTTAAACTAGTGGAAACTGCCAAGACTGTCTTCCTTGCCTATCCAGTTCAAGGTCTCAGGCAGTGACAACATGACAAGTTGTCTTTTCAGATTAAATTACATGAAACCCTTCTTGCCTGTGGCACCTGTTCCGTATTATGATTTTGTCTTCCCATCTTGCCTCCCCTCAAAAATTTATCTTTGGTCAGGCAGATGTTAATTCTTCTATTTTTTCACTCTAGGGAAAACCCTTTAATTTTTGGTAAGCATGGGTCTTTGGTCAGTAATACACAACTACTATGTATCTCTCAAGCCAACATCTTGGGCTGCCCACCAAGTTCATGGTGCCTCTATCATTCACAAGTAAGACAGGGAGTATTACCTGTGTGCAGCCTTTTAAGAATAAGGCTTTAAGACCTCCACAGCCTCTCACTAGTGCTTGGATACCATCCTTGGTTACTTGGTCACACCAGGAAATGTTTAATTGCTCCAACAGTGGACATCCCTCACTTAGGATAAAACAAAATGAAACAAACATATGACTAAATCCAATTCCAAAGGCACCAAAGTCTCATTTTATTGGCCATCTAGTTGGGGACATATTTACTTAATGTAGATTTAGAATACAGGCAATTCTGTAACAAAAGGGGCATTTATCAACGCTCATGGTGTTCATGTCCTACATCACTAGGAGGGCTAGCTCAAATCCACCTTAACTAACAAGCTCAGGCACAATGCTGTTTTTCAGATACATCAGATTTTTATGGAGGTTTATACTTTTCAAAGTATATTCTTTTTGCACTTATCACAAATGTAACGGTCTCTATATAGGAAATGGAAATTAAGCGACTGGTTCAAGTTAACAGAGTAATTAATGAAGAGTCAGATTCAAACTCAAATTCTCTATCAAATAATTCAAGTACTTATCAAAGTAATAATGAGGCCATTTAAACTTTTATTTAAAAACTTACAAAGGATCTGTAAATTCTCTCTCTTGGGAAGTATCTAGGGTACAGTTTCCACAGGCTGAATTTAGGATATATTGTATTATGAGATCTCTGCCTTCTATCAAACACTAGCTTCATCTTTGATCTTTGATTTCACATTTAAACTATGGAAGAATCCCAAGCTCTGTGGCATTCTTTGGAAAATACTGCTTTAATTGTTTTATAAAATAAAGCCAGGGGATCTTAGTTCAAGTTTATTCTTCAACATTAATAGTGTGACTTCAGGCAAGTCACTTCGGGAAGCCTGACAGAACCTCTCTTAAACCAAGATTAGCAGTAGCCCTTCTATGTTCTCCCCAAACTAATGCACTCATTTCTACCATAGCACTTATCCCGCTGTAATATGGCAACACATTTAGTTTTTTTTTTCTTCTACGAGACTCTGAGCAACTTAAGGGCAGCAACAATATCTTATTCAGTTACCTCCCATGGTTGAATCACAGTATCCGGCATTCAAAAATGTTTTAGATTTTCTTATCTGTAAAGTGTCTGTCCTATCTACCTCGCAAGATTTCAAAATAAATGAGATCATTTATGTGAATTACTTATGAACTATAAACACTGTTATACTATCTTATTTATTATCCTACACCAGCCTTAGATACATGTGTTCAGTGCTCATAAGGAAGGTATAGAAGGAGACACATTTTCAGATTACTTACACTCTACTTAACTAAATTTACATTTCATCTTTTAATGGCTTAATTCTTACTATTCATAAATGTAACTAATACATGGCACCATGATCTTTTATAAAAGGCTGATAAAAAAGTAAAAGTACAAAGACATTGGGCATTTCACCCTCCTTTTAAGATATACCTTTTTGTAATGCACTTTTAAAAAATACAGTAACATTAAAACAATGAAAACTTACTGAGCACTTACTATATATACAGAATCCTGCTAAGCACTTCATTCATGTACAAACTGTACTATTCTGTTCAGAAATCCTAGTTACCTCTATCATTTCACCTGAATGTGTCCTGTAATTTGGGCAAGTAGTAAAACAAAAGATCTATTTTGAACTACAGTACGTATCTATAAAACATAGTTTCCTTCAATTCCAACTTTATTTTAGTTAATAAAAAAATAAGTATCTGTTCTGATTATTGGACATTCTTGTTGTAAGAAATTTACCTCAGAGCTTTTAGAGACATGTTTGTTATTGATGTACAGGAAGCCAAGTCAAGGTGCCTGAGTTTGGAACAGAACTTGCTAAGGCTAGTACATGTACTGAAAAATGGAAAAAGGAGAAAATAATGAATAAACAAATAAGAACACATCCTACTAAGGATATTAGTATGATATACCAATATCATACACAATTCTCAATAAACAAATACGAACACATCCTTGGAATATCATACATGACTCTCACATGTTACAAGAACTGTAAAATTTCCATACCCCAAATAAAAGCAGTTATAAATCCAGGGACCTTTCATGCTGAGGAAGAGGCAGGTTTACGAAGGATAAAAAAAGCTGTGCTGTTTATGAGAATGTGCATGAGGGGAAGATGGTGCCTGATTCACATTTGGAAATGTTAGTAGCTACTGACAGCAAACTACATTTGTGCTGATAAGAGATCTACATGCATTTTGTAAATTCTGGAACACCAGAAAGATAGCTAGTACCTGCCAGCAAGTGGTGAAACATGAAGCCCAAAACCTCTGTCTCTGCTCTTTCACTTAAATCTCTTTCTGCTCAGATAACCTTTTGCATGGCAGTAATGAAAAAATAGGATTTTTGCAAGGTATACAGAGGATGGACCAGTGTTGGGCTGAAACAAACTAAGTTATGTAAATTACTGCCTGCTTTCCTCTATGAATTCCTTAAAGGCTCTTTTCCCACAGTGGTCAAGTTCCTCATTTAAAATTTTTTTAAATTACAGACAATCTCAAATATACTCAAGAATGAATAACAGAGAATGCACATGTACCATCATTAAGCTTTGACATTTATCAATATTCTACTATTGCTATTTCATCTATTTTTCTCCTTTGTTTGTTTCAGTATTTTAGAGCGAATCCCAGACATATTATTTTACCTGTAAATATTTCAGGACATATTTCTAAATAAGGATTTTAATTCCTTAATGTCTGACACCCAGTCTGTGTTCAAGTTTCCTCAATTGCCTCATAAATGCCTTTGTCAAATTGCCTCTTGTGGTTTTATTTTGCAATTTTGTAATGAACACTCTTTCTTGTGTTTGTTAACCATTCATCTCTTTCCTTGGTGAAATGTCTAAATGCTCAGGCTTTTTTTTTTTTAATTAATTAATTTTTTTGGCCATGCAGCACGGCATGCAGAAAGAACCTTAATTCCCCAACCAGGGATTGAACCCATGCTCCCTGCAGTGGAAGCATGGAGTCTTGACTACTGGACCACCAGGGAAGTCCCAGGCCTATTTTTAATTGGATTGCCTTGTTATTGATTGTAAGAATTCTCTATATATTCTTGATACACATCTTCTTTAATTTCTCTCAGTAATGTTTTATGGTTTTCAGAGTCGAAATCTGGCATTTCTTTTGGATTTATGTTATCTCCAAAAGAGACAGTCTTCCTTCCTTCCTATTGGTATGCTCTTTTTTTTTTTTTTTTTGTAAACTTATTGCATTGGCTAGAATCCCCAGCAGAATGTTGAATAGAAACGCACTTTGCTCCTGACTTTAAGGTAAGGCATTCAGTCTCTCACCATTAAGTACATTGTTAGCAGTAGTTTTTTCATGGAAGCTTTTGATCAGATTAAGGAAACTCCCTTCTATTCCTAGTTTGTTGATTTTTTTTTTTTTGGCTGCGCCTGGAGGCTTACAGGATCTTACTTCCCCAACCAGGGACTGAACCCGGGCCCTGTCAGTGAAACTGCTGAGTCCTAACCACTGCACCTCCAGGGAATTCCCTGTTTAAAATTCTGATCACGAATGAATGTTGCATTTTGTCATGTGCTTTTACTGTATCTAAAGATGTATTAGTTAGCTACTGTTGCACAGCAAATTACATCAGAAATGAGCAGCTTAAAACAATAATTATTTATTATCTCATGGTTTTCATGGATCACGAAAATAGGCACAGGCAGCTTAGCAGGGCGACTCTGACGCCACGTCTCTCACAAGGCTACCATCAAGGTACTACTGGCCACAGCTGCAATCATCTCAAAGGTAACTAGGTACAGATTCCCTTCCAAGCTCATTTAGGCGGATGTTGGCAGACCTTAGACGATCTAATTCCAAGCTTACTCATTTGGTTTTTGATAGAATTCAGGTTCTTGCTGGCTGCTGGCCAGAGACCTCAGTTTCTTGCCACATGGACCTCTCCACAGAGCTACTCACAACAGGGCAGCTTGCTTCCCCAGAGCTGGAGAAGAAAGTAGAGCAAGATAGAAGTCACAGTCTTTTTGTAACCTAATCTCCAAAGAGATATCCAATCTCTTTTGCAGCATTCTATTGTTAGAAATGAGTCACGAGGTCCAGTCCACGCTCAAGGGGAAAAGATTACACAAAGGTGCAAATATGAGGAGGTAGGGATTATTTGGGGGTCATTTTAGAGGCTGCCTATCATAGTGAGATGATCATGTGGTTTCTGTCCTTTATTCCAGAGGGCAGTAAATCTCACCAGCTGCCTATTTTTATATGGCCACAAGTCAAGAATGGTTTTGGCATTTTTAAATGGTTGAAAGAAGATACTATTTTGTGACATGTGAAAATTAAATGAAATTAAAATCTCAGCACCATGCAATAAAGTTTTATTGGAGCACAGCCATGCTCATTTGTTTATGTATTGTCTGTGGCCACTCTGTAAAACATTGGCAATGTTTGTAAAACACTGGCAGAGTTGAGTAGCTGTGACAGAGACCATATGGCCGACAAAGCTTAAATATTTCCTTATCCAGCCCCATACAGAAAAAGTTTGTTGATCTCTGCTTTATTCTACTAATTATTATGAACTATTACATTAACTGATTTTCAGATGTTATACCACACTTGTATTTCTGGGATAAATCACAGTTGGTTAAGATCCAACCCTTTTATATGTTGCTGGATTCAGTTTGCTAAAATTTTGTTAAGTATTTCTGCATCTCTGTTCCTGAGGAATACAGTAGATTTCCTTTTATTGTGAAATCTTTGTTTGGCTTTGACATCAGATATTTTTGGTATCAGAAAAATATTGGCCGGAGAAAACAAGTTATGAAGTATTTCTTCTTTTACTTTATGAGTGAGTTTGAGTATTGGTGTTATTTTTTCTTTAAATATTTGATGGACTCACCAGTGAAGTCATCTGGGCTTGGGCTTTTTTTGTGGGACAATTTTGAATTACTGAATGTACTTGCTATAGATCTATACAGATTGTCTATTTTTCTGTTGAGTCAAATTTGGTAATCTGTGCCTTCCCAGGAATTTGTCCATTTCACCTAGGTTGTCTGATTTGTTAGTATGAAGTTATTTATGGTATTACCTGATAAACATTTCATCTGTCTTTTGGCTACTTAGTTCTCTCCTTTATTCATGCTTTTGATAATCTGAGTCTTCTCTCTTATTTTCTCAGTCTAGGTTTGTCAATTTAAAAAACTTTTTTCAATGAACCAGCTCTTGGTTTCATTGATTTTATTACTGTTTTTGTTTCCTATTTCTCTGATATCCAATCTAATCTTTATTTTTTCCTTCTTTTTGCTTTGGGCTTTGCCCTTCTATTTTCTTAAAGTTGAAGGTTGTTACTGATTTGAGCTTTCTTTCTTTCCTCTTTTGTGATATAGGAATGCAGAGTTGTATCATTACCTTGGCTGAATCACGTAAATTTTGGTAGCTTTTCATTTTCATTCAGTTCAAAATTATTTAGAAGCATGATGCTGAATTTCCAAATACTTGAGCATTCCCCACATTTTGTTCTGTCATGAATCTCTAGTTTAATTCTCTAGTTCTGGTCAGAGAACATATTTTGAATGATTTTAATCTTCTTAAATTGATTAAGACTTGTTTAGTGGCCCAATCTATGCTCTATCCTGGAGAATGTTCCAGTATGTTTGTAAAGAATGTCTATTCTGTAATCATTGGGTGGAGTGCTCTATCTGCATAGTATGCATTTTTCCATCTGTTTACTTTCAACCTATTTGCGGCTTTGAATCTAAAGCATGTCTCTTGTAGACAGCACACAATTGCATCTTGCTTTTTGTTTTTGGCTACATTGGGTCTTCGTTGCTGTGTGCAGGCTTCTCTAGTCGTGGCAAGCGGGGTCTACTCTTCGTTGCAGCGCATGGGCTTCTCATTGTGGTGGCTTCTCTAGTTGTGGGCCACCGGCTCTAGGCACATGGGCTTCAGTAGTTATGGCACGTGGGCTCAGTAGTTGTGTTGTGGGCTCTAGAGCGCAGGCTAAATAGTTGCGGTGCACGGGCTTAGTTGCTCCATGGCATGTGGGATCTTCCCGGATCAGGGCTCGAACCCACATCCCCTGCATTGGCAGGTGGATTCTTAACCACTGCGCCACCAGGCAAGCCCCAGGTGTTGCTTTTTAATCCATATTGATAATCTGTCTTTTGGGTGAAGAGTTCAGTCTGTCTACGTTTAATAAAATTATTGATATGGTTGGATTTTCCCTCCCATTTTGCAATCCTTTTCTGTTTGCTTCATGCTTTTTTCGAATTTGTTTTTCTGTGTCTCCTTTACTGTTTTCTTGTTTTTAAGTGTACTGTTTCAATTCCTCTGTTGACTTTTTACCTTTTTCTTTCTCTAATTATTTTCTTATAGTCTGCTCATGGAATACCATATGTATCTTAATTTACCATAATCTATTTCAAAACAATAACTTAGGGACTTCCCTGGTGGTCCAGTGGTAAAGAATCTGCCTTCTAATGCAGGGGATACAGGTTCGATCCCTGGTCAGGGAACTAAGATCCCACATGCCACGGGGCAACTAAGCCCACGCGCCACAAGTACTGAGCCCATGAGCCTCAACTAGATAGCCCGTGTGCTGCAAACTAGAGAGCCCATGTGCTCTGGAACCCACACTCCACAACTAGAGAGAGAAAACAACAACCCGCACACCACAACTAGAGAGAAGCCCGCGCACCACAACTAAAGATCCTGCACACCTTAACAAAGATCCCACATGCCACAACTAAGACCCAACACAGCCAAAAAAATAAAATAAATTAAAACAAACAAACAAACCAATAACTTAATGCGCATAAAGCACAAGCATGTTGCTTCAATACATAATGGTTCCCTCCTCTCTCTTTTGTGCTATTATTTTCATATGTTCAAATATATTTCATATATTACCTCTATATATACATTATAGACCTAACAATACAATGTTATAATGATTGCTTTATACAATCTTCTATTTTCTAAAGAAGTTAAGAGAAGATATGAAAAAATCAGAGTCTTAGATTTACCCACATATTTACCGTTTCCGATGCTTTTCATTTACCAATTCCTAGGGATCCGAGTTACTGTCTGGTATTTATTTCCTTTCATCCTGAAGGGCTTCCTTTACTATTTCTTGCCAGGCATATTTACTAGGGACAAATTCTCTCCCTTTTTGTTTATCTGGGAATGTCATTATTTTGCCTACATTTACAGAGGACAGTTTTGCTAGATACAGAATTCTTGTTTTGTTCCTTTCAGCACACTGAGTATGTCACATGGCTCTGGTTTCCATTATTTCTGATTAGGTCACCCATTAACCAAATATTCTTTTTGTATACGTGAATTATTTTCCTTTTGCTGCTTTCAAAAATTTCTGTGTTCAATTTTCAACAGTTTGGCCCTAACATGTCTAGGTATGGATATTTTTATCCTTCTTGGGGTTCACTGAACTTCTTAGATCTGTAGATTAACGTTTTTCATCAAATTTGGGAGGTTTTCTGCCATTAATTTCTCACTTTTTCTTTTCTTCCTGCCTCTTTCTATCTTGTCTGGGATTCATTCACATTCTACTCTTGATGTTGTTCCACGGGTCTCTGAGGCTCTGTCCATTTTTCTTTAATCTTTCTGTTCTTTAGACTGGATGGATAATTGCTACAGATCTCTAAATTTATTTTTTTTAACATTTATTTATTTATTTTTGGCTGCATGGGTCTTCATTGCTGCGCAAGGGCTTTTCTCTAGTTGCGACGAGTGGGGGCTACTCTTCGTTGCAGTATGCAGGCTTCTCATTGCGGTGGCCTTTCTTGTTGCGGAGCACAGGCTCTAGGCGCGTGGGCTTCAGTAGTTGTGGCACATGGGCTCAGTAGTTGTGGCTCATGGGCTTAGCTGCTCCGTGGCATGTGGGCTCTTCCCAGACCAGGGATTGAACCCGTGTCCCCTGCATTGGCAGGAGGATTCTTAACCACTGCGCCACCAGGGAAGCCCTACAGATCTCTAAATTTATTGATTGATTACCTGTTTTTCTGGGGTTTTTTTCCCCCTAGCTTTACTGACATGTAATTGACATATAACATTATGTAAGTTTAAGGTATACAATGTGATGATTTGATACACATATATGTTGTGGAATGTTTACCACAAGAAGGTTAGTTAACACACTGTTTACCTCACATAAATACCATTTTGTTGTTGCTACAGTGAAAACATTTAAAATCTACTCTCAAGTATACAATACAGTACTGTTAACTATAGCCATCATGCTATGTATGTTTTAGATACTGTATTTCCAATTCCAGAGTTTCCATTTGGCTCATATTTTACAATTTCTTTTAATTGATATTCTCTATTTAACAAGTTATTATTATCATACTTTGCTTTTGAAAATTGGGTATATAATTAACATGTAACATTATATTAGTTTTAGGTGTACAACAAAATGATTCAATATACACATATATTGCAAAATGATTACCACAATAAGTCCATCCATTACTACGCACGGCTCCAATTTTTTTTTCTCGTGATGAAAACTTAAATTTCTTTCTTTCTTTCTGGCTGCGTTGGTTCTTCGTTGCTGCGCACGGGCTTCTCATTGCAGTGGTTTCTCTTGTGGAGCACAGGCTCTAGGCGCACAGGCTTCGTAGTTGTGGCACTCAGGCTCAGCAGTTGTGGCACTCAGGCTCAGTAGTTGTGGCACTCAGGCTCAGCAGTTGTGGCTCTCAGGGTCTAGGGCTCAGGCTCAGTAGTTGTGGAACACAGGCTTAGTTGCTCTGCGGCATGTGGGATCTTCCCGAAGCAGGGCTCGAACCTGTGTCCCCTGCATTGGCAGGCGGATTCTTAACCACTGCGCCACCAGGGAAGTCCATGAAAACTTTTAAGACCTACTTTCAATTTTTAGAAATCTGATTTCAGTGTATGTAACGTGCACATATTTTTATTAAGTTTATCCTTAAGTATTTTATGTTCTTGGATGTTACCACGAATGTTGCTATATTTAAAATTTCATTTTCCATTTGTTCGTTGATGGTTTACGGATACAGAATTAATTTTTGCATATTGGCCATGTTTCCCGTGAACTTGCTAGAACCCTATCATGCCATTTAAAAATTATTTTCTAATCTGTATGACCCCCACTTTTTCTTCCCTTATTGTACTAGGTGGACTTCCAGTACAATGTTGAATAGATGTAGTAGACCTAATATCCATGCTTTGACCTTAGGGGGAAATGTTCAGTATTTTATGACTAAATACAATGTTAAAATTAGGTTTTTCATATATACAAGTTATCAGGTTGAGGAAGTTACCTTCTCCTAGTTTGTTTAGAGATTTTATCCTTAATGGGTGTTTAATTTTGTAAAATGCTTTTTCTGGATCTATTGAGATGATCATGTGATTTTTCTTCTTTGATCTGTTATTAAGTTGGAACTTAATAACACTGACTGATTTTGCATGTTAAAACAACCTTACATTTCTGAGATAAATCCAAATTGATTATGATTTATTACCCTTTTCATATATTGCTGGGTTCAATTTGATAATATTTTGTTACGGATTTTTACAAGTGCATGTGGGATATTGGCCAGTAGTTTCCTTTTCCTGTAATTTTTATTTTATTTTTGATATCATGGTAATGATGATCTCATATACTGAATTAGAAAGTTTTCCCTCCTCCTCTATTTTTTTGAAAGATTATTCCTTTCTAAAATATTCGATAGAATTCAGTACTGTGCAAGCCTATAGGTTTTTGTTTTTATTTTTTGGTGGTAAGGTTTTTAATCACCAATCCAGTTTATAAAGATATAAGGCTATTCAGATTTTCTATTTCTTTACAGTTTTGGTAATTTGTGTCTTTCAAGGAAATTATCTATTTCATCTAAGCTGTCAAATTTATTGGCATAAAATTGCTCACAACATCCTCTAATTAACTTTTGAATCTGTGTAGAAACTTTAGTGATATTTCTTTTTACAGTCTTGGTACTGGTGATTTGTGTCTTTTTTTTTTTTTTTTTTGCAGTACGCGGGCCTCTCACTGTTGTGGCCTCTCCCGCTGAGAAGCACAGGCTCCGGACGCGCAGGCTCAGCGGCCACGGCTCACGGGCCCAGCCGCTCCACGGCATGTGGGATCTTCCCGGACCAGGGCGCGAACCCGTGTCCCCTGCATCGGCAGGCAGACTCTCAACCACTGCGCCACCAGGGAAGCCCCTGTGTCTTCTTTCTTGACTAATTTCGACAGAGGTCGATCAAGCTTATTGATTTTATTTCAAAGAAACAGCTTCTGGTTTCATGGATTTTTCTCTACTCTATGCCCATTTTTTATTTCATTGATTTCCACCATTATCTTTTTTATTTCCTTCCTTTTACTTATGTAGATTTATTTTTCTTTCTCTAGTTTTCAAAGGTGGAAGATTTGATTTTAAACCTTTCTTTTAAGATAAGCATCTACAGGATTTCACTGATGGTACAGTGGTTAAGAATCCACCTGCCAATGCAGGGGACATGGGTTCGAGCCCTGGTCCGGGAAGATCCCATATGATGCACAGCAACTAAGCCCGTGTGCCACAACTGAGCCGGCGCTCTACAGCCCGCGAGCCACAACTGCTGAGCGCACGTGCCACAACTACTGAAGCCTGTGCGCCTAGAGCCGTGCTCCGCAACAAGAGAAGCCACCACAATGAGAAGCGTGCACACCGCAACGAAGAGTAGTCCCCGCTCACCGCAACTAGAGAAAGCCCGCGTGCAGCAACAAAACCCAACGCACCCAAAAATAAATAAAATAAAATAATTAAAAAACAAAAAAGTTAACCAGTTGTAACCTCAAAGAAAGCAATAAAATAAACAATGTGTACTCTGTGCTTGGACTGTCTTCTACTTTCCCTCATTCAAGCAATTCTAAAGAGCCCATCTCTTTCATGAGGCCTTTTTGAAAAACAGGAGGATCCACTGACTAATCCTGGCCACTCCCTGTGTAAACATCTTCTTCACCTTCCAATAGGCAACAATTTCCCTACATAATATTTAAATGTTATTTGATACATGTTATTACCAATAGAGCCTTAGGCTGAATGTTTTTTATGTCTACCTTCTTATGCCTATTGGGTCTGTGACAGTAAACTCTGAAGGATGGAGGATTATGCTTTCTTTCTTTTATATTGTGACTGACACAAGACACTGTACTTTTAAAGAGTCATTTAATAAACACTCTCTATATTGATTACTCTAAGCTATGTTTAAGATTTTACATCTTTTTATAGCATCACCTGTTTATGTGTCTTTTGAATGATAGCTACTCGTGTCTTTTTGAAATGTAAGTAGTCCTATATTAGTATTTCCTACTGCACATTCACTGACTACAATTTTAAGTTTTCTTTTAAAAATCAAAACAGAATTTGAACCAAATTCTAAGATAAGTATCTTATTCTATTTCTAAATTTAAACATCTTTCCTCTATAAAACCAAAATGAAATTTGCTAAATATATTTAGTAGTCTGCATTAAAAGCTAGTATAGGCAGGACACAAGAGGCTATGACTTACCCTTCTAAAACATAAAATACTTACGCATCTGTAGTCTTTGTACACCCATTGAGATTCAGTACTTCAATGTTCCTACAGTTTTGTGCAAAGGTCCTTTACAGGAAAGAAAGTGAAGGGTTTGAGGTGAAACGGGCACAATTCTCGGCATTAAAAAAATAACAGAAGATACCAATAGTGGTAATAATGGATATTACTGGTACAAAATGGTACAAAAAGTTGTTCACAATTACGAATAAATTACTTTTCAACCATAAACTTTTAAACATCAATCTTTTTGTCAACCAAAGTTAAAATTATCCTAACTTCGAGTAAGCAAACTTAAAAAAATTTACTCAAAGCTCCAAACGAACCATTTATAATATGGGGAATCTGGCTTTTTGGGGGGAGCACTTGTTCTTGTTTTATTCTCAAAACCACACATTCCACTACTGGATATTTGTGTTATAAGCAGTGAACGTGTATTTGGGTTCAGAATAGCTTAGGAATATGAAAACTATTCCAGCCTTTTCTGGGTGAGACAGTGCTGTGTTTGGTGCTGTTCTTCACTTCAGTCAAGAAGATGAGTTAATCGATAGCTATGTTTTTACCTTAATGCATTGTCTCCTACTCCGAGACACCCACGAAGACTTAGCTTTCGTAAAAAGCCCCCACACCTTTTTGAAATATTCTCCACTACCCGGCCCTGTAAAAAAAGAAGACAGGTATACAAAGGTAAGCCACCACATCGTTTCTGAAAAGACCACATCCTCATTTTTAAGAGACTTCTACTCGTTTTAAAGACCTAATTAAATCAATATGAAAATTTCAACTTACTGGGAGAAAGCTTTCCTGATTAACCCATCTACTTGAAACATACCTAAACCCTATATTGTTATTTACTTTGTTCCTCTTGTAAGATACCCTGCATCTGAGGAAATGGTGCTCTGTAGTTCTCTTATGCCACTTCATCAATGTAGATTCCCCTCCTGCAGCCACAGGACATTAACTCTCTCTATTATTTCTGTGTATTTACTATAGTGCTCTAAATACAGCAGAGACTCAATGAACACTTCACAAAAGCTTGCTGAATGGTTTTGTAGGCCAGGCTGCTTTAAATATTTACATCCATGAAGATCAGAGAATTGTGAAAAACAGAAAAATCCAGCACGTCGGTGGGTATCATTTTAAAAGTACTTTATGGGACTTCCCTGGCAGTCCAATGGTTAAGACTTCGCTTTCCAATGCAAGGGGTGTGGGTTTGATCCCTGGTTGGGGAGCTAAGATCCCATATGCCTCGTGGCCAAAAAACCAAAACATAAAACAGAAGCAATATGGTAACAAATTCAATAAAGACTTTAAAAATGGTCCACATCAAAAAAAAAGTCTTTAAAAAACATATTAAAAAATAAAAGTACTGGGCTTCCCTGGTGGCGCAGTGGTTGAGAGGCCGCCTGCTGATGCAGGGGACACGGGTTCGCGCCCCGGTCCGGGAAGATCCCACATGCCGCGGAGCGGCTGGGCCCGTGAGCCGTGGCCGCTGAGCCTGCGCGTCCGGAGCCTGTGCTCCGCAACGGGAGAAGCCACAACAGTGAGAGGCCCGCGTACCGCAAAAAAAAAATAATAATAAAATAAAATAAAAGTACTTTATGAAGATAATATAAAGTTCATGTGAGGTTTTTTTAACTTCTTACATGGATTCTCAAGACCACTAAGTTCCACTAGAACTCAAAAAAAAAACAAACCCAACAGAAAAAATAGCTACATCTAAATCTAATTTAATCCTTATAACACAGTGAGGAAGCTATTACTTCCACTCTCCAGATGAGAAAACCAAGGACTACAGAGCTTAAATTCAGGTTAAAATAATTTAAGCTTAAGCCATTCTTCTCCATTTTAGAGAAAATAGGCAATACTAAGAGATAAAATATGGGGGAGAAGTGAGAAGGGAAAAAATCTCTCCCCAATAAAAGTAATCCAATTCATTCTCTACAAAAACTATCTATAGGCTCCCCCAGAACCCAGAATGCTCATCAAGAAGAATTTATGCAGATATCATGCTCCAGTAAATTAACTCCACTTATTTTTAAATAAACAAATAATGAAAAGACTTCCTTAAAAAGAGCAAACAAAGGTTCACATTTCCACCACAAAAATAAAAACAAAAATGAGTCCTATTAAAACTAAATAACTCAGTATTATTTCAGTAAAATAATTCTGCTCATTCTCAAAAACTGAACCAGTTCTTGGGAAAATTGCAAGCTCCCATGAAGTTCAGATGCGCTGAAATGAACAGTCTCTCTCTCCTGGGAAAGGAGATTTATGTGGTTGGGGCTAATCTGTCCTATATGCTGCAATTACATTCTAACGAGAGAGATGGGGCCACACACCACGCAGTCATACCTCGATATCCCTCTGGAAATCAAACAGGTCAATTCGCTGCCAGTTACTGCCATCCAGAGCCAGAACATTCCAGGCCTATTTTGAAGAAGAAGAGACAGAATGAACAGAAGCTGAAATGAAGGGGAAAAGCTAGCAAAATTCAAGTTCACAATTCAACCTACTAATGATTGAAATTGACCAAAAAATTTCTTAGCACCTCCACCATTAACTCCCCAAAAGTCAGTCTTATTTCTGATTCATACTTTATTCTCCAAGTAGATTATCTCATAAATGAGTGGGTACAGAAATTAGTAGCTACGAAAGATCTTACATTAGCGGGCTGGGGAAAGAACAGGTTGTGATAAGTATCACAGCCGGAAACTGTTTTCTAACTTGAGTTTCCAATCTCAAAATGAGATAATCCAGCTAATGAAAAGCAAGTCTGTTACTCTATCCCTCAACTAGGAACGAGGTGAGTGTGAAACCAAAGAAAGAAGATGGCACTCTGAATGTAGTGTGTTCAATACATATGCCATGTTCAATAAAAATATGCTATTCATAGCATCACTTGTTTGGACCCAAAACTGTGATATGGTGACCTGGGATTTACAAAAGACACTATCATTTCTCAGTATACATGACAGAGACTTAATGCTTTCCTCATTACCAATTTGCTCACTCAGGCATGTTTTTCAATTGGTCATCTTTTCCTTCAACTTGATTCAGTGGTAATTTTAAACACTGAAAGTTTTAAGACTTCTCATACATTTCTTTAATTACCTAAAGGGAGGCAAGAAAGCTTCCAAGATTTTCAGCCTTTCAGGATAAGGTGAAAAATGACTCCACTAAGAGTTAACCTTTTGCGGATCGTTCTGTATTTTAATCAGAAAGCCTTTAAACGTTTTCCCTACTAAATTTAAAGTGTAAACAAAAGTCTTAACACTGTTAAGTTATAAACTTAGAATATTATCTCTTACTACAACAATTCAAAACACAGATTCGATACTGAAATTCTAAAACGGAAATTAAAGATACCCTTATAAGCCCCAGGTAACTATCACACAATCAGTAAGAAAGATGTCAGGGGTATGAGGGTTAACAAAGTTATTATTATAGAAATCCTTAAGGTTTTCTCAGGATTTCGATGTTACTTTTCTTTTTGTGGCTTCATATTTTTCCAACAGTTTCTTAAATGGCTCCATGGGAGACAAGAGATAAAACCTTTAAAGATCATATGTTTACTAGATTCTTAGGCTAACTCTATCTCTGATTTGATACTTCTCATTTCCTTATACTATTTTCTTCAGCAAGCAGGACACATGCTAAAGTGAGACTAAAATTAGGAATGACAGGTTCCTCTCTAGAGTTTTTGTTGTTTTTTTTTTTTTAAAGCAAATTAACTAAATACTTCAAGTACAGAGAATAACAGGCTAACTACCGATGTTCCAATTGTACAGATGTAATGAAAATTGGCATTCTGCTTCCTTTTAAGTTAAAACACATTAAGAAGGAAGAGGAACCTGAACATGAAAACAACAATTAAAACTCACTCAAATCAACATTCTTGAGATGAGACTCTGCAACCAAACAGGTTAAGACACTGGTCTGGGAATTTTGTTTCTCAATGATGACCTCAGCTTCATATGGAGACAAAAAAGAAACCCCACTCATTTGTACCAGCCATGACTAAGGCAACCACTCAGGTACCAGGAACAGAACTGTCATGAATAGAAATCATCAAAATATGCCTGATTGTTTCTTAAATAGCTGAGATACAGATTTAGTATGGCTTTTAGGATGTAGAAATTACATTAAAGTTAGCAAGATGAGGTGGATTTTCTATGGCAAGTTTTGTGGGGGTTTTTTTTGAAGGAAATTGGTGATGGAAATTTGAAGGAAAACCTGGGTCCACTTAACAGAGGTAAACACAATACTCTGATGCTGAGTATTGTGACATAACCATATTACATACTCAGCACCTAGGACTATACCTGGTACATAGTAGGTTCTCAATAAGTATTTGTTAAACATCAAAAAGCCATTGTCCAGTTTATAAAAAGATGATAACTGTACGTACTCATTCATTTTATTAATTATTATATATCTGTATTACAAAAGAGACTATGAATGATTCATAAAGCAATTTTCCCACAACAGAGATTCTATTCTTAATATTAGGGGCAGCAATAAGATTATGTCTCACTATTTTGTCATAGTAATGTCAATTGACAAAAATGGATAAGTAAGAGTAATGCAGAAACTGACTTTGAGAATGGAATTTGGTTTGCTCTACAATTTCTTAAAAATTAAATTCTAGCTATAACCTTTTGAGAAAAAAAATATAGGGAGATATCAAGAGCCTTCCATGTATGTACATAAAATGAATAAGGGAAACATAATGAAATACTATATTATTACAGTTCTGAGTAAAGCCTATTCTTTTAATTTGCATGTTTAGTGCTTTTTCCTTGAAAATGTTTCTTCTGTTTGTATTACACAAATAGTCAAGAATTTCAAAAAATTAAAGTTAGAGATAGTACATATAGTAGAATTCCACTGTAGAATTAACATGGGTTTGGGTATCCCATGGGTGAAACCACAACCTTGGAAACATAACATACAACTACCATCTGAAGTAAATAGTCGGTCTACTACAGAAGCTGATTATCATTAATGTCAGGAAGGGATGCTCTTGTAATCATGTCAGCCATTCTTACCCTGGAGACCTGAGCACAGCGACACAAGGTTACAACATCCAGAAAAGAAAATATCCTAAAAAGAGACAGAGGAAAACTTTATTATATGATGAATTACTTTCTCTTGATTTTTGCTTATAAATAATTGGCGATGTTAACACATGCACAAAAGGGCAGATGTTCTTTAAACAATAACACTAAAAGCTGGGGCAATTTACAATACTGCCCATAAAAATGTAGGGGGAAAAGGTAATCTTTTACTTGATAATGTACGTGTAAGTACCATAACGAGTTCATTTATTCACATCAAGGGATGATAAAATATTTCTGATACTTTTTAAAGTAAAAAACCAATTTCCACATTCTGGTTATCAAAAGAAACAGGCTAGGGGATGGTTATGTTTATAAAGAATTTTACAGCTATGAAGGAAAAAAGATAAAATATTGGTAAAACCTAAAACTGAGCAACTATAAAATGTTAAATCTCTATATATTTAATTCCAATTTGGGAAATTATAAAACTCAGTTAACACATCAATGTCAGGACACACCACCTAAAATTCTTCTCAGTCTTAGAGAGGCTAAATATTTATTTTGTAGCGTTATTATTTGAAATAATTAATTTGCCTAAAGGACGATAACTCTCTATACCATAAGCCACCTGTAAAAACAGGTCAGAGCATCCTGGGAATAAAGTGAATGGGTTACTTGTGCCTACAGTTCTCCTTACTCGTGAACGCCCTTAAAGATCATTTTGATCTGTATAACAAGTAAAGCTCTTGTGCCCGTGGCAAAAGGTACAACATAGCGTGTACTTTAAAGACGATATTCCTTGAGATAGCTGGAGTGTTACAAAATGGAGGTCAGGAAGCATTAATCTGGAGACGAATGAAAGCTACACTTTCTTTTCCATTATTACTCTGAGTTAGCTTAATAGAGCAAAATTTTGTTGTTTAGTGATTAGAGGCTGTCAATCACATTTTAGAACTTGGAATAAACTGAGTTAATAATTACATCAGACAAAGTTATATGCATTTTGTAAATAAAGTTTTTTACTCTTTAAAATTTGGGTAATATACATAACATTAAACTTACCATTTAACCACTTTTAAGGGTATAGTTCAGGAGCATTTAAGTACATTCACACTGTTGTGCCACCACCACCACCATCCATCTCTAGAACTTTCTCATCTTCCCAAACTGAAACTCTGGACACAGTAAACAATGACTCCCCGTTTCCCTCTCCCCCAGCCGCTGGCAACCACCACTCTACTTTCATTCTTTACGAATTTGGCTACTCTAGGTACTTCATATGAGCGGAATCACGGTATTTGCCCTTTTGTGACGGGCTTATTTCATTTAGCACCAATGTCTTCAAGGTCCATCCATGTTGTAGCATGCAGTATCAGAATTTCCTTCCTTTTTAAAGCTGTATACCACATTTTCTACATCTGTCCATAGACGGAAACGTTGAAACTTTCTTGTTCCCCTGAGGCGGACTTGCTACCACCCTGATGGCTCTCTTTAATAAAATAAATTTCAAATGGCGGAGGAGGAACCAAGTTGGTGGAGTAGAAGGACGTGCTCTCACTCCCTCTTGCAAGAACACCAGAATCACAACTAGCTGCTGGACAATCATCAACAGGAAGACACTGGAACTCACCAAAAAAGATACCCCATATGCGAAGACAAAGGAGAAGCTACAATGAGACGGTAGGAGGGGTGCAATCACAGTAAAATCAAATCCCATAACTGCTGGGTGGGTGACTCACAGACTGGAGAACACTTATACCACAGAAATCCACCCACTGGACTGAAGGTTCTGAGCCCCACGTCAGGCTTCCCAACCTCGGGGTCCGGCAACGGGAGGAGGAATTCCTAGAGAATCAGACTTTGAAGGCTAGTGGGAATTGATTGCAGGACTTCGACAGGACTGGGAGAAACAGAGACTCCACTCTTGGAGGGCACATACAAAGTAGTGTGCGCACTGGGACCTAGGGGAAGGAGCAGTGACCCCAGGGGAGACTGAACCTGACCTACCTGCTAGTGTTGGAGGGTCTCCTGCAGAGGCAAGGGGGTGGCTGTGGCTCACCGCGGGGACAAGGACACTGGCAGCAGAAGTTCTGGTAAGTACTCCTTGGCGTGAGCCCTCCCGGAGTCCGCCATTAGCCCCATCAAACAGCCCAGGTAGGCTCCAGTGTTGGGTTGCCTCAGGCCAAACAAGCAACAGGGAGGGAACCCAGCCCCACCCATCAACAGTCAAGTGGATTAAAGCTTTACTGAGCTCTGCCCACCAGAGCAACAGTCAGCTCTACCCACCACCAGTCCCTCCCATCAGGGAACCTGCACAAGCCTCTTAGATAGCCTCATCCACCAGAGGGCAGACAGCAGAAGCAAGAAGACTACAATCCTGCAGCCTGTGGAACAAAAACCACATTCACAGAAAGAAAGACAAGATGAAAAGGCAGGGAGCTATGTACCAGATGAAGGAACAAGATAAAACCCCAGAAAAACAACTAAATGAAGTGGAGATAGGCAAACCTTCCAGAAAAAGAATTCAGAAAAATGACAGTGAAGATGATCCAGGACCTCGGAAAAAGAATGGAGGCAAAGATCAAGAAGATGCAAGAAATGTTTAACAAAGACCTAGAAGAAGTAAAGAACAAACAAACAGAGATGAACAATACAATAACTGATATGAAAACTACACTAGAAGGAATCAATAGCAGAATAACTGAGGCAGAAGAACAGATAAGTGACCTGGAAGACAGAATGGTGGAATTCACTGCTGCGGAACAGAATAAAGAAAAAAGCATTAAAAGAAATGAAGACAGCCTAAGAGACCTCTGGGACAACATTAAACGTCAACAACATTTACATTATAGGGGTCCCAGAAGGAGAAGAGAGAGAGAAAGGACCCGAGAAAATATTTGAAGAGATTATAGTCAAAAACTTCCCTAACATGGGAAAGGAAATAGCCACCCAAGTCCAGGAAGCGCAGCGAGTCCCATATAGGATAAACCCAAGGAGAAACACGCCAAGACACGTAGTAATCAAATTGGCAAAAATTAAAGACAAAGAAAAATTACTGAAAGCAGCGAGGGAAAAATGACAACATACAAGGGAACTCCCATAAGGTTAACAGCTGATTTCTCAGCAGAAACTCTACAAGCCAGAAGGGAGTGGCAAGATATACTTAAACTGATGAAAGGGAAGAACCTACAACCAAGATTACTCTACCCAGCAAGGATCTCATTCAGGTTCGATGGAGAAATCAAAAGCTTTACAGACAAGCAAAAGCTAAGAGAATTCAGCACCACCAAACCAGCTCTACAACAAATTTGCTAAAGGAACTTCTCTAAGCGGGAAACACAAGAGAAGAAAAGGACCTACAAAAACAAACCCAAAACAATTAAGAAAATGGTCATAGGAACATACATATCGATAATTACCTTAAACGTGAATGGATTAAATGCTCCAACCGAAAGACACAGGCTTGCTGAATGGATACAAAAACAAGACCCATATATATGCTGTCTACAAGAGACCCACTTCAGACCTAGGGACACATACAGAAAAAGTGAGGGGATGGAAAAAGATATTCCATGCAAATGGAAATCAAAAGAAAGCTGGAGTAGCTATATTCATATCAAATAAAATAGACTTTAAAATAAAGAATGTTACAAGAGACAAGGAAGGACACTACCTAATGATCAAGGGATCAATCCAAGAAGAAGATATAACAATTATAAAAATATATGCACCCAACATAGGAGCACCTCAATACATAAGGCAACTGCTAACAGCTATAAAAGAGGAAATCGAAAGTAACACAATAATAGTGGGGGACTTTAACACCTCACTTACACCAATGGACAGATCATCCAAAATGAAAATACATAAGGAAACACAAGCTTTAAATGACACAATAGATCAGATAGATTTAACTGATATTTATAGGACATTCCATCCAAAAACAGCAGATTACACTTTCTTCTCAAGTGCGCACGGAACATTCTCCAGGATAGATCACATCTTGGGTCACAAATCAAGCCTCAGTAAATTTAAGAAAACTGAAATCATATCAAGCATCTTTTCTGACCACAATGCTATGAGATTAGAAATGAATTACAGGGAAAAAAATGTAAACAACACAAACACATGGAGGCTAAACAATACATTACTAAATAACCAAGAAATCACTGAAGAAATCAAAGAGGAAATCAAAAAATACCTAGAGACAAATGACAACGAAAACACGACGATCCAAAACCTATGAGATGCAGCAAAAGCAGTTCTAAGAGGGAAGTTTATAGCTATACAAGCCTACCTCAAGAAACAAGAAAAATCTCAAACACACAATCTAACCTTACACCTAAAGGAACTAGAGAAAGAAGAACAAACAGGACCCAAAGTTAGCAGAAGGAAAGAAATCAAAGATCAGAGCAGAAATAAATGAAATACAAACAAAGGAAACAATAGCAAAGATCAATAAAACTAAAAGCTGGTTCTTTGAGAAGATAAACAAAATTGATAAACCATTAGCCAGACTCATCAAGAGGGAGAGGACTCAAATCAATAAAATTAGAAATGAAAAAGGAGAAGTTATAACAGACACTGAAGAAATACAAAGCATCCTAAGAGACTACTACAAGCAACTCTATGCCAATAAAATGGACAACCTGGAAGAAATGGACAAATTCTTAGAAAGGTATATATAACCTTCCAAGACTGAACCAGGAAGAAATAGAAAATATGAACAGACCAATCACAAGTAATGAAATTGAAACTGTGATTAAAAATCTTCTAACAAGCAGAAAGTCCAGGACGAGATGGCTTCACAGGTGAATTTTATCAAACATTTAGAGAAGAGCTAACACCCATCCTTCTCAAACTCTTCCAAAAAATTGCAGAGGAAGGGGCTTCCCTGGTGGCACAGTGGTTGAGAGTCCGCCTGCCGATGTAGGGGACACAGGTTCGTGCCCCGGTCCGGGAAGATCCCACATGTCGCAAAGCAGCTGGGCCCGTGAGCCATGGCTGCTGAGCCTACGCGTCCGGAGCCTGTGCTCCGCAACGGGAGAGGCCACAACAGTGAGAGGCCCGTGTACCGCAAAAAAAAAAAAAAAAAAAAAAAAAGTTGCAGAGGAAGGAACACTCCCAAACTCATTCTCTGAGGCCATCATCACCCTGATACCAAAACGAGACAAAGGTACTACAAAAAAAGAAAATTACAGACCAATATCACTGATCAATATAGATACAAAAATCCTCAAAATACTAGCAAACAGAATCCAGCAACACATTAAAAGGATCATACACCATGACCAAGTGGGATTTATCCCAGGAATGCAAGGATTCTTCAATATATGCAAATCAATCAATGTGATACACCATATTAACAAACTGAAGAATAAAAACCATATGATCATCTCAATAGATGCAGAAAAAGCTTTTGACAAAATTCAACACCCATTTATGATAAAAACTCTCCAGAAAGTGGCCATAGAGGGAACCTACCTCAACATAATAAAGGCCATATATGACAAACCCACAGCAAACATCATTCTCAATGGTGAAAAACTGAAAGCATTTCCTCTAAGATCAGGAACAAGACAAGGATGTCCACTCTCACCACTATTATTCAACATAGTTTTGGAAGTCCTAGCCACGGAAACCAGAGAAAAAAAGAAATAAAAGGAATACAAATTGGAAAAGAAGAAGTAAAACTGTCACTGTTTGCAGATGACATGATACTATACACAGAGAATCCTAAAGATGCCACCAGAAAACTAATAGAGGTAATCAATGAATTTGGTAAAGTTGCAGGATACAAAATTAATGCACAGAAATCTCTTGCATTCCTATACACTAATCATGAAAAATCTGAAAGAGAAATTAAACACTCCCATTTACCACTGCAACAAAAAGAATAAAATACCTAGAAATAAACCTACCTATGGAGACAAAAGACCTGTATGCAGAAGACTATAAGACACTGATGAAAGAAATTGAAGATGATACCAACAGATGGAGAGATATACCATGTTCTTGTATTGAAAGAATCAATATTGTGAAAATGACTATACTACCCAAAGCAATCTACAGATTCAATGCAATCCCTGTCAAATTACCAATGGCATTTTTTACAGACCTAGAACAAAAAATCTTAAAATTTGTATGGAGATACAAAAGACCCCGAATAGCCAAAGCAGTCTTGAGGGAAAAAAAACGGAGCTGGAGGAATCAGACTCCCTGATTTCAGACTATACTACAAAGCTACAGTAATCAAGACAATATGGTACTGGCACAAAAAGAGAAACATAGATCAATGGAACAAGATAGAAAGCTCAGAGATAAACCCATGCACCTATGGTCAACAAATCTATGACAAAGGAGGCAAGAATATACAATGGAGAAAAGACAGTCTCTTCAATAAGTGGTGATGGGAAAACTGGACAGCTACATGTAAAAGAATTAAATTAGAACACTCCCTAACACCATACACAAAAATAAACTCAAAATGGATTCGAGACCTAAATTTAAGACCAGATACTATAAAACTCTTAGAGGAAAACATAGGAAGAACACTCTGACATAAATCACAGGAAGATCTTTTTTGATCCACCTCCTAGAGTAATGGAAATAAAAACAAAAATAAACAAATGAAACCTAATGAAACTTCAAAGCTTTTGCACAGCAAAGGAAACCACAAACAAGACAAAAAGACAACCCTCAGAATGGGAGAAAATATTTGCAAACGAATCAACGGACAAAGGATTAATATCCAAAATATATAAACAGCTCATCCAGCTCAATATTAAAGAAACAAACAACCCAATCCAACAATGGATTTAGGCAGAAGACCTAAACAGACATTTCTCCAAAGAAGATATACAGATGGCCAAGAAGAACATGAAAAGCTGCTCAACATCACTAATTATTAGAGAATTGCAAATCAAAACTACAATGATGTATCAATTCACACCAGTTAGAATTGGCATCATCGGAAAATCTACAAACAACAAATGCTGGAGAGGGTGTGGAGAAAAGGGAAGCCTCTTGCACTGTTGGTGGGAATGTAAATTGATACAGCCACTATGGAGAACAGTATGGAGGTTCCTTAAAAAACTAAAAATAGAATTAACATATGATCCAGCAATCCCACTACTGGGCATATACCCAGAGAAAACCATAATTCAAAAAGACACATGCACCCCAATGTTCACTGCAGCACTATTTACAATAGCCAGGTCATGGAAGCAACCTAAATGCCCATCGACAGACGAATGGATAAAGAAGTCGTGGTACATCTATACAATGGAATATTACTCAGCCATAAAAAGGAACGAAATTGAGTCATTTGTTGAGACGTGGATGGATCTAGAGACTGTCATACAGAGTGAAGTAAGTCAGAAAGAGAAAAACAAATATTATATATTAACGCATGTATGTGGAACCTAGAAAAATGGTACAGATGAACCAGTTTGCAGGGCAGAAGTTGAGACACAGATGTAGAGAACAAACGTATGGACACCAAGGGGGGAAAACCACGGGGGGGGGGGGGGGTGGGTATGGTGGTATGCTGAACTGGGCGATTGGGATTGACATGTATACACAGATGTGTATAAAATTGATGACTAATAAGAACCTGTTGTATAAAAAAATAAAATAAAATTCAATAAATAAATAAAATAAATTTCCCACCTTTTAAAATACTGATTACAAATCATTCCCAAATAAATATATATACCCCCAGGTACCTCAATTCCTAAAACAGTAAGTTTATCTAATGCAACAAACCTTCTTACACTGCTTAAATGCTGCTGCTTTTTCCTGTCATCCACTATATACTGCCTTTATGTGGAGCTTCATGGTCTAAAGATCCTGCTTCTGCCAAATTACCACTAATCCCTGAGCAATCTGTATAAATATAATATTACACATGGCGGGGGCACAGGAGAGAAATTTTAGATAACGATCCTAGTTAGACTTTAGTAAACTTTCAACAGATAGATTCTTTACAAAATAAAGATGGACATGAAACCTCAGGCTATAGATCAAATGCAGACCTAGGAGACTCTCTGAAGCACATGCCCCAACAATCATAATTTCATTCTTAGAATGTACTGCCTGGGGTACTTAATGTCAAAATTCCCATAAGTTGGCTTTTCACCTGGGTTTGACATTATGATACATTAAAAAGAGAGAGAGAAGACAAATACAGTCGCTGTGCTCCTCTATCAAGCAATAAGAGCTTGGACTCTCCACTCCTGATTTGGCTCCCTGGTATGTGATAAGCCTCTGTGCTTAAATCCCTTCTACCACTCCACAAGCAGTCTGTCTAAATGTCTGCTATTATTTAGTAGCTTCTGACTTCTATTTATTCTACGTACTTGACAATAGAGACAATTACCTTTAGAAACCCAAATATAAGGATTGACGGGATAAGCTGCCAGAGTTTTAGTTACAGTGATTGGGGGGGTGGGGGTGGGGATGGAGGATGGAGAGGAGGAGGTTCACAGTGACCATTTATTCTTCTAAATATGGTAACATTACCTTAAATAAAAAACATCACTATAAGTATGTATTTGTAGGATAAATCAAGGGGAAACGACAGTGACATTTCTATATGATAGGCCAGAACAATAAAACATTATACTTAGAACGTTCCTGCTTTTCATCATCTTCAGGCTTGGTACCTTACACTTTAACCCTTTACATAATTCCTTCTTGAGGACACCTATTATCCATAACCAGAATGGTTATGATCAAAGAGATAAGAAAACTGACGCAGAATGAAAGGTCTGTTATTGTTGAAGGATCCTGCTTGACTGCTTCAATAAAAGTCCTCCTCCTTCTCTTATCAATAGATTGTTGAAAAACCGGCCTAGCTTTGAGGCAAAGTGGGCCTCACCTTCCCCACTCACACAAAAAGACTTTGGCCAGGTCTCTGAGACATTATGTGGAAGAAGACGGGGTCTGGTTATAAATAAATCTATTGCTGTATAAAGAAAGAAAGAAAGAAAGAAAAAAAAAAACCAAACCCTTAATACTAGATTCTTGGAGAACATGGAGCTGGCTGCTAAAGTAAATACCGAGAATAGATTTGGGGATATGGTTACCCATGGTATGGTTCTGCAAAAGAAGATTTACTCCCAACTTCCTTTGGCTTGACAGTCTTATGACAAAAGTCCCAAACCTTCTTGAGCAATACCTCTTAATATAGTTCTGTTTATTAAATAAATTTAAAAAGCATAGCATGATCCTGGAGAAGGTATAACAAAATCAGTAACTCCATTCATATCATGGGGATATCTATGGGTACGACTCTTTTGGAGAGTAGTTCAATAGTACCCATTAAAATAAAAAACACAGGGCTTCGCTGGGGGTGCAGAGGTTAAGAATCCGCCTGCCAGGGCTTCCCTGGTGGCGCAGTGGTTGAGAATCTGCCGGCCAATGCAGGCGACATGGGTTCGAGCCCTGGTCTGGGAAGATCCCCTATGCCGCGGAGCAACTGGGCCTGTGAGCCACAACTACTGAGCCTGCGCGTCTGGAGCCTGTGCTCCGCAACAAGAGAGGCCGCGACAGTGAGAGGCCCACGCACTACGATGAAGAGTGGCCCCCGCTCGCTGCAACTAGAGAAAGCCCTCGCACAGAAACGAAGATCCAACACAGCCATAAATAAATAAATAGGTAAATAAGTAAAGAAAGAAAGAAAGAATCCGCCTGCCAATGCAGGGGACACAGGTTCGAGCCCTGGTTTGGGAAGATCCCACGTGCCGCGGAGCAACTAAGCCCGTGCACCACAACTACTGAGCCTGCGCTCTAGAGCCCGCGAGCCACAACTACCGAACCCGCACGATACAACTACTGAAGCCCATGTGCCTAGAACCCGTGCTCCGCAATAGAGAAGCCACCACGATAAGAAGCCCGCGCACTGCAACGAATAGTAGCCCATGCTAGCCGCAACTTGAGAAAGCCCACGCACAGCAACGAAGACCCAACACAGCCAAAAATAAAATAAAATTTAAAAATAAATAAAATAAAAAACACAGACACTACATCCTGTAGAAGCAAAAGTATGAGTAAAGATAGTTATCAGAATGTTTATGGCAGCATTATTTGAAATATCAAAAAGTTCGAAAATGACCTTAACATACATCAATTAAAAAATGCTTAAATATATTATGGTACAAAAAAAAATTTGCACTTTGCAGCCATTTAAAAGAATGAGACAGAGCTACATGAACGGACCTAAAAAGATGTCAATGATTATTAAATGACAGAAACAAAAACAAGTTGTAGAACAGTTTTTATATGTTTTCATTTTTGAAAAATATAATAGGTACACATGAACACATGCATGTAAGCATTGTGCATATTATATATCTAAATATAAGAGGATATATGTTAGCTTTGTGGGGAAAAGAGGCTTTTTGTGGGGGGGGGTGTTGAGAAAGCAGGAACAAGGAAGCCATTTGTTTATGATTTTTCATTTTTTTTAAAAAGTGCTGGGCTCATGAGTGATTTATATTTTATTTGTTAAAAAAAATTTTAAGGCACTGGATGCAGATCTTTGGCCACATGAGTGTTAAAGCCTGCTCCGAATGTAGAATTCTGATACTTGTCTACTGTCTGACAGAAACTATACTATATTTTCAAAGTTGCAAACCTATTCCTCATGAGACCATCGGTTTGCAGGACTTGTTCATTAAAACTATACGCTAGGGCTTCCCTGGTGGCGCAGTGGTTGAGAGTCCGCCGGCTTATGCAGGGGACACGGGTTCGTGCCCCGGTCCGGGAAGATCCCACATGCCGCGGAGCGGTTGGGCCCGTGAGCCATGACCGCTGAGCCTGCGCGTCCGGAGCCTGTGCTCCGCAATGGGGGAGGCCACAACAGAGAGAGGCCCGCGTACCGCAAAAAAAAACCAACAACGATATGCTAGTGTCTTCATTAGCAGACTACAGATGTAGGTTTGCTACGCTCCTGTTTTACTGGGATGTATCATCTTAGTTGTAGTGGCTGGACACGCAACTAAAAATGGGTGGTCTACTACTATGGGAGGGAAATGGAATATGAGTAAAGTCTCTGCCTCCAAAGAAGCAAAAATGCAGATATGCCACGTGGAAAAAAAAAAAAAAAAAGAATCCTGTGGAATATAATTTACATTCTAGGAAAGGGAAAATGTGTTTCTCATCATTGGCATTCTTGAAAATGCTCCTGACATATGGATGAGTGAAAAACACAGGTTGAATAAGAGCATGATGCCATTTAAGACAACTGATAAGAGGACTTCAGGTATAATTATGACATTATGTAATTAACCATGATCTTGTGAAGAATTCTGCCAAAAGCAACGTATGCTACCTGTAGCTATAATGGACTTATTTGAGTTTGACTCTTTAGACAAGAATGAGTTGTTATATATTAAGTTATAAAAGTTCTCTGTACTTGCTTAGTTATTAATGTGAACACAAAGATAACATCTTCCATATTACTAACTGAATCAAAGCTGGTACACATAATCTGCTACATCAGATAATCTTCAACCTCCTACTGTGCTTTGGTCCCCCATTCCTTTTAAACTTGAACATCAATGCAAAATCACTCTTAAATAAACCAGATGCACAACCCTGGCCATAAAGGAGAGAAAACTACGTCTCCTACTCACTTTTGAAATGACCTTATTTCAAATAAGAAAATACGAAGAGGAGACACATCAGACAATGGGTCTTGTTATCCAGTTACTTACAGTTAACTGTTATTATTTTTTTTAATTTTAATTTATTTATTTCATTTTATTTTTGGCTGTGTTGGGTCTTCATTGCTGGGTGCAGGCTCTCTCTAGTTGCGGCGAGGCAGGGCTACTCTTCGTTGTGGTGCACGGGCTTCTCATTGGTGGCTTCTCTTGTTGCGGAGCACGGGCTCTAGGAGCACAGGCTTCAGTAGTTGTGGCACGTGGGCTCAGCAGTTGTGGCTCGTGGCCTCTAGAGCGCAGGCTCAGTAGTTGTGGCACACAGGTTTAGTTGCTCCACAGCACGTGGGATCTTCCTGGACCAGGGCTCCCACCCCTGTCCCCTGCGTTGGCAGGCGGATTCTTAACCACTGTGCCACCAGGGAAGCCCTTAACTATTATTTTAACCAAGGTTATATTCAGCAGAAATTATGCAAACCTAATCTATCCATATCTGGTAATCCCATGTACAAGATGTGACCATATGAAATCTGTGACTGATTTAGCCATGGAATTTTAACTACCAAATCTAAGTAAACTCCCATTTGAGAAATTTCTCTTAGAAACCAGTGCTAGGAAGCACTCTGTTTTTATGGAATAATATGTATTTTTCTTCTTTTCTGTTAAGAATGACATTTCATTTATGCTATCAAGGAGTTTAAAGCTAAATTTGAGATCCATCTATAGCAACTACGTAGGCTCGTACAAGGGTGCATCTGTTTACTTTCTGGCTTTGGTTTTCTACTTTTCTTTACATTTCTCATGATTCTGATTATTTATTTGTATTTATTATATTTGCTCCCGATCTAAGCTACCCCAGATGCTCTGGAGACAAATTAAATAAATAAAAATCAAATAGGTTTCAGTTATAGCTGACATATTGATTTACATATATTAGATTAAGATACACATGAAATATTGCTAACTCATAAGACATCAATCACCTTAATATAAAATATTTAAGCCAAGAGAGAATATGTAAGAGTACAATTGTCTGGACGTATGGCCAAACCTCAACATCTACCATGTACAGCTCTTTTCTAAAGAGTTCCACATCAACTACCAGGTGATGATGCCAAGCTGGTATCTGTCTGAACCTGGTTGGACACCTGACCCAAAGGCTGCCCATCTACAGGACAACCACTAGGCTATATATGATGTTTTGGCCCCAAAGCTCTTTATTTCAGTGTCTGAGAGGCCTTGTGTTTCCTTCTGGTTTCCTTATTTCCCACGGGTACTGGTAAATCCAAAAGAGCTAAATATAATACAGTGTCTCATGGCTTTAGTTACTATATATATGTTGATGACTTCTAAATCATGCTGCTAAGCTTTAGACTTGTATATACATCTGCCTTTTGACAGCTCTACTTTGATATTTTCAATTATCAAAACTGAACTATTTTCATTGTTTTCCTCCCATTAGTCCTGTTTCTCCGCCTACTTTCTTTATCTTAGTGAGTATTCCCACTATCTACTTAGTAGAAGGAAAAAAACTTGCACATCATCTTTCACTCCTTTCCAATACATACCCCCACTGACAATGCGTCAAATCAACCAGCAAATATGTCGCCGAACGTTAACTCTTAAAAATCTCTTGATTGAGTCTATTTTCTCTCTAGCCTATCACTATCATGAGGTTCAGGCCATCACTTTCTCCCAATAAAGGGCAGAATTTTTTGTTTCAAATTTTATATAAGTAAAAATGTATTATGTAATTGTATATTTTACCACAACTATATTTATTATTACACATTTATTATAAATTATATTACTTACTATAAATTAAGTTTATATACAAGTTATATACACATGAGGAAATTCACAAACCATAAAATTTACCATTTTAATGCACACAATCCAGTGAGTTTTAGTGTGTCCACAATGGTGTGCAGTCATCACCACCATCTAATTTCAGAACATTCTCATCGCCCCTAAAAGAAACCTTGTACACATTAGCAGTCACTCCCCATTGCCCCTTTACTGCAGCCCCTGACAACCCCTATCTCCATGGATTTATCTATTCTGGACATTTAATATAAATAGGCTAATACAGTATGTGGCCTTTGTGTCTGGCTTCTTTCACTTGCTGTGTTTTTAATCATACATTTATGCTGTAGCACACATCTGTACTTCATTCCTTTTTATGGCTGAATAATATTCCATTATATAGATATAGCATACTTTGTTTATCCATTCTTCAGTTGATGGACATTTGGATGGTTTCCACTTTGGTTACTATGAATAATGCTGCTATGAACTTTCACGTGTAAGTTTTTGTGTGAATATATTTGAGTATAGGAGTAGAATGCTGAGTTATATGAGGAAGGACAGCATCCACAAAGAGGGTGACCTAGTGAGATATTGGACAAGCAGGGTGAAGGGGAAGCCTGGTGTGGGGTGTCACAGGTTGAGGGGGCTGAGAAGGATGTCCGTGTAGGTGATTCACATGACGAATTGAAGCCCAAAAGAAGTGAGGGCATCCATACACTGGGGTGACCTACCATAATGTGTCAGTGCCTGGGCCATATGAAGAGGGCAACCACATGGAGCAGAAATCCACCATGGGTTTTGGAACCCAAGCAGAGTAGAAGGGTGTCCGTGCAAGAGGAGGGGAGTGGTCTGGCATGAGTTGTGTGAACCCAGTGGGGTGAAGATGGAATCCTTGTGAAAGGGAGCAGCCGCAGTCAGAGATTGGTTACAATCAGGAAGTCTGAGTAAATAACAAAATACATTAAGGATAATGACAGGTTTGTCACAGAAGGGAATTCAAATATGGAAAGGGAGGAAATTAGACTTATGTGGTGCTGGATTGGAAAATACAAAATAAAATATTAAGGACCTACTCATGGGGTATCAGGTTTGCAATTTATTCTAATGGCTCAGGAAGAAAAGTTTTTTGTACCATATTGCAACTTTTCTGTAAATTTGAGACTGTCAAGGAAAATACTCTTCACCTTAATAATCCACGTCTAGGATTCTATCCTAATGAAATCATAAAGGATGGTTTCAAATACTCAAAAGAAGAAAGATCATTATAGCTGTGCAATGATAGCAGATAACTGGGGAAACACCTAGAGTCTAACAAGGAATGGATTTTGAAAACTAGGTAAGGTTAGGAACAAGACAAGAATGACTGATAGCATCACCTTCATTCAACATTTATTTTGGAGGCTGTGGCTAAAGCAATGATGAAAAAATTACTATAAATAATTGGAAGAGTTTTTTTTTTTTGGGCAGGAGACAAATATATAGAAAATCTAAGAAACAACTAAAAATTACTAGAATTAATATTAAAGATGTGGCTAAAAGATGAAAAATTGATAGCTTTCCCTACAACTAGCAATAATAGAAACAGAATGAAATTTATTAAGAAACTGTATCATTAAGGACATGAATCAAGACAAAAATAATTAATAACACACAATGTTCTTGGATAGCAAAACAAACAAAAAAAGTTAATCTTGTTAATTCACAGTCACACAAGAAAAAAGGTTAAGTCATTAAGTGTTCACAGAGTTCTTAGTTATAACCAGCACTCTATTAGGCAGAGAGGAAATTCAATAATATAAAACAACGTATTTGCCTTCCAGAAGCATATAGCCTTTGTAAAAAGAAACATGTAGACACAGGGCAGCTTATGATTAACCGATATAATGTGTGACCTGAAAATATAAGTGCTGCTGAAAGTAAAAAAACAATGGGGTCAATATGGGTGGAGACAGTCAAAGAGAAAAGGGTTTTTTGTCATCACTCCTTTTTTCTCACTTTACAATCTAATTTCTATCTTTACTACTCAATTGCAGTTGTACCTTGAAGAACACTAATGGTTTTCTTGTGCTATCCAAAGGCCGTTATCAGTCTTCAATAAGCCTTATCCCTCCAAACATATTGACCATTCCCTTATTAAGAACCTCCTCTTCTGGCTTCTCAGATACCATCTTGTAATTGCCACTTACTATACTTCTGTTTTCAAATGAAGGCATTTCCCAAGGTTTAGTTCGTATTCTTTTGCTTTACTGTTTACTAAAGTGCGGTTCATGGATCACTTGCACCAATGTATTGAGTGGGCCAAGAGGTCTGTTCATTTTTTTCCGTAAGGTGGCTCTAGTAGCACTTAGTTGTCTTTAACTTCATTTGAAAGAATTTTGTTAGACTGTATGTGATAGCTGTCATATCAGTGTGTGTTTAAAAAAAGACTTATCGGGCTTCCCTGGTGGCGCAGTGGTTGAGAGTCCGCCTGCCGACGCAGGGGACACGGGTTCGTGCCCAGGTCCAGGATCTCACATGCTGCGGAGCGGCGGGGCCCGTGAGCCATGGCCGCTGAGCCTGCGCGTCCGGAGCCTGTGCTTTGCAACGGGAGAGGCCACAACAGTGAGAGGCCCGTGTACCGCCAAAAAAAAAAAAAAAAAAAAAGGCATCAAAATTGGTGAATTTTTGTGTAGCCATTTTAATATTGAAGATGGAAGAAAAAACCCAACATTTTTGGCATATTATGCTTTATTATTTCAAGAAAGGTAAAAACGCAACTGAAACGCAAAGAAAGATTTGTGCAGCGAATGGAAAGGTGCTGTGACTGATCGAACATGTCAAAAGTGCTTACGAAGTTTCGTGCTGGAGATTTCTCGCTGGACGATACTCCATGGTTAGGTAGACCAGTTAAAGTTGACAGCGATCAAATCGAAACAATAACAGAACAGTCAATGTTATACCACGCAGGAGATGGCCGACATACTCAAAATATCCAAATCAAGTGCTGAAAATCATTTGCACCAGCTCAGTTATGTGAATCGCTTTGATGTTTGGGTTCCACATAAATTAAGCGAAAAAACCCTTCCTGACCATATTTCCACAAGCGATTCTCTACTGAAACATAATGAAAACGTTCCATTTTTCTTTTTCTTTCTTTTTTTTTTTTTTTGCGGTACTCGGGCCTCTCACTGTCGTGGCCTCTCCTGTTGCGGAGCACAGGCTCTGTACGCACAGGCTCAGCGGCCATGGCTCACGGGCCCAGCCGCTCCGC
This sequence comes from Tursiops truncatus, assembly GCF_011762595.2. Taxonomy (NCBI): domain Eukaryota; kingdom Metazoa; phylum Chordata; class Mammalia; order Artiodactyla; family Delphinidae; genus Tursiops; species Tursiops truncatus. The sequence goes on from NC_047053.1 coordinate 37,312,353, forward strand.
GGCATGTGGGATCTTCCCGGACCGGGGCACGAACCCGCATCCCCGGCACCGGAAGGCGGACTCTCAACCACTGTGCCACCAGGGAAGCCCCGTAAACGTTCCATTTTTAAAACAAATTGTGATGGGTGATGAAAAGTGGATACTGTACAACAATGTGGAGCAGGGGAGATACGGGGCAAGTGAAATGAACCACCACCAACCACACCAAAGACCGGTCTTCATCCAAAGAAGGTGATGTTGTGCATATGGTGGGATTGGAAGGGAGTCCTCTATCATGACCTCCTTCCAGAAAACCAAACGATAAATTCCAACAAGTACTGCTCCCAGTTAGACCAACTGAAAGCAGCACTCGACAAAAAGCATCCAGAATTAGTCAAAAGAAAACGCAAAATCTTCTATCAGAATAACGCAAGACCGCATGTTTCTTTGATGACCAGGCAAAAACTGTTACAGCTTGGCTGGGAAGTTCTGATTCATCCGGCGCATTCACCAGACATTGCACCTTCGAATTTCCGTTTATTTCCGTCTTTACAAAATTCTCTTAATGGAAAAAATTTCAATTCCATGGAAGACTGTGAAAGGCAACCGGAACAGTTCTTTGCTCAAAAAGATAAAAAGTTTTGGGAAGATGGAATTATGAAGTTGCCTGAAAAATGGCAGAAGGTAGTGAACAAAAGGGTGAATACGCTGTTCAATAAAGTTCTTGGTAAAAATGAAAAATGTGTCTTTTATTTTTACTTAAAAAGCCAAAGGCACTTTTTGGCCCACCCAATACCTAGAGTGTTTAATAGAAATATAAATTCCTGGTTCCTAGCCCAAACCTACGGATTCAGAATTTCTGAGTGTGGAGCCCAGATATCTGCAGAATATTTTTTTAAAACCACTCTCCAGGTGATTCTTACTAACATTATAAAGGTTACTAATTTATCACTCTCAAAAACATTTATAAAAGATGTGAATTTTGAGGTCAACAATTCAGATATTTTTAAAGCAAACTGCAAAACAAGTACACCTTCATGTTTTTAACCACCTGATCACAGACTGAAATATACCAGGCTAGAGGGATGACAATAGTGCATGGCAGCAAAGTTTTATCATTAATTTACAAATTCACATCTCTAGGTGAAGCTCAATCTTTTAGTTAATCCATAACCACTGACAAAAAAAATGGATGTCAAAGATGGCATCTGCCTCAGTTTGAAATCTAATACTCAAGAGAAGTGAAGGTCAAGAATCATTCTTCAGGTACTTCCCTGGTGGTGTGGGTAAGACTCCACACTCCCAGTGCAGGGGGCCTGGGTTTGATCCCTGGTCAGGGAACTAGATCCCACATGCATGCTACAACTGAAGAGTCTGCATGCCGCAACTAAAGGTCCCACATGCCGCAACTAAGACCCAGCATAGCCAAAATAAAATAAATAAATACTAAAAAAAAGAATCGTTCTTCCGTCAGAACTCTTGTTAAATGATTCAAAATGGAGGATGGGGATGGGGTAGAAAGGTGGGGGTGGAGGAACATATCTCCTGTTGTACAGATCTGACTTCTGAAACCATGTCTGTTTTATATAGTCAGAAATAAACAAAATCGGTTCTATTTCTGGTCACAGCTGAGTAAATTTTCACTGTTCTAATCTTCTAACTTCAAACTCTGAACAAAATATAAAAACAACCATCTGGGGCTTCCCTGGTGGCGCAGTGGTTAAGAATCTGCCTGCCAATGCAGGAGACATGGATTCGAGCCCTGGTCCAGGAATATCCCACATGCCGCGGAGCAACTAAGCCTGTGCTCTAGAGCCCATGAGCCATGGCTACTGAGCCCACATGCTACAACTACTGAAGCCCGTGCGCCTACAGCCCATGCTCCACAGCAAGAGAAGTCACCACAATGAGAAGCCCGCGCACCACGACGAAGAGTAGCCCCCACTCGCCTCAACTAGAGAAAAGCCCGTGCATAGCAATGAAGACCAAATGCAGCCATAAATTAATTAATTAATTAATTTAAAAAAACAAAACAACCATCTGAAGGCAATGGAGAGTGAACAAATGCAGGTAGCTACTAAAGAGGAAAAGGGAAGAACAAGCGACTTTCCAGTTGTTTTGTTTTGTTTTTTCATGGGTTTTATCCTGAGGGCAGGTTATACTTGGGGCCTTTAGAACTTGGATAGAAATCTGTGAAGGAGAACCAGAGAACAAAGTTTGGAGCAACCACAGGCAATGGGAAGTGAGGAGAGAAGGGAGAGAGCCAGAGTGAGGTGAGGAGAACACAAATCCTGTCCAAACCTCTGAGTGACCTCTGAATACTACGTGTGTGGGGCAGACTCCAAGCTGCTAAAGTTAGAAGAACTGAACTTACATTTCAGGGGCCAACCACCACAGGGGACACAAAGTTTGTAGGTTGGTAACTGCCAAGTTACCTATCTGCTAAAAACAAACAAATAAATCCATTGAATAAGGATGGAAAGGAAAACCCCAAACTGAATACAAACAGAGATGAATAAAATGAACTATATTTTATTTTATTTTAATTTTATTTATTTATTTATTTTTGGTACGTGGGCCTCTCACTGTTGTGGCCTCTCCCCTTGCGGAGCACAGGCTCCGGACGCGCAGGCTCAGCGGCCATGGCTCACGGGCCCAACCGCTCCGCGGCATGTGGGATCTTCCCGGACCCAGGCACGACCCCGTGTCCCCTGCATCGGCAGGCAGACTCTCAACCACTGCGCCACCAGGGAAGCCCTGAACTATATTTTAAATGAATAATGTAAAAAAAGAGAATGTAACTTTTTTTTTCCAATGTAAATTTTGAACTCAGTATCTTCTGTATATCACCAGGCAAAAGACCAAAACAAACAAAAGTCACACCAAAAAACTATAAATAATGAATGAACTCTAATTAGGTTTTTTTCACAACGTTATGGGTTAATTATTTCATGTGCATTCTAAGATTGAGTAAATAAGTAAACATATTGTGGATAGAGTCATATTTCTCCCTTAGAGAAGACAGTTATAAATATGGAAAGGATGAGAGCTAAAATGAGCCCTATGGTATTAGACTGGGATTGGGGGTGTTAGTATAAACTAGTTATGTAAGAGTATTGTCATTTTTAATCTATCTATCCACCTATATATAGATACAGACAGACATAAAATTGCATAAAGATATGTTTACGTACCACCCACCCCCAAACATGTATTTAGCTCTACCTGATGAGAAGATCTACGAGCAATGATGCTCCAGTAGCAATAAGCATAGCTAGGGTAGAGATCTTAGCTTCTAAATACCATTCTCCACTAAAAAACATCCCTGAGCTCCTTGCAAAAATGTCTGATTCCAGGACTGGGTCAGGAAAAGTACAAGAAGGTCCTAGAATATCTTGTGTCAAAAAACAAGGATAGTGGAGCGGCTGGGCCCGTGAGCCATGGCCGCTGAGCCTGCGCGTCCGGAGCCTGTGCTCCGCAACGGGAGAGGCCACAACAGTGAGAGGCCCACATACCGCAAAAAACAAAACAAAAACAAACAAAAAAAAAACACGAGGATATATTCAAACAACGATGGGGCATATTCCAAGAACACAGAATATAACTGTAGGGGCTCCCACTGGCTAAGTCTGAAACATTCTGAGCAGAAAACAAGGATAACCCAAATGGGATTAAAACACACTGAATAAAGTAGGAATCCATGAGTCTATATTGATATTAAAAAATAAAGGAAAAAATGGGATAGAACAAATACTGAAGCCTGCGCACCTATAGCCCGTGCTCCACAACAAAGAGAAGCCATCGTAAAGACCCAATGCAGCCAAAAAAACCCCCCAAAAAACAAAAACTAGCTTCACAATATCAAGCTGAGCCTGGTGGGAGTTCACGGTATTAGGATGTTTAATGATAGGAAGACAAAAAGGACTTGGAAAAAAAATAGTATCTTCCCATGGCCAGGTGGCTCTTAGTCTCAAAACACAAACAGCTCTGTGTGTCCACATATATACACGACCTAAACAAAGGCAGTGTGTCTAATCTTATTAATAGTCCATCACTACCATGCTATCAAGGCAGCACAGGAGTTGCTACTGGCTAAGAAAATCTGGAGCCAAACAAGAGCTGAAGTCTCTCCCTGACAGACCTAAAATAAAACATCCAATTTACTCCTCAGAATATTTTGTTGTTGTTGCTCCTCCAGGCAATGAAGTGTAAGGCTTGGAAATATTAAAATAGCAAATTGTGGGACTTCCCTGGTGGCCCAGTGGTTAGGACTCCACGCTTCCACTGAAGGGGGCACAGGTTCGATCCCTGGTCGGGGAACTAAGATCCTGTATGCCGTGTGGCACAGCCAAAAAAAAAAAGCAAATGGCAATTATGAAGAAACACGCAAACCAGGGAGGAGATGAAGTTCTATACACAGGCAGCATCCAATTTACTAAAGGACTGTATGTGCAAAGTTTGTAAATTCTCCAATATAAACAGTATCACAAATGACAGTTTGCTTGCCAGGCAAACCTTAGGAGAAAAAAATCCTAAACTGCAATACTGTGTATTATGCAAAAGAGATTGAGCCTCAAATCTTGTAGTATAGCTGAATCAAAGACCCTTTGCCTCTGTCCACGAAGGGGAAACAATAATCTCACATCTGAAATGTTCTTCTCCCTCACTCTTCTTCTCTGTCCAGTTAATCACTACTTACCCCTTTACGACTCAACTCATGTCTCATTTCCTTGAAAGCATCTTCTGAACTCTCCAAGGTTGGTTGTAAAGTCCTACATGTGAGCTTGCTGTAATGGTCTAGGCAAACCTCCATTATAGCTCTATATTGATTATTTTCTTGTTGGTGTTTTCTACTACTCGCTGAGCTTCTGAGGACAACGACTCCTGTTTATTTCTATATCTAACATAATGCCTGGTACACTGCATGTTTGCTCCTATGGTAAGGTTGAAAGAAATTCCAACTATGTAACATTTTGGAAAAAGCAAAACTATGGAGATCAAAAGGGAGAGAGATGAATAGGCAGAGCGTGAAGGATTTTTAGGGCAGTAAAAATACTACGTATGATATTGTAATGATGGATATATTATTACACATTTGTACAAACCCATGGAATCTACACCATCAAGAGTGAACCCTAAGGTAAACTATGGACTTTAGATAATTATGACGTGTTAACGTAGGTTCATCCTCGGCAAAAAAAAAAAGTGCCATTCTGGTGGGTTATGTTGATACTGGGGGTGGGGGGGTTATGCATGTGTGAGGCTGGGGGTACGTGAGAAATCTCAGCACCTTCTTCTCATTTTATTGTAAACCCAAAACCGCTCTACAAATTCTTTAAAAGAAAGAAAGTTGAAGGAATACAAAGTACAAGAATGAGGTCTGTAGTAATTTTTAAACTGTGCCATTCTGCTAATGCAAAATTCTCTCACCAAGAAAACATATCGATTAATTGCAGTAGCAAACTCAAAAGAAAATGCATCATGCATACATGGTATAGGAAAAAACCAGCCTAAATATACGTTTATAGTCATATATGTAACTACTGTGTTAAAAATCAGTAAAGAACAAGATGTACTGACTTATTTTTCTTGGTATTTAATTAAATTTATCACTTGAGCCACTTCCTCCCCAAAAGGTTTAAGGGAATATAATTTAATTATTTCTTGATATTGCATAGCTTTCATAAAGAAAATCACTTGTCATCCTATACAGTGAAATCCTCATGGGTAACTAAGCGACTAAAACGTCTCCTCATTAAATAAGCAACCCTGTACTGTATTGGTTTTGAATGTTACTATTTATTTTTAATTGAAATAACACTGATTTATAACACTGTATAAGCTTCATGTGTACAACATTATATTTCTACTTCTGTATACCCTATAACAAGCTCACCACCAAAAATTTATTTTCCATCCATCCACCATACAGCTGACCCCCTTTACACCTTTCACCCTCCCCACCACCCCTTCCCACCTGGGATCCACTGCTCTGTTCTCAATCCTACTTGTTTGTTGGTTTGTTGTTTTTCCTTTTTCTCCTTTCTCTTTTTTTTGTTAGCAGCACCACGGGGCACGCAGGATCTTAGATCCCCGACCAGGTGCCCCCTGCACTGGAAGCGTGCAGTCTTAACCACTGGACCACCAGGGAAATCCCCTGCTTTTGTTTTTAAAATTAGTTTTTATATATTCTCCCTTACTATCAGATTGCTACTTCTTAAAACTCAGTGGACCCTCTATTAACATAACTCTTCTGATCCCATTTTTACGTACTGCTATTCATAATCAAATTTGTAATAACTGTGTCTAAAGAAAAAAAGAAAAGGAGTACATAGGGCCTGAGAAATGGCTGGCATGCATCCGCTGAGTAAAATGCACATTTGTTCTTCCAGCTTGCTTCCTGTTTCTTTGATTTGTTCTGGACAATTGAGAAGGCTAGAAAACTAAACGCTCAGTAAGAGCAATATTGGTTTTCTGTTCTTTCATTCAGGAACATCTGCCAATGCACCTTAAAGTTGACAGATGATCACTTTTGGCAGTCTTAGCATCTAATCACATCATTTTATGGTCTATGAGTAAAAAATAGAAATCAATAGTAATATACATAACATTTTTATTGCACTTCCTATGTGCCAGGCACTCTTCTAATAAGCACTTTACGTTTATCAACCCTTTTGATCCTTAGGATAACTCTAAGAGGTAAGCACTAAAATCCTCAATTTACAGCTAGTAAATGACAGAATCCAGGTGTTCAGATTCCAGAGTCCATGTTCTTCATCATTATGTGCCTTTAAAAGTAAGAAAACACACAAACCCCTATCTGCCCTAAATTCCTGGCAAATACACTGAATGAAAATCTACTAGATAGCATCAATGTTGTAAGCTTCCTGGAAGAGAATATAAGATAGCATGTGTACAGAAAAGAGTTCACATAGCAGGCCTATCCTTATTAGAAAGGCCTGCTTGCAGTGCTGACCCTTGGATGGCATTTGAGAATTTGGATTGGGGAGGGTTCCCACTATTCCCTGATAGGCTTCCCTGGTAGACAACATTTTACTTTTTTTGTTATAATTTATTTCTGGAGGAATTAAGCACATCCTGTGTGACTCCACTGGGAAAGGACTCATAAGCCTACACCGGGTTTCCTCTCTATTTCACTCCATGTGCCTTTTCCTTTTGCTAATTTTGCTCTGTATATTTTCCCAGTAATAAATCATACCCATGAGTATGACTATATGCTCATAGCCTTGAGTCCTCCCAGTAAATCACCAAACCTAGGAGTAGTCTTGGGGACCCCCAACACAGCATGATTATCTCTTTTAGACAAAAAATCCCAGCCAATTCATTCTTTCCATCTAAGTTCAAAAAGTTCATCTACCAACTCACACGTACGTATTACATATTGCATGACAATTATGACCCAACACCCCAAGAGTTGAAAAATTAATGAAAAAAGTTTCAGATTCTTATAAGCAATGGTAATCCTCATTCTGAAACTGCACTTTGTTTTATAGTCAAAAGGGCATGTGTGGGCTCAAGCAGTCTTACCACTCACATTATTATCACAGTTATCAATATCATCCTCAGAAGGAATCTTCGAGAAACAAAGATTCACTTTGCATTTCACTTTAATGAATGTAATGTAATTTCACTTTACATTAGCTCTTGGAAAACACATAAGAGTCTCTATCTTATAAACACTGACATTCATTTTTCAAGAGGTACTTCTAAATAAATGCATATGGTTCTTCTCTCAAAGGAAGTACTGTCAATCCTGCTAACTGAATTTCACATTATGCAAGCAGTGGATTCCAGCTTGCTAGAGCATTACTAATAAACTTTGTTTCAAAAAGGAAGGAGAAAAATTAGTAAGGTAAAGTAAGTTACAGTTAAGAAAAAATAAGAACACTTCCTTAATTCATTGGTAACTTGGTTGTGGCTCTGGGTTTGCAAGAAAATAGTACAGCCCTAGTAACACAACTTTTCTGCTTGTAGATTGATATATGGTGGATCAAATAATGTTAACATGTAACTTAAAATCTAATCAAACCAAATATTCTATGCTACTTATTAATCTGTATTTTTTAAAATAGCTAATACAGGGACTTCCCTGGTGGCACAGTGAATAAGACTCCATGCTCCCAATGCAGGGGGGCCCCGGTTCAATCCCTGGTCAAGGAACTAGATCCCACATGCATGCCACAACTAATGAGCCGGTGAGCCGCAACTAAGGAGCCCACGTGCTGCAACTAAGGAGCCCATGAGCCACAACTAAGACCCGGTGCAACCAAATAAATACATAGTTTTAAAAAGTCTTTATTGAATTTGTTACAATATTAAAAAAAATAAAATAAAATAGCTAATACACAGACATGGTATGAAATTCCAAACACACACACACACACACACACACACACACAAATTCAGAAGACATAAAAAGGCTGAACAATAAGTCATGATAGTAACAATATAATTCATAAAATAAAACAAATATCCATGAGTTTATACTGTTATAAATAACTGAATAAATAAGTAAATGTAATTGAAGTCTCTTCCTTACAGTAGAAGTCTAATTATTATTAATTAGAATAATAGAAATAGAATTTATATGCAGGAAGAATTATAGAAATATAAAACTTTGGCAAACATAACAGTGGTAACTGTTTCAGGTAACAGCAATGAATGCTAAAATTAGTGGACAAAAATGAGTAACAACACATAGTCTTGTAACAACACATGTCTCCCCACAAGATATTTATCAAGGTATTCAAAGTTCTTAAGGAAATATTACATTCAACGAATTTCAAAAAATTACAAATGCCCTGGATAGAATTTATCAATAGTTACACTAAACTATTGTTATCTGTTTAGTGTAATTTCAAAGATACCACAAAAGTCTCTTTCCTATTTGGCTTAAATGGTTTAAACAAAAAGTTGACCCATTGCCTGAAAGAGAGCCTCAGCTAACCCATAGCTTCATGTAATGGTAAGAAAAAGCCACTGAGATTTAGGAGTTGTTTGTGGTAACAAAAACTGGTTGATACAGAAATTCCTCTTTATCCAATCTTCCCCAAAATACCACCTGTTTTGGCAACTATAGACCTTACAGCTCATCAACAGGTACTAGAGTAAAGTCAAAACAGCAACTAAATCAAAACCATAATGACATATCACCTCATTCCAGTCAGAATGGCAATTATCAAAAAGACAAGAAATAACAAGTGTTGGTGAGGATGTGGAGAAAAGAGAACCCTCATACACTGTTGGTGGGAATGTAAATTGGTATAGCCATTACTGAAAACAGTATGAGGTTCTTTAAAAAAGTAAAGATAGAACTACCGTATAATCCAGCAATTCTACTTCTGGGTATTTATCTGAAGGAAACAAAAACCCTAATTTGAGAAGATATCTGCATCCCCCATATTCGTTGCAGCATTATTTATAATAGTCAAGACATGGAAGCAACCTAAGTGTCCACTGGTGGATGAATGGATTAAAAAAATGTGAGATATGTGTGTGAATGTATATGTGTGTATATATATACGTATACATACACACAATGGAATATTATTCAGCTCTAAAAAAGAAAGAAATCTTGCCATATGCCACAACATGAATGAACCTTGAAGGCATTATGCTACATGAAGTAAGTCAGAGAGAGAAAGACACATACTGTATGATCCCATTTTATGTGGGATCTTAAAAACAACAAAAAAACAAAAAATGGAACTCATAGATACAGAGAACATACTGGTGGTTTCCAGAGGTGGGGGGTGGGTGAAATAGGTAAAGGTGGCCAAAAGTTACACATAACTTCCAGTTATTTATAAATAAGTCCTCAGGATGTAATATACAGCTTTGTGACTATAGTTAATACTGTAACATATGTTTGGAAAGTTGCTAAGAGAGTAGATCTTAAAAGTTCCCATCACAAGAAAAAAAATTTTATAACTATGTGTGGTGATAGATATTTTTCTTTTCTTTTCATAAATTTTTGTTTATTTATTTTTTTGGCTGCATTGGGTCTTCATTGCTGTGCGCAGGCTTTCTCTAGTTGCGGTGAGCGGGGGCGACTCTTCATCGTGGCGCACAGGCTTCTCATTGCGGTGGCTTCTCTTATTGCGGAGCATGGGCTTTAGGTGCATGGGCTTCAGTAGTTGTGGCATGCAGGCTCAGTAGCTGTGGCTCATGGGCTCTAGAGCGCAGGCTCCATAGTTGTGGCGCACGGGGTTAGCTACTCCACTGCATGTGGGATCTTCCTGGGCCAGGGCTTGAACCCGTGTCCCCTGCATTGGCAGGTGGATTCTTTTTTTTTTTTTTTTTTTTTTTTTGCGGTACGCGGGCCTCTCCCTGTTGTGGCCTCTCCCCCTGTGGAGCACAGGGTCCAGACGCGCAGGCTCAACGGCCATGGCTCATGGGCCCAGCCGCTCCACGGCATGTGGGATCTTCCTGGACCGGGGCACGAACCCTTGTCCCCTGCATCGGCAGGCGGACTCTCAACCTCTGCGCCACCGGGGAAGCCCGGCAGGTGGATTCTTAATCACTGTGCCACCAGGGAAGTCCCTTTCTTTTTTTTTTAGATTTTTTTTTTTGATGTGGACCAATTTTAAAGTCATTATTGAATTTATTATAATGTTGCTTCTGTTTTATGTTTTGGTTTTTTTGGCCACGAGGCATGTGGGATCTTAGCTCCCCGACAGGGATCGAACCCACACCCCCTGCATTGGAAGGCGAAGTCTTAACCACTGGACTGCCAGGGAAGTCCTGTGGTGATGGATATTAACTAGATTTATTGTTGTGATCATTTTGCAATATATCTTTTTTTTTTCTTTTTTTTTGGCTGCACCACATGGCATACAGGATCTTAGTTGCCCGACCAGGGATCAAACCCGTGCCCCCTGCAGTAGAAGCATGGAGTCCTAACCACTGGACTGCCAGGGAAGCCACCATTTTGCAATATATACAAATATTGAATCATTACGTTGTATACCTGAAACTAATAGATTATACGTCAATTTATATCTCAAAAAGGAAGGAAGGAGGGGAAGGGAGGGGAAAAGAGAAAGAAACAGTGACTAAAGCTAGAAATGGCCAGGGCAGGCAATGCAGTGTAAAAAATTACAGAAAATGTTATCTGTGTTACTCTTATCTCCTGCCTGGATTTCTTTAAAAGTTTTCTTGTTGCTTTCCATTCCAATCCCCCAATCTGGTTGGAACATAGTACCCAGACTAATTCTTTAAAAATATACACCAGATCATGTTATTCCCCTGCCATATCATGAGAGGTCTTGTAGGCCACAGTAAGGAATTTGAGTTTCATGGCAAAAACAGAAAAACTCTAATAAAATATAAAAATATAACCACAACAGGATGCAGCCAGTTACCAAAGAGTCAAATAACTTCCATATATCTTTCTGAGTCTCAAGGTAAACTACTGCAGTACAAAATAATGCTTAATATTGAAAATAAGTGTGTCTTAGTCTTAGTGTACTCAGTTTATGGTAACAGTGAAGAACATAACCTGTTTTAAAAATATCTTTCTTTAAGATGGCTAAAATTTCGCTGAAATTTGAGGGATACCCAAGATATTCAGGATACATTTTTCCAATGGTTCTGGGTAGTCTAGGAGGTTCTTTACACTATAGTCAACCAGCACATATGTATGTTTTGCTTTCACAGAAAACATTCATTCCAAGTTCAATTCAGTTCCTTTTTCTTAGCATCTTCAAAGTGTAAGTCCTACGTAAATATTTATAGGATTTTGTCCCTGCTTCCATGGACCTTGCAATCTAGTGGAGGACTCAGCATGCAAATACTTAGGAATGCCAGGAATACTCTTTACCAGCACTAGTGCAGAATTTTTCACCCTGAAGCAGGGACTGGGCTGGTTATGGGCTAGACTGCAGTAGCAGCTATGAGCAAGAAAAAAATGTCCCGAGCACAGTATCTTGTTAACTTCTAACATTTGCAAAGAGAATGTGCCTTTCTCAGTCATGATATTCTACAAAAGTGAACAAAGAATGGTATGATTATGTGCCCAAATAATGGGCACTGAAAATAACTTCCCTGGATGCCTGTTTCTTTCCAGGTGATTCCTAAGTCAGAGGTATATAAATTGGGAGCTGTGTGTTTTATGTTACAAGTGATCCCAAATGTAGTTTCTACACATTAAAAATAAGGATGGTAAAATCATAAGTCTAACAGAGCAAAGTGTCAAATAACTTGTCTTTTTAATTTTTAAAAGGCTATAACCCCTAGAATAAGATTGTTTAACAAAAGAATCAATAAATTTTAAAATCTACATAATCCAGATCCTGTACATATATGAAAATTAGCAACAAGTCTAAAATTTTTTTAAACAGGCAAATATGATACACACACACACAAAAAAACAGCATAAAGTTAGACTTACCGTAATAGGAGTTCTTTGGGAAGTTTTTTATTAATTACAGCTTCATCACTATTTGAGAACATCTGCAAAAACAAAATCATTGTGTCAAGTGTCACTTAACATTTTATTATGTTCAACTCAACAGTTTAGAGGTAATCCTCTTAGGAGAGAGGTGAATAAGTACAGTGGGTGTTATAAGCCAAAGTCATATTTTCAGAAACTCTTTAGGCTAAAAAATGTCTGAGACATTTAATTTGTTCCCTGTCTTTAGAAAAAAATGAACTAATAGCAGTCAGAAGGATGACATTATGTGCCAGATGCTATTTTAAGTGTATTTTATGTATTAGTGTACTGAATCTTCATACTACCCTTAATCTTCATTGTACATATAAGGAAACTGAGTTACAAAAGGTTTATTTGCATATCAGTACAGAGTGACCATTTAAAAATGCCATTAAGGTAAGGTTATTCTCCAAATCTAACTCACATTTATTTGTTCACAGAGATGTTCAGAAACCTAGGATAGGAAATGTTCTCTTTCAAGTTTTATATATCATGCAGAAGAGTAATAATGCCTCATAACCACCACCACATGCATTCTGGATGAATGCAGGATCATTTAACAAATTAATGAAATCACTCATAATGGGTACTTTTAACAGAGCCGTCTAGTAAGCTACATAAAAAAACCAAATATCTATATATCCAATAAAAAGCAACTAAAAACAATACACATGTCACTGAAGCTGAGAGGAATATGTTCAGTCCCTGCTATTAGGTATTACATAGACGCCTCTTGACTTCATACAATGAACATTTACTGAACACCCTGTGTTAGGCACTTTTCTAGGCAATGAAATACAAAAACAGTAAGATGTTATCTCTGTACTTAAGGAGCCCCTGCTCTACAATGAAGAACACAGAAATAAGCAAATACTAATTTTGGACTGGCATCAAGGAGATAAGCTAGAAATATATTAAAATTATAGTTCAAGTAAAAGATGATGCAGGTAAGATTACAGGGGTGGTGGAAGTGGAAAATAAAAAAAGTAGACAAAAGGATTTTTAAAGAAGCTACAGGACTTGCTGATGGAAAGTTGGATCATCTACCAAGTTTCAGTGCAACAAACACACTATGTTAAAATAAAAGTAATGCTGCCTGACAATTACATGTTTTTGGAAATTGCCTGACATCAAAGAATAATCTGCTTCCCTAAATTCTCTACCCATTAATGGAAGGTATTAAGAAAAAATCATATCCCTTTTCTGTAAGGCAGACTTTCAAAATGAAGCCATCACATTTCCTCCTAAACAAGTTCTCAAATTCCACGGTTTCTAAGACTCTACACCATTAAGATCATTCTTCTTCAGGTACACTTATAGGAAAGAATGCATGAAGTAGTTATAAAGTATACCCTGAATAATCTAGGGTTGATGACATAAATAACAATGTTACTTGTTGATAACATTATAACATTATGTTATTTATGATGACATAAGTAACATTAGCAAAGACAGCTAATGTATCCAAAATTGAGACCTGCCTGGGGGACTTCTTAGCACACAACATATATCTTAAGCTTGAGATCTTGGGGAAAAATCACGTTAGTAAGTATAAAACAATATCACTAAGCTAAGCACCCAATATACTAGACTATGCCCAACTCAAATCCACAAAATATAAAAGATAATCATTTTTATACTAGAAATACTAAGCTCTTTATCTTGTATATTCAAAGTATTTAATTGAATGCTACGTACCTCACCCACCAAGGCACTTTGCTCACTTGAATATACAGGGTAATTAAATTGATAAAAAATATAAACCTGTTATGTGTCGTTCACATGATTTGTGCAATTCTAGATACAAAAAGGAACAAAAATCACATCCAGGGGCTTCCCTGGTGGTGCAGTGGTTAAGAATCCGCCTGCCAATGCAGGAGATATGGGTTCGAGCCCTGGTCCGGGAAGATCCCACATGCCGCAGAGCAAATAAGCCCATGCACCACCAACTACTGAGCCCACGTGCCACAACTACTGAAGCCCACATGCCTACAGCCCCTGTTCCGCAACGAGAAGCCACTGCAATGAGAAGCCTGCGCACCGCAACGAAGAGTAGCCCCCACTCACCACAACTAGAGAAAGCCCACGCACAGCAACAAAGACCCATCTCAGCCAAAAATAAATAAATAAATTTATTTATTTATTAAAAAAAAAAGTCACACCCAGCAGCAATTTCTTCCCCTAAGTCACTCTAAATAGACCAAATGTTGTCTCTGTAAGAACACGAGGTATATGAAAAGAGAAAAGAAAAAAAGGAATAGACAGTGTCCTGGGAGTATCTGGGAAACATCATGTGTATAGGATATCTGTCCAGGCTTATATTTCCCTCCAATTCCTTCTGCACATATGTATCCTACTCCAAGTCTGCAAGAAAAAGATCAGTGGTTCACAAACCATGGTCACCTGACTAACAGCATCAGCATCAAACAGAACCTTGTTAGAAATGCAAATTCTTGGGCTGTACTCCAGACCTATAGCATCAGAAACAGGATGCCAGGGGTGGTGGAGGGAAAGACGGGCAATTTGTAGTTTAACAAGCCCTCCAGGTGATACTGATGCTTCCTAAAGTTTGAGAACCAATGGAACAGATAAAATAGATTGAGAATCTCAGGACTTAAGAAATTACAGTTATAACACATAATCAGAATATTTTATTATTTGAAGTAACATAGCAATGGAGCTTAGAAAATAATCCTAGAGGTAGACACACATTAATTTTAGATGTTTTCTAGGAAACCCAAATGGTTTCTGCTCCAGTTCACGGTATTGGGTTTTTTTTGTTTGTTTGTTTAATTTTTTGGCTACATTGGGTCTTTGTTGCTGCGCATGGGCTTTTCTCTTGTTGTGACGAGTGGGGGCTACCCTTCATTGCGGTGCATGGCCTTCTCACTGCGGTGTCTTCTCTTGTTGCGGAGCAAGGGCTCTGGGTGTGCAGGCTTCAGTAGTTGTAGCACGTGGGCTCAGTACTTGTGGCACACAGGCTTAGTTGCTCCAGGGCATGTGGGATCTTCCTGGACCAGGGGTTGAACCTGTGTCCCCTGCACTGGCAGGCGGATTCTTAACCACTGTGCCACCAAGGAAGTCCCCATGGTATTGTTTGTAAAATAAATGTTTCACAGAAGCAATAGAATACATGTTTTAGATATCTTACTATTTCAGCTGAATCCAAACTCTAGGTTTCTCATACAAAATATAAAGGGTGTCAAATCCAATTATATCAAGGATATAATGAATTATAACAAATTTGTGAAGGTTTTAGATATAATCGTAGAGAAAGTCACTGTTCAAACATTTGACATTCTTAGGTTATCTGGTTTCATATTAATGTGTGGATAGATTATTATATATTTTAATAATCTATCCACAAAAAATTACAAGGATATTGTGGGGGGGAACATGAGAACAACTACATTGTTCTCTCTTGATTATTTCTTTCAAGGTAGGACATCATCCCCTAAACAAACAAAAACAGACACTGAAACAGCCCCCCTGTCTTACAGGGATAGGACATTCTTAAATATTCAGGTTTTTAAAAAACTAAGTGATTTGTTTTGTCATACATTAGCATTTATTGTTGTTTTGTATAAAACTGTAATCGTTTTTCTATAAATAACCTAGCTGAGAAATATAACTGTGAAACCACTTGTTGCAAACTGTAATTACAACATAGAGTTCCTGAAGAGTAAGAAGCATTTTTTTTTTGGCTATTATTTTAGCCTTTCTGATCAGTTTTTAAATCTTTGGCACATTCTGGGTATTAGTTTACTAACATAGTAAACTTAAATGCTTAGCACACAAAAAAGACACAGGAAACCAATTCAAGAGGCTTTAAATACAGGATCTGGGTGGGAAATGCAGATGGGTTGAACAAAGGAAACAGGAAAAGAAATACTTTCGCAACAGTGACCCCTGCTGATTAAAGTATAGCTACTAACTCCAAAAACGGAAATTAAAAGGTCTGACCTATGTTATTCAAGCATTATGGAAGAAATACAGAAGTTAATATATGTATTTTGGCAATAGAATACTAGTATCCCCTCATATCCTCTCTACTCATCTAGAGTAACAGAATTCCCAATGTTTAGCTAGCACATGGCTGTGTGGAAAGAAGACTTTATTTCTCATTACGTTCTGGCCAATGGAATGTAAGAAAAAGTGATGTGTGTGGTATCAGGAGGATCCTTAATGAGAGAGAGTGTGCCCTTTCTTTACTCCTTCCTCTAGGATGATGTGTCCATTACATCAGAGTGTAAACTCTGAGAGGAAAGGGGCCTTGTCTGTTTAGTTCAACCCAGTATAGTCGGTAAGCAACACAATGCCTAGAAATTCCTCAACCAATGAATGTCATTTTTACTAAATAGATCAGGAAATACTTTTTGACTGTAAATTCCCAGCAGGTTTCCATGGTTTTTTCACTTTGTATCTCAGGAGGGGAGGGAAGAGGAGGGGAGGGGAGGAAGAAAGAAATTTAATAAACTGAATGTTACTCTAAATTCAGCAAATAACATGCAAATGACATCAACACAGCAACAGACTGACTACATTACAAAAATAACGATTAAAATACCTGAGGAAAAAAGTTTGAAGATTCAACTTATGGCCCATTTATTTCAAGGGATATGATACATTTCTTGTTTAAAAAAAAAAAAGTTGTAATAATTCCTAAGTTTTCACCATCACGGGATTTCATCTGTATACAGCAATTTTAGCAGCTTTATTATGGCATAATGCAAATATCGTAAAATTCACTGGTTTTAATTATACGCTTCAATAATTTTTAGTAAATTTATAAAGCTGTGTAACCATCACTACGATTCAGTTTTGATGAATTTCCATCATCCCAAAAATATCCTTTATGCCCATTTATAATCAATCCCTGTGCTGATCCCCAACCTCAAGCAACCACTTATCTGCTTTCTGTCTCTGTAGATTTTCCCTTCTGGGCATTAAAAAAAAATGGAATCATAAAATATGTCATCTTTTGCATCTTTTTTTATTCTGCATGTTTTTGTTTTGTTTTGTTTTGTTTTTTGCGGTATGCGGGCCTCTCACTGCTGTGGCCTCTCCCGTTGCGGAGCACAGGCTCCGGACGCGCAGGCTCAGCGGCCATGGCTCACGGGCCCAGCCGCTCCGCGGCATGTGGGATCTTCCCGGACCGGGGCACGAACCCGTGTCCCCTGCATCGGCAGGCGGACTCTCAACCACTGAGCCACCAGGGAAGCCCTCTGCATGTTTTTAAGTTCACCTATGTTATAGCATGTACCAGTTGTTCATTCTATTTTATTGTTGAATAGTATTCCAGTGTATGGAATTCTATATTTTGTTTATTCATTCCTAGCAGACAGACATTTGGATTGTTACAATTTTTTTTACTATTATGAATAATGTTGCTATGATCATTCTCATACAAGTCTTTGGGTTGAAATATGTTCTCATTTCTCTTGGATAAATTCTAAGGTGGATATTTTCTGGGTTGTATCATATGGTTAAGTGTTTTTTGGTTTTTTTTAAAACAAATTTATTTATTTATTTATGGCTGCGTTGGGTCTTCGTTGCTGCGCATGGGCTTTCTCTAGTTGCGGCGAGTGGGGGCTACTCTTCATTGTGGCGCGCGGGTTTCTCATTGCAGTGGCTTCTCTTGTTGTGGGGCATGGGCTCTACGTATGTGAGCTTCAGTAGTTGTGGCACGTGGGCTCAGTAGTTGTGGCTCGCGGGCTCTAGAGCTCAGGCTCAGTAGTTGTGGCACACGAGCTTAGTTGCTCCGCGGCATGTGGGATCTTCCCGGACCAGGGCTCGAACCCGTATCCCCTGCATTGGCAGGCGGATTCTTAACCACTGTGCCACCAGGGAAGTCCTATGGTTAAGTTTATTTAAAACTTTTAAATTGTTTTCAAGAGTAGCTGCACCATTTTACATTCCCACCAGCAATGTACGAGGTTTCCAGTCTGTCCCCATCTTACCGTTCCTTGTTGTTGCCTTTTTTATTTCAGTCAGTCTAATGGGGTGGTATCTCATTGTGGTTTCAATTTGCACTTCCCTAATTACTAATGCTGTTGAGCATCTTTTCATGTGCTTTTCAGCCATTCAGAAGACTTCTCTGGTGAAATGTGTATTCAAATCATTTTCCCTTTTGAGTTGTTTATCTTCTTACTATTGAGATTTAGGGGCTCCTTATATATTTTGAATACACATTCATTATCTACTCTATGACTTGCAAATAGTTTCTCCCATTCTGTGTGTCATGACTTCTATTTCTTAATGGTGTCTTTTGAAGAACAAGTATTTTTAATTTTGATATAGTCCAATTTATCCTTTTTTAACACATCATGCTTCTAAATATCATACATGTGAACTCTGCCTAACGAAAGGTTATACAATTGTCTTTTAATTCAGAAACTTTTAAAGCCATACCTAGCTGACTCTCTTGACTAGACATAATGGCCTCTAAGAAGCTAAAGGGAACTTATGCCACAGCGGATAGACACAACCAAAGTCAGGAGAGGACTGTCTTTAAAGAGTTATAATGATGTAGCTTTTGGGACATGGAATAACACAAACCAGATTCACAGAAAATTTCAGAAATTTTAAAGGAAGTTGTACCTGCTGGGTACAACAAGGGACAGAAACTATTTAAAATGAAAAAAGGCCACTGGGTTCCCAACTTTCTATAGGGAGGAAGTACCCTGAGAAAGCTACTTAGCTTCATAAGGTATTTCTTATGTAAAAGGAGAGACCTCTCAGAAAGCAGTGTTAAGAGCTCATAATGCAGTACCAAGAATCACAGAGAACAACGGATTAGGGAACCATTCCCAGGAAGCAGAAATGGGCCCCAATCAAGGCACGTTTCCTGCTTCTGGGTTACCAAAAGTAGGGTCCAGCTGCTTGCTGCTCGAAAGCCAATACTTGAGAGGCAAGGTTGGTGGAAAGTAAAATTTGCTTTATTTCAGAGGCCGGCAAGGAGGGGAGAGGGTGGACTCATGCCCAAAGGCCAACTCCCCACTGACAATCAGTGGGCAAGAGCTTTTAAAGGGGAGTTTCAGGTGTGTATAGGCGGAGGTAGGGGGCTACATGCAGGAACCAAATAGTCAGCTCTGACAGTCATCTTGAAATTGGTCATGCGGTGGTCTGATCAGCGTCATCCTGATTTTAAGTACAGTTAATCTTCAGTTCCAGGGTCGGTTTGTTCCCATTTCCTTGAGAACAGTTCTCAGAATTATGGCAGCTCATGCCATGGCTACAGTCTGGTCATCATGTAGTAAACTTCTTCCACCTGGTGGGGGTTGCAATATCTACAAAACAGCTCAAAGGACAGAATATTATCTACAGCCCATGAGAAGGAACTAAAGGTCCTTGAATTTGTTTAATAACTGAACTATCAATATTTGGTCTTGTTTGACTGTTTTCCTTTGCTTCTGCATTTTCTCAATTCTCTGATTAAACTCTTTAGCTAAAGTTTTTCTACAGACAAAAGGAGGCAGAGGACATGGTGGGGAAGGACCATAGGGTCCTGTTCCATTTCACCTGGAGTAGGTGACCTGACAATGCGTCTGCTATATTTCAGAATTGATATATGCTATATTTCAGAATCGATATATGCTATATGCCTCCTGTTACTTCCCCTTTTTAGGGTGAATGTATATTGCCGTTATTCTATCTCTGTGAATAACGGTATATGTTGAGTGTATGGGGCAGATAACTTTTCTTTTTAGTTCATAGGTCTCTGGATCAAGAGGAACTGCAGGTGAGGACCCTCATCTACCTCTAAATCAGATGCAGATAACAAGTTACAGGTTTTCACCATTATTTATTTGTGTATTTATACAGGTTGTTTTTGGATATAAGACTTTCAGATGTCTTGGGAGGGAATGATTTGCATGAGACAAGAATGCAAACCATTGGAGCCAGAGGGCAGACCATGGTAGAACCTTATAATAAGGGCCTCTGAAGAATCTTATCTCCTTGCTACAATACCCTTTTGCAGTGGGCTTTTGCTGCACCTCCCTTCAATAGGTGGGGTCTGTTTTCCCACCCTTTGCATTTGAGTTCACATGATGACTTGATCTGACCAAAAGAATGTGGTGAAAATAACACTGCAATTTCCAAGCTAAGCCTTAACCAAAACTTTACCTTCTTCAAACACTCCTGCCACCATGTAAGAAAGCCCAGGCTAAACTTGTGAATGATGACAGGCCTTGTGGAAAAAGAGTACCAGCTGACAGTGACACCAAGGTCTCAGACTGTAAATGAGGCCATCTTAGACACTCAAGTCCCAGTCAAGCCACCAGAGGACTGCAGCCTCACGGGCAACCTTTTTGGGTGACTAGAAGAAGTGCCAGACTGAATAACTGTTTCAAGCCACTAGGTTTTAGAGCAGTTGTTAGACAGCAAAAGCTATGAAAACATTCTACATTTTAAAAGTTCATGACTTGTGATCTAAATTTCATAGATTTGAATAAAATTTGAGACATACTGAAGCAGCCCAACACAGGTAAAATCTTTGGTGGGAAGAAAATTTCTGAGAGAGATTAAGAATGAACCATCATAAAGAAATCCAGAGTTGAAGCTGCAGAGATTTTTTTAAAACGATTTTTTCCTATAAGTAGTTTTTACTGATTATGCCATTCCCTCACTCAACCAACACCAGATGTTTTTCCAACTGATTTCTCGCCAAAATCTAAGAGGAAAACATTTTTGTATGCCTAAATAAACCTAAAACAAAGTAAGTTTGTAATTCCTCCACCCAACATCTTGTCCCTAGTAGAAATATAATTGCTTTTTAGAAGCAAACTGCTGTCAGTGCATTACCATATCATGACTAAATTTATCTTAAGAAAGAAATCCCTAGATAAAAACACCAAGGAAGGGATACATTTAGAAAACAGATACATTACTTAATAGATCAAACTTTCTGCTATGGACACTTTCTAATATCTGAGTCAATATTACAAGCTTTCTTTTATCCTGACTTCTGTTTCTTTAACCGAAATCAATATCCACTACCAATTCATTGCTCTCAGTCTAAAATAAGTATACACTTTTATTCTGTTTTCTGTTGAGAATTTCTTCCACTTAATCAGTATTAACTATCCACAGCAACATTCCAGAGCACCAACGACTCCATGAACTTCGATGAACTACTGGATATGACTGGAACTCATTTTGGGTACTGCTCAATCCTGGAAATCTTCCATGCCCTACTGAAAACTTCTTTTGAAGTTATGAAGTGAAAGGAAAGAATTTTAAAGTCAAGGTGGCAATATAATTATATGTCCTCCCCTTTTCTCCTCCACTTACCCCAGCTCCACCACACTATATACACACAAAAGAACTACTAGTAGATACAACAAGGCCATGATGGGATCTGACTCAGGATTAGCAAGCATTTAACTGAATCTCATATTCCAAAATGCCAGAGCGGGTGGTAAATCAGAGCAAAGTAGGGTTTGACTTCCTCATGTACAAATTCTAGTCGATGTGCCAGAAACTGAAAACTGGCAGAATCTGTGGAATTTTCCAAGACATATGTCAGATAGTAATTTTACAACTCACTCACAAACACACATTCTAAATCATCTTACTGCTATGGAAATATTTCCAAAGCAATGGTATTTTAATACAGCCATGCTACTTATTTGTAGAAAAAGCATTCCCCTGTTTTAGATAATGTAAGAAACAAAGTACACAGTACCCTAGATACCCTAACTGCATGCCAGAAATTATATTTTAGATTTAAAAGGAACCAAAAGAAACAATATGTTAAATCAGAACAAAGATTCTTTAAAAAGGAAGGGAAGATATAACTTTGTAAGAAAGTCATTAAGGAAAAGTGATACCAAATTAACAAAGGAAATCTATTAGACTTCCTAGGCCATGATATGAATAAGACAGTGGTGCTATTATGAACAAGATAGCTAAACAAAGGATGCATGATATAGCTAAATATTTGGCTGTTATTAATTGATATATATATATCTAGAAAGAGGTCTCTATAATATACCATATAACTTAACTGAATTTTTATATAAAAATTCAACCAAGACAAAAGGACATTGGAAAAACAGTAGGGTCCGCCCTACCCCTATACCCTATCGAATCTTCTAGGGGGTTCTTTTGATATTTACCTCTGTTTTTCTAAATATGCTTGATTTATCAAATTTAGATATTACCTATCGACATCAACCTCTACCTCTAGCCTCCATACCCTATGTAATTTTATGACAATCTTTGTTTAAATAAAGAGTGAGTGTGAATGTAATACTGGACAGATACTACTGAGTGCTGAGCCAGCAGAACAATAGGACCATGTACTCTTTGTCCCTACAAATTAATGACAACCTCATTTTTCCTACTTTCTATATATTTTTAACTTTTCCTCAAATGCTCCAGCATCTGTCACATGTCTATCAATATTTTCCATATGCTCAAACACACCAGATATTGCTTTTTCCCAGAGCCATAACTTCCCAGAACCCTTTGGTCTTTCTTCTGCTTCCCTCTGTGGGGGGACTCTCTAGACTAGGTACAGAGCTGTCACCTTGGGCTCTCCCCTGGCTCTTCTCTTTGACTGAATTCTGAGTCTTGGACCCGATTTCTTTTCCCTTCCTATTTAAGAGTACATTCACTAGTAACTTACGGGGGAAAAAAGGCTCATGAGAACTGAAATCCTGGTCACTTGCACGTCTAAAAATATCTTTATCCTAGACTCACATTTGATTGATAATATGACTGAATAAAATTATAGGTTGGAAATCCTTTCCACTGAAGATATCTGAAGATACTGCTTAATGCATTCTGTCTTCCTATGTTACTACTGTGATATGTAATGCTATTCTGATTAGTCCTTTGAATGTAACCTCTAGCTACTCTTGCTGGAAGCTTTTAGTACAGCCTCTGTATCCCCAGTTTACTGAAATTTCATAATCAGTCCTCTTGGTCTGTGTCTTTTTTATTATTCTATCAGATCTTTCAACTTGCAAATCTATGATTCAGTTTGGAAAATGCTTTGGAAATCTGTTGGTATCATCTCCCACTATTTTCTCTGTCCTCTCTTGCTCAAATTCCTATTAGTCAAATATTGGACCTTCTGGTCTATCTTTAATTTTTTAAATTATTTGTCTCCTATTTTCCTCATTTAATATTTTCTTTCTAATTCCTAGGAAATTGCTTCAACTTTACTTCCAATCTTTACACTAATTTTTTTTGGGGGGGTATCATTTTTTATTTCCAAGAGTTATTTCTTATTTATTGAAAGAGTTTCAAAAGAGCATTCTGTTTTTTGAAGATGCAACATTTCATTTCTTAGAGATTAATACCTCTTCCCCTCTGCCCTACCCGCAGTTTTTTCCTCTCTGCTCTCTACCTTGTTTCTTTTATGTGTTTGTCTGGCCTCTCATTTTGGAGGCTTTCCTCAACTATCAGGTTATCCTTGGCTGTCCACTCCTTTTCATGGCATGAAGAAGCTATTGTAAGTTCACTGTTTGGCTCCATATCCCTATCCTTTTCATACATCTGATATTCCTGGATCCAGAACCCTCAGCCTCCATTTTCTTGAAGAAAAAAATGCCCAGTTTCCTAGAGGGGGAAGAAGTAGTTTACATAGGATTCAACCACTTAATTTAAGATTTCTTCAGCCTTTCTGACGGTGACGACCTCCCCATGAGAACATGCCTCTCCCAAAGGATCTCCTTCGTTACTCTCCAGAAGAGGAGAAGAGGAAACACAAGAAGAAGAGCCTGGTGCAGTGCCCTAATTCCTATTTCATGGATGTGAAATGCTCAGGATGCTATAAAACCACCACTGTCTTTGGCCATGCACAAACAGTAGTTCTGTGTGTTGGCTGCTCTACTGTCCTCTGCCAGCCCACAGGAGGAAAGGCAAGGCTTACCGAAGGATGTTCCTTCAGACCGAAGCAGCACTAAAAGCCCCCAGAATCAAGATGAACGGGAAACCATCGCAATAAACACATTTTGGATTAAAAAAAAAGACTTTCTTCAACCAGTACCTACTTTTAATCTCAAGCCTCATTCTTATATTTTCACTTTTTACTACCAAGTGTTGAGTCTTTTTGGAGGTTTTGTAAACTTGCTTGCTAGTCTCTGCAGACAACCCAGAGTGTACCTCCCTCTACTTGGCTAAATTATTTAACACTTTTCTACTAATTTTTTTATCTTCTAAAATTTTTTTTGTCATTCTTGTGCCTGTGATCTTATACTCCTTTTTATTCTTTTATTATAATGTTAGTGCTATTTGAAAAGAAAGGAAATAAATGTATTAAAGTCAAACTCCCATGTTTAGCCAAAATACCCATGCAATAGTTTTAGGTAACTTGAATAAAGTCATAAGCATATTTACTAAACTTCTGGATACCATGAAACTCATTAGGATAAATAATAACCTAGGATAACAGAATCAGGGTTCAACATGGTTTTAAAAGGACTGTATCAAGAGGAAACTAGGGACCTCCCTGGTGGCGCAGTGGTTAAGAATCCGCCTGCCAATGCAGGGGACATGGGTTCGAGCCCTGGTCCGGGAAGATCCCACATGCCACGGAGCAACTAAGCCTGTGTGCCACAACTACTGAGTCTGCACTCTAGAGCCTGCAAGCAACAACTACTGAAGCCCATGCACCTAGAGCCCGTGCTCCGCAACAAGAGAAGCCACCGCAATGAGAATCACGTGCACCACAATGAAGAGTAGCCCTCGCTCGCCGCAACTAGAGAAAGCCCGCGCACAGCAACGAAGACCCAACACAGCCAAAAATGAATAAATAAATTAATTAATTTTAAAAAATGAGGAAACTAAACGGTAAATTTTTTTTAAATCTCTCACTAAAATTAAGCAATTACCAGTTATATAAATATGAAACTAGAAACCTAGTTTCACAAAAAACAGGGAGTTTTAGTTTATCATGAGTTACTTATGTGACTTCCTGTAACAAATTTTAAAAGAAAAGAAAAACTGTATCTTAGGATACACTAATGGAAAGCAGACCAGACCAAGGGACAAAACTACTGTATATTCTGAGTGGTTGTCAATAACTCTAACGTCACATTTGAGAAAGGAAATCAACTAAATATCATTTAGAAAATGGATCCCAGGATACTGAGAGGTTCTAAAGCTAAGTTTTGTGGAAGATGGTAAAGATAAGAGGAATACTCAAAATGTTCAATGGAAGAACATTATAGCTGCTATTAAAGAGCTGAAGAATTGTCCTTTACAATCAAGTAGCTCTATACTGTTCAAGATAACCAACCTAGGAGAAGCGGAGACAATGTGTTTAAGACAGATTTGGCTTAAATAACTGTGTAAAGCTGTGAGCTCTCCCCATTACTGGTCAGCCAGTCTCTCCAATATCAGCGATGTCATAGAGTAGATTGTTCCATTGAAGGAGCTTTAACTAGATGACATTAAGCCTGGTTCCACTAAAGGAAGACAGAAATAAAGAAACCAAGAGTCAAAGAAGGTCATTGTATAATGATAAAGGGGGTCAATTCATCAAGAAGATACAACAAGTGTAAATATTTATGCACCCAACACTGGAGCACCTAAATATATAAAGCAAATATAACAACTAAAAGGAGAAACGAACAGCAATACAACAGTAGCAGGGGATTTTAACACCTCACTCTCAATAACAGATCTTCCAGAGAATTAATAAGCAAACAGAAGATTTTAACAACATCACAGACTAAATGATCTAATAAACATACACAGAACAGTCCATCCAGTGGCAGCAAAATACACATTCTTCTCAAGCATACACAGAACATTCTCCGAGACAGAACATATGTTAGGCCACAATACAAATTTCAACAAGATCAGTAAGACAGAAACCATATCAAGTATCTTTCCTGCTCACAATGGTATTCAGATGTGTGTTTTCCAACACCCAAGCAATACCCGATTTCTTAGCAGACACTGAATGGGTGTCCTACAAATTTAACTCAATTCTGACACTATCTACCAGGAGATAGCATCAGATCTCACAGGTGAAAGGCCCAGTCCCACAAGACTACCCCCACTTCAGACACCAATTGCAAGTCCAGGGTGTTACTTTGTGCTTCTGACCAACTGGCTATAAATTAAAGGTTCCTGCAACCCACTTCTCAGGTTCAATTAATTTGCTAGAAGTGGTACACAGAACTCAGAGAAACATTAACGTATGTCTCTCAGTTTATTATTATTATTTTTAATTTACTTAATTTAATTTTTATTTATTTTTGGCCACGTTGGGTCTTTGTTGCTGCGTGCGGGCTTTCTCTAGTTGCGGTGAGCGGGTCTACTCTTCGTCCTCAGGTTACAGGCTCAGGGGTTCAGCAGTTCTGGCTCGCGGGCTGTAGAGCACAGGTTCAGTAGTTGTGGCGCACAGGCTTAGTTGCTCCGCGGCATCTTCCTCGACCAGGGCTCAAACCCGTGTCCCCTGCATTGGCAGGCGGATTCTTAACCACTGCGCCACCAGGGAAGCCCTCTCAGCTTATTTAAAGGATTCAGATGAACAGCCAGATAAAGAGGTAACACAGGGTGAGGTCTGGAAGGGTCCTGAGTGCAGGAGCTTCTGTCGCCATAAGAACTGGGGTGCACCACCCCTCTGGCATGCAGATGCTACCAACATGGAAGATCTCTGAACCTCATCCTTTTGGGTTTTTTTAATGGAGGCTCCAATACATTGACATAATTGATTATACCACAGGCCATTGGTGACTGCTTCAACCTTCAGCTCCTCTCTCCTCCCCAGAGGCGGGGAAGGGGGAAATGGGGAGTGGAACTGAAAGTTCCAACCCTCTAATCATAGTTGGCTCCCCTGGCAACTGGTCTCCATCATTCAGTTACCTAGGGGCCTTCAAAAATTCACCTTATTAACAAACTCAGGTGTGGTTGAAAGGGGCTTGTTGTAAACAAAAAGACACCCATTTCACCTTTATGGCTTTGAACTGAGAACAAAAGATGTTCCTACTGCTTGCTTAGGAAATTACAAGGGTTTTTGGGAGTTGTGAGTCAGGAACCAAGAACAAAGACCAAAATATATGTGTTATAAATCACAATATCATGAAACTAGGCATGAAACTAGAAATCAGTAACAGAAGGAAAATTGGAAAATTCACAAATACGTGGAACTCAATCAACACACTACTGAACAACCAATAGATCAAAGAAGAAATCAAAAGGGAAATCAAAAAATATCTTGAGACAAACAAAAACGGAAACACAACAAACCAAAACTTATGGGATGCAGCAAAAACAGTTTTAAGAGGAATGTTTATAGCTATAAATGTCTACATTAAGAAAAAAGAAAGATCCCAAATAAACAGCCAACATTTCACCTCAAGGAACTAGAAAAAGAACAAACTAAGCCCAATGTCCGCAAAAAGCAATAATAAAGATTAGAGCAGAAATAACCGAAATGGAGAAAGGAAACCAATATAAAAGATTAATGAAACTAACACTTGGTTCTTTAAAAAGATAAACAAAATTGACAAACCTATAGCTAGACTAACCAAGGGAAAAGAGAGGACTCAAGTAAAATTATAAATGAAAAAAGAAAGAAAAAAATTATAAATGAAAGAGGAGACATTACAACTGATACCACAGAAATATAAAGGATCATAAGAGACTACTATGAACAATCATACCCCAATAAAATGGACAACCTACGAGAAATGGATAAATTCCTAGAAGCATGACCACTTACTGTTAAGGTAATTAAACAAGGAGGCAATTGGGGTTTAATTGTCTGAGGTGGTTCTAATGCCTTGGTAGCCCACGTTGCAAACCAAAACCTAAGCCAGCATAAATGCACTGGAATCTGAGAAAATGAAACTTAAGAACAATCCCAAGTAAGGCAACTCCTTAAGATACAGCCAATCAAATAACTGTTTTGCTTCGGTGCCTTGTCTATAAAAACCTTGCCCGTAGCTCCTGTGCATGGAGCACTTCTAAAATCACTTCTGGACTGGTGCTATGCAATTGAAATTAATGTCTGCTCAAATAAACTCTTCAACATTTTAATGTGCAACAGGTTTTGTTTTTCTTTTTTAACACTTCCAAGACTGAATCATGAAGATGTGGATAATTTGAATAGATAAATAATGAGTATGGAGACTGAATCGGTAATCAAAACCTCCCAACAAAGAAAAGCACAAGACTAGATGGTTTCACTGAGAAATTCTAGGAAGCATAAGAAAGAATTAATGTCAATCCTACTCAAACTCTTCCCCAAAAATTGAAGAGGAGAAATCACTCCCAAACTCATTTTATGAAGCCAGCATTACCCAAAGCCAGAGAAGGAAACTGTAAGAAAACTATAAGCCAATATCCCTGATGAATTTAGATGCAAAAATTCTCAGTAAAATAACAGCAAACCACATTCAACAGCACATTAAAAGAATCATACACCATGATCAAATGGGATTTATCCCTGTGACACAAGGATGGTTCAATGCACACAAATTAATCAATGTGATAAACCACATTAACAGAATGAAAGACCAAAATGATATGATCTGAATAGATAGAAAAAAAAAAACACTGGACAAAAGTCAACATCATTTCCTGATAAAAAACCATCTACAAGCTGGATATAGAAGGAATGTACCTCAACATAATAAAGGCCATATATGACAAGCCCACAGCTGACTTCACAATGGTGAAAGGCTGACAGCTTTTCCCCTAAGATCGGAAACAAGACAAAGGTAATCTAAACACTCCTAGTCAACACAGTACTGGAAGTCCCAACCACAGCAATTAGGTAGGAAAGACATAAAAGGCATCCAAATCAGAAGGAAGAAGTAAAAGTATCTCTGTTCGCAGATGACATGATTTTATACAGAAAAATCTTAAAGACTACACCATAAAACCATTAGAACTAATAATTCATTAAAGCTGCAGGTTACAAAATCAGCATACAAAAATCAGTTGCACTTCTATATACTAAGAACAAACTAGATGAAAATATACAATCTCATTTAAAATAATATAAAAAAATAAAATACCTAATAACTCTCCCAGACTTCAGACAATACTACAAAGCAACAGTGATCAAAACAGTGTGGTACCGGTACAAAAACAGACATATGGATCAATGGAACAAAATAGAAAGCCCAGAAATAAATCCACATACCTATGGTCAATTAATCTTTGACAAAGGAGGCAAGAATATAAAATGGGAAAAAGACAGTCTCTTCATCAAGTGGTGCTGGGAAAGTTGGACAGCTGCGTGTAAATCAATGAAGTTAGAACACACCCTCACACCATGCACAAAAGTAAACTCAAAATGGCTTAAGGATAAGACATGAAACCATAAAACTCCTAGAAGAGAGCATAGGCAAAACATTCTCTGACATAAATAGTACCAATGTTTTCTTAGGTCAGTCTCCCAAGGCAATAGAAATAAAAACAAAAATAAACAAATGGGACCTAAGCAAACTTACAAGCTTTTGCACAGCAAGGGAAACCATTTAAAAAAAAAAAAAAGACAACCTATGGAATGGGAGAAAATATTTGCAAATGATGCAACCAGCAAGGGCTTAATTTCTAAAATATAGAAACAGTTCATACAACTCAACAACAGAAAAGCAAACAATCCAATCAAAAAATGGGCAAAAGACCTTAACAGACATTTCTCCAAAGAAGACATACAGATGGCCAGTAGGCACATGGAAAGATGCTCAACATCACTAATTATTAGAGAAATGCAAATCAAATATACAATGAGGTACCACCTCACACCAGTCAGAATGGCCACCATTAAAAAGTCTACAAATAACAAATGCTGGAGAGGGTGTGGAGAAAAGGGAACCCTCCTACACTGTTGGTGGGAATATAAATTGGTGCAGCCACTATGGAAAACAGTATGGAGGTTCCTCAGGAAACTAAAAATAGAATTCCCATATGATCCAGCAATCCCACTTCCTGGTCATATACCCAGACAAAACTATAGCTCTAAAAGATACATGCACCCCTATGTTCATAGCAGCACTATTCACAATAGCTAAGACATGGAAACAACCTAAATGTCCATCGACAGATGAATGGATAAAGAAGATGTAGTACATATATACAATGAAATATTACTCAGCCATAAAAAAGAATGAAATAATGGCATCTACAGCAACATGGATGCAGCAAGAGATTATCATACTAAGTGAAGTAAGTCAGAAAGAGAAAGACAAATACCGTATGATATCACTTGTATGTGGAATCTAAAATATGGCATAAATGAACCTATCTACAAAACAGAAACAGACTCACAGACATAGAGATCAGACCTGTGGTTGCCAAGGGGGAGGGGGGAAGGGAGAGGGATGGACTGGGAATTTGGCATTGGTAGATACAAACTATTACATTTAGAATGGATAAACAACAAGGTCCTACTGTATAGCACAGGGAACTATACCCAATCCCCTGGGATAAGCCATAATGGAAAAGAATATTTTAAAAAGAATGTCTATATGTATAAAACTGAGTCACTTTGCTGTACAACAGAGATTGCCACAACACTGTAAACCAACTATACTGCAATTAAAAAAATTAAAAATGAAATAAAATACCTAGCAATAAATTTAAGCAAGGAGGTGAAAGATCTGTACATAAAAACTGTAAGGCATTGATGAGAAAAATTGAAGACACAAATAAATGGAAATATATCCATGTTTATGGACTGGAAACCAAATCACCCAAAGTGATCTACATATGCAATGCAATCTCTATCAAAATTCCAATGCATTTTTCACAGAAATAGAAAATCAATCCTAAAGTTTATATGGAACCACAAAAGATCCTGAATAGCCAAAGTAATCTTGAGAAGGAAGAACAAAGCTGGAGGCATCACACTTCCTGACCTGAAACTACATTACAAAGCTTTAGTAATCAAAACATTATGTACTGGCAGAAAAACAGACACACAGACCAATGGAACAGAATCAAGAGCCCAGACATAAACCCATGAATATACGGTCAACTAATATTTGAAAAGGGAGCCAAGAAGACTCAATGGGGAAAAGATAGTCTCTTCAACAGTAGGTACTGGGAAAACTGTATATTCACATGCAGAAGAATAAAATTAGACCTCTATATTACATCACTCACAAAAATTAACTCAAAATGGATTAAAGACTTAAATAAATGTAAGGCCTAAAACTCTTAGAAGAAAATATAGTGAAAATGCTCCTTAACATTGGTCTTGGCAATGATTTTTTTGGATATAACACCAAAAGCACAAGAAGTAAAGCAAAAAACAAGTGGAACTACATCAAACTAAAAAGCTTCTGCACAGCAAAAGAATCAACAAAATGAAAAGGCAACCTATAAAATGGGAGAAAACATTTGTAAACTATATATCTGATAAGGGATTATTATCCAAAATATATAAGAAACTCATATAATAATAACGAAATAAAATAAATAAATAAATAAAAATGGGCAAAGGATCTGAACAGAAATTTTTCCAAAGTATATGAAAAGGTGTTCAACATCATCAGGGAAACGCAAGTCAAAACCACAATGAGGGGGGCTTCCCTGGTGGCGCAGTGGTTAAGAATCCGTCTGCCAATGCGGGAGACACGGGTTTGAGCCCTGGTCCAGGAAGATCCCACATGCCGCAGAGCAACTAAGCCCGTGTGCCACAACTACTGAGCCTGCGCTCTAGAGCCTGTGGGCCACAACTACTGAGCCTCCATGCCACAGCTACTGAAGCCCGCACACCTAGAGCCCGTGCTCTGCAACAACAGAAGCCACCACAATGAGAAGCCCGCGCACCCCAACAGAGTAGCCCCTGCTCACCGCAACTAGAGAAAGCCCAGGCACAGCAACGAAGACCCAACACAGCCAGAAATAAATAAATAGTTATTTTTTAAAAATTATTTTAAAAAAAACAACAATGAGATATCACCTCACATTTGTTAGAATCACTATAATCAAAAAGACATGAGGGGGCTTCCCTGGTGGCACAGTGGTTGAGAGTCCGCCTGCCGATGCAGGGGACGCAGGTTCGTGCCGTGGTCCGGGAAGATCCCACATGCCGTGGAGCGGCTGGGCCCGTGAGCCATGGCCGCTGAGCCTGCGCGTCCGGAGCCTGTGCTCCGCAACGGGAGAGGCCACAACAGTGAGAGGCCCGCGTACCGCAAAAAATAAAAGACATGAGATAATAAGTATCGGTGAGGTGGAGAAACGCGAACCCTTGAGCAGTGTTAGTGTGAATGTAAATTGGTACAGCCACTATGGAAAACACTATGGAGGTTCCTCATAAAATTAAAGACAAAACTGCCATATAATTCAGCAGTCCCACTTGAGGTATATATCCAAGGAAATGAAATTACTATTTCAAAGAGATATCTGCACCTCCATGTTCACTGCAGCATTATTTACAACAGCCAAGATATGGAAACAATCTAAGTGTCTGTCAACAGATTAATGGATGAAGAAAACATTGGTATATATATACAATGGAATATTATTCAGCCACAAAAAAGAAGGAAATCCTGCCTTTTACAACAAAACGGATGAACCTAGAAGGCATGGTGCTAAGTCAAATAAATCAGAGAAAGACAAATACTGTATAATCTCATAAGCGGTGGTTGCCAGGATCTGAGAAGTGGGGGAAATGAGAGAAGGTGGTTAAAGGGTACAAATATCCAGTTACAAGCTGAAGAAATTCTGTAAATCTAATCTACAGCATGGTGACCATAGTGAACATTAATTACTATACTGTATACTTGAAAGTTGCTGAGAGTAGATCTTTTTTTTTTTTTTTTTTGCGGTACACGGGCCTCTCACTGTTGTGGCCTCTCCCCTTGCGGAGCACAGGCTCCGGATGCGCAGGCTCAGCAGCCATGGCTCACGGGCCTAGCCGCTCTGCGGCATGTGGGATCTTCCCGGACCGGGGCACGAACCCGCGTCCCCTGCATCGGCAGGCAGACTCTCAACCACTGTGCCACCAGGGAAGCCCACTGAGAGTAGATCTTAAATGTTCTCCCACAAAACAAACATCACTGGAACTTCCCTGGCAGTCCCGTGGTTAAGACTCTACTTCCACTGCAGGGGGCACAGGTTTGATCCCTGGTCAGGGAACAAAGATCCCACATGCCATGCAGCATGGCCAAAATAAAATAAAATAAAAACACATTCAAAACAAACATCATTAACTATGTGAGATGACAGATGTGTTAACTAACTTTACTGTGGTAGTCGCAAAATACACGTATGTCAAATCATCATGCTGTGTACCTTAAACTCACACAACGTTATATGTCAATTATATCTCAGTAAAGCTGGATACAAAAAAAGAAAGAAACCAAAGAGGGAACCAACATAAATAAAGAAATGTAATTTACATAGGCATACAGAATATACTAAAATAGATTTACATTTAGTTATTTTTCTTAAACATTAAAAAAGAATCAAAATTAGGACTTCCCTGGTGGTCCAGTGGTAAAGAATCTGCCTTACAATGCAGGGGACGCAGGTTCGATCCCTGGTCAGGGAACTACGATCCCACATGCTGCAGGACAACTAACCACTGAGCTCACGCGCCTCAACTAGAGAGTCCATGTGCCGCAAACTACAGAGCCCACGCGCTCTGGAAGCAGAGCGCCACAACTACAGAGCCCATGCGCCCTGGAGCCTGTGCGCCACAACTAGAGAAGAGAAAACCCACACACCACAACTAGAGAGAAGCCCGCGCGCCGCAACGTGGTATCTCACATGCCTCAACGAAGATCCCACCTGCCACAAGTAAGACCCGATGCAGCCAAAAATAAATAAATAATGAATAAATCTTTTTAAAAAATCAAAATTAAAATCAACACAGACTGAGAAAAAGCAAGCCAGTGTCATTACCGGATGTACAAACAAATTAGGACTTAGCCTAGAACACAGGCTTGATAACTCTGTTCTTTGGCAGTATGCTTGACCCTATCTCCCCAAACCAGTGGTGACCCAAGACAAAACAAAAACTATTAGGACAATGATATTTTTCATAAATCTACATGCATTCCATTTTTAAATGCTGGGATTATACCCTTTAGAGTTGGTTTAAATTAATCTGTATTTTGTTTTAAAATATCAATGGTATATGACACATTTAAGAAAATGTTGGCAATCTTTTATTAGTTAGCCCCCCTCCCTTTTTTTCTCTCCATTTTACTAATCCAAGGCTTTTGAAGATTTCCTAGAATGTATGTTTTATGGGACAGTTCTATAAAGAGTTTGGTCATGAATAACTTTACAAGGTTGTCTGCCAACAGCCATAAAAAATAAACAAAAACATGTTTACAGATTTTTTTTTAAAAAATCAACACTGATAGGCACAAGCCTATTGATACATAAGCAGAATTTTAAATTCAGCTACCTTTTCTCTGGAGCCTTCTCTTACTAGAAGGAAGACTCTAATCCCTTACCTGCCTGATGGAATTCTGGAACTACGTGAGGGAAGGAGACTAGCAGGTTCCACTGTTCACTGTGGCATCTTAGCCTCATTCGCCTCTGGGCTTAGTGTCCTAGGTCCTGAACTTCTCATGTTCAATTCCTCCAAAGAATAATGTCCTGACTTCTGTAAGTCTGATGGCAGTCATTCAACTGATCAGGGTGCATGGGGTGAGTATGGGGGTGGGGGTGGTTGCAGAGAGGGGTCCATCCCCCATTATAGATTTTTCAGACAATGCTCCCTGTTCTCAGCCTCCATCTGTGGTACATGGTACTTCCATGTACTGAGCTTTTCAGGGGTCTTGCAGAGAAATCATGATCTGTCTCTTGCCAGTATTCTCCTCTATAGAGTTTGACCTTCCTTTCCTCTGTTAGGTCACTTACTACTTCTTTTTGCTTTCCTTCTTCCTATACAAGTAGGATTACAGATGTCTTATCCTTTCAAAATGGAGTTTATTCCTGTCTTTAGGTGATTTTCAAAAAAGCCTGGAAATAATTTTACTTTGCTGTCTTAAAACCTGAAAGGGATGGTTTTTGTAATCTTTTAAGTCAAATAACCTTGAAATAGAGCCAACTACTGTTCAAGAGCTAAATGTTTATGTTTGATAATAACCCCCAAAGGATAACACTATTGAAACCAAGAACTCAAATGCTCGGTTAAATTAGACTACTACCTCTTTTTCAAACAAAGCCTATACTTTCTCATCTCTATGGCTTTATGTCTTCTACCTAGAAATCAATCCATTTTTTAAATGCTCTGCTCCAATTTCATATCCTCCATGAAAGCTTCACTGATTCTCTCTCCTAGGAGGGAATGCCTTTTTCCCACTTCAGGTTTTCATAAGGAAGGACTTGCACTAAACACACTCCTGACTTCTCTGTACTTCTTTACTTACAGAGACAGAGTGACTTATCTGAACCTGTCCGACTAGTTAATCTTAGAAGAGTGAAGAGCAAACTTGGCCCATCTCTGTGCTTCTACCTTTCCAAGGTGTGGCGCAAGCATTCGCCGCTTATTTAGGGCCAGACGCTCCCTTGCATAGGGAGGCTTGAGTCAATATAGCACTGCTTGGAGGCAGGTTGGTCTACCTAAAGGACTTCAGTTAAAAGGCACAATTTGGCTCACGTACTGAAAGTTGTATCCTCCAACCTGGTCTCTGTTAGTAATAAAAGTGGTATTTTGACCCCTACCTGCCACTCTTGTTTTCTTTATTTGTTCAGAACTTCAGAAAGGATAAGGGATGCTTTACCTGAAACCTCTTCAGAAATCCCAATCTCTAGGTGGAAATGTTTTCCTACTTTCCTATAATCCAGAACTTTGCTTATAGTTCTATTATAGATCTTAAATTTTTTCTTACTGTGTTGACAATCTTCTAACCTACTACGCTGTAAGCTTTTAGAAAGTGGATTAACCACAGTGCCTTACACATGACAAATCATAATATAAATATTTGTTGCACTGACTGACTGAAGGGCTAAATGTTTCTTTAAAGTAAAAGTAAAGAGAATTTTATGGTTTCTAGCTATTTCAGGTTCTACTCATTCTAAAGTCACAGCAAGTGCATATCAAAGACTGCCAGATTATAATTAATCTTATAACTAAGATGTTGTTTTCCCTTGTCAAATTTCCTCTGCAATACATTGGGTCATTATCACCAGTTCTGTTTTTTTGTCTGCATGCTCTAGGAATTTTAAAAGCTAATTAGGGGCTTCCCTGGTGGCACAGTGGTTAAGAATCCACCTGCCAATGCAGGAGACACGGGTTCGAGCCCTGGTCCGGGAAGATCCCACATGCCATGGAGCAACTAAGCCCGTGTGCCACAACTACTGAGCCCGTGCTCTAGAGCCTGCGAGCCATGACTACTGAGCCCACGTGCCACAACTACTGAAGCCCACGCGCCTAGAGCCCGTGCTCCACAAGAGAAGCCACCACAATGAGAAGCCTGCGCACCGCAACAAAGAGTAGCCCCCGCTCGCCGCAACTAGAGAAAGCCTGCACAGCAACGAAGACCCAATGCAGCCAAAAATAACTAAATAAATTTATTAAAAAAATAAAAGCTAATTATACATCCTATAAACCTAAAATTGAAAATAATTCAGTTTACACTGAGGAGATGAATTCAAATGAAATGGATAGAATCTAAGCTGCTATCTCAAGATACCTTTCTATAATATAGGACAAAGACAATAACCACTCAAATTCACTGTATTAATTAATCATCATCAGTAACTGTAGTGGTTAAAAATAAGTAGTACGTAAAAATGATTAGGAGACGACATGGCCAAACTAGTGGTTGTGGTCACTCTTCTGCAGAATAAAAATTAGAAATTGAGAAAGTACATTTTTAGTATAATTGGAGTATTTCAAAATTAGGGAGCCAGAATTGGGTTTCTTCTAAAACCTCAGATCAAAAGCGTACTCAGAGGTGACATCAGCAAAAATGGTGGAATAAGGAATTTTGAAATCCCACCTCCCCATAAAAGTAACCAAAAAACTGACAAAATCAAATATTTTTGAACTTCAGAAACTAACCGAAGGCTTGCAACAGTCCACGGAGTGTATATTCAAGAACAAAGGCTGAATCTCAGTAAGAACAGAGAGCTTTGAGGCATTTTAAGTTACCCCAATCCCCACATTTACAGTAGCACTATCTTGAAAATAACAGCCCGCACTGCTGGTAACTGAGGAACCAGAACATATCTCATTTTCAAAGTATTGTAATGATTTGTCTTGACCTGTCTGGTTGCTCCCTGGAAGATCAGCTCAAAAGGCTTGTCTTTATTTTGCCCAACTCAAAAGGGGCCTAGTGCTAAAGAAATTACTCCACTTTGTTCAAAACATTTACAGGCAAATGTTTTAGTCACTGCTGCCTAAGGAACAGATAACAATTGGGGCAAACAATAGACTAACCAAAGAGGTTGAGGGGAAAGGGCTAGAGAATGAGATGTCCATAACGGTACTGAAAAGCTCCTATATCCTGGGAATCTAGAAGGCCACATGCATGCCCAAGGTTGTGCACACACTCAGGAAAAACCTGAGAAGACCCTAAGCTGTCACTGCTGGTTGATCTTGAGGCGTTGCAGAAACAGGAAGTGAAGGCTAAGGCATAATTGTAAACTGCCTGGCTGAGTGCTGAAGGCATGCCCTAACATGTACAAGAAGCCCCTCAGCAAAGACTGAGAGAATTTCTGGTTCCAGATGTTTAAGGAAATCTCTGTACAATCATTAGCTGACTACTAAGCTAATAGAACAGAGATTTCAGTGGCCACACACGACAAAGAATAGAGTTTATAGAACTAGTTCAGAAAAAGACACTAAACAAACAAACAATACTACTACAATAAGCAGCATCAACAAACCCAGGAGGGGAGGGAATGTGATTTCTAGAGTTGCTATATTTTAATATTCAAAATGTTCAGCTTTCAGCAAAAAATTACAAAGCATGCAATGAAGTCATTTGCAAATTATATGATAGGGGTCTAGTATTCAAAATAAAGAACTTTCACAACTGAACAATAAAAATACAAATAACCCAATTTAAAAATGTACAAAGAATATAAATAAACACTTCTCCAAAGAAGATATACAAATGGCCAACAAGCACATGAAATGCTCAACATCATTAGTCATTAGGGAAATACAAAGCTAAACCACAATGAGATACCACCTCATACCCACTAGGATATTATAATTTGAGAAAAAGAAAAAAGAAGGGAAAAGAATAACTGTAAGAATATGGAGAAATCTGAACCATTGTACATTGCTGGTGGGAATGCAAAATGGGCAGCTGCTGTGGAAAATAGTTTGGCACTTCCTCAAAACGTTAAACATAGAATTACAACATGACCCAGCAATTCCACTCCTAAGTACATACCCAAAAGAACTGAAAAAAGGTTTCAAACACATACTTATGCATAAGAATATTCATAGCAGCTCTATACGCAACAGCCGCAAGGTGGAAACAATCAAAATACCTGTTAATAAATGAATGGATAAACAAAATGTGGTATAGCCATACAACGCATTATTCAGCCATAAAAAGGTAAACATGCTAAAACATCGATGAACCTTGAAAACATTATGCAAAGTCCAGAAGCCAGTCACAAAAAACCACATACTATATGATTCCATTCATATGAAAGTCAGAAAAGAGAAATCTACAGAGACTGAAAGCAGATGAGTGGTTGCTTAGAACAAGGGAGTGATAGGGGATAAGGAGTGATGGCTAAAGGGTACAAGTTTCTTTCTGAAGTGCAGAAAATGTTCCAGAATTGACTCTGGTGATAGTCTGCACATATCTGTGAATATACTAAAAGCCACTGGATTGTATACTATAAAAAAGAGAACTTTCTTGTAATGTGAATTATATCTCAATAAAAAATATAATTTAAAAATGTGTACTCGGGCTTCCCTGGTGGCGCAGTGGTTAAGAGTCCGCCTGCCGATGCAGGGGACACAGGTTCGTGCCCCGGTCTGGGAAGATCCCACATGCCGCTGAGCGGCTGGTCCCGAGAGCCATGGCCGCTGAGCCTGCGCGTCCGGAGCCTGTGCTCTGCAATGGGAGAGGCCACAACAGTGAGAGGCCTGTGTACCGCAAAAAAAAAAAAAAAAAAAAAAAATGTGTACTCAACAAGCTCTTTGAAGAAGAAAGATAAAAATAAATTCACAGGAAACTTCTCCTCAGTAACAACAGAACTTGGAAGATGATGGAGAAATATCTTTAGAGTACTCAGGGGAAATAACTGCAACTGAGAACTTTGTACCCAGCCCACCCTAGATGACCCTAGCAATGAGGAGGAAAAAAAGATGTTTCCACACATAAGTAATTAGGTAAGTTCACCACTTAGGTCCACGGTAAAAGAACCTTTTTAAAAGGATCTACTTTCAGAAGAAGAAAAGTGAACCAGGTACTTCTCCTGCTTTTGGGAGTAATGGACCAGATTATTTTAATGAACCTTTTAAGGACCACTAAAAACTCTGGTGAAATATTAAAAATAATGACAATAATAATAGTAGATTTTTTTAAAGCACGGATGAGCAAAAAATAGTATAAAGAACTACCAGTCCAAAATCTAGAATGTGAGAACCCAAAGTAAGCCCAATACTCAAAAATAAAATGACTTTACAGCAATATTATTAGATAAAATTAATTCAAGGAAAAAATCATTAAGAGTTGAAGGAGAGGGCTTCTCTGGTGGTGCAGTGGTTGAGGGTCCGCCTGCAGATGCAGGGGATGCGGGTTCGTGCCCCGGTCCAGGAAGATCCCACATGCCGCGGAGCGGCTGGGCCCGTGAGCCATGGCCGCTGAGCCTGCGCGTCCGGAGACTGTGCTCCGCAACGGGAGAGGCTACAACAGTGAGAGGCCCGCGTACCGCAAAAAAAAAAATAAAATAAAATAAGGGTAGTTATAAGGTAGAGAGTTAAAATTATCTATAGGGACTTCCCTGGTGGCACAGTGATTAAGAATCCGCCTGCCAATGCAGGGGACAGGGGTTCAATCCCTGGTCCTGGAAGATCACATATGCTGTGGAGCAACTAAGCCCGTGCACCACAACTACTGAGTCTGAACTCTAGAGCCCGCGAGCCACAACTACTGAAGCCCGCATGCCTAGAGCCTGTGCTCCACAACAAGAGGAGCCACTGCAATGAAAAACCCACACACGGCAACGAACAGTAGCCTCTGCTCACCACAGCTAGAGAAAGCCAGTGTGCAGCAACAGAGACCCAACGCAGCCAAAATTAATTAATTAATTAGGGGACAAAAGAGAGACAAAATAGACAAAAAGTTAATAAAAACCTAGAGGATTTGAATACCACATATTACAAGTTTGATCTAAGAGATATGTGTAATGAATTGAGTCAAATAATAACAATAAACTTACTGAATGTATATTGTATACCTTGCGGCCTTGTAAACACTTTATATATCATGTAACTCTTACAACGACCCTGGATAGAAAGATTCTATTTTGTCTCCATTTCCTAAATTAAAAAATTGAGGTGCAGAGATTAAATGTATTCCAAAGTCACACAGCTTTAAATAGCAATCTCAGCCAAAATATGAACTGATAAAAAATTTAGCTTTGCCATAATTCGACAGTACTGCATGTCAGTAATTAGGGATTGGTAAGACTCTAATAAAATAATAAATCCTTAATGTTTTATTGGACAAACAGTATGATCCCTTTCAAAAGTGTCATCAGCCCTTTTGAAGTTTTCCAAGTTTAAACTGACTTTTTAAAATGTTGTAAGTCAGAAATATGAGGTCCCCTTTGTATTTAGGGTTCATCATTAGGCTTTTCCCTCTTCTACCTAAGAGTCTTCTTAAGGGTTCTGAGGCTTGCCTCCTGTGTTGATCCATCACAATTTCATATTTAGATATAAATAGAAAAACCATAATTTTAAGAAATGTTAAGAAAACGGGGTATTCTGGTCTCCAGTCTCTGACTGGTAAGTACTTCTCTTCTTCCTTCCTACAATGCACCCTTTAAAAAGGCAGTCTAATTTTAAAATTTTGTGTCTGTGATTTTTTTTTCCCCACATCAAACCCAAGCATTCAATAAACAAAATCTTACTTTGTTCCAACACAGAACACTTACAAAAACTGATGATGTACTTGGCCACAAAGAAACTTTCAAAAACCAGTTATCACGGGACTTCCCTGGTGGCGCAGTGGTTAAGAATCCACCTGCCTGCCTGCAGTGGTTAAGAATCCAC
Source organism: Tursiops truncatus (assembly GCF_011762595.2). Lineage (NCBI taxonomy): Eukaryota > Metazoa > Chordata > Mammalia > Artiodactyla > Delphinidae > Tursiops > Tursiops truncatus. Next base: position 37,353,920 of record NC_047053.1, read on the forward strand.
CTGCCAACACAGGGGACACGGGTTCGAGCCCTGTTCCGGGAAGATCCCACATGCTGCAGAGCAACTAAGCCCGTGCGCTACAACTACTGAGCCTGCGCTCTAGAGCCTGCGAGCCACAACTACTGAGCCCGTGAGCCACAACTACTGAGCCTGCGTGCCACACCTACTGAAGCCCAAGCGCCTAGAGCCCATGCATCACAACAAAGAGTAGCCCCTGCTCGCTGCAACTAGAGAAAGCCCACGCACAGCAAGGAAGACCCAACGCAGCCAAATAAATAAATAAATAAAATTTAAAAAAAAAACACCTGTTATCATAAACCACTAATACACTTATATGTAACACAATAAAATTAGAAAAGAACAACAAAAAAGCCCCTTGAGATCAATATACCTGAAATTTTAAAATAGATAGGAAATAGCAGAGCTAAGATTTGAACCCAGTCAGTATGGTTCCATTGTTTTGCTCAAACCCTAAAGTCCTCCTAATTATTAGGCTCCAAGTCTGTGTTACCCAAAGTGTGGTACTCATTTAGGCATCACCTTTATATATCTTAGAAATGCAAGTTCATGGGCCCAGGTGATTTGCCAGTTTTCCAGTTTTCAATTTTTCCAGTTTTCAATTTCCAAGCAAATTGAAGTTTGAAAACCACCTCTCTGAACCAAGGCTCTTAATCCTGGTAAAAGCTCTGCTTTTGACTCCTTATAATGTGAGATAAGGAACACCTTATTCTTTAAGCCACTAAAAGGGTTTTCTACTATTTGCAGCTCGGAGCATGCTAACTGGATACAAAAATGAATACACAAAAATCAATACACCAACTTTATAGGTTCCTAATGACAGTAAATCCTATCATTTCTACCTTTAAAATATATCCAGGATCCAATTACTTCTTACACCTCCATCACAATCAACTTCATACAAGATACCATTACTTTTCTGAATTACTCCAAGAACCCTTAACACCAGTTATATATATACCACTTCTCTACAAAGCAAGAGTGATCCTTTCAAAGCCTGAATGTTCCTCTTCTGTTCAAAAATCCCTATGGCTTCCCTTGTCAGAATAAAATCCAGAGCGCAAAACGGCCAATAAGTCCATTTATGACCTGCCCTGCTCTCCCATGCTCCCCACTCCCGACCCCACCCCGACCCCCGACTTAAAACATTAAGACTAAAACAAGAAGATACTCAACTTCAGTAGTAATGAGGGAAATACAAAATACAATAAAACACAATTTTCCTTCTATCACTGAAAAACTTTAAAGTTGGGAAACATCACATGTTGGTAAAGATGTGGAGAAACAAGTTCACTCACACACTATGGGCCAAAACATAAATTAGGAAAGCAATTTGACAATATCTGATAAACTTAATAATCATATATTCCCTATGACCCAGAAAACCCTCTTCTTGGTATTTAACATAAAGGAACACTTGCACATATATAAGAACATTCATTGCATTTGTGTTTGTGATGCAAAGGAGAAAACCTAAAGGTTAATTAATAGCTAGCTATACAAACTAGAATATTCATATAATAGAATATTATGTAACTGTGAAAAGAAATATATCTAACAGACCTCTAAGACATATCGTAGTTAAAATTTCCGAATGCCAGATACAGTATGAGGCAACTTACATAAACACACACACAGAAAACTAAGGCTATGTAAAAGCACAGAAAAAGACTTGCAAGGACACTCATCAAATTTAAAATTGGTCCTTATCTCTCTTTTTTTTTGGTTTCCCCCTTTTTAAATTAATTAATTTTTTACTGAAGTATAGTTGATTTACAATGTTGTGTTAGCTACTGCTGTACAGCAATGTGTATATGTTATACATATACATACATTCTTTTTTTTTAATTCTTTTCCATTTTGGTTTATCATAGGATATTGAATATAGTTCTCTGTGCTACACAGTAGGATCTTGTTGTTTATCTGGCCCTTATCTCTTTAGGTGGAGAGGATCAGGATTATGAGCAGTATAAAAAGGAATTATCATACTCAAAATGTTTTAATTTTTAAATAAAAATGTATCCACATATATCTTATATAAATTAAAACTTACTATAATTTTTTAAAAGAAGAAAAAAGCGAGTTTCTAAACTGTATGTCCAGCATAATTTTGCTTGATCATAAAATGTGAACATATCCATACATATTAAATAGATAAATAATTTTTAAAAGGATACATATTAAACAGTTAACAATTGTTCTTCTAGAGAACAGAGAGATGGAGGAATTGCTTTTCACTTGAAACTCACTTTAAGGTGCATAGTAAATTATAATTTAACTTCTCTTCCAAGAACAAATACTAAAGCAACAACTTAATTTAACCCCCATTACCAGTCCCAAATTAAATCATAGGCCTATAACTGTCTTATTTTTGCAAAATACAAGTGGGCAGAAGAAAGACACGTCCCTGAAACACATTAAACTGAGAGATCTGAGGCAACTTTAGGACGGCCAAAGCAGATGATGCTAAAACTGACTTTGTCTAAAATAATGGTACACTTCACGGAGACTGCATGCCATTTAATAAGCCATAGTCCAACCCAGCCACAGTAAATAAAAGCTACAAGAAAGTTTACTAGGCTAATTCTTGGTTAAGTTTTACTTAGATTTCAATTTGATCATTTCCTTTTTAGTACCACTGGCGTTAAGCAAAACAACTACTTACAAATAATATTTGGCTGGCTATGCACCTTCAACTTGAATGCGTATCCAGGCCTAATTCCACAAGAGAAAAACATTATTTCCAATTAAGATAATGTGGAGTGGCATGGACATATATACACTACCAAATGTAAAATAGATAGCTAGTGGGGAAGCAACCGCATAGCACAGGGAGACCAGCTCGGTGCTTTGTGACCACCTAGAGGGGTGGGATAGGGAGGGTGGGAGGGAGATGCCAAGAGGGAGGAGATATGGGGATATATGTACATGTATAGCTGATTCACTCTGCTATAAAGCAGAAACTAACACACCACTGCAAAGCATTTATATCCCAATAAAGATGTTAAAAAAATAAAAAGGATAATGTGGAGCATATATATTCTCCCCTGGTTCCCAGCCTAATGTTGAATTGAATCCTGTAGTTTTTCATTTTGTTAATTCATCTCTGAAACAATATCGTTACTGGAAATACCGACAAGACCCCAGTCACTTGACAACAGCCAGAACATGTAAAGTATAGAAAAATAAAACTGGATCCTAGGTAGGTATATAGTATAGACAAGACTAAAAAGGTAATGTAGTGAATTATCACACATTTCATATAAATATATATTTGATAGCTGTTAGAAGGGTCAGATAGATCTTGGCCATAACTCCAGAACAGCGTGAATTTTATGGATGGGATCATTTTTAATGCAAATTTCAGATTATTTAAATAATTTAAACACTCTAGAAGATGATAATATTGCTTCTTGGTATTCTTTCCGATATTAAACTTTTTTTATTCTACTAAACCTACTTGATCTTTATCTAGACATGTCTGTTTATTCATAAAATACTATATCCTAAATGTTTACTATTTTTCACTCAACAGTGGTATACTGCTACCTTTCATCTTTAATAATATATTATGATAAATTGAGTAAAATGCTGCCCAGACTTTATACATCAAGCCTAAGAGCAAAACTTGCAAAGAAGCTGAACATGAAGCCTTATAAACTTATATTCAAGATTCTACAAATACTTATTATAAAACTTTTAGTATCTCACTCCTAGTTCTCATGAGGAAGAATTATAGTAAAGAAGGTAATCAAATCAGTTTTATTCAACATATGAATGATACACTAACAGCTTTTGCTACAAATGTAATTTATTACATAGGTATCTGAAAGGAATTTACAACTTAGCGTGATTTATCCAGAATATTTGTTCATGGCTGTTTAAGAGTTACTTAAGTTGGCTAGTAAGCCAAAGTACAGGTTCAATGCCCATGTTTTGCAGTCCCCACAAAATTAACTGTGCTCAATTCTTTCGCCACAAACTCAAGTGTTAATCAACCCTAACCAAACATCTTATAAATACTTGCTATAGATCAAAAGAATAACAATGGGTAAACTGTTCACAACAACCCATTCTTGGGGCTTCCCTGGTGGTGCAGTGGTTAAGAATCCGCCTGCCAATGCAGGGGACATGGGTTCGAGCCCTGGCCTGGGATGATCCCACATGCCACGAAGCAACTAAGCCAATGAGCCACAACCACTGAGCCTGCGCTCCAGGGCTCGCAAGCCACAACTACTGAGCCCATGTGCCACAACTACTGAAGCCTGTGCGCCTAGAGCCCGTGCTCCACAACAAGAAAAGCCACTGCAATGAGAAGCCCGCGCACTGCAATGAAGAGTAGTCCCTGCTCGTTGCAACCAGAGAAAGCCCGTGCACAGCAACAAAGACCCAACAAAGCCAAAAATAAAAATAAAAAATAATAATAATTATTATTATTTTTTTGCAGTATGCGGGCCTCTTACTGCTGTGGCCTCTCCCGTTGCGGAGCACAGGCTCCGGACTCGCAGGCTCAGCGCCCATGGCTCACGGGCCCAGCCACTCAACACCATGTGGGATCTTCCAGGACTGGGGCACGAACCCGTGTCCCCTGCATCGGCAGGCGGACTCTCAACCACTGCACCACCAGGAAAGCCCAAAAAAAATTTTTTAATAAAATTAAAAAAACAACCCATTCTCAGCTGATTCACTTCACTGTACAGCGGAAACTAACACAACATTGTAAAGCAATTATACTCCAATGAATGAAAGAAAGAAAGAAAGAAAAAAAAAAGAAAGAAAGAAAAAAAGAAAGAAAGAAAGAAAAAGAAAGCAAGCAAGCAAAAAAAAATATTCTCAGTCAGCATGCCCTAGAGGCAAGTATAAGAAACTTCAAGTCAACTGGATTAAAGTTCCGGCTTTTATACTCAGCTATTTAATGTTGGTAAAATAACAGCCTTCCAGAGTATCTGCTTTCCTACCTATAAAATAGCAGAAAAATATCCCCTACCTAACATACAAGATTTTTTTTTAAGTTCAAATGAAATCATAAATGGGAACATGCTCTTTAATGTGTAAAACACTATATTAAGTGGTTATTTAAGGCAGTTCAAAATATCTGCCCTACTAAAGGAAGGTTAGCAGGATGCCCTCCATAAATGAGGGTCAGTATTATTCAGTCATTCATAAATTCCTTAACAAAATTTATTCTTTGCTTTAAAAACAAATGGAACAATATGTATATAACTACCTACTATATAATTAATTCCTGGAATTACTGGTGAAAGTGTTACTTTCCTGTTACTCTTCTTCTAACCCTGTTTAATTTCTGCTTACATCTCTGAGAAATGTCCAGCTTTAGAGAAGAGCAGTTACTCTGATTAGCTCTATCATTAGTAGTCCCACTGTTTTGTTTCCCTAAAGATGTACCAGTAAAACCAAAGAAATTACTAATGAAAACATACCTCTTTTCCCTTGGTTGTCCCTGGTACAGATAAGTATAAGTAATTCATACCTGTACTTTTTAAAATAAATTTTGGACTTCCCTGGTGGCACAGTGGTTGAGAGTCCACCTGCCAATGCAGGGGACACGGGTTCGAGCCCTGGTCTGGGAAGATCCCACATGCCGCGGAGCAACTAAGCTGGTGCGCCACAACTGCTAAGCCTGTGCTCTAGAGCCCGCAAGCCACAGCTGCTGAGCCCATGTGCCACAACTACTGACGCCCACGCACATAAAGCCCATGCTCTGCAACAAGAGAAGCCACTGCAAGGAGAAGCCCACATGTCACAACGAAGAGTAGCCCCCACTCGCCCCAACTAGTGAAAGCCTGCGCGCAGCAAACGAAGACCCAATGCAGCCAAAAATAAATAAATAAAAAATAAATTTATTAAAAAAATAAATTCTTACACCTGACAGTATAGTGCTAATATTTTTTAAAAGCAGCCTCAATGGATTTTTTCTTTTAAAAGCACTAAGTAAAATGTAATGCGTCTCATATAAGCAGTATGAGGATAACAGAAAGTATGAATGCTTTTCATGAAATTGGTTCTTATCACGCTCCCATATAGCTATCTCTGCATTTACCAGAACCCACTAAATTATTTTTCTCATGCAGTTTTCTTCTTAACTAGACAACAAACTCCCTGAGGAAAAGACAATGCTTTGGAGCAGCTTCGTACCTCTAACACCTATCAATATCTGACACATATTGGTGCTAAATAAAATCTGAACAGAACTGAACTATCAATACCATGCCCTGGTTTTCTTTTTCTTTTTAATTTATTTATTTTATTTATTTATTTTTAGCTGTGTTGGGTATTCGTTGCTGCGCGGGGGCTTTCTCTAGTTGCAGCGAGCAGGGGCTACTCTTTGTTGAGGTGCGAGGGCTTCTCACTGCAGTGGCTTCTCTTGTTGCGGAGCACGGGCTCTAGGCATGCAGGCTTCAGTAGTTGTGGCACGCGGGCTCAGTAGTTGTGGCTCACGGGCTCTAGAGCTCAGGCTCAGTAGCTGTGGCACACGGGCTTAGTTGCTCCACGGCATGTGGGATCTTCCCGGACCAGGGCTCGAACCCGTGTCCCCTGCATTGGCAGGCGGATTCTTAACCACTGCACCACCAGGGAAGCCCGCCCTGGTTTTCTATAATGAGATTTTCTGTGCCCCGGACAAGGTCAGATAAGCTTTGCTGAGTTCCCAGACATATTTGTTCTTGGTAGTTTGAGAGGCTGTAGTGTGGTGTGGTGGTTTCATTAGTAAAACTGAACGTATCTGATTCATGTAAAATGTACAAGTTGTAAAAGAACTGTATTTTAGGTGCTATACATTAAATATTGTTCCTGTTTCTAGGGCTGAAACATCTAGGATAGGATATAAACTTAGGAAGAGATATTGGTTTTATAATGGCAAATCTATGGTATGTAAATTGATTTCCCAGCTTGCAAATACAAGTTAACTTTGTACTCTTTATCCCAGTGTTTCAAGGGATTAGTACTGTACAACAAACTTCACTGGTGATTCTGATTAGACATTCAGGTTGTTACTTATTTATCTCTACTATGGAATTCAGTTGCCATAAATTAAATTTAGTTTCATTTATTTCTCCTTAATAATACCCATTTAACTCAGGGAGTACTAGAGGTTTTAGGTTTAATCTTTTTTGTTTCTATTGAGGTATAATTGGCATACAACATTATATTAGGTTTAATCTTTAACATTAATCCAGTTTGTATTAAGACAGGGAAATAGATATTGGAAATCTTATTTTAGAGCTGTAAAGACAGAGAAGTAAGTGGTTTTCCCCAGCGTTCAGTTTGAGTTCACCGTACTGTCAACATTAGGCCCCTTGAGTTCTTGATTCCTATAGGCCAAACTTTTCTGTCTGGACCATTTAGGGCCTATAATCCACCTTCTGAGGCAAAAAATCTAAATACAATTTTTCTTTCTTAAGGAACGTGTTGACCTCAGTAAAACTGCATTTTTTGTTGTTGTGTAGATCTAGATTTGGGAAGCTGTTTTTGTATAACTCCAGTCAGCTGTGACTAAGAACACTGAATATAAAGTCCTTTATTTTCCTGAAGTTACCATTCATGATAATGTTAGGAAAGTTACATTATTAAATAAATGCTTTAACTTATCCAAGGATACTTCCAAAATATATCATGTTTCCTTCCTACAAACGGGTTGCAGAAGTAAGTTATGATGTGATTTTTGCAACGTGAGTGTCTTCAAATGAAGGACATGTAAATAATTTTCCAAATAAACTGATAAGGATGAGTGTGGGGAAAGGGTATTAGCAATGCGGTGCTCTTTTAAAAAAATAAATGCATCCCTACTTACTTGTCCATGTTCAGTCATGCCATAGCTTTATTTTCTACAAATCAGAGATGGAAGAATGACCAGTTTCTGGGGTAAAAGCTGACTGTTTTAAATGTCAACTTACAATTTAGTTCCAGATTCTCATCTTAGGAGACATATATCCACATTTACCTAACAATGAATGCAATAATGGTTACAGTATAAACTCCAAATTGAAACACTGTTAATTACTGTTCAACTACATTGGTTAAAATTCATAGATGTTCCTGTTCAATAAACCTGATATATAAAATTGAATCAGATGAAAAGAGATCATTAGTTATATTCTTTCCTTTTAATACACTTTTTCCCAGCCAGGGTTCAAACTCAGACTTCAAAGCTAATGCTCTTAAATAGGTTCTCTATATATAAATACATAAATTCCATAAATATTAAAAACTGAATCATAACACCCTAAACTCCAGGATATCACACAATCATATCCATTCCTCACTCCCTTGGCGAAGGTCATTTGGACAGATACACCATAGCTGTATATACATATACATGTACATATGGTTTACACGTACTTGTGGTATATACACATACCATACTTTTTGTCTTTTTCTTTTGCCAGTGCCCACCTCCATTTTTATCAAAATTCAGGGCAAAAACAAGCAGGAATCCAAAGCAGAATATAGGTTCAGGTCACAAAGGCTAAGTAAGTGTTTTGTGTTTAACAGCAGTTAAAAACAAAGAAATGTAAGAACACTGGCAATAAATTGAATATCTAATATCTAACTCACAGCAAGTTGGGGGATTTATTTACAGAGAATCACAGAATTTCCATGTGAGAAGGAACCTTAGAGTTCAGATAGTGGGGTCCAGAAGGCAATTAACCCAAGGTCACATAGATACACACGTGTATGTGTATGTAATATACAAACACGTGTATTTCATAGTTCAGAAGTTACTTCCCCCTGTAAAATCCTAAAGACATCATCTTAACGTTTTCATTTTCTTTTTTTTAAATTAATTGATTTATTTTATCTTATTTTTTGTCTGCATTGCATCTTTGTTGCTGCACATGGGCTTTCCCTAGTCGCAGTGAGCAGGGCTACTCTATCTATCTATCTATCTATCTATCTATCTATTTATTTATTTATGGCTGTGTTGGGTCTTCGTTTCCGTGCGAGGGCTTTCTCTAGTTGTGGCAAGCGGGGGCCACTCTTCATCGCGGTGCGCAGGCCTCTCACTATCGTGGCCTCTATTGCTGTGGAGCACGGGCTCCAGACGTGCAGGCTCAGTAATTGTGCCTCACGGGCCCAGCCACTCTGCGGCATGTGGGATCCTCCCAGACCAGGGCTCGAACCCGTGTCCCCTGCATTGGCAGGCAGATTCTCAACCACTGAGCCACCAGGGAAGCCCCAGGGCTACTCTTCATTGCGGTGCGCAGGATACTCATTGTGGTGGCTTCTCTTGTTGCGGAGCACAGACTCCAGGGGCGTGGGCTTCAGTGGCTGTGGCACGTGGGCTCAGTAGTAGCTGTGGCTCACGGGCTCTAGAGCACAGGCTCAGTAGTTGTGGCGCACGGGTTTAGTTGCTCTGCATCATGTGGGATCTTCCCAGACCAGGGCTCGAACCCATGTCCCCTGCACTGGCAGGAGGATTCTTAACCACTGCGCCACCAGGGAAGTCCCATCTTAATGTTTCCGTCCTCTCCTTACTCAAATTAATTTCAAAATTAGAACATTAAAGTACATAGATGATCTAGTTCAAAAAATAAGATGACAAAAAAATGGATAACGTATTCTAACAAAAAACTCTGGAAAACCTTGCAGCTAACATTTATAGTTAATATTAAATTGTTAATTTTCTCTTTTTTTTAACATCTTTATTGGAGTATAATTGCTTTACACTGTTACGTTAGTTTCTGCTTTATAACAAAGTGAATCAGCTATACGTATACATATATCCCCATATCCCCTCCCTCTTGTATCTCCCTCCCACCCTCCCTATCCCACCCCTCTAGGTGCTCTCAGGGAGCTGATCTCCCTGTGCTATGCGGCTGCTTCCTATTAGCTATCTATTTTACATTTGGTAGTATATATATGTCAATGCCATTCTCTCACTTCGTCCCAGCTTACCCTTCCCCCTCCCCGTGTCCTCAAGTCCATTCTCTATGTCTGCATCTTTATTCCTGTCCTGCCCCTAGGTTCTTCAGAAATATATTTTTTTAACTGTTAATTTTCAAGGAACTGCAAATCCCTTCTCTTTTTTTTCCTTTCACCCCACCCACCTCAAAAAAGGAAAAAAGAAAACAAAGAACAAAACAAATCTGGCTCTTCGCTGGTAACTGCAATTCAGGACACAGGCAGTTGGCGATGACCTTTCCAGGGCCTAAGCTGTCAACCAAGGATGACAGAAAGAAAGCATAAAAGAAGAGGTACTCTACATTTAAAAACATGCCCTAATCTAGAAATTTACTGCTTTCTTTTGGCCTGTCCCTCCTGCCACATAAATACCTTCATACTGCATATAGTAAAAAAAAAAAAAAAGTACTTAGAATAGCTATACCTATGGCATATTCTTATTATTGTAAATTGTAGTAAAACTGAGAATGCTTTTCCATTTTTTACTTTTGAATGATCACGAAGAGTTAGTATATGCACCCCTTGTTGTTCTAACCCATTCTGAAAGTACAACTCTTTTCATGTCAGCAAAGATCTCCCACTTTCTCAGTCCCCGAGATATCTATTTCTTCTTGGTGGGAAAAAAAAAACAAAGAAACCCTTGGCTACAAATTCTAAGATAGGGAATAAACCACAGTCTGACTCTGAATTCTTGAGTTTTGTCTGTGCATGTACCCATAATTATCCACTCTTGTTAAAATATAATTAATTTATAACTCTTTAAGTCATGTAGGAAATATTATATAAAAATAAAGTAGCAGAATAAATCAAAAATAAATAAATAAATGATCGTGAAATTATATCTGCCTGCATCCTTCAGTTAATCAGAAAGTTACACTCACCAACAAATATCACAATAGCTTTTACATTTGATTATATAAAACTGGGCAGGCATTCGATATATTGCCAACCTTCACCTCCTTGTTACTAGATATGATTTCTGTCTTAGCACCAAAGTAATGCATAAAATCAATTTACTATTTACTTTCAGTGTTCTATTTCCCTTTTTTTACTTTTTACTAGAAATTCCTGGGATCAAGGATAAAAATGACAGAAGACATTGCCAATATATGTTTCATAACTGACTAAACCCTTGTCTACCATGTTTTAATAGGTGACTTTTACCTCAGAGCAACTTAGAAGACAGCAAAATGGATTAAATTACTTACATTTCCACCTGATTACAACTGTCAGATATGAGGCTTATTAAAGCCAACAGAATATCATAAAATCAAATTGGAGGAAATATGATTCGGGAATAAATAGGTTACTTACCTATAGCTTTAAATCACATGCCTGCTAAATCGTTACTTGATATGTGCTGAAAATAACTAGCCAGCAAAGCCATTCTTTTAACAGAAATAGTCTTCAAAAGCTAATGCAAATCTGTTTTGGATTTATTACCTTTGAATACATACCTTTCTTTTTAAAGTTATATAATAAAGCAACATGAATCAAGCATAAATACTACTGCATAGTTCAATACCACCACCTACTGTAGTTGCTATTAAGTTAAAATCTTTTTATCAAATGGGTTCAAGTGCATTAAGACATAAAACTATAAAACCACAGGTGGATGCCTTCATTTTTCTGAGGCAATTTTTGGGTAGGGGTCTGATCTAAGAATTCACTAAGTCTGGGATATTAAATAGGAAAACAGTGTAAAGACAACTGCACAAGCAGCTAAATTTGGTCAGTTTAAGGGCATTCTTTCTTCTTCCTCCCTCCCTTGGATTTTCCTGGTGTAACGGAATATTTTATTTTGGACATCTAAAAATACCCTTGCAAGACCACAGTATTAGTTAGATTACTGAAATTTTTAATTTAGTTTCCAATCTGTCACCAGTTGGGAAACAGTAATCTAAGGGCTAGCAATAACAAAAGTACTCATTAATTTAGAAGAAATATGAGACCAAAATTTCAAAAGAGGCAACTCTGAGGATGAAAATTGAAGGATTTTTTAAAATTAAGATTAAAAAACACCACCAATACTAACAGCTAAAACTGACAAAAGGCCTAGAACATGAAGACATGACTTTAAAAGTGTGGATACTTCCAACAGAAATACTGCTTTAATGAATGAAAATCTTCAATGTAGAAACAGATTACATCGGGGCTTCCCTGGTGGCACAGTGCTTGAGAATCCGCCTGCCAATGCAGGGGACACGGGTTTGAGCCCTGGTCCGGGAAGATCCCACACGCCGCAGAGCAACTAAGCCCGTGTGCCACAACTGCTGAGCCTGTGCTCTAGAGCCCGTGAGCCACAACTACTGAGCCCACGTGCCACAACTACTGAAGCCCGTGCGCCTAGAGCCCATGCTCCGCAATGAGAAGCCACCGCAATGAGAAGCCCGCGCACCACAACGAAGAGTAGCCCCTGCCCGCCGCAACTAGGGAAAGCCCGCACGCAGCAGCGAAGACCCAACACAGCCAAAAATGAATAAATAAGATAAATAAATTTATTTTTTAAAAAAGAAATAGATCACATCTTATAACTAGGATTAAATATCAACAATACATCTTGTGAAGTTTTTGCCAAGTTAAAAAAATTTAATGACTTAATGGAAAGCATAATTTTCAATACATAACTGTTTATCTTATATATACTGTAGCAAGACACAAACATATGTTTATTTTAAATAATGAATGACTACAATATAAGTACATGATACAGTGTACTGTGCTTCAAAAGGACCCATGATTATACAATAAAGAAATATCAGTAACATTATTCAAAAAAGGACAGATTGTCTGAATGGGCCTAAAAAGCCCAGACTTTTAATTTGGATTTTCTATAGTAATGTTAGATAATTGCTTTCAAACCAATCTCTAAAGCATTAAAAACAAAATTCCTTAGTTTTACTAGTACTCTTTCCCATTGCAAGGCCTTTCAAATAGAGTGACACAAATGACTCTCACCCACTGGAAAATATAACATTTTCCACATGCACCAACTTGGAAAATATGGTTATTTACTATGCAGAATGTTCTTTAGGTTAGAAGATAAAACCTTAAGGGAGAAAAAGGGTCATTACTGCAGTCTTAACTGTACTGTGTGACTGAGCCTACAAACTTTAACAAAATACTGGAGTGGCTATTTCAGAAGAAAGGACCAAGGTCGGCTTTTATTCAAAAATTACAGATTCATAGGATCTGGAACAAAAGGAACCTTAATAATTGATTCTAACTCCCTTTTCTTACAGAAGAGGTAAATGACCAAACCAGAGAAGTGAAAAGAGATGACCAAAGCTACAGTTAGTTGGTGACAAAAATCAAGGTTATCTAATATCCAGTTCTCTTAACTCCCAAAGCAGTATTTTCTTTCTGCCACAGAACAGTTTATGATTTTTCTTATTTTGGACAAATTGAAGCAATAAAATGAAGCAGGTAAAGAAATATTACAACCTAATCATACAAACTGTAGTATTACAGATTTATCAGAGAGGCAGTGAGGTATAATGAAAAACAATAATGAACAGGGATTCAAAATACCCAAATTGGAACTCATCACTTCCTAGCTATGTGAGTCTTAACATCTCCGGGGACTGATTAAACTGTAAAATGGTATGTGAATGTCAGTGAATGTTACCACTATAACTTTTTTTTTTAAGTTATACTTTTTAATAAACCCAAATAAGAATTTTTTCCTCCAATAATACTACATTCTCATAATGGAGCTACTAAGAGTATGACAAGTGGAGAGTCCTAACTGAAAAAAATCTAAACTTGGATTCAAGGGCTAGCTTAGATATTTACACATGTCTGTCATTAATTTCACTATGTTAAGATAGCATTGGCTACAGCACTTAAAAAGAAGGATAGCTGTATTCTCTCGATAGCAAAAGCAAAATAAAATATACTGGATGAAGAACTTTAGGAAAGCTCTTTTCCACACATTTTATGGGCTTTTATACTATGTTATGCTAAAAACAGAGCAGAATGATAGAGTGGAGTAAAAAAAAAATTGCAGATTGGAATCCTGGCTCCCAAAAATACTAGCTGTGCAACTTGAATACTTCTTGGGCCCTAGCTTTCCTCAAAAGAGAATTGTGAGAATTAGAAGTAACCAAGGTAAGACATCTAGCTCAGTGCACCTGGCATACAGGACATATTTAATAATCATTATTAAATTTGAAAGGAAATTATCAAAATTTGCCACAAAACAAAGTGTACTGCAAGTAATATAAAAGTATTTGGGGCTTCCCTGGTGGCGCAGTGGTTGAGAGTCCACCTGCCGATGCAGGGGACACGGGTTCGTGCCCTGGTCCTGGAGGATCCCACATGCCGTGGAGCGGCTGGGCCTGTGAGCCATGGCTGCTGAGCCTGCGCGTCCGGAGCCTGTGCTCCGCAACGGAAGAGGCCACAACAGTGAGAGGCCCGCGTACCGAAGAAAAAAAAAAAAAAAGGATTTTAATGAATTTCAATTAGAAGACTAAGACAATTCAGTACGCATTACGTTAACTTATAAGGGTTATTATAGTACAGATTTAATGCCAAAGTGATACAGCAAAGAACAACAATAATTTTCACACCTCCATATCTTTTTTTAAACTCTTTTATCCAACAGTCATCTACTTGGCTATTCTACAGGATACTACATAGCTGCCTAACAGATACTCTTCTCCCTTGATTTTAACTTAAAATTTTTTTTTCTACAACTCTACCACTGAGTGTGAGATTTAAAGTGTGTGGCCTTCACTTACAACATCCAAAAGCATAATACACAGAATATTCCCTAAAAAAGGTTTTAAAGAATTAAATAAAAAACAATAAGCTTTAGTTATCTTCTGCCCAGATAAAAAAATGTGGCCAAGAAAACAATCTTTCACTTTTTGTATTAACCATAACTAATTTGAAATTAGTTGTTATATATTTGCTATAGAAATTTCCCGCACTCACAAAAATTTTCAGAGCTATCTGCTTACAATCATAAAATTATCAGTCCTTTAAAAACCTGTGATTTTTGAGAATTAAAAAAATAATGTAAATATTTTAGATATGAAAAGGCTGCTTCATCTTATCTACATCTTTTATCCATTGAAAGTAAACATTTAAAATGTTTTCAACGAATTAGCAAGGTTTATTACTTCATGAGAGACCAAAGTTTATTGCTTTATTACCTGTAAATTAGGTCATTAAGGGGTAAATGACTTTAAGAAACATCAGACAATGAAACTCATTAACACATATCATTTCCAGTCCCTTCTCATTTTTATTTCAGCATGAACACTTCACTTCATAATAAGAGTAGCCTTTTGTTTACAAATAAACACTGCAGAAGAAGGAGTTTTCCCTCCCTTTTTATCTTAGACACGTTAAGAAAACTTTAGTTGTACCAATCAAGGTAAACAGACATGCTTGCAGGACTTCCCAGGCAGCACAGCAGTTAAGAACCCGCCTGCCAATTCAGGGGACATGGGTTCAAGCCCTGGTCCAGGAAAATCCCACATGCTGCGGAGCAACTAAGCCTGTGCGCCAGAACTAGCCGGTGTGCTGCAACTACTGAAGCCCACGTGCCTAGACCCCGTGCTCTGCAACAAGACAAGAAACCACAATGAGAAGCCTGCGCAGCACAATGAAGAGTAGCCCCCGCTCGCCACAACTAGAGAAAGCCCGCGCACAGCAACTAAGACCCAGCGCAGGCAAGAATAAAAATAAATTAAAAATAAATAAATTTATTTTAAAGACCCAGACATGCTCAAGAAAGCAATACATTCTCTTATTATTTTAGTACCACCAGTACAGATAAACTACAAATTAAAATATAAGATAATTACAAAAACAGGATATAGCAATGCATTTTTAAAGCACAAACTACAAAGAACTCTTTCCAACAATTACTCACACAACCTAAAAGTGAATAGCAAAA